>NC_081363.1:22613615-23273379 GCF_030684315.1 Stegostoma tigrinum
TAAATACCTACCAAAGTTTACAAATTACTGACTGATCAGAATTAAAACTCTTGAAGGACATCATTTACCAATTGTAACAAATGCTGGCAGTGAGATGCAGAGTAGCAATTGAATCAGGGAGTTCTAATGATTTAATTATCAAAACTATTGCTCTCATACTTTACAAATTTGCCAGCATGTTGAGATTCAATGAATGCTTCTTATCTACAAATTTTATTTATCACATAATGTGCAAACAATGGATCCCAAATGAAAAGTGATATTAACATCTCAACACAAAAGTAGCATTTGATTCACTTTGATATCAAGAAGCCATAGACAAATTGAGCTTTCTGGCAGTCCAAGAGAAAAAGCAGTGTCTGGAGTCACAGTCACAGCAAAAGACCATAACAAAATGTCAG
The DNA here is from genome assembly GCF_030684315.1 of Stegostoma tigrinum. Taxonomy (NCBI): domain Eukaryota; kingdom Metazoa; phylum Chordata; class Chondrichthyes; order Orectolobiformes; family Stegostomatidae; genus Stegostoma; species Stegostoma tigrinum. Next base: position 22,614,017 of record NC_081363.1, read on the forward strand.
AGGTCATCACAGCTCCTCAATACTGTTAAACGCTGTGAATTAACTCAGTTCATCTACTTCATCAATTATCCTCCTTGGATCAAATGTTCAGGGATGGCATTACTCATACATGATCTCAATACTCATTAACATCTCCTTTGATAACACAGCAAACCAGGCCAGGTAATGACAGGACACAGACAAATTCAAACTTTAGCAGAAAGTTAATGAAGTAACATGACAGCACATGAGTAACTGGAAATGCCATTCTGTTCAGAAAAAGTTGAACTACTGGCCTTAGCCTCTAACATCAGTAACATTGTTGCTGAGATCAACATGTTGGGTGACTCAAAAATAACCAGAAAGTTAGTTGGTCCAGCCATATCATACAGTTAGGAAAACAGCTGCAAAAGCTACAAGCTCGGTCATGATATTGTTCCTCCAGACTGCTCCACCTTCTACAAAGCTGAAGTCAGGGCTTTGATGGAGTAGCCAGCCATTTCCTGTATAGCTGCAACTGAAATTGCCAAGGATTTTGGCACCACCTCAAACAAAGTAATTTAATTCATCAGTAGATTGCACATTGTGGCAGTGTTTTAAATTGAAAAGAATACAAGGCCTTTCTTGTTAGTTCAATTGTGCTAAGATTAATTAGAAAATCCTAACAAAATGGAAGGGCACCATTGAGCCCATCCCCCAAAGAGCAACCCACTCAGAACTAATCCGCCTTACCTATCCCCATATTTAGCGTGACTAATTCATTTAATCTGTGCATTTTAGGATTGTGGGATGAAGCCAGAGCATCTATCAGAAATAGGAAGAATGCACAAACTCTACACAGACAATCATCCAAAGCTGGAATTGAACTCCATTTCCTGGAACTATGAAGCAGCACTAACCACTGGCCCACCATGCCAACTATTAACAAAGCAAAGTTTGAAAATAAAAACATGAGACTCATTGTTCTATACTATAGAATCTAATCATGGACCTATCAGTGAGGCAAATATACTCTCCTTTTACCAAGAGAAAATTCTTAAAATCTTTGCATTTTACAATGAAGCCAAAAAAAGCAACATTTAGATTATTTTCTATCGAAACATAATTGACTCAAGATGAAAGATAACAATACAAATAAGTGCAAATGATACTGTGCAGTCACTGTCAAACAATTTTCAATTAATCTACGCATGCTTGAGTAAATTGTTGGCTTTCTGGTTACCCAGAAAAAAATGACAGACATTGAGACTAGAAAAAGCTGTGGTGATGATGGATGAGGTGGTATTTAAAGGTGATGGAAGTTGGTGAGAGGACAGAGGGGATTGTGTTTGCTTCTTCAAGACTATATAGGCTACAATAAATCGAACTTCATTCCAAATCATTCACACTCCATCCCAGGGAATGTGTTATTCATATATCACAATAAACAGTTATGCTGCATGTGCTGAATTTCAGATAGCCTAAGAGCTCTACTGTAGAAACCATTTCAGTACAATATAAACCTGAAGCCCTTCAGCCATAAATGACTTAAGTAATTGAAGCTTTCATTTTCAAAAAATTGCTTTTAAAGGCCATCCTATAAACAGCTCCAGATAATCTTCTTAATGCAGCCCATGTATTTTTTTAAACAAGGCACCTCCCAGGATATGAGGCCAAGGAAGTTTCAACACGAAAAATGATGGACAGGAAATGGTTTTCTACTCTACCTGTGCAGAATAGTAGCATAATGGTAACATTGCTGATATAGAAATCCAAACTTGAAAACTAGTCCACCAGGTAAGTTTGAATCCAACCATCAATTAAATTTGAAATGAAAAGCTAGGTTCAGTAGCAGTTATCATGAAAACACCAGATTTCCATAAAATCTAGCGGCAGAAATCTTCATCCATCAGATTTAGGTCTTATTTACATATTGATCATTTACTGCATATTGCGTTGATTTAAAACATTTTCTCAAATGGCTCAGTAATTGTAGCAAACTTTTGTAGAAAAGTCAAAACAGAATGAAACTAGATTGTCCACTCAACAATGAGCTGCATGGAATATTACAACAATATTAAAAATCCTGCCCAGGCTTTTGAGGTTGGCCTGTAATTGAGAGAACTCGCCCACAGACTGCAGTCAAACAGCAAAAATAGTTAGCTAAACTCATGGAATTATACCTCACAATCAATGTTCCAGGCATATTCAACACCGAGGAAGGGTTACCGGACCCAAAACATTAACACTTTTTTTTCCATTGCAGATGCTGCCAGACCTGCTGAGGTTTTCCAGCAACTTTGTTTTTGTTCCTGATTTACAGCATCTGCAGTTCCTTCATTTTTATACGTTGAACACTGAGATGGGTATGTCTTGTCCAAACTGTAGAGGTGGTGGCATAGTCAGGAGGGAGTAGGCCTGGGAGAGAGTGGACCCGGGAGTCCACAATTCTGTAGCAGAATCGTACATCAAAGTCAAATATGAGCAAAGAAACTTCCTGCTGCTATTCAAGGAATGGTGTCTCTCAATTTCCTTTGGCACCCCTCCATTCTGGGCACCACTTGGAAGAAGTACTAAGTGTAACAAGTGCACAGACCACTGGATGGGACACTTTAATGTTCACTAAGCGGTGTAGCTCAGCAACATCACTGCTGATTAAACTGACTGAGTCCTGTCAGACTAGATCTGTGGCAGACAGTGCGGGCAGTAACCTCATAACCACCAATCTACCCTTCACAGGCATGGCCTTCCATGGCAGTACTTGTAGGAGTAACCACCGCACTATGTCTTTGGTGACAGAAGGTCTTCGTGCTAAGCACATCCAGTACTGAGTCACATGGCACTACCAACCCATTAAATGCAATGGATTCTGGATCAATACTAGCAATCATAACGCTGTAAGTACAACCGCAGAATGGTATTCAACAACGTTCTTTATTATTAAGGCCTGACATATCATCAAGCTAGGAGACCAATCTAGAGAAGTATATGAGAACATACAATAGCAACATCAGTCATGACTACAAATGAAGTACCAACTGGTGAAGATACAACACAAGACCACACTCATTCCAAACTCCAGGTGCAGCTTGTGTGGAGCTAACACACCAATGCAAAAGGCAGAAGTATTTGCAAACATCATGCGTGAGAAATGAATAGTGGGTGATCAATCTTGCCCTGACCTTGAGGTTCCCATTGTCATGTGTGCCAGTGTCAGGCAATTTGAATCCTTTCACATGATATCAAGAAATTGCTAAATATACTGTTACAACAAAGTCAAGGGTAATTCTGATTGCATCCAGACAATGATTTTAAAGAGATAGTAGGAACTGCTGATGCTGCAGAATCTGAGATAACAAGGTGTAGAGCTGGATGAACACAGCAGGCCAAGCAGCATCAGAGGAGCAGGGAAGCTGACGTTTTGAGCCTAGAACTTTCTTCAAAATTTTTTTTCTGAAGAAGGGTCTCGACTCGAAATGTCAGCTTTCCTGCTCCTCTGATGTCGCTGGGCCTGCTGTGTTCATTCAGCTTTACACCTTGTTATCAATGATTTTAAAGATTTGTTTTCCCAAATTAGTTACACTGAAGTCAAGTTGCTCCAGCACTTCTGGCAGCTATCTGACAGGATGAAAAATGTCTAATGTATCTCTTGTCTAAAAAATGCAGTACATCCCAATTGGAATAGTTATTGCCCCATCCTCAAACATCAGCAAATTGCTGAAAATTGTCATCAATTGTGTTTATCAAACAGCATTTACACAGCAATAGCCCACTCATTGATGTTCAGTTTTTATTTTTGTCAGCTCCTGAATTCATTACAGTCTTAATGCAAATATGGACAAAAGAGCTGAATGCCAGAGGTGAGGTGAGAATCAAAGCTGAGGATGGCGTTGTGCAATCAGTACTGGCCTTGGAGGAGGTCCAGAGGAGTTTTAGAAGAATGGTACTGGGAATGAAGGTCTTGTCTTATGAGGAGTGATTGAGGACTCTCTGTCTCAAGGCAGTGACCTAGGTCCACACATTTTCAACTGCTTAATCATGAACAAATCTCACCATAAGGTTATTTTCACAGTGATTCCACAAATGAGTAATATTAAGCACTCCACCATCATCATCCTGATCATAAGCTTAACTGAATTAGGCTTATAAATGCTCTGAATTCAAAGCTAGGCCTGAGCTAGAAAATCTGCTAAAAGTAACTTATTTTCTAATTCCTCAAACTTGTCCATCATTTGCAAGTTAAAAACCAGTGCTTGCTAAATACTGCTTTTTCAGACCAATGTTATTTTCTTTAAACTCTTTATTTACATAAAGTAGATGCACTTATTTTCCAGCAGTCCAGTAGATCACTTGCCTCCTTCTGGATATCTTTACATAATCAGGCATTAATGAAATCATCATTGCTTCATTATACATCAACTTCACTATTTCATCTGTTCAGAGATAGCGGGAACTGCCGATGCTGGAGAATCTGAGATAACAAGGTGTAGAGCTGGATGAACACAGAAGAAAAAGCAACATCAGAGGAGCAGGAAAACCAACGTTTCGGGTCTGGACCCTTCGCCAGAAGTATGTTGATGTCCCTCCAAATCTTTACCACCCTCAACTCTCAACAATATCTTCACATCAGAGTGCTGATTTCACAAGGTTTGTCATCATGATGCTTTGAACAATCTCCCTGATTTAGTTTAGGTCTTATTTTTATGTCTTCAATTCTTTTCACTCTTCCTTTCTTCTGTTTGGGTGTTTCTATCTCTACGGTGGTTGAGACTTGAATTCAATTGTTTTTCTGATAAATTATTCCACATTTCTGTTGGTTTTTTGTTCAACAATACCAGTGCATTTCATTTTTCTGATTATTCTGTGATCTGATTTAACCCTACATGATCATAATTGCTGTGCTTTTCTTCTCTTTATTGATTTCTCATCCATTCTGTCTCCTGAGGTTGTAGCTCTGATAGGTTTTGTGTTCTGCATGTTGTGTCAAAATTTCTAGCCTGGTGGCTCTTTAGCTCTTCTTCATGGATTTTCATTCTACAAGAGGAGGGGGTATAGCACTACTAATCAGAGAGGGTATCACAGCTACAGAAGCTTCCATTGTCGAGGAGGATCTGCCTACCGAGTCAGTATGGGTGGAAATTAGGAACAGCAAGGGAGTAGTCACCTTGTTGGGGGTTTACTACAGGCCCCCCAATAGCAGCAGGGAGATTGAAGAAAGCATAAGTCAACAGATTTTGGTAAAGTGCGGACGTAGTAGGGTTGTTTTAATGGGTGACTTTAACTTTCCCAATATTGATTGGAACCTCCTTCGAGCTGAAGATTTGAATGGAGCTGTTTTTGTAAGGTGTGTTCAGGAGGGTTTCCTAACTCAGTACGTTGACAGGCCGACGAGGGGAGAGGCCATTCTAGAATTGGTGCTCGGAAACGAGCCGGGGCAGGTATCAGATCTTGTGGTGGGAGAGCATTTTGGTGATAGTGACCATAACTGCCTCGCATTCTACATAGCTATGGAGAAGGAGAGGATTAGGCAAAATGGGAGGATATTTAATTGGGGAAGAGGAAACTATGATGCGATTAGACATGAGTTAGGAAGCATGGACTGGGAGCAATTGTTCCATGGTAAAGGCACTATAGACATGTGGAGACTGTTTAAGGAACAGTTGTTGCGAGTGATGAATAAATATGTCCCTCTGAGACAGGCAAGAAGTGGTAAGATAAAGGAACCTTGGATGACGGGAGCGGTGGAGCTTCTCGTGAAAAGGAAGAAGGTAGCTTACATAAGGTGGAGGAAGCTAGGGTCAAGCTCAGCTAGAGAGGATTACACGCAGGCAAGGAAAAAGCTCAAAAATGGTCTGAGGAGAGCCAGGAGGGGACACGAGAAAGGTTTGGCAGAACGGATTAGGGAGAACACAAATGCATTTTACACTTATGTGAGGAATAAGAGAATGGTCAAAGAAAGAGTAGGGCCGATCAGGGATAGCATAGGGAACTTGTGTGTGGAGTCTGAGGAGGTAGGGGAAGCCCTAAATGAGTTTTTTGCTTCTGTCTTTACAAAAGAAACAAACTTTGTAGTGAATGAAACCTTTGAAGAGTAGGTGTGCATGCTGGAATGGATAGAGATAGAGGAAGCTGATGTGCTGAAAATTTTGTCAAACATTAAGATTGACAAGTTGCCAGGCCCGGATCAGATTTGTCCTCGGCTGCTTTGGGAAACGAGAAATGCAATTGCTTCGCCACTCGCGAAGATCTTTGCATCCTCGCTCTCCACTGGAGTCATACCTGAGGACTGGAGAGAGGCAAATGTAATTCCTCTCTTCAAGAAAGGAAATAGGGAAATCCCCGGCAACTACAAACCAGTAAGTCTCACATCTGTCGTCTGCAAGGTGTTAGAAAGGATTCTGAGGGATAGGATTTATGGCCATCTGGAAGAGCATGGCTTGATTAAATGCAGTCAACACGGCTTTGTGAGGGGCAGGTCATGCCTCACAAACCTTATCGAGTTCTTTGATGATGTGACTAGAAAAGTTGATGAGGGTCGAGCTATGGATGTGGTGTATATGGACTTCAGTAAGGCATTTGATAAGGTTCCCCATGGTAGGCTCATTCAGAAGGTCAGGAGGAATGGGATACAGGGGAACCTAGCTGTCTGGATACAGAATTGGCTGGCTAACAGAAGACAGCGAGTGGTAGTAGAAGGAAAATATTCTGCCTGGAAGTCAGTGGTGAGTGGTGTTCCACAGGGCTCTGTCCTTGGGCCTCTACTGTTTGTAATTTTTATTAATGACTTGGATGAGGGGATTGAAGGATGGGTCAGCAAGTTTGCAGACGACACGAAGGTCGGAGGTGTCGTTGACAGTAGAGAGGGCTGTTGTAGGCTGCAGCGGGACATTGACAGGATGCAGAGATGGGCTGAGAGGTGGCAGATGGAGTTCAACCTGGATAAATGCGAGGTGATGCATTTTGGAAGGTCGAATTTGAAAGCTGAGTACAGGATTAAGGATAGGATTCTTGGCAGTGTGGAGGAACAGAGGGATCTTGGTGTGCAGATACATAGATCCCTTAAAATGGCCACCCAAGTGGACAGGGTTGTTAAGAAAGCATATGGTGTTTTGGCTTTCATTAACAGGGGGATTGAGTTTAAGAGTCGTGAGATCTTGTTGCAGCTCTATAAAACTTTGGTTAGACACACTTGGAATATTGCGTCCAGTTCTGGGCGCCCTATTATAGGAAAGATGTGGATGCTTTGGAGAGGGTTCAGAGGAGGTTTACCAGGATGCTGCCTGGACTGGAGGGCTTATCTTATGAAGAGAGGTTGGCTGAGCTCGGACTTTTTTCATTGGAGAAAAGGAGGAGGAGAGGGGACCTAATTGAGGTATACAAGATAATGAGAGGCATAGATAGAGTTGATAGCCAGAGACTATTTCCCAGGGCAGAAAAGGCTAACACGAGGGGTCATAGTTTTAAGCTGGTTGGAGGATCCTGTCGATTCCCCTAACTATCGAGTCCCCTACCACGAGTACTTTTCTATTCTGCCCCCTCCCCTTCTTTGCCAGTGTCAGACTCAGTGCCAGAGAACTGACTACTATGGCTTTCCTCTGGTGGGCCATCCCCCCAGCAGTATCCAAAAGGGTATACTTATTGCTGAGGGGAATGCCCACAGGGGATCTCTGCACTGTCTGTCTGTCCCCTTTCCTCCCCCTAACTGTAACCCATCTATCCATGTCCTGAGCCTTAGGAATGACCAACTCCCGGTAACTCCTCTCAATTACCCCCTCTGCCTCCCGAATGATCCATAGTTCATCCAGCTCCAGCTCCATTTCCCTAACACGGTTTTCAAGGAGCTGGAGTTGGGTGCACTTCCCGCAGATGTAGCCAGCGGAGACGTGTGCCATGTCTCCCAACTGCCACATTCTGCAGGAGGAGCAAGCAACTGTCCTAGCATCCATACCCCACTTATCTGAACACCCACTCAGTACTAAAGTAGAAAGCTTACTTCAAGTTGCTATAAAATTAATAACAAACTTATATTCAATAGAGAAAGTTTGGAATGAACCTTACCTTATTGACTAGGTTAGAGGAGGAGGGCGGGTGGGAGGCACTACAGTTGTAGAGTCGCGGGTTTAGCCGCCTTGCCGATATATATGGTCACTACTTTCCTTCCCGGCTGCCCCTCTGGTCCTCGTCACTTCCCCCGCTGCTCCCGCTCCTTCTGTGAAAGGGAAAACACCGCTGCCCGCTACCGGTAAGTAATTTTAAAAAAACTGCCTTACCGTGGCTGCAGTCTTCTGGGTTCGTCTTAACTCCGTTGCTGCTCGCACTCAAAATGGCGTCTCAAAAGTGCCTTTGCTTCTACGAGGCATGGCAACAGCTTTCCTGTCTTAATTCTGGGTGTATTTTTATTGAGTTCAAAATCCACCATCTACCATGGCAGGATTTAATTCTGGGTCTCCAGAACATTGTTAGTCTCTCTGGATTAACAGTCCAGAGACAATACCACTAGGTATTAATTTAGTATTATTATTTCACAATTTGGGGTCTAATGTGATAAAACAATGTATGGTTAAGATTTAAATATCTATGCTGTGTTTGTTTAGAAGGAAAGGACATATCATTCATTTCACTATCAAGCTTTTTTCTTCAGCAGAGAGCGGCAGGAGGTGGGCGGAAGTGAAGTCGGAGCAGAGAGGCAGTTGGGAAGGTAAGTGACCGTTATTTAAGCACTTACCTCGAAGCCAGCGGATATTTCTTCAGCAGAGAGCGGTGTGAGCTGGGCGGAAGTGAAGTCAGAGCAGAGAGGCAGTTGGGGAGGTAAGTGACCGTTATTTAAGCACTTACCTCGAAGCCCCAGGTCCTACACAGTAGGGCCTCCCTCCCTCTCTCCTCCTCTAACCTAATTAAAAGTCCGCAGACTCGCAGCAGGAAGAGCGGGAGCGTCGAACAGAGGCCTACAGGTGGGTGAGTCTTTGCTTTAAAGATTAGCAAATATCTACCTTGACCGGTGGAGCTCTCCATTCCTGTTCCAGCAGCAGAAAGAGCGGGAGCTCTAATCGAGAAGGACTCTCGTGTGTTGTTAAGGTAAGGCTTTTCAATTTATATCCTTGCGTATTGTGTAATTGATGAAAAGCTTAATTGCTAAATTGAAAAAGAGTGCAGCAGAGAAGTACTAGAAAGCATTTAATACATAAATTGTAAAAGTTACCTAAATAAATAGTAATGGCTGGACAGCTGATGTGCTGTAGCTGTATGATGTGGGAGCTGGCTGATCCCATTCTGAACGGCAGTGACCACATCTGCAGCAAGTGTTGGTTGCTGGAAGAACTCTGGATCAGAGTAAATGATCTGGAATCTGAGCTTCAAACTCTGCGGCACATCCGGGAGGGGGAGAGTTACCTGGACACTTTGTTTCAGGAGGCAGTCACACCCGGTAGATTAAATAACTCAAATTCAAAAAGTGTTCAGGGACAAGGTGTGACTGTAAGTGAGGCAGGTCGGGGGATTCAGAGTTCAGGAGTGCAGGACCCTCAGCCCTTGACCTTGAGCAACAGGTATGAGATTCTTGCTCCCTGTGCGGATGAGGAAAAGGACTGTGGACAGGATGAGCCAGCTGACCATGGCACCGTGGCGCAGAAGGCCATTCAAGACGTGGGAGCAAAAAGGCAGGTAGTTGTTATAGGGGATTCTATAATTAGAGGAACAGATAGTATCCTATGCAAGCCGGATCGGGAGTCCCACATGGTGTGTTGCCTGCCCGGTGCCAGGGTGCGGGACATCTCCGACCGGGTTGAAAGGATATTGGAGCGGGAGGGGGAGGATCCAGTTGTTGTGGTCCATGTTGGGACTAACAACATAAGCAAAGCGAGGGTAGAGGACCTGTTCAGGGATTATGAAGCGCAAGGAAAGAAATTGAAGTACAGGTCCTCAAGGGTCATAATCTCCGGATTACTGCCTGAGCCACTTGCTAATTTGCATAGGGAAAAGAAAGTTAGGGAAGTAAACACGTGGCTAAGGGATCGGTGTGGGAAAGAGGGATTCCATTTCATGGGGCATTGGCATCAGTTTTGGAACCGGGGGATCTGTACTGTTGGGACGGTTTCCATCTGAACCAATCTGGAACCAGTGTTCTAGCGAAAAGGATAAATAGGGTGATCAGTAGGACTTTAAACTTCTGAGTTGGGGGGGAAAGGGAAAGTGAAAGAGACAGGGAGAATGGAGTTAAATGGAAAGATAAGCAACAGGATAGCATGTGTACAGGCGGATTTAAGCTCGAGGCAGACTAGGAATACAGCAAAAAGGAAGGATAACCTCAGACATCTTGGGATTTCCAACCTCTCTAATAATGATAAGAAAGTTAGCATTAATGCACTTTATCTAAATGCTCGTAGCATTCGCAACAAAGTAGATGAATTAACAGCACAAATCCTCTTGAACGATTATGATGTGGTAGGCATCGCAGAGACATGGTTGCAGGGAGCTCAGGACTGGCAGTTAAACATCCAAGGATTCACAACATATCGAAAAGACAGGGAGGTGGGCAGAGGGGGTGGGGTTGCCTTGTTAGTTAAGCATGGAATTAAATCTACGGCACTGAATGACATAGGGTCAGAGGACGTGGAGTCTGTGTGGGTGGAATTGAGGAACGACAAAGGCAAAAAAACTATAATGGGAGTTATGTACAGACCTCCTAACAGTGATCAGGACCAGGGGCACAAGATGCACCGAGAAATAGATAGGGCATGTCAGAAAGGCAAGGTCACGGTGATCATGGGGGACTTCAATATGCAGATGGATGGGTGAATAATGTTGCCGGTGAATCCAAAGAAAGAGAATTCATGGAATGTTTGCAGGATGGCTTTTTGGAACAGCTCGTGATGGAGCCCACAAGGGAGCAGGCTATTCTGGACTTAGTGCTATATAATGAGCCTGACTTTATAAAAGACCTTAAAGTAAGGGAACACTTAGGAGGCAGCGATCATAATATGGTAGAGTTCAGTCTGCAGTTTGAAAGAGAGAAGGCAAAATCGGATGTAATGGTGTTACAGTTAAATAAAGGTAATTACAGGGGCATGAGAGAGGAATTGACGAAAATCGACTGGAAGCAGAGCCTAGCGGGGAAGACAGTAGGCCAACAATGGCAGGAGTTTCTGGGTGTAATTGAGGACACAGTACAGAGGCTCATCCCAAAGAAAAGAAAGACTATCTGGTGTGAGATTAGACAGCCATGGCCGACAAAGGAAGTCAGGAAATATATCAAAGAAAAAGAGACAGCCTATAAAGTGGCCAAGAGCACTGGGAAATCAGAAGATTGGGAAGGCTACAAAAACAAACAGAGGATAACAAAGAGAGCAATAAGGAAGGAGAGGATCAAATATGAAGGTAGGCTAGCTCGTAATATTAGAAATGATATTAAAAGCTTCTTTCAATACATAAGAAACAAACGAGAGGCAAAAGTAGATATTGGGCCGCTCCAAATTGATGCTGGAGGGCTAGTGATGGGAGATAAGGAAATAGCTGAAGAACTTAATAAGTACTTTGCGTCAGTCTTCACAGTGGAAGACATGAGTAGTATGCCAACAGTTAGGGAGAGCCAGAGGGCAGAGTTGAGTATGGTAGGCATTACAAAAGAGAAAGTGCCAGAAAAGCTAAAAGGTCTAAAAATTGATAAACCTCCTGGCTCCGATGGGCTACATCCTAGAGTTCTGAGGGAGGTGACTGAGGAAATAGTGGAAGCTTTGGTCGTGATCTTTCAAAAGCCACTGGAGTCAGGGAAAGTCCCAGATGATTGGAAATTTGCTGTTGTAACCCCGTTGTTTAAGAAAAGATCAAGACAAAAGATGGAAAATTATAGGCTGATTAGCCTAACCTCGGTAGTTTGTAAAATTCTAGAATCCATTGTCAAGGATGAGATTTCTAAATTCCTGGAAGTGCAGGGTCAGATTAGAACAAGTCAGCATGGATTTAATAAGGGGAGGTCGTACCTGACAAACCTGTTCAAATTCTTTGAAGAGGTAACACGTGTGTTAGACCAGGGAAACCCCGTAGATGTTATCTATCTAGACTTCCAAAAGGCCTTTGATGCGTTCCCTCATGGGAGGCTGCTGAGCAAGGCGAGGGCCCATGGTGTTCGAGGTGAGCTACTGGCTTGGATTGAGGATTGGCTATCTGACAGAAGGCAAAGATTTGGGATAAAAGGCTCTTTTTCGGAATGGCAACCGGTGACGAGCGGTGTCGCGCAGGGTTCAGTGTTGGGGCCGCAGCTGTTCACCTTATATATTAATGATCTGGATAGAGGGGCTGGGGGCATTCTGGTGAAGTTTGCCGATGATACAAAGATTGGCGGACAGGTAGGTAGTACTGAGGAGGCGGGGAAGCTGCAGAAAGATTTAGACAGTTTAGGAGAGTGGTCCAGGAAATGGCTGACAAGATTCAATGTGAGTAAATGTGAGGTTTTGCACTTTGGAAAAAAGAATACAGGCATGGAGAATTTTCTAAATGGTGAGAAAATTCACAAAGCAGAAGTAGAAAGGGATCTGGGAGTGTTAGGCCCAGGATTCCCTAAAGGTTAACTTGTGGGTAGAGTCCATAATTAAGAAAGCGAATGTAATGTTGTCGTTTATCTCAAGAGGGTTGGAATATAAAAGCAGCGATGTGCTTCTCATGCTTTATAAAGCTCTAGTTAGGCCCCATTTAGAATACTATGTCCAATTTTGGGCCCCACACCTCAGGAAGGACATACTAGCCCTGGAGCGTGTCCAGCGGAAATTCACATGGATGATCCCTGGAATGGTAGGTTTAATGTATGATGAATGGCTGAGGATCCTGGGATTGTCCTCATTAGAGTTTAGAAGGTTGAGGGGAGATCTAATAGAAACTTACAAGATAATATATGGCTTAGAAGGAGTGGGTGCTGGGAAGATGTTTCCGCTAGGCGGGGAGACTAGGACCCATGGCCACAGCCTTAATATTAGAGGGCTAAATTCAAAACTGAAATGAGATGACATTTCTTCAGCCAGAGAGTGGTGGGCTTGTGGAATTCATTGCCATGGAGTGCAATGGAGTCTGGGACGTTGGATGCCTTCAAGGCAGAGATTGACAAATTCTTGATCTCAGAAGGAATCAAGGGCTACAGGGAGAGTGCGGGGAAGTGGAGCTGAAATGCTCATCAGCCATGATTTAAATGGCGGAGTGGACTTGATGGGCCGAATGGCCTTACTTTACTCCCATGTTTTATGGTCTTATGTTCTTATAAGTTTGTAGGTCGTCTAGTTTTTCGACGAAGTTTGTTAATGCATGCATTTTTAACGAGGAGCTAGAGTCAAGCTTGATGTGAACAGTTCAGTGCATTAGAAACAAGAGTCGAAAATAAAATTGCTGTTGCCTAGTGACTGAAGTCCAGTACCACAGAAGAAAGAATCCAGAAGGTAAAGAATTGTATGCAGTTTCAGTCAGAATGAATGTTAGCATATCATTCTCTGAAACAGTCAGAGCTGGGAATAAAAATCCTGAGTGGCTCAGAAGTAAATCAAGAAGCAGAAGCTTGCTGGAAGCTGAGGATATGAATAACAGTTGTGTTGAGCCTGGAAGTGCTTAAAAGCCAGTAAGTCGAAAGCACCAGAAACTGATTATGGTTATGTCAATGTCAAATTGGAGGCATGGTGCCCCTTCACTGTGTTTAAGCATCTGGTAAGGTTATAGTGGATGGAAGCAAGGGTGTTTTTTTTTATTACACGTTCCTGCTGATATTAAACACCTGGTGACAAATTTGACACTCACCAATGAATTTTTCAAAATGTGTCTACGCATGCACAACGTAAAGCCAATTTTCTAAAATAAAGAATAACCTACTTTATTAGACAGTTCTCTTCATCGATACATTCTATTTTCTTTCTGTAAAATCATTTTTGAGTGTTTGTTAGGTTTTTATTATTCTGTATTTCAATTTAATTCAGAGATTTCACTGTTATTATGCATGTCTCTGGGTGTCAGCAAACACAGTTGTATTTATTTCTGATACTTGTACAAGACCATTTCAATAATGCTTGTTCAGTGAAGAATAATTTACTTGTTTTGTGTGTAAATAAAGTTTGATGTTCATTTACTAAAGCACATTACCATCGTCTTGTGAAAATGTTCTGTGGCTGACCACAATGGTAAACAACCTGCAAAAATGATCCTTGTGGTCTCACTCTGGGATCTGACCCAACCAGTATTAACATTAATTGGGATCATAGCAGTTGCTAACTAAATACTTCCACCACAGGGTTGCTTTTGTCTGTTAAATGCATTGTGACTGTGCCGAAGTTGTATTCATTGATTATGTCAGTTTCCTTTCCCATGAGATAAGTGTCTTCTCTCTTCATCTTTCTCAATTACTTTTCTGTGGCTTGGAATCATGTGGTGCCCTTGCATATTCTCCCGTCCCTGGCCAACATGAACAAAACTTTAAGTAATTACTCAACTCATTTGCTCCCTGTAGGACCTAATTGTAAAATGGTCTCTTCTTATGCTTACATAAAGTATTTTTATCTTTGCCAAGCATTTTCAATATTTCTGAAGAGTGATAGGCATGCATTAAATGCAATATGATCTTTTCTAAAGTTTTTAATCCTTGTTGGTCAAATGCTTCATTACTAATGATTTCAAGATTAAAATTGTCTATTTTCCAATGTATTTATTTTTGGCAGTACGTGAACAAATTAAGTTGTCCCCTCAAAATCCTGAACAGTTGTACAACAATTTTTAATTCGTGTCTCAGTTCACTCTGTAAGCAGTGATTTATCACACAACGGATGCACTTAAAGTAAACTTAGCTCCATAAGCTCTCTTCTTTCTGAAATGCAAACATCATTATCCTCTCTCAGGCAGTTAATTCCCCAAAGGTGGGAGCTAGGTTCAATAACTTCAATACAAACAAACAAAAGATGCATGAAGTAGTGCATCTTGAGTCTAAGACAGGAGGCATCTAAAGCTCTAACAGATGTGCAAAGGAGAATGACAAAGAAGCAAAAATATTTGAAAGGACGAGGAAGGACAAATTGATGACAAGAACGAAAAAGCCAAGAAGACAGTTAAGACATCAAATGAGAACTTACATTTATAAAATGACTTTAAAGCAATAGAATATCCCAAGGTGCTTTAAGGTTTGATAATTTTAATTGGTTTGCATGTGTGTTTTAGTGTCAGTTAAAAGCCTACCAGATTGCTGTAGGTCTGTACATGTGTGTGGACCATACCAGATGATAATGGTGGATGAAGATATTAGTGAACCAAAAGGTTATTTAGCATGATCCAATAGTTTTCTGACTATCATTATTGAAAATGACTTAATATTCAAATTTATTAACTGATACAATTTAAATTCCTACAGCTGCTGTGATGTTATTTGAACTCATTTAGTGTTATTCCCAGGCCTCAGGATTATCAGCAAAATTGCCTCCATGCTACTATTCAATCAGCACGGTGTCATGCATACAGAACCGCACAAGAGAGATATCAAGGCAGCCGGCTAAAATTTAGTCAGAAAGATACATTATAAAATACCTTGAATATTGAAAGAGGGGTTGGAAGGCAGAGATTTAAGGCGGGGGGGGGGGGTGTTCTGGAGTTCAGGGTCTGGGCAGCTGAAGACAAAGCCCATATTGGAGAAGCATTTTAAACTGGAATGCTTAAGAGGTATTTATTAGAGTGACACAGCTATCTCAAAGGGCTGTAGTGACGGAGGAGATGACAGAAACAGGGCAGGGTAAGGATATGCTAGGGTTTGTAAATAAGAATTATGAAGTGGATTGAAAACAGGGATAAACAAGGATAACATTAAAACGAGGCATTGTTTAACAGGAACCAATGGAGGTTAGCGAATACAGGAATGTTGAATGCATAGACAGCAGAATCTTGGGGAACCTCAAACACACAGAAGGCAGGTCATAAGTGGCCAGAGAAAAATGCGTCAGAATAATCAAGTCTAGAGGTAACAGAGACATAGATTAAGAGCATCAACAGCAGATTAGCTGAGACTAAGGTAGTGTAGGTAATGTTAAATGGAAAGAGAGAGAAATTAATAGAAAAGCATGAAACAGAAGAAGAAATAGCAATGGTTAAATTTAGAAGGAAAATATAGAAATGACAAATGAAGTGAACACACTCATATACAGACTTATGTAAATAAGGAATCAATTACCCTGAAAAGACAGGTCACCAGGCCTCACTGCAAGGGAAGAGATTGAGAAAGAGAGTCCGTCGTGGTCACTTCAGCAAGTGAGGGAACTGAACCCATCCCTGGTTTCACTGGCGATGATCAGTGTCAATTGGCAACTTACCACAGCTTCACGAGAATGTGACCTCCTCAACTGTGAAAGTGGAGTAAGATAATCTTGACAATGTGATGGAATTATTGGCTACACTTGTTCCCCGTTCTGCCATACATATAGAGGACTACAGAGATAGAGCTGGAGAATGGAATTAACTGGGTAACTCTTTCAAGAGAAGTACAGACTAAATGGGTCAAATTGCCTCCTACTGTACTGCAAAATTTTATATTGTCAGAACCCACGTCACTCAGACCCCTAAAAAATTCCATCGTAAGCCCTCAAATGTTATTTCATAATGCTAGCTCTGGGGCCTCTGTGCTTTGTGATCTTTTTAAATGACTTGGATAAGGAAGTGGAAGAGTGGGTTAGTAAGTTTGCTGATGACACGAAGGTTGGTGGAGTTGTGGATAGTGTGGAGGGCTGTTGCAGGCTGCAACGGGACATTGACAGGATGCAGAGCTGGATATAGAAATGACAGATGGAATTCAACCCAGAAAAGTATGAAGTGATTTATTTTGGAAGGTCGAATTTGGATACAGAACACAGGGTTCATGGCAGGATTCTTGGCAGTGTGGAGGAACAGAGGGATCTTGGGGTCCACATTGATAGAACCCTCTAAGTTGCCACACAAGTTGATAGGGTTGTTAAGAAGGCGTATGATGTGTTGGTTTTCATTGGCAGGGGAATTGAGTTTAAAAGCCATGAGGTTATGCTGCGGGTTTATAAAACCCTGGTTAGACCACACTTGGAATAATGTGTTCAGATCTGGCCATCTCATTATAGGAAAGATGTGGACACTTTAGAGAGGGCACAGAGGAGATTTACCAGGATACTGCCTGGAATGGAGGCCAGGTCTTATGAGGAAAGTTTGACAGAACTAGGACTTTTCTCATTGGATTGAAGAAGTATGAGAGGTGACTTGATAGCGGCGTGCAGGATGATGAGAAGCATAGATAGAGTGGATAGCCAGAGACTTTTTCCCAGGGCAGAAATGTCAATTACAAACGGGGACAATTTTACGGTAGTTGGAGGAAGGTACAGGGGAGATGTCAGTGGTAGGTTTTTTTACACAGAGAAGGGTGGGTGCATTGAATGCACTGCCAGCTGCGTTAGTGAGGCAGATACATTAGGGGCATTTAAACGACTCTTAGATAGGCACATGGATGATAGTAAAATCTAGGGTATGCAGTTTAGTTTGATCTTAGTGTAGGATAATAGGTCAGCACAACATCATGGACCAAAGGTCCTGCATTGTGCTGTACTGTTCATTATTCTATCTTCTTTGTCGTATCAATTTCTTACAGTAGGATTGATCCTATGTTGCCAAAACTATCAGATTTGAATTTAATTTGCTTTTGATATTGATGTGCCTGGTTCAAATTGATTGACTAAATTCAAAATATGTTGCCTTGGTAAATACTGCTGCTTGGCCTGTTAATTGCACTGTCATTCAATATAAATGTTTCAATTCAAGCACTCTCTGTATACGTGCAAATTTTCACGCTGCTGCTCACAGACATCATTTTAAATCTCCTGGCTTAAAAAAAGCACATCATCTTGTGACCACACAATGCTTCATCCCTAGCATTTTAAAAACATCACATTTTACCTTTCCGCCTCCCAATCCACAAGTACTCTCCCCAACTTCATCACACACTTGAGGTTTGTTTCCCACTTTCTATCCATCATAAACTTGAGGTCATCCAAAATTCTGCTGTCCATGTTTTAACTTGCACCAAATCCCATGTCTTCTTCCCCACCAGCTCTGACCTGTATTGGCTCCTAGTCAAGCGATCTTGTTTTCAAATGTCATGGTCTCACCCTTTCCTTTCTTCATAAACTATTCCGGCCTCCAAATTATTTGCATGCCTTTCATTCTGGCCACCAGTGGTCTACAGTTGCTGTGCTCTGGAATTCTTCCACTACGCACTTTCTACTTCACTTTCCTCCTTTAGGGCACTCCTTAAAAACTAACATTTTGACCAAATATTTTGTCATCTGATCTAACATCTCCTCACGTGGTTCAACATAATAATTTGCTTCATTACGGTCTTGTGCAATTTGAAACAATTTATTACAATAAAGGCACTATTTAAATGTGAGTTTTTGTTGTTATTAGCTGAACTACTGGTTTGTTTCAGTGTTAATCAGACTTAGAGCAGAACAATCCCATAAACAACTGACAAATGATGCTTGTTCCATTTTCCATGTATTTGCTACTGTCAGCATCTGCAACATCTTGTAGAGTTGTTGATTGAGCAAGAAATCTTCTGAAAGAACGGCACACCTGCCACGACATGGAATTTTCTCCTGTTCGCTGTAATCAAAGCTGTGCATCTTCTTAAGCAGCTTATCCTGACAAATACCTGCAATTACAGTGAGCCCTTGGTATAATCTGGATAATGTCCTGCTTAATGCTGTTGAGGAAAAGGGCTGATTTTGCAGACAGTTTTAATTCCTCAAAGCTGCAGCACATTTGTTTAGTCAAAATAAACTACCGAATTGAGAAGTGACAAACTCCCAAACAGGATTGATGGATTGAACACCCTTCCCCTCCCCCATTTCTGAAGAAGGGTCCAGGTCTGAAACCTTAGCTTTCCAGCTCCTCTGATGCTGTTTGGCCTGATGTGTTCATCCAGCTCTACACCTTGTTATCTCAGATTCTCCAGCATCTGCAGCTCCTACTAACTCTGAATCACTTTGCTTCCCATTTAGTTTCTTATGAGCATGTAACATGTTTCTAAAGAACATTTTAATTCTGAACTGAAAAAAAGGCTATTCAGCCTCTTAGGTCCCTCTGCTATTCAATGTGCCTCTGGCTGTTGTGTTCTGAATTCCATATTCCCATTTGCAACCTGATAATGTTTGAATCCCTTGCTTTAACAAGCATCTATCAACATCTGCCTTAAAAACATCAATGACTTCATGTCCATCAGCTTCTGGAGCAGAGAATTCCAAAATTGCACAGTCCTCTGCGAGCTAAGAATTAATCTTACCTAATTTTTAACCAGTGCCGGTTAGTTCTCGTTCAGAGAAGAAATATCCATTTGCGTTGTCAAGATTGGACAGGATCTTATATAACTCAAACAAATCACTGTCCCTGTTCTAAACTCCTATGGAAACAAACCTGGTTTGCCCAATCTATCCTCATAAGACAATCTACTATTCCAGGTAACAATGTTGTAAACCTCCCTGGAACCACCTTCCAAAATTTATATCCTTCCTTACATAAAGAGACTACACTACATATCGTATTTGAAGTGTGACTTCACTGATGCCCACTGTAACTGAAGCATAAAATCCATAGTTTTATGTTTAATTTCAATTTGTAATAAGGGATAGCATTGCATTTATGTCTGGATTTTGTGATTTGTGCAAAAGAACATCGAGATCGCTCTGCACCTTAGAATCTTGTCGTCTTTCTCCTTTTAAGTAATAATCTGACTTTTTATTCTTTGCTCCAAAAGAAAAAATGGACTGTATACTCCATTTACCAGATTTTTGCCCATTCATTCAATCAATCTATCTTGATCTGCAGCCTCCTTATGTCCTTTTCACATCTAAGTCCCTCTATTTTTGTGCTGTTTTGATAAACTTGGCAATCATTCTTCGATCCACTCATCTAAGCCACTGATGTTATTTGCAAAAAGCTGATCACACATGGAATAAGCGCCTTTATTTCCACTATCAAAATAAACCATTTTATACTTTATTATATTAAATTTGTTTTTACATTTACACACTTATATTTTCAATATAAGCCTCCAAAACATTAACCATACAAAACAATTTGGTATCATTTTCAAGCTTGGACACATATCTTGAAATTCTGAGTATCTAAATCTCTGAGGGTGATCCACAGCATTGAGTGTTTGTCTCCTGAGCAGGTTGGGACTCTACTTATTGAAATTTATAAGAATGAGAGGTGATCTCATTGAAACATATCAAATCCTTAAGGGGCTTGATCGGGTAAATGCTGAGAGTCGGGGACCAGATGGCAGAGTCTCAGAATAAAGGGCTGCCAATTTAAGACTGAAATGAAGAGGAGTTTCTTCACTTGGAGGGTTGTGAGTCTTGGAACTCCTTGCCACAGGGAGCTTTTGTTTGATCCTGTGTGTGTCTGGGCTGGGAGGGTGCAAAGTCCTTGTGAAAATTCAAGCTGAGACAGATAGAGCTCTGAGGAAGGGTCACATGACCCAAAATAAAAACTCTGATTTCTTTTCACAGATACTGCCAGACCTGCTGAGCTTTTCCAGCAATTTCAGCCTTTCTTTCTGACTTTTTTTATTTAGATAGATTCCTGATTAATAGAGGAATCAAAGGTTATGGGGCAAGGGCAGGAAAGTGGACAGGAGCAATTTTGCGGCAATCATGACCCCAATGAAGGGTGGAAATAGTTTGAGGGTCTACTCCTGTTCTTATTTCTTATGGTCTTAACAACAGTGCACCCAGAATGTATGCCTTTTCCATTCCCACTTTCTGCAATGCTGAAAAACTTTCCTTTATGCGTACATTCTGGTTTCTGTTTGAGTCATATCCTATTCCATTCTGGTACTGGATTCTGAACTCTCTACTCTCCCAACCTTGTGTCATGTGCAAAACGTTGAAGGCCTTCTGAAAGTTGAACTTGGCATTGCCAATATCTACTTTTCTTTCAAAAGTTCTTCAAATAGTTCAATAAAGTTGTTAAAACATTTCTTCTAGCTATCCATGAAAACAATATGTTATTATAACCACTGATTTGCTTTTAAAAAGATGACAAAACAAATTCTAGTTACGGCAAAACACGAGAGTAACACATGAGAATTGGAGGATTTTTATCACTAACTTGACAATGTCAGGTGTACATACAAATCAAAGTAAGTTGTGAATTTGTTTCATGATTTCCTCGTGTTGTTCATATAAATTTAATTATTCTTCTATTTTTGATCAGCCATGATCTGATTCAATAACGGAGCAGGCTAGATGGGCTCAATGCCCTACCTACTTCTGCTCCTTGGCTTATTGAATTGTGTAAACATTTATTGTTCCAGTAAGGCTTTATTGGTAAATATGTTCTGTAAGTTAATTGTCTTACATTGGCTTGGGCATCTGAGTGCTGCCTTTCCTCCAATAAGAAGATTTCAGGCAGCACCCCCGGTGTAAATTTGTCAGATTTGTGAATACTAGTGTTTCCGAAGACATCCAGAAAGTAACTGCTTTAGCAAATCTTGCAAGTTTGTAATGGGAATGCAACTGAATGCACGGAATTTACTCAGCTGGAGGGGGTAGTACAAATTAACCCAACAATAGTGCCACTTCACCACCGTGGTTGCGTGGGGTATAAACTCAAATGTAATATGAAGTGGCTGGTATCGCCTGTTTCTGTCCTGTACATCCTCTGTAGCCATGTGTAATGATTCACTGGTATTGTATAGAGTTCAATGTTGTTCTACTTACAAACTTCTTATTTTCTGTCAAGGATAATCTTGTAAAGGTAGCTGTATTAGGATCATCCTTCGTATGATTCTTTTAAGAATAAATGTTTGGCTAATCCAGTAAATTTCAAAGGACCCTGAATGTCCCTGCATTTGCTGACCAGAGCTGCAAGAACTGAGAGATTTTTCTCTGCTGAGAAGGTTTGAGCAGCCTCCTTCCACAAGAAAAGACACTCTAAGTTTGGAAAGTCATCAGCAGAAGATACATTTACTTGGGAATTCAGAAGAGCTTCTCTAGGAAGAGACAGTTGGAATGTGGGCTTGCCACATGTAGAGTGGTTGAGATGTGCGCTATAAATGGGAACTAGATAAACTTTGTTCCACAATGTCCAAGTAAATCACCTTGGAAAAGTTTATCTTATTGAAGATACTATATCAATCACAGAACTATTACAGCACAGAAGGAGGCCATTCAGCCCTTCAGTAGTTGAACTTCAAATCCACTTTTTGACAATTCTTCGTTCTATTTCACTGTTATTTAAATGACAGGCTTTGAATCCAACTCCCCAGAGAACTATCTGAGTTATCAGGCTACTAACCCAGCAACAGTACCACTTCACCACCAGACGTGCGTGGAATATAAACTCAAACATAACATGAGGTGGGTGATATTGTTTGTTTCTGTCCTGTACATCCTCTGTAACCTTGTGCAATGACTCACTGGTATTGTGTAGAGTTCAATGTTGTTCTACTTACAAACTTCTTATTTTCTGTCAAGGATAATCTTGTAAAGGTAGCTGTATTGGTATCATTCTTCGTATGATTCTTTTAAGAATAAATGTTCGGCTAATCCAGTAAATTTCAAAGGACCCTGAATGTCCCTGCATTTGCTGACCAGAGCTGCAAGAACTGAGAGATTTTTTTCTGCTGAGAAGGTTTGAGCAGCCTCTTTCCACAAGAAAAGACATTCTAAGTTTGGAAAGTCATCAGTAGATGATACATTATGATATTACAGCCTTTTTATTCTCTGTTAGGGACAGTGAGTGGAACAAGTAAGGGCTTGCCGATTATATCATTGTCATCCTCAGAGCATCGTGGGGAGGAGTGTCCGAACAGCTATTTATTCAGCTGTTCAAGAGCAAGTAAGTGCTCAAGAAAAGTGCCCATGGATATAGTATATAGTATGGATCCCACTGTACATCAAGGCTCATTACCTTCTGGTAGAATAAGCAGTCAGTCATAGTGATCGTTAGGAATTCAGGTTGAAGTGATTGCACTTTCAGAATTGAAAGCTTAGATAAAAACTCATTAATGCCTGAACAGAGGATTGTTATGAGAGGAAACTAAGGTGTGTGATTAACAGGTGCTACTCAAACTGGGAAAAAATAAATGGAAACCTATGTGCCCCAGGGGTATAAATACTTCATTTTGACCTTATATTTTGATTTTAATTTGATTCTATTTATTACCATCACATGTACCAAGATACAGTGGAAAGCATTGTTTTGCGAATTAACCAGAAAAATCATACCTTACATAAATACATCAGGGTATGAATGTGGAATACAGAACATAGTGTTACAGCTACAAGAAGGTACAGAGAAAGATCAACTCTAATATATGAGAGATCTGTTCCTAATCCTGATAACAGCAAGGAGAAAGCTGTTCTTAAATCTGTTTGTCAGTGTTTTCAAATGTTTGTATCTTCTCCCCAACACAAGAGTGGGAGAGAATACAACCAACGTGGGAGTGGTCTTTGATTATTTTGGCTCTTTCCAAAGCATTTGACTTTGATATTTATACGGAAAACAATTTTGAAATTTGATGATGAAACTGAGGTAGGTAGTTTGGAAACAAGTAAGAAGGTCCATCTAAAAACATTCAAGAGTACATGGGCTAGTTAACAATATGAGCAGACGGCTTAATTCGACATAAAATCCAAAAACAAAAATACTATATACATTCAGTAGGAAGTGATAGAAACATATAGGGTTAAGGAGACCTAGGAAATCAACACCTTATCCTTTAAAACTGAGTGTTAAAAAATAAAATCTTAAGACACGAGAGCCCAACTATGACATTTGACCTGTTGCTCTGTCATTCAGTGAAATCATGGCTGCCCTGGTAATGCTGAACTCCATTTTGTCACCTTTTCCTTATAAACCTTGATTTCCTTACTAATTAAAAATCTGTTAGTCTCAACCGTAAATATACAGAGTGATCCAGTCTCAACAGCCTTTTCTGCTAAAGAATTTCACAGAGAGAGGAAATTCCTTCTCAGCTTCATCCTAACTGGGTGATCCCTAACTTTGAGATTATGCCGCCTGGTCCTAGATTCTCCCACAAAAAGAAACAACCTCTTCACATGTCAACTAATCTGTTAAGGCCCCTGAGAGTCTTACATATTTAAATAAAGTTATGTCTTGTTCTTCTGACCTCTAAGGAATGCAGGCTCAATCTACTCAACCTCTCCTGGAATCATAGAATCCCTACTGTGTGGAAGCAGGCCATTCAGCCCATTGAGTCCACATTGACCTTCCAAAGACCATCCCACTCAGGCTCAACCTCCTATCCTATTCCTGTCACCCTACATTTCCCATGGCTAATTTACCTAACCTGCACATCTTTGGTCTGTGGGCAGAAACTGAAGCACCCAGAGGAAACCTAAGCAGACATAGGGAAAATGTGCAAACTCAACGCAGTCACCTGAGGGTGGAAGTGAATGCTGATCTTTGGCACTCTGAGGTAGCAGTGCTAATCACTGAAACACTCTGCCATCTCTCTAAGTCATCGAGACATAGAGTCCATAGAGACTTACAGTATGGAAACAGACACTTCCGTCCAAACAGTAACTCCAAACTAAAATAGACCCACCTGCCTGCACTTGGCCCATATCCCTCCAAACATTTCTTATTCATGTTCTTATCTGAAAGTTTGTTAAATATTGTAACTGTACTTGCATCCACCACTTCCTCATGAAGTGCTTCGAGAGACTGGTCGTGGTCCACACTAGCTCTAGTCTCCCAGCCTGCTTCCGTCCTCTACAGTTTGCCTACCTATGTAACATGTCCACACATAATGTCTTTTCACTAGCATTCATCCCTGGAACATCTGGACAACAAGTACACCAACATCAGGCTCCTGCTCATCAACTACAACATTATTCCCTCCGGACTAATCTCATAACTCTGAGACCGAGGTCTCAGCTCCACGCTGTGCAACTGGATTGTCAGCATCTTGACCTATAGACCACAATCAGTGAAGAAAGGCAACTGCACATCCTCCATGATAACATTCAACTTTGGTTGGGTTCTCAGCCCTCTACTATACTTGATGTACACCCTTGACTGTGCTGTTAAATTCTGAACTAAGACCAATTATAAGTTTGCTGATGACACCACCATAATAGGATGGATATCAAACAATGATGAGGCAGAATGTAGAAAAGAGACAGAGGGCTGGGTGACATGATACAATGATAACAACCTCTCTCTTAATGTCTGCAAAACTAAAGAACTGATTGTTTATTTCAGAAAGAACAGAGGACAACACACCCCCATCTACATCAATAGAACTGAGGTTGAGAACATTAAGTTCCTAGGAGTGATAATAACCATCAACTAGTCTTGGACTTTGCCATCTACATACAATGGCCAATCAGGCACAAAAATACCTCTTCTTTCTCAGGAAGCTCAGGAAATTTGGCATGTCCACAAGGACCCTCACCAATTTTTACAGATACATCATTGAAAGCATACTGTCTAGGTGTGTTACAGCCTGGTATGGCAACTGCTCTGCCCAGGACTGTAAGAAATTATAGAAAGTTGAGTGCACAGCCCAGTCCATCACAGAAGCCAACCTCATATCTATGCAAATCCATCATATCCTCCCTGATGAAGGGTCTACGCCCGAAAGTCAGCTTTTGTGCTCTTGAGATGCTGCTTGGCCTGCTGTGTTCATCCAGTTCCACACTTTGTTATCTTGGATTCTCCAGCATCTGCAGTTCCCATTATCACTCATGCACTCCATTTACACTTCCTGTTACTGTGGAAAGCTGCTAACATCATCAAAGACCACTCCCAACCTGGTAATGCTCCCTTCCAAACTATTCCATCAGATAGACGATATAGAAGCTTGAATGCATGCACCAGCAGGTTCATGTGCTCTTCTCTGCTGTTATTACACTGCTGAATGGACTCTCTAACTTCAAATAATGGTTACCTTGTTAATGTTGATCTTGTTTAGTGTGCATCCTGTTCAGTTGTAAGCTGTATGCCTTGGTCTGTCTAAGCACCCTGTGGTCTATATGTCCTTGTTTGCTATGATCTGCCTGTACTGATTGTAAACAAGGTGTCTCACCATACTTTGGTGCATGTAACAATAAATCAAATCAAATCAAATCTAGAAGTTCATGCCACACATGAATCATTCTCTGTGTAAAAATATTGGCCCACAGGTCTTTTTTAAACCTTTCTGCACTCACCTTAAAAGTATGCCACCACTCTTGAAATCACTCACCCTGCGGGGTAAAAAAACACCTGCTGTTCACCTCATCGCATGATTTTATAAACGTCTACACTCCAGCACAAATGTAGCACAAATTCTACCAAAAGAAAACCCAAAAGAACTGCAGGTGCTGTAAATCGGGAACAAAAACAGAAGCTGCTGGAAAAGCTCAGCAGACCTGGCAGCATCTGTGAAGAAAAAATCAGAGTTAATGTTTCGGGTCCGGTGACCCTCCCTCAGAACCAATTTTACTAAGGTGCTCCTCAGCATACGATACTTCTATTTTGAGCAAATATTTAAAATATGAGGACTGCTTCCCAAAGTATAGTTAAGTGATTTAAAATTGTGGTGGAGCTTAACAGAGTGAATTGAAAATCTTCCCGTTGAAATGTAGGAAGATAGAGAGTTGCAAAGAGAGAAAGACAATGGTATGAACTTGGGACTACTCCAGCCACATTCAGATGGTCTCCACCATGACAGAGACTCTTTGTTCTCCGAAATTGAGGGGGAGTTTTACTGGGTCTGGAGGTGGGACTGAGCAAGATGAGTAAATATCTTGTTAGGAATCCATCCTGGTGGAGTTCAGTTTCCACGCATTCCTGCCAAGGCATGGGGAATGTTTAATACCAGGTACAGATCGGCAGTGGCTTTGATCAACTAAGTTCCCATTTGGGAATGAATTGCCGGGCTCTTCACAATAGTGGACGCTGACAAAGCCACTGACTCCTAAGCCTGGCAATTGCTTTGAAGTGGCCATCCAGGTTGGGGGTAGAAAACTAGAATACAGGAGCAGGAATGTACTGTATTTGCATTAATATGAACAGTTTAGTGCCCGTAGCTAAGAAAGGATATGCTGATGTTGACAGGATCAACAGGAGGTTTACAAGAACGATCCTGGAAATGAAGGGCTTGTCATATGAGGAGTACTCAACAGAGCATAGAAGGAGATAATGGGAACTGCAGATGCTGGAGAATCCAAGATAACAAAGTGTGAAGCTGGATGAACACTGCAGGCCAAGCAGCATCTCAGGAGCACAAGACTCTGATGAAGGGTCTAGGCCCGAAACGTCAGCTTTTGTGCTCCTGAGATGCTGCTTGGCCTGCTGTGTTCATCCAGCTTCACACCTTGTTATCAGAGCATAGAAGGATAAGGGTTACCTCGTAGAAACATAGACAAAACTGAGAAGCCTGGATAAGTGGATGTGGCAAAGATGCTTCCACTAGTAGCAGAGACTAGACTCAAGAGCACAGCCTCAGAATGGAGGAACAACCCGATAGAAGTGAGATGAAAAGGAAATCCTTCAGCCTGAGCATGATTAATCTGTGGAATTTATTGCCATAGAAAGCTGCAGAGGGCAAGTCATTGAGTGTGTTTAAGACAGAGATACATAGGTTCTTGATTAGCATTGAGATCAAGGTTATGAGGAGAAGGAAGGAGAATGGGGTTTAAAAACATAGCAGCCTCAAACTCGTGTTGGAGACTAGATGGGCTGACCGGCCTCATTCTGTACCCTGTCTTATAGACTTATGGACTAATGAGAGTGACGTTTCTTTCAGTTGCGTCCTGTCTCAGGGATCACAGGTATAGCCATAAGACATTTCCTTGATGAGTGGCTGTTCCAAATTAATGGTCTGGCAGCTGTGGACATGCTGGCTTTAAACTGTCGAAGAAATCTTCAGAGAGGATTCATATGATTGAGTATATGTGGATTTATTGCACTTTCTTAATTGTCCAGAAGGGAGATAAAAATCAACCAAAACAGCTGTGGATTTGAATTCACATGTAGGCCAGACCAATTAAGGACAGCAGATTTCCTTCACTGAAAGACATTATAGAAACAAATGGGCTTTTCTGATAATCTACAATGGTTTCATGGTCATCATTAGGTTATTAATTTCAGACATATTTTTCTTTAATATTGAATTCAAATTCCATGACCTGCTGCAGTGAGATTTGAACCATAGTTCTCAAAATATTGCATAATGTTATAGAATGTTGTAGAATTCAGTCTCCCGATATCAGCAGTCCACAGTTCTCCAAGTAGAATTCCAGTTGACTGTCATACTTGAAGAGATTGCCCATGCCATCTCTCATCAGACAGGCCTCCTGGAGGCAATGTGTCAATTTGTCTCCTCCAGGAAGATAACACAGATGAGTGAGCCTCAGATACCATTGGTGTCATGACCAAAATGTTGTTCCAATGCTCGAGAATCTTCAGTGATACCTCCATACACAGTAGTGCACAACATTTGCCATCCTATGTTGGCATTTATTGTCTTTTTATCTCTTTCTCTATCCTCTTTGTGAGTCATCAGATGCTAGTTAGAAACCTAATAGGGGATTGGTGCTGCCTCTTGTATCAAAGATCCACCAAACTACATTCCAACCAGGCCAGGGCAAAGCAATTGGTAAACCCTCCCAGGGCATCAACGGGAAGAAGTCCTCCCAAAAAGATGTAGCAGCCAATCAGAGGTGAGAATCTCTTACACTCAGTAATGCCACAGAGGAGACAATGCCTGTTTCCCGCAGATCATCCCCAGAATCACTGGTGACCCAGAACTCTGGTATGCAATCAGCTGGTGAGGATTCTCACAGTGGGGCCAAGGGAATAAGGGGTTACCTTTTAGCCGACAGACGTCTCTGCCCATCTTCAGTCCCTCTGATCAGGCACTGATTGCCTTTGATCAAGAGACATGGGGTGACAAGGTACCTGCAGGCCTCCTGGAGGTGTTATTGCCATGTTGCAACAGGTCAATTTGCAGGTTGGGTAATTCTAAGGTTCTTTTCTTTACAGAGGCTCCTATTTTTTTTCATAATTCCCCCACGTTACTTCTGCACTCAAAGGGGGCTCCAGTACCCTGTGTGTGTGTGTGTGTGTGTGTGTGTATGTGTAGTGACACAGTAAAAAGATGCCATTGTGCTAAAGCTTTATTCTATATTTTCCACCACGAGGAAAGCACCCATGTGGTTAGTGAAATAGTAACAAGCAAAGCCTGATAAGGACAATGATAATGGGAACTGCAGATGCTGGAGAATCTGAGATAACAAAATGTGGAACTAGATCAACACAGCAGGCCAAGCAGCTCCTAAGATGCTGCTTGGCCTGCTGTGTTCATCCAGCTCCTCACTTTGTTATCCCTGATAAGGGCAATGCTTACTTGAAAACAAAAGTGAATGGAGAGTCAAGAAAGGAGAATAAAGAACAAAGAAAATTACAGCACAGGAGCAGGTCCTTTAGGTTCTCCAAGCCTGCGCTGATCCAGATCCTCTGTCTAAACCTGTCAACTATTTTCCATGGATCTGTATCCCTCTGCTCCCTGACCATTCATGTATCTGTCTAGATATATCTTAAATGACGCTATCATGCCCGCCTCTACCACCTCCGCTGGCAACGCGCTCCAGGCACGCACTACCCTCAACGTAAAGAACTTTTCACGCATATCTCTCTTAAACTTTTCTCCTCTCACCTTGAAATCGTGACCCCTAGCAATTGAGTCCCCCACTCTGGGAAACAGCTTCTTGCTATCTACGCTGTCTATACCTCCCATGATTTTGTAGACCTCAATCAGGTCCCCCCTCAACCTCCGTATTCTAATCTAAGTAATTCTAATCTACTCAACCTCGCTTCATAGCTAGCACCCTCCATACCAGGCAACACTCTGGTGAACCTCCTCTGCACCCTCTCGAAATCATCCACATCCTTTTGGTAATGTGGCGACCAGTACTGTATGGAGTACTCTAAATGTGGTCAAACCAAAATGCTATACAACTGTAACATGACCAACCAACTCTTGTACGCAATACCCCGTCCAATGAATGAAAGCATGCTGTATGCCTTCGTGACCACTCTATCAACCTGTGTTGCCACCTTCAGGGTACAATGGACCTGAACACCCAGATCTTGCTGTGAATCAATTTTCCCCAAAACTTTCCCATTTACCACATAGTTCGCTCTTGAATTGGATCTTCCAAAAAGCATCACCTCACATTCACCTGGATTGAACTCCATCTGCCATTTCTCTGCCCAACTCTCCAATCTATCTATATTTTGCTGAGTTCTCTGACAGTCCCCTTCACTATCTGCCACTCCACCAATCTTAGTGTCATCTGCAAACATGCTAATCAGATCATCTGTACCTTTCTCCTGATCATTTATGTACATCACAAATAACAGTGGTCCCAACACGGCTCCCTGTGGAACACTACTGGTCACAGTTCTCCATTTTGAGAAACTCCCTTCCACTACAACCCTCTGTCTCCTGTTGCCCAGCTAGTTCTCTATCCATCTAGCTAATATACCCTGGACCCCATGTGAGTTCACTTTCTCCATCAGCCTACCATGGAGAACCTTATCAAACACCTTACTGAAGCCCATGTATATGACATCCACAGCCCTTCCCTCATCTATCAACTCTGCCACTTCCTCAAAGAATTCTATCAAGTTGGTAAGACATGACCTTGCCTGCACAAAACCATGCTGCCTATCACTAATTAGCCCATTTTCTTCCAAATGTAAATAGATCCTATCCCTCAGCATCTTCTCCAGCAGCTTCCCCACCACTGACGTCAGGCTCACCTGTCTATATTTACCTGGATTATCCTTGCTACCCTTCTTCAACAAGGGGACAACATTAGCAATTCTCCAGTCCCCCGGGTCCTCAACCGTGCTCAAGGATGCTGCAACGATATCTGTTAAGGCCCCGACTATTCCCTCTCTCGCTTCCCTCGGTAACCTGGGATAGATCCCTTCCAGACCTGGGGACTTGTCCACCCTAATGCCTTTTAGAATACCCAACACTTCCCCCCTCCTTATGTGGACTTGACCGAGAGTAATCAAAAACCTCTCCCTAACCTCAACATCTGTCATGTCCCTCTCCTCAGTGAATACCAACCCAAAGTACTCATTAAGAATCTCACTCATTTTCTCTGACTCCTCGCATAACTTCCCTCCCTTGTCCTTGAGTGGGATAACCCTTTCTCTTGTCACCCTCTTGTTCCTTATGTACAAATAGAAGGCTTTGGGATTTTCCTTAAACCTGTTTGCTGAAGATATTTCATGACCCCTTTCAGCCCTCTTAATTTCTCATTTCAGATTGGTCCTACTCTCCTGATATTCTTCCAAAGCTTCATCTGTTTTCAGTTGCCTAGACCTTATATATGCTTCCTTTTTCCTCTTTACTCATCTCACAATTTCACCTGTCATCCATGGTTCCCTAATCTTACCCTTTCTGTCCCATATTTTTACAGGGACATGTCTGTCCTGCAATCTGATCAACCTCTCTTTAAAAGCATCCCATATATCAAATGTGAATTTACCCTCAAACAGCTGCTCCCAATCCACATTCCCCAGATCCTGCCTAATTTTGCTGTAGTTGGCCTTCCCCCAATTCAGCACTCTACCTTTAGGACCACTCTCGTCTTCGTCCATCGGTATTCTAAAACTTTCGGAATTGTGATCACTGTTCCCAAAGTTCCTCTACTGAAAATTTAACCACCTGGCCGGGCTCATTCCCCAACACCAGGTCTATATAGCCCCTTCCCAAGTTGGGCTATTTACTTACTGCTCGAGAAAACCCTCCTGGATGCTCCTTACAAATTGTGCTCCATCTAAACCCTTAACACTAAGTGAATCCTAGTCAATGTTGGGAAAATTAAAATCTCCCATCACCACCACCACACTGTTGCTCCTACATCTTCCCATAATCTGTCTGCATATTTGTACCACTATCTCACATTTGCTGTTGGGAGGCCTGTAGTACAGCCCTATCATTGTTACCGCACCCTTCCTATTTTTGAGCTCTGCCTATTTTGCCTCACTGCTCGTGTCCTTCATAGTGCCCTCCTTCAGCACAGCTGTGATATCCTCTTTGACCAGTAAATCAATCCTCTGCCCCTTTTGCCTCCCTCTTCATCTCACCTGAAACATCTATAACCTGGGATATATCTATATCCTGGGATATTTAGTTGTCAGTCTTGCCCTTCCCTCAACCAAGTCTCAGTAATAGTAATAACATCATACTCCCAGGTACTAATCTAAGCCCTAAGTTTATCTGCCTTACCTACTATACTTCTCACATTAAAACAAATGGGGAATTTGTTTTAAAACAGAAGGGAAATAAATCAAAATAGAGCTGGAAGAGACTAAGTTCCTTGAGTGGTCATTATTTGCCTCATCAGAGGTCTCAATTAAGGGCCATTTAAGGGTCTCAAGTGGTGACTGGGTGGGAAAGTGCCTGGCTTATGTCCTGCCCAAATTAGTGCCCTTCCTGTTTCCAAACTTGCCACTAATCAGAGAAGATGTTTCCTTGTGTGGGTATTTAGAAACATCGTAGAATACCCAACAATGACTGTTTGACAAATGGTTCACATTATCATCGCAGCCTATATACAAAATCACAAACATCAAAGAACATTGTATACAGTTCAATACCAGTCAAATGCCATAATATCACATCATTACATATTCAAAACAGAATAAAAAGATCATATCTTACAACCATAATTGTGACTGGGAGTAAAATAAAACATGAGCAATATAGCTGCTGAAGTCTGCCTCAAATGCATATGGTGCAGTTGAATTATCCATCACGAAACAGGTAAACCTGTAAATCCTTGTTAGGTTTCCAAATGAAAGAGGCTATAACATTTTTTCTCTCTCAGATTACCTTAGTTGTAGTTCAAGAATATCAAAATCCTATCTTCTCAACGTACTTCACTATAAGCTTTGCAGGCAGTGAAAAACAAATCAGCATACAAACCAAATCTGAAGGCTGCAAAGACATTTTTATGGCTGTGCAAATAAAGCTGGCAGTTGATTTCTTCTGGGTTACGATTTTCATTTTCAGGGAGATTTATTTTAAATTGCTCTAATGTCACATTGCAGCTGAGGTATTAAGTTGGCTCCTTTGTGCAAATAAAATCAAATTCCTTTAACATCAAATTGTTGCCAAAATTCTGAAAAGTCTTTGGTAGAAATACATAAAGCTTGTGTCTCTGCAGAACTTGATTCCCTCCATTTTCCTGCTCATTGATGGTTCACTTCAAGCCTCTTTGTGGGATCAGAAGTGCACAGAGGGTGCGAAGATCTCTTCCCCTTTCAAATTCATCATTCAGAGAGGTGAATGGGATGCACTAGATTCAGAAATCTTAAAGATTTACAACACTGCCACATCTTAGGTCTAACATTGGTATGTTTGCTTGAACTGTCTGCCTCTTCGGCTTTATGGATCACACTTCCTGTGTCACTTTGTTGACTTTGCTGGAATTTGGCCCCATGGAATAGATGATAATGTGTCTTAATCAATCCCATCACTCCTGGACAGCCCTCACAAATCACCTCCTTTATTAATAACTCATAAGCACTGTTATTGCAGTTTTATAACTGTTGAATAGCTCATAAAAGTCTCCAAGTAAACAAACAGACTTTTCAAACAAGCAGTGTAAATAAAGTCAAGCATTTGTAAATTAATTAAACAATTGAATACAATCCATGTACTGGCAAAACTCCCCAAGTAAACTAACTGTCCTCAGGACTGTTGAGTCGTAGATTCTGAGATGCAAAGATAAAAGTAATGGTAATGTCTAAACATTTCTACATTTTTATCATACCAGGCACTGTTCCAATAGAAAGAAATGTATTCTATTGTTTATTCATCCAATTAGCTCCTTCAACTCTTCAGAATACTTTTGTTTGTTTGCATTTTTTTTTGCTCGCCAGGTGACAGAAATCTGTCATGTACCTTGGCTCAAAACTTCCAGTTAGCATCAGAGATGTCAGAACTGTTCTCAGTGACACTAGTCGTGGGAAAATGTATACACTCAGCTCGGGATAACCTTATGATGCTGACCCTCCATCATAGAAAGTCGGGTGGCCGTGAGCACAAAACGGACAATGTGAATCCAATCCATACAGCTGAACCCAGAAAGTTATGTTGTTATTTTGGGACACATCAAAACATAATAAATAAGATATATAGGGTGTTTTAAAAAACATCAATATAGACAAGTCCCAAGGATTTGATGGGCCCTATACCAAAATGCTTTTTAGGGAGGCAGGTGAGGAAATTGTTGGGGCCTTGTACAAAATCTTTGCATTCTCTTTAGTTGCAAAAGAGATCTCAGAGAACTGGAGAATACTAATACAGCTCCTTTGTTAAAGAAGGCTAGCAGGGATAATCCAATAAATTACAAGCTGGTGAGGTATACATTAGTGCTAGGGAGATTATTGGAGAAGGCTCTTATGGATATAAATATGGAAAAGTATGGACTTATTAGCCCCAGGCAGCAAGGCTTTGTGTGGGGAATGTCTTGTTTCATAAATGTGATTGAGTTTTTTGAGGAGGTGATGAAGATTATTGATGAAGGTAGGGCAGTAGACATTGTCTATGTGGGCTTTAACAAGACCTTTGATAAGGTCCCTCATGGCAGGCTAACACAAAAGGCGAAGTCACATGGTGATCTGTGCTCAACTGGTAAGATGGATACAAAACTGGTGTTGTCATAAAAAAAAAGATAGTTGCGGAGAAAGGGTATTTTTCTGACTGGAGACCTGTGACCAGTGGTGCCTTGCAGGGATCAGTGCTGGGACCACTGTCGTTTGTAAATGATTTGGAGGAGAATGTAGGCAGCCTGACTGGTAAGTTTTGAGGATGACACCAAGATTGGGGGAACTGCAGATCGTGGAGGGGACTGGAAGGTTTGACTTATAAGAAGAAGCTGGACAGGTTGAGACATTTTTCATTGAAATGTAAGAGGTTGAGTTGTGACCTTACAGAAGTTTACAAAATCATGAAGAGGATAGATAAGGTGAATAGAAAAAATCATCTTCTGCAGTGTAAAACTAGAAGGCATAATTTTAAGGTGGGAGGAGAAAGATTTAAAAGGGACCTCAAAGGCAACTTTTTCACACAGATGGTGGTTTTAATGTGGAATGTACTGCCAGAGGAAGTGATAGATGCAGATTCAGTTACTACCCTTTAAAAGAGGTATATGGTCCAAATGCAGACGAATGGAATTAGTTTAGTTTGGGAAACTTGGTCAACATGGATGAGTTGGAGTGAATGGTCTGTTTCTGTGATTTGTGGTTGAATGATAGAGATAATGGGAAATGCAGATGCTGGAGAATCCAAGATAAAAATAGTGTGGAACTGGATGAACACAGCAGGCCAAGCAGCATCTTAGGAGCACAAAAGCTGTTGTGCTCCTAAGATGCTGCTTGGCCTGCTATGTTCATACAGCTCCACACTCTGTGGCTGAATGTCTACAGGATTTCCAGAAGACACAGCAGAATATAGAGAAGTTCGAGACTTGGACGGAGAAATGGCAGATAGATTTAGTCTGAATAAACGCAGGGTGATGAATTTTGGAATATCTAATGCAGTTAGAAGTATACAGTGAATACCCAAATCCTTAGGAGCATCAGCATACAGAGGGATCTAAGCGCACAGCTCCACAGTTCCCTGAAAGTGGCAACACAGTTGGATAAGGTGCCCCAGAAAGCACGTGACACGCTTGCCTTCATCAGTAGGGGTATAGAGTATGAAAATTAACAAGTCATGTTGCACATCTGTTTAGTTAGGCCATTCAATATTTTGTGTACAATTCTGGGTGTCACACCACTAGAAAGATGTGGAGGCTTTGAAGAGGATACTAAAACAGTTCATGGGAATGTTGTTCGGTTTGACGCATATTAGCTGTTGGTTTGTTTTCACTTGAATGTCAAAGGATGAAGGACAACCTGATATAAGTTAACAAAATTATGAGAAGCATGCATAGAATGCATAGTCAAAGTCTTTTTCTCAGGGTATAAATGTCAATTAGTAGGGGAATAGCTTTAAGGTCAAAGGGGGTAAGTTTAAAGAAAATGTGAGAAACATTTTTTTTTGCCTTGAATGCACTGCCAGAGGAGACGGTCAGAAATCACACAACACCAAGTTATAGTCCTACAGGTTTATTTGAAAACACAAGCTTTCACAATATTAGTCGTTTTTCAGGTGTTAGTGAGAGACATAGTGTCAGATACAGAATTTATAAATAAAAGATCAAAGGGCCACGCCACTAATAAGCATGTACTAAACAAACCAAAGATGCTGTTAAATCTTTAATCATTTGGAAGGTTTTAACTGATTGCAATATATATGTAAATCTTGAACTTCCTTTCAAGTCATGGTCCTGAGAGAAGTAAAAGTTTTTCAATGTAAAGAAGAGGTAACATGTTAGGTCAGAAAATGCATGTTAGGTGTTAGGTCACGTTTAGAATCTTTTTGTGTTTTGCTTTGGAGTCAGGCTGGTTTTATTTCTAAAGTAGGAATTTACAAAATGCCGCATTGACTGACTTTCTATAAATTGTGTGCTTTTTTGAACAAAATAAAATGTATTTGCAAATGTAAATTCACCCCGTAGATTTACATGCGATTGTATGTGTGTGGGCGGGTGTGTTCAAGGGGGTAGGAGAGTGCGTGTGTGTGTTTGTGTGTGTGTGTGTGTGTGTGTGTGTGTGTGTGTGTGTGTGTGTGTGTGTGTGTGTGTGTGTGTGTGTGTGTGTGTGTGATCGTGGAGAGACTGTGTGCATGTGTGTGTGCGTTGGGCAAAGCCATGCAGACACTATGAATGGACACCCCTCAACAATCACCAAACGGGGTGTTTCCTCCCAGTGGTGAAGGGCATCTGGCCTTGGAACTTTGGGTAAATGTCCTCCAAGTCAGACTTTGGGATAACTGAGAACGCAGAGTCGACGAGCAGAAGCTGATAGCCAAGCTCAGTATCCATGAGGACAACCGCAACTGGGACCTTGGGTTCATGTCACACTACAGGTGACCCCACCACTCTATACACTCTCATGCACACACTCGGACACATCTGTATACACACACACACACACACACACACACACACACACACACACACACACACACACAGCATCTTAGATTTGTTTAGTACATCCTCATCAATGGTGTGACCTTTGATCTTTTACTTATAAATTGTGTGTCTGATACTACCTCTCTCACTAACACCTGAGGAAGGACCAAGGCTCTGAAAGCTTGCGTTTTCAAATAAACCGGTTGGACTAAAACCTGGTGATGTGTGATTTCTGACTTTGTTCACCCTAGTCTAACATTAGCACCTCAACACGCTGTCAGAGGAGATGTGGGAGCCAGATACAATAGCAGTATTATCATGGCAGATATGTGAATAGGTAGGGAATAGAGGCATACAGACAACTTAAAGGCAAAAGGCATCATGGGCCAGCACAGTCTTGGTGGGTTAAAGGGCCTCCTCCTGTTTTGTATTGTTCTTCGTTCTTGACTACATCTGTCAATTTTACCTATGATTAATTTATTGCCTTTTTTATATGCCCTCATTTTCTCTTGATTTATTCTCATTTTTTAAAAATACTCTCATTCATGGGATGAAGGTGTCTCTGGTTAGGCCAGATGTATTGCCCATTCTTCCCTGAAGGACTTCATTGAATCTGATGCATTTTTCCTGATGATCGATATTGGATTCATGGCCATCATTAGCCTCTTAATTTCCAATTTATATTGAGTCCAGTTTCCACCACATACCATTGCAGGATTCAAATCCAGGTGTCCAGTACATTAACTGAGTCTCTGTATTAACTTTTAAGCGATAATGCCACAAGACCATCATCTCCCTTAAATCAGCTATGATCAAATGGTGGAGCAGACTCGATGAGCCAAAGGCCTAATTCTGCTCCTCTATCTTATGGTCTTCTAATTCTCTCACAGTTAATCCTGGACCACCCCCCTGTTATTTCTCACCAGTACCCATATGGATTCCTCATCTGCCAAGATCATTTCCTGATGGTGCATCCATTGTTGGTTAGGGGAGTCATTTTTTATGAAATTGTGATAATTTCCAAGATTTACTTAGTACCATTCTCCTGCAGGTACTAACAATGGTCAGACCATGAAACCACAGCATTTTATGAAAATCTAATGTGAAGAATAATAGACTTGAATTGTATTATGAGGGAAGTATTATAGCTGAGAAGATAGGCCAAAAATGTAACAATTTCTTTCATTTCAGTAAGTTTGGGAACCTCCTGAATAATGAAAAATATTGAGTGCAGTAAATATAAAAAAAATTATTTCAGTAGAGATTCCTTCTGGAAATCATTATTGTCAAAACAAAAGGAACATTAGAATTTCCTCCTCATGCATAGTGATGAGAACAGGAAATGTTTAATACAAGTGACTATTGAGTAAAACCCATGCATGATTAACATGCAAATTAAATAATCTGAGAAGAAGGAATATGAAGGGAAAGGGCAGGATAATGCACAATGATCTCCAGGTGAAGGAATAGCAGCACCACAGGTAGGAAAGGCCAAATTACTTCCTTGTGTGCTGTAAAATCTAATGACCTATTCTTTCTTTGTTCTGGGGCTTGCTACCATTTATGAATTACATATTCTCTAACTGATATGGACATATATATAATCACTTGAAGATGGCTGCCAGCTTGTTTAACCTATTTAAGTCAGACAAAGAAATTCACCCTCAGTGACCACTGGAAGGCATCATTTCAATGTTCCAATGAGACGAAGTATGAATATTAGTTCCCTCTCATGCAGTTTACTCCAACAACACTTCTCCTTAAATTGGATGTGTCTTTTCCAGACAGATCATGCATGCATAGCTTCAATTTCAGTAGATTTGACTTGGATGTTACTTCCTGAAAGAGACTGTGAAAAAAGATGCTGAGAGGGATAATGAAACTCTCTGGCTCTTCCCAGCAAAGACTCAGAAGATTTAAACCCCAGGTCTTGCTTGCTCATTTGATTTGATTTATTATTATCATGTGTACCTAGGTATAGTGAAAAGTTTTGATTTTCGTTCAGTATGTGCAGATCAGACTGTACAAAATGCATTAGGGTAATAGAATAGAGTGAAGATTAAAATGTTACAGTTGCAAAGAAGTTGCACAAAAAACGAGATCAACATTGAAATTTAAAGAGGTTCCTTCAGAAGTCTAATGACAGCAACTGTTTTTGAATCTGTTGGTTAAATGTGTTTAAGATTTTGTATCTTCTGCCCAATGAAGAGGTTGGAAGAGATTGTAACCAGGATGGGAGAGGTCTTTAATTATGTTGGCTGCCTTCTCGAGGCAGCAAGAAGTATGGATGCTGTCAGTGGGTGGAAGGTTGGCTTGTGTGATGGCTTGGGCTGTGTTCACAACTCCCTTGTAGTTTCTTACGGTCTTAGGCAGACCAGTTTCCAAACCAAGCCTGGGTATGTCCAGTTTCCAAGCCTGTGCATCTGGGTAAGATGTTTTCTATGGTGCATTTATAAAGTTGGTAAGAGCCTTTATGGACATGCAGAATTTCCTTAGTCTCTTGGGGCAGCAGAGGCGTTATTGTGCTTTCTTGACCATCGCATCAATGTCAGTGGACTAGGACAGATTGTTAGTGATCATCAGACAGAGGAACTTAGGCCCACTCCTAGGCCCTTTCATCTCACTGTGAAACTTAGTGAGAAGCACTCAGTAGTTGTTGGACTGAAGCTGAGTTGCATGTGACAAGGTATCAAAAGTATGGAGGAAAATGAGAGCCAAGAGAGGCCCAAGCTTTCTCACTGGAGTTGGTCAGATAAACCTGTAAGAAAAATAGAAGGAAAACATGAACAACTTTCAAATAAACCCTTCCCTTAGTCTTTGAGCCTTTTCCAATTCTGATGAAAGGTTAACAATTCTGAAACACCAAACAGGATTTGTTCCAGGGTAGGTTCTGGGGTAAATTCTGCAAGGAGAGTGGAAACCCCCTTGATCTGTTGCAAAAGTGTCAATGTTATTAAAAAGGCCTTTAAGAGTTGTTAAGCCTGGATGTCCCAGCACGGGAAGCTGCTTCCCAAACTATCAGCAGTGATCACCAAGGGGTTGACAAAGTCTGAAGAGATTCTTCCGTGAAACTGACAAGCAGGGAAGGCTTGCATACTGAAGAGTTCCAGCCATTTTCAATGAGACTGTTGACAAAAGCATTTGTTCTGATAAGTGATTACCAGCAGTTTGGAAGGAGCTTAGACTGCCCAGCACTTCACCGTTCTTTAGGTGTATTTCTCTGTCGTGAGCCCTTATGACTGTTTGAGATTTTCTGTTTTTACTTCAGAGTTCCCACATTCACAGTATTTTTGTTTTGCTTTCTGTCTGTCTGTTTAATCTTTCATTACACTGGCCAACATTATATCTGTTAATATCGTGTTCCCATATCAATGAGAAAGAGAAAACAAATATTTAAATTTACACAAAAAGATGTCACAGCTTCAAACTGTATCAAATGGACGATATTAG
This sequence comes from Stegostoma tigrinum, assembly GCF_030684315.1. Classification (NCBI taxonomy): domain Eukaryota; kingdom Metazoa; phylum Chordata; class Chondrichthyes; order Orectolobiformes; family Stegostomatidae; genus Stegostoma; species Stegostoma tigrinum. The sequence goes on from NC_081363.1 coordinate 22,654,510, forward strand.
TTATTTTTAATTTGAATATCTAGCTGTGGCCAGGAGGAAAGAGAGAGAGAAAGAAAGAGAAAGAAAGAGTAATTTCAGAGAATGCAAATGCATTTTAAAACCAATGCACCATGTGAGATATTCCTGAAAATATTGCTCTGCTATGCACTTTGCATGCTAATATGTTCATATGAAAGGATGATGCTTGGCAAACATTTTAATGTTTTTTTTAAAAAACACATTGAAACTAAAGTAAGTTGCCATAATTAAAATAGCAACAAAGTTCACAATTTAATTCACAGTTCGCAATTTCACAATCTGAGGAAGGGCCACTGATGCTGCCAGGCCTACCGAGCTTTGCCAGCAATTTTGTTTTGGATTATAATTTAATGTTCTGGATTTGTTTTTCCAGAAAAAAAACCTCACTGTTGTCCTCACACCAGTGTTTATCATCAGGAGGGTTCGGTGTTTGGAGCATGCATTCAAGTAACCATTTTAAATTTAGTGAGCCCTATAAAGAGACACAGTTGGTGGAAATAATTTAGGACTAGTTGCTGAGCATCACAATCTATAGATGTTGGTATCACCATTCTCTATGTTATCACTACACTTCTAAAAACTGGCAACTTCAAATCTACCTTTCAAGACACATCTCAATCTTTCCCTTTCAATTGTACTTTTTGGACTATTTCAAAGTGTTTTTGGAGGTTACGAGGTACAAAAGAATCTTTCTTAAAGAAAGGGGAATTCATTGCCAGTCCCTCAGGTTTGAGGACATCTTTCATTGTTATTTGTTCATGGGAAACAGGCTTCACCATTGGACCAGCATTTATTCCACATCCTGAATTACCTTTGTGAAGATGGATTTGAGCTGATATTTGAAACTGTTGAAGATCAAGCAGTTTGAGAAATCTCCACGGCTTGCTAAGCTGTTTCAGAAGCTAATTAAGAGTCAACCACAGTGCATTGGGTCTGGTGTCAGATGTAGACCAGAAGAGGTACGTGTAGCGGGTTTCCTTACCTAAAAGACATTTGTGAACCAAATGGGCTTTTCCAAGATAATGAAATGTGACGCTGGATGAACACAGCAGGCCAAGCAGCATCTCAGGAGCACAAAGGCTGACGTTTCGGGCCTAGACTCATCATCAGAGAGGGGGATGGGGTGAGGGTTCTGGAATAAATAGGGAGAGAGGGGGAGGCGGACCGAAGATGGAGAGAAAAGAAGATAGGTGGAGAGGAGAGTATAGGTGGGGAGGTAGGGAGGGGATAGGTCAGTCCAGGGAAGACGGACAGGTCAAGTAGGTGGGATGAGGTTAGTAGGTAGGAGATGGAGGTGCGGCTTGGGGTGGGAGGAAGGAATGGGTGAGAGGAAGAACAGGTTAGGGAGGCAGAGACAGATTGGACTGGTTTTGGGATGCAGTGGGTGGAGGGGAAGAGCTGGGCTGGTTGTGTGGTGCAGTGGGGGGAGGGGACGAACTGGGCTGGTTTTGGGATGTGGCAGGGGAAGGGGAGATTTTGAAACTGGTGAAGTCCACATTGATACCATTGGGCTGCAGGGTTCCCAAGCAGAATATGAGTTGCTGTTCCTGCAACCTTCTGGTGGCATCATTGTGGCACTGCAGGAGGCCCATGATGGACATGTCATCTAAAGAATGGGAGGGGGAGTGGAAATGGTTTGCGCTGGGAGGTGCAGTTGTTTATTGCGAACCGAGCGGAGGTGTTCTGCAAAGCGGTCTCCAAGCCTCCGCTTGGTTTCCCCAATGTAGAGGAAGCCACACCGGGTACAATGGATGCAGTATACCACATTGGCAGATGTGCAGGTAAACCTCTGCTTAATATGGAAAGTCATCTTGGGGCCTGGGATAGGGGTGAGGGAGGAGGTGTGGGAGCAAGTGTAGCATTTCCTGCGGTTGCAGGGGAAGGTGCCGGGTATGGTGGGGTTGGAGGGCAGTGTGGAGTGAACAAGGGAGTCACGGAGAGAGTGGTCTCTCCGGAAAGCAGACAAGGGTGGGGATGGAAAAATGTCTTGGGTGGTGGGGTCGGATTGTAGACGGCGGAAGTGTCGGAGGATGATGCATTGTATCTGGAGGTTGGTGGGGTGGTGTGTGAAAACGAGGGGGATCGTCTTTGGGCAGTTGTGGCGGGGGCGGGGTGTGAGGGATGTGTTGCGGGAAATGCGGGAGACGCGGTCAAGGGCGTTCTTGACCACTGCGGGGGGAATGTTGCGGTCCTTGAAGAACTTGGACATCTGGGATGCGCAGGAGTGGAATGCCTCATCATGGGAGCAGATGCGGCGGAGGCGGAGGAATTGGGAATAGGGGATGGAATTTTTGCAGGAGGGTGGGTGGGAGGAGGTGTATTCTAGGTAGCTGTGGGAGTCGGTGGGCTTGAAATGGACATCAGTTACAAGCTGGTTGCCTGAGATGGAGACTGAGAGGTCCAGGAAGGTGAGGGATGTGCTGGAGATGGCCCAGGTGAACTGAAGGTTGGGGTGGAAGGTGTTGGTGAAGTGGATGAACTGTTCGAGCTCCTTTGTGGAGCAAGAGGCAGCGCCGATACAGTCATCAATGTAACGGAGGAAGAGGTGGGGTTTGGGGCCTATGTAGGTGCAGAAGAGGGACTGTTCCACATAACTTACAATGAGGCAGGCATAGCTGATGCCCATGCGGGTGCCCATGGCCACCCACTTTGTCTGTAGGAAGTGGGAGGAATCGAAAGAGAAGTTGTTGAGGGTGAGGATGAGTTCTGCTAGGCGGATGAGGGTGTCGGTGTTGGGGGACTGGTTGGGCCTGTGGGACAGGAAGATGTGGAGGGCCTTGAGGCCATCTGCATGCGGAATACAGGTGTATAGGGACTGCACGTCCATGGTGAAAATGACGTGTTGGGGGCCAGGGAATTGGAAGTCCTGGAGGAGGTGGAGGGCGTGGGTGTTGTCACGGACATAGGTGGGGAGTTCCTGGACCAAAGGGGAGAAAATGGAGTCCAGATAGGTGGAGATGAGTTCGGTGGGGCAGGAACAGGCTGAGACAATGGGTCGACCTGAGCAGGCAGGTTTGTGGATTTTGGGAAGGAGATCAGAAACGGACCATGTGGGGTTGGGAAACAATGAGGTCAGAGGCTAGGGTTGGGAGGTCCCCTGAAGTGATGAGGTCATGAATGGTGTTGGAGATGATGGTTTGGTGCTCGGGTGTGGGGTCATGATCGAGGGGGCGGTAGGAGGTGGTGTTGGAGAGTTGGCGTTTGGCCTCGGCAATGTAGAGGTCAGTGCGCCATACTACCACTGCGCCGCCCTTGTCTGCGGGTTTGATGGTGAGGTTGGGGTTGGAGCGGAGGGAGCGGAGGGCTGCCCGTTCTGTGGGGGAGAGGTTGGAGTGGGTGAGAGGGGTGGAGAGGTTGAAGCGGTTAATGTCTCGACGGCAGTTTGAGATGAAGAGGTCGAGGGAAGGTAGGAGGCCTGGGGGTGGTCTCCAGGAGGAGGACTTGTGTTGGAAGCGGGAGAAGGGGTCAGTGGAGGGAGGGTTAGGCTCCCGGTTGAAGAAGTAGGCGTGGAGGCGAAGGCGGTGGAAAAACTGTTCTACGTCCAACCGTGACTGGTATTCGTTGATGTGTGGGTAGAGGGGGACACAGGTGAGCCCCTTACTAAGGACTGATCATTCGTCCTCAGTCAGTGGGATGTCTGGGGGGATGGTGAAGATGCGGCAGGGTTCAGTGTGGCTGTCTTCTCTGGGGTTGCTGGTTGTGGAGGTTGTGGGCGGAACGATGAGGTCGTCGGCCGTGGGCGGGGTTCCGTTGGCGTCGGCCGTGGGCGGGGTTCCATCGGCGTCACCATGGGTGGGGTTCTGTCAACCGTGGGCGGGGTTCCATTGGTGTCGGCCGTGGGCGGGGTTCCGTCGGCGTCACCATGGGTGGGGTTCCGTCAGCCGTGGGCGGGGTTCCGTCACCGGTTAGAGGAGTGGGTTGGGCGGCAGCAGCTGCGGTGAGGGTGGTGTGTGAGGTGTTGTAACTGGAAGTGGAGGCGGTGACTGCAGCAGCGGTCCCAGAAGTGGTGTGGCCGGCGGAGGCGGATGCGACGTCATCGGTGGGGTCTCCCACCGTGTCCTCATGGTGAATGGCGGTGGGTGCATGGTGGGGGAGGGGCAGGGACAGGCTCGGGATTTGGGAGGCGCGGGAATCCTCTTGTGGGTGGCAGGGGCCAGTGAGTTTGCTGTACTTACGATTTTTGGTGTCCAGTAAAGCTGAGTAGAACTGGATGTTCAGTCTGTGGATCCTGTGGAGGATAGAAAACAGCAGAGGTCCTCTGTAGGTCTGGGAGAAGGAGGCTCTGAGCTGGGGCAGGCTGGATAGCAGTGCCTGGAGGTGCCGGCGCATGGCTGCGAGTGTCTGTTTCAGGATTCGCAGGGAGAAACGCTTCTGAAGTGTCTGAATATTCTGGGTGTAGAGGTGGTCACGGTTGGGGCCAAATTTGGAAGGCTGAAATGTAGACTGTAGTCCATTGGGGATGATCCGGTTCCGTAGGCAGGTGCTGAGGAAGGTGATGTGGCTGTGGTATCTGGTTTGCTTCAGGACATGGTCGAGCAGTTTCAAGGCTGAAAAGATTACAAGAGAGTTGCAGTGGGAGAGAGATTCCCTGAGGTTGGTCCGGAGGGAGGAGGGTAACTTCTTCAGGTTAGGCATCCCTGGAAGAGGCTTCGCAGTGAGGTTAAAATTGTATCAGTGATAATGGGAACTGCAAATGTGGGAGAATCCAAGATAATAAAATGTGAAGCTGGATGAACACAGCAGGCCAAGCAGCATCTCAGGAGCACAAAAGCTGACATTTTGGGCCTAGACCCTTCATCAGTGAGGGGGATGGGGTGAGGGTTCTGGAATAAATAAGGAGAGAGGGGGAGGTGGACCAAAGATGGAGAGAAAAGAAGATAGGTGGAGAGGAGAGTATAGGTGGGGAGGTAGGGAGGGGATAGGTCAGTCCAGGGAAGACAGACAGGTCAAGGAGGTGGGATGAGGTTAGTAGGTCAGAGATGGAGGTGCGGCTTGGGGTGGGAGGAAGGGATGGGTGAGAGGAAGAACAGGTTAGGGAGGCAGAGACAGGTTGGACTGGTTTTGGGATGCAGTGGGTGGAGGGGAAGAGCTGGGCTGGTTGTGTGGTGCAGTGGGGAGAGGGGACGAACTGGGCTGGTTTAGGGATGCGGTGGGGGAAGGGGAGATTTTGAAGCTGGTGAAGTCCACATTGATACCATTGGGCTGCAGGGTTCCCAAGCGGAATATGAGTTTTCCAACAACTGTGTTAGCTTTTAATTCCAGATATTTTTAATAAAAAATTTCACTATGGTTGTATTTGAATCCAGGTCCACAGAGTATTATCTGGGTCTCTGGACTGCCAACACAATGACATCACCATCCACTCAGATGGCTGTTAAATCCAACATGCAATCCGCAGGCTCAGTCACATGCAGTGGAGGTGGTGACTGAAGGGTCAGATGCTACAGCTGTTACGAGCTTTGTGTACTCTCTGTAATGCCTCGACGATAACTGTTCTCAACAAAGTTGATCAATGTGCTTGACACCTTCTCCATTTTGTATGGCCATAAACCAGAGACTCCCATGAGTCAGCAAGGATGCCTGATCTCTTCACGGATAGTTTGACAACATTCTTGCAGCGTTTCCATGTCCTCGTTGGAGTATCCTGTTGGGTCTGGGTTGTGCATGAACAGTTACTTTGGCAATCTGGTGTCAGGCATACAAATGATATCTGGGGGACTACCATGAGATACTACTGCTGTCCTTCCTTCTACAGCTTCACTCAACATTAGGCAGGCAGCATGAAACGTTTACGCCAGATCATTACGTGTACTGATATGACATGCACACATGATGTATATCCAGCAACTGCATAAGAGGGCCAGGAAATAACAAAAGTGAAAACTTGGACACATTGAACAGCCCTAGTTAGGTGGATCTCTGTAATAATTGACATGTCATATAACCAATGGCAGGAGTCTGCAGGATATGCAGTTGGGGAATGGAAGTTGTGTGGCATTTCCTGAAAAACATCCATCCAGAAGAGACAACTTTATTCCATGGATTATTGAAAGGCATCCTCAAAATAGAAGCTATGGGGTCCAAAATAATCATGACAATGCTTTTGGAGAAATCAAGGGGATGGCAGGTAAAAATATAAGCCAGCACCAGCATGGTTCCTAAAGGATGAACAAACACCACTTCATATTTTTCTTCCCAGTTTACACTTGGCAACAAAGGACAAAGCTGAAAAACGAGATGTCGGAACAATATTTTAGGAAATTATCAGGACTCTGGGCCATTTGATGAGAAATCAGTACTATTCTGGAAAAGAAAGCAAGAGGTCTGGTCACCTTACTACTGTACTCATTACCATGTTTTTATTCTCACACAGAAAGACAATAATGATCAACTGTACAAAAAGCCTTAACTAGGACAAAGGAAGGATCCTTCTTTCAGATTGAGTTTTATGTGTTCAGATAATAATCACTGTTTTAAACTTGTTATTGGGTACAGTGCTTAAAACTGTCCGTAGCTGCAAAGTAGAAGAAAATTAGAAGGGTCACTGTACCAAAAGATTAACTCTGACTTTTCTCCACAGATGCTGCCAGATCTGCTGAGCTTTTCCAGCAATATCTGTCTGTGTAGACAAAAATCATTATCCAGCTTTTGGGGTAAGGATTTTATTTGATCTCTGGGCTAGGGGCATTTCCTTTTACAATCTTACTGTGAAAAACAAGCCGTGGAAGTCCCCTAATATACGGACATTATTAACAGCACAAGTGGCAAAATTTCCACCTGTGAAGATCATATAAAAATCAGCCAATAATAAACAAATACTCACAGAGGTTGTAGGAACTCAAAAGGTGCAGGAACAGCATCTCAGATTTCTTTGGGAATTCTGCAGCCCAAGGGTATCAATGTGGATTTCACAAGCTTCAAAATCTCCCCTCCCCCAACCACATGCCTAAACCAGCCCAGCTAGTCCCGCTTCTCTAACCATTACTCCCACCTCAAGCCCCAACCCCATCCCATACCCACTAAACTCAGCCCGCCCCTGTGACCTGTCTGTCCTCCCTGGACTGACACCCTATCCCCTCCCTAACACCCCACCTACACTCAACTTCACTGGCTCTAGACCCGCCTCTTTGACCTGTCTGCCTCCTCTCACCCTATCTTCTCCTTTATCCATCTTCTATCTGCCTCCCCCGTCTCCCTATTTATTTCAGAATCCACTTCCCCTCCCACAATTCTGAAGATGGGACCCAACCTGAAACTTTCCTACTCCTCTGATGCTGCTTGGCCCGCTGAGTTCATCCACCTTCACACCATGTTATCTATAAACAAAATACTAATTAGTTAACATTTGGAACATCTTTTTTACATTTTTTGTGGTATAATTATGAGGGGTGGTTTCTCAATCACAAACCTTCCCTTCTTGCTCCTACAAAACATCCCCTCCACTAACACTCAGCTCAAAACCTTTTACATTTACTTTGATTAGGAAAAATATCCTTAACTGTAAAACTATTGTGATGAAGCAAAATAACAAGCAAATGTGGTGTGATTCTAAAAGACAACTTGATTTTTAATTAGACTTTGCTCAGCTTGAAAGAGAAGCATATCCCTTGAGATTGCCCCTTCTAAATTAGGCAGAGGCATTCATGAGCTGTTACTTCTGTTATTTCTGCTGATATTTGGGATTTAATCCAAATGATAATAGCTAATAAAATAAATAAATTTCTATGCTGGCAACTCACTTATAAAACAAGGCAGAGATCTGTGAACATGTTTTGCAGTCAGTGTGCTAATTCTGTTTTTATTAGGAATAATTGATATTGTCTTTATCTCACTTTTTTAATCAACTTAAATCCAAGTTTGGAAAGAAATGAGCTTTTTCGCGAGGGAGGATCTTACCCATAAAGTTCAGTGAATAGCCCTAGAGCTAGTTCAAGTTATTTGTTCATTTTTTGTTGCTTTTTTTTTAATTAAAATTAATTGACAGGGCCGCTATCTGAGATTCCGTTAGACAAAACCCAACTTCAAATGGATATAAACTTGTGCTCTAGGGAGCTAAATGATAGCAATCTATAAATTCCATTCTTGCCTTATCTCCCTTCCATCCAATTTTAAATTAAAATTGATGTTGTCATTATCTTATACCTTCATCTGATAACCCCTTGGGAAAAAAAGAAGTCTCACTCTCTGTGAAATCTGAAACCAGTGAAAAGCTCATGTAATTTTGTATAAATCCATTGGCGCAGTTGCTGAGAAACAGAGAAGAATACAAAGGAAACAGGCCGAGCAATGTTCTGCAACTTTCAAAGGCTGAGCAATTCAGGTTGACCACTTCAGTCCTGTCTTACGTCTCCTGAGCAACAATGGAAGAAAATAAATTTGCATTTTTCAAAGCCTCAGAACATATCAAATGAATTTGTGATCACTTAAATACCTTAATGATGTAGGAAACATGTCTACCCATTTACACACAGTGTGATACAATTTGTGGCAGTGTGATATTTTATTTGAACAGTTTATTAAGTAAAAATATTAGTCAGTATATTCGGGAGAATAACCCAACTTATCTTCGAAATAGTGACTTAGGATCTTCTACGTGTACCAGATGGCAAATTGGATATCAGTTTAACATTTCATCCAAGCTATTCTAGTGCTGCACACTCTAGTAGCAATGTTCACCTGTAAAATAGAATGCAGCAACTCACCAAGGCACCTCCTACAGCAACTTTCAAACCTGTGACCTCTAACTCCTAAAAAAACGAGGGCCTCAAAAGCACTGTAACACCAACACAAGTAGACTCCAATCCAAGTCAGTCAACATCCTGATGTGGGAACTGTATCACTGTTGCTTCACTGTCACTGGATCAAAATCCTGTCCTCCCCTCCTTACAGCACCACAGATGCACCTACACCAAATGGACTGCAGCAGTTCCAGGAGGCAGCTCATTCCACATTCACCAAGGGCAATTAGATTTGCATGCCACGAATACATAAAAAAAAGTAGCCCTTCTGTTTTATTGCAGTAGAATTGCAGCCTCCTCTTTATATTCCCAGTCCAAGGAGTGGAGCTTTATCTCCCAACCTTTGGATTCAGAAGCAAGGGTGATTAGATTAGATTCCCTACAGTGTGGAAACAGGACCTTCGGCCCAACAAGTCCACACCGACCCTTGGAGCATCCCACCCAGACCCATCCCCCTATAACCCACACACCCCTGAACAATACGGGGAATTTAGCATGGCCGATCCACCTAGCCTGCACATCTTCGGACTGTGGGAGGAAACCCACGCAGACACGGGTAGAATGTGCAAACTCCACACAGAGAGTTGCCTGAGGTGGGAATTGAACCCGGGTCCCTGGTGCTGTGAGGCTGCAGTGCTAACCACTGAGCCACCGTGCTACCAAGTGAGCCACCACTGACATTTCTCCCACCATGCACAGTATAATATAGTGCTGATGCGAACACAGTTTCGACCAAGAGTATTTACCCTGACCAAAAAGGATGGCTTTTGTTTATTACGCTGCTTTTAGATGATTTGGCAAAGATAATGCTCAGCAACTCTAAAGACCTTTATCACAAATCAAAGAACCGTAGATGCTGAAGCTCTGAAACAAACACAGAAATTGCTGGAGATCTTCAGCAGGTCTGGCAGCATATGACAGATATGCTAAGTTTCTCCAGCAATTTACATTTTTGCTTCTGAAAGACCTTTCTTGCTCTTAACCATCTGTCACAGGATGGTCAGCAATCCGTGTTATCACCTCCCCACTACACATGGGAATCCTTGCCATCACATTATCTGTTCTTTTCACTCATAACCAATTCTGTTGTTTCTGTAAGGTCCTATACTCTAGCTTGAAAAGATTCTCCATCACGAAGCTGAGATAACAAGGTGTAGACCTGGATGAACATAGCAGGGCAAGCAGCATCAGAGGAGCAGGAAAGCTGACGTTTCAGGTCTAAACCCTTCTTCAGAAATGGGGGAGGGGAAGGACATTCTGAAATAAATAGGGAGAGAGGTGGAGGCGGGTAGAAGGTGGATAGAGGAGAAGATAGGTGGAGAGGAGATAGGCCAGTCGAAGAGGGGGTATGGAGCCAGTAAAGGTGAGTGTAGATGGGGAGGTAGGGAGGAGATAGGTCAGTCCTGGAAGGATGGACAGGCCAAGGGGGCGGGATGAAGTTAGTAGGTAGAAGTGGGGGTGGAACTGGAAGTGGGAGGAGGGGATAGGTGAGAGGAAGAACAGGTTAGGGAGGCGGGGAAGAGCTGGGCTGGTTTTGGGCTGCAGTAGCGGGAGGGGGGATTTTGAAGCTTGTGAAGTCCACATTGATACCACTGGGCTGCAGGGTTCCCAAGTGGAATGTGACTTACTGTTCCTGCAACCTTCAGGTAGCATCGTTGTGGCACTGCAGGAGGTCATGGATGGACATGTCGTCTGAGGAATGGGTGGGGAGAATTGAAATGGTTTGCGAGTGGGAGGTTCAGTTGTTCATTGCGAACTGAGCGTTGCTGTTCCGTAAAGTGGACACCAAGCCTTCGCTTGGTTTCTGCGATGTAGAGGAGGCCACACCGGGTACAGCGGATGCAGTATACCACATTAGCAGATGTGCAGGTGAACATCTGCTTGATGTGGAAAGTCATCTTGGGGCCTGGGATGGGGGTGAAGGAGGAGGCGTGGGGGCAGGTGTAGCACTTCCTGTGGTTGCAGGGGAAAGTGCCGGGTGTGGTGAGGTTGGAGGTGAGTGTGGAATGGACAAGGAAGTCACTGACAGAGTGGTCTCTTTGGGAGACAGATAAGGGTGGGAAGGGAAAAATGTCTTTGGTGGTGAGGTCGGATTGCAGATGGCGGAAGTGTTGGACGATGATGCATTAGATCTGGAGTTTGGTGGGGTGGTATGTGAGGACGAGGGGGGAGACTGTTTTGGATTTTATTGCTGGGAGGGGTGTGAGGCATGAGTTATGGGAAACGTGGGAGACACGGTTGAGAACGTTCTTGACCACTGTAGGGGGGATGTTGTGGTCCTTGAAAAATGATGACATTTGAGATATACGGGAGTGGAATGCCTCATCCTGGGAGCAGATGCGGCAGAGGTGAAGGAATTGGGACTAGGGAATGGCATTTTTTCAGGAAGGTGGGTGGGGGGAGGTGTATTCTAGACAGCTGTGGGAGTTGAAATGGATATCGGTTTCTAGGTGGTTGCCCGAGATGGAGACAGAGAGGTCCAGGATGGAGAGAAGGGTATTAGATATGGTGCAGGTGAACTTAAGGGCTGGGGTGGAAGGTGCTGGTGAAGTGGATGAACTGTTCAAGCTCCTCATGGGAGCTTGAGGCGGCACCGATACAGTCATCAATGTAACGGAGGAAGAGGTGGGGTTTAGGGCCAGTGTAGGTACGGAAGAGGGATTGTTCCACATAACCTCCAAAGAGGCAGGCATAGCTTGGGCCCATGCGGGCAGCCATGGCCACCCCCTTTGTCTGGAGGAAGTGGGAGGATTAAAAGAGAATTTGTTGAGGGTGAGGATGTGTTCAGCTAAGCGGATCAGAGTGTCGGTGGAGGGGGACTGGTCGGGCCTGCGGGACAGGAAGAAGCGGAGGGCCTCATGGCCATCTGCATGAGGAATACAGGTGTATAGGGTCTGGATGTCCATGGTAAAGATGAGGTGTTGGGGAATTGGAAGTTCTGGAGGAGGTGGAGGGCATGGGTGGTGTCACAGATGTAGGTAGGGAGTTCCTGGGCCAAGGGGGAGAAAATGGACTCCAAAAAGGAGGAGATGCTTTCGGTGGGGCAGGAGCAGGCAAATACAATGGGTCGACCGAGGCAGTCAGGTTTGTGGGTTTTGGGAAGGAGATAGAAGTGGGCATTGCAGGGTTGGGGAATGATGAGGTTGGAGGCTGTAGGTAGGAGCTCACCTGAAGTGATGAGGTTTTGAATGGTTTGGGAGATGATGGTTTGGTGCTCGGATCATGATCAAGGGGCCGTAGGAGGAAGTATCTGAGAGTTGGCATCTGGTAGAGGTCAGTGCACTATACTACAACTGCACCTCCCTTGTCCGTGGGTTTTGTGGTGAGGTTGGGATTGGAGCAGAGGGCGGAACGTACTGTAGGGGAGAAGTTAGAGTGCGTGAGAGGGGTGGAGAGGTTGAGGCGATGTCATGATGGCAGTTGGAGATGAAGAGGTCGAGGAAGGGTAGGAGGCCTGGGGGTGGTGTCCAGGAGGAAGGGGTGTGTTGGAGGCAGGAGAATGGGTCAGTAGAGGGTGGGTTAGTCTCACGGTTAAAGAAGTAAGTGTGGAGGTGGAGGCAGCAGAAAAACTGCTCAACATCCAAACGTGACCGGTACACGATGATGTGTGGGTGGAAGGGGCCAAAGGTGAGCCTCTTACTGAGGACTGACCGTTCGTCTTCTCTAAGGGTTATGTCTGGGCGGATGGTGAAGATTCGGCAGGGCTGGGTGCTGCTGAACATCTGCCATCTGCAATCTGAACCGACCACCAAAGACATTTTTCCCTCCCCACCCTTATCCGCCTTCCGCAGGGATCGGTCTTTCCATGACTCCCTTGTCTGCTCCACACTCCCCTCCAGCCCCACCACACCTGGCACTTTCCCCTGCAACCACAGGAAGTGCGACATCTGCCCCTCACCTCCCCCTTCACCCCTATCCCAGGCCCCAAGAAGACTTTCCACATCAAACAGATGTTTATCTGCACATCTGCCAATGTAGTATACTGTATCCACTGTTCCTGATGTGGCCTCCCCTACATTGGGGAAGCCAAGCAGAGGCTTGAGGACCACTTTGCAGAACACCTACGCTCAGTTCGCAATGAACAACTGCATCTCCCAGCCTCAAACCATTTCAACTCTGCCCTTCCATTCCTCAGACGACATGTCCATCCTGGGCCTCCTGCAGTGCCACAACGATGCTACCTGAAGGTTGCAGGAACAGCAACTCATATTCCACTTGGGAACACTGCAGCCCAATGGTATCAATGTGGACTTCACAAGCTTCAAAATCCCTCCTCTCCCTACTGTATCCCAAAACAAGCCCAGCTCTTCCCCGCCTCCCTGACCTGTCCTTCCTCTCACCTATCCCCTCCTCCCACCTCAACTTCAGAAGCTTCAAAATCTCCCCTCTCCCTCCTGCATCCCAAAACCAACCCAACTCGCCCCCGCCTCCCTAACCTGTTCTTCCTGCCATGTATCTCCTCCTCTCACTTCAAGCCCTACCCCCATCTCCTACCTACTAACCTCAACCCGCCCCCTTGACCTGTCCATCCTCCCTGGACTGACCTATTTCCTCTCTACGTCCCCACCTACACTCACCTTTACTAGCTCCACTCCCATCTCTTTGACTGGTCTATCTTCTCTCCACGTATCTTCACCTCTATCCATCCTCTTTCTGACTATCCCTCTCTCCCTATTTACCTCGGAACCCCTTTCCCCTTCCCCATTTCTGAAGAAGGGTCTAGGCCCGAAACGTCAACTTTGCTGCTCCTCTGATGCTGCTTGGCCTGCTGTGTTCATCCAGGTCTACATCTTGTATTCTCAGATTCTCCAGCTCTGCAGTTCCTACTACCTCAATCATGAAGCTGGTTCCCTGAGGTGAGGCAGCAATTAGTTTTCTGCCACATCAGTTATTCATCATTCAGCTCAAATTCTTTTCTTCATGCTTATGGATGCACCACAGAAAACATTCTATCCGGATGCATTATGGCTTGGCACGGCAATTGTTCTTCCTTAGACCATAGAAAATACAGAGAGTTGTGAGCACAGCCCAGCCCAACACACAAGCCAATCTTCTACCCACTGGCTCCATTTATACTTCTCACTGTCACGGGAAGGCAGCCAACTCAATCAAAGACCCCTCCCAGAGAGAATGGGAACTGCAGATGTTGGAGAATCCGAGATAACAAAGTGTGGAGCTGGATGAACACAGCAGGCCAAGCAGCATCCCTGCTGTGTTCATCCAGCTCCACACTTTGTTATCAAAGACGCCTCCCACCCTGATTATAATCTCTTCCAACTTGTTAAGACAGGCAGAAGGCACTAAAGCTTAAACACATGAAACAACAGATTCAAGAACAGCTTCATACCTGCTATTATAGTCATAGAGTTCTATCATATGGCGACAGGCCCTTTGGCCCAAACTGTCCATGTGCATTCACCCCATTTCCCTGCACTTGGCCTATACCCTTGTAAACCTTTCCTTTCCATGTAATCATCCAAATATCTTTTAAATGTTGTTAATGTACCCACCTCAACCACTTCCACTGGTAGCTCATTTCATATGCGTAGCACCCTCTGTATAAAAAAGTGGCTCCTCAGGTTCCCATGTATGCTTTCCCCTCTTACTCTAAACTGATGCCCTATTGTCCTTGATTCCTCAACCCTGGGAAAAAGCCTGAGTACATTCACCCTATCCACGCCTCTCACAATCTTACACACTTCCATAACATTCCCCTTCAATCTTCTACACTCTAAAGAAAAAGGTCCTGGCGTGTCCAAACTCTGTCTATAACTAAATCTCTTGAGCCCTGGCAATGTCGTTGTAAATTTCTTCTGCACTCTTTCCAGTTTAATAAAATCCTTCCTATAGCAAGGTGATCAAAACTGAATACAACACTCCAAGTGCAGCCTCACCAACATCCTGTACAACTTCAACATAATTTCCCAGCTTCAAAACTCAATGCACTGACTGATGGAGGCCAGTGTCAAAATTCTTTTTCATTGCCCTGTCTACCTGGGACTCCATTTTCAGAGAACTGTGCACCTGAACTACAAGATCCTGCATTCCTACTGCACTCCTTAAGGCTCTACTATTCACCACGAAACTCCTACCTTGATTTGACTTTTCAAAATGCAACATCTCATGCTTATCAATATTAAACTCCATTTGCCATTCCTTGGTCCACTTCTCCAATTGATCAAGATCCTGCTGCAGTTTTGATTAACCTTCCTTACTATCTATGATAACGCCTATTTTAGTGTCATCTGCAAACTTACTGATCATGCCTTGTACATTTTCACCAAATCATTGATTTAGATAACAAAGAGCAATGGGCCCAGCTCCGACCCCTAAGGCACACCACTAGCCATAGGCCTCCAGTTCAATAGGCATCTTTCCACTATTACTTGCTGCTTCCTACCACCAAGTCAATTGTGCATCCAATTTGCTAACTCTCCCTGGATTCCATGCGATCTAACCTTCCAGAGCAAACTACCACGTGGAACCTTATCAAGCCCTTACTGGAATCCATATAGACTATGTCTGTCACCCTGCCCTCATCAACCTTCCTTGTCACTTTATCAAAGAACACAAACAAATTTGTGAGGCATGTGCTCCCACACACAAAGCCGTGCTGACTACTCCTTATCAAACCTTGTCTTTCCAAATGCAAGTACATCTTATCCCTCAGAACATTCTCAAGTATCTTACCTACCACAGATGTTAAGCTTACTGGTCTATAATTCCCAGGTTTTTCTTTTCACCCCTTCTTGAAAAAGAATACAACATTTGCTACCTCCCAGTTTTCCAGGACCTAATCCGTGGCTAACATTGAAGCAAATATATCAGCCAGGACCCCTGCAATTTCTTATCTAGCCTTTTGCAGGATTCTTGGATATATCTGGTCAGGGCCAGGAGATTTATCTACCTTCATGCATTCTAATACTTTCAATGCCTTCTTAACAGTGATATGGACTATCCCCAAGATATTATTGCTAACTTCCACAAGTTCCCAAGTCTTTGTATCTTTCTCCATGGTAAATGCAGAGGAGAAATATTCTTCGGGGACCTCACACAAATCCTGCGGTTCCACACACACATGTCTACTTTGGTCCTTGAAGGGTCCTATTCTTTCGCTAGTTCTTTTTTCTTTAATATACTTCAATGGTCTCTTTGGATTCACCCTAGTCTTCTCAGCCAAAGTTATCTCGTGCCCCCTCTTTTGCCCTTTTGATTTCCATTTTCAGTAAGCCCCTGGATTCACTGTACACTTCCAGACATTCCCTTGAGCCTAGCTGCCTGTACCTGAGTAATGCCTCCTTCTTCTTTCTGGTCAAAGCCTCAATATCTCTCGTCATACTTCTGTCAACCTTACCCTTCACTGTCCCAGGAATATGTAGACCTTGCACCCTAGCTATCACACTTTTAAAGGCCTCCTACTTGCCAGGGCATGGATAGGTACATGGGTGGGATATTACTACAACCCCTGCAAGCTCCTGTCTAATTCTAACAAAATTTACTTCACCCCAATTTAGAATTTGAACCCATGGGCCAGTTTTGTCTCTCACAACAACTATTTTAAAATTAATAGAACTATAGTCATTGGTCCCAAAGAGCTCCCCCACTGTCACCTCAGTTATCTGTCCTGCTCTATTTCCCAGCGTAGGTTGAGTTTTGACCCTTCCCAATTAGGACCCTCTATATGGTACTTGAAAAAAAATTCCTGAACACATTTAAGCCCTTAACACAATGACAATCCCAGTTGATGTTAGAAAAATAAACCATCCCCCATAATGACCCTATTGTGCCTGCAAGTCCATGAAAGAATGTTGGGCCTGGTTCTTGGAAATGAGGTAGGCCCAGCAGAACCTGGGCACATTTCGCAGACAGGGTTAAAATAGTTTAAAACTAAATCTAAGGTGCTGTTAAATCTTGAATTAGTTAGAATGTTTTTTTGATTAATATGTGTCTATAAATCCCCAAATATCTTTCAAATCAATGCCCTGAGAGAACTGAAGATTTTGTCAGTGTAAAGACGAAGCAACATTTTAGGCCGGACAATGCATGTTAGGTGTGAGGTCTTGTTTAGAAAATGTTTGTGTTTTGGTTTGGAGTCAGACTGGTTTGTTTGATACATCCTCATTAGTTGTGTGACCCTCTGAACTTTTATTAACAAATTCTGTGTTCTGTGTGCTTCTTTCTCACTTCATCTGATGAAGGGGCTATACTCAAAAGCTTGTGTTTTCAAATAAATGGACTGGAATATGACCTGGTCTTGCGAGATTTCTGACCTTGCCCACCCCAGACCAACACCAGCACCTTCACATCAAGTGTATTCAAGAAATCAGAGCTGAGGATATTTAGTATTCTGGAATAGATATGATAGCTCTACATGAAAATTGCTTTTGGTTTTCAATTTGTTCTCAGTGCAAACATTTACTTTTCAAGTATTTGCTTAAGTGGAATTCATCTGTAATATTGAAAGTGGTATAGTCATCTGGTTAAAATTCACTTAACTCTGGCCATTCTACTCCAGTCCCAGTACCTTCCTGTATTTCTGCAGAACTCATAATCCAACCACTCAACAAAGAGGGCTGTAAATGTAATTACTTAAAGGAGAACTGGCCCCTCATAAATTTTAACTTTATTCGCGAATACAATCCGTTGTGAAGTATTCCAAATCATGTGCGCTGAAGATGGAATGGCATGTAAAATAGAACTCTGGCACTGAGTAATTTGAGCCAGGCAGGTTTTTTTTTCCACCTTAGAACTGTGAGCTAACATAATGAAGGAAGTTTTCTTTCTTTTGGAAAAGAAAGGATTATCTTCCTCACAAACCATTCACTGATATATCCTAATATCTGGCATCAGCTATTAAGATATCAGTAAGATCTTTAAAGGATGAATGTTAATGTATTTGTGATCAAATTTAGTTAGTATGGACTGTGAACACAGAACAAGAAGACATGCTGTTTTAAATTAACAAGCATGGGAGGAGATATTACAAGAATTCCACAAATATAGGTAATGAATATGTTGGGATAACAAGGTGTAGAGCTGGGTGAACAAGGCAGGCCAAGCAGCATCAGAGGAGCAGGAAAGCTGATGTTTTAGGTCGAGACCCTTCTTCTTCCGATGCTCCTCGATCTGCTATGTTCATCCAGTTCTACACCTTGTTATCTCAGATTCTCAGCATCTGCAGTCCCTACTATCTCTGAAACAAATTTAACCCCAATGCAAATCCATTTCTAAAGAAGGGTCTCGACCCGAAACATCAGCCTTCTTGCTCCTCTGATGCTGCTTAGACCGCTGTGTTCATCCAGCTCTGCACCTTGTTATCTCAGATTCTCCAGCATCTGCAGTTCCTACTATCAATGAATATGTTGAACAGATTCTGTATAATTTGTTTTAGTTAATTTGGTTTCAATTAAATTAATAAGTAAACAAAAGATCAGATCAGAGATAATGGGGACTGCAGAAGCTGGAGAATCTAAGAAAGCAAAGTGCGGAGCTGGATGAACACAGCAGGCCAAGCAGCATCTCAGGAGCACAAAATCTGACGTTTTGGGCCTGATGTTGCTTGGCCTGCTGTGTTCATCCAGCTTCACACTTTGTTATAAAAAATCAGATCACTTCCCTCTGCAGCTCATATAAAGTAACAGTAAACCTATTTTTCAGAAAAAATGCTTTCAAGGTGTTAGCAAAAGTAGCAAACAGGGGAAATATAATCTCTTTAATCCATGTTTGGTTGGAAATGGGGTTAAAGATTACAGGCCTATAAACATAGACCAATCAAGTATACCACAGGCTGTGAGAGTTCTGTGCTTTGCATAAACATAGAGTCATTGAGTCATACAGCACAGAAACAGACCCTTCGGACGAACTAGTGAATGTTGACAATGATCCCAAACTTAACTAGTTCCAAGATATCAAGGCATGGGGCTGAATGAACACAGAAGGCCAAGCAGCATCTCAGGAGCACAAAAGCTGGCACTTCAGCCCTAGACCCTTCATCAGAGAGGGGGATGGGGAGAGGGTTCTGGAATAAATAGGGAGAGAGGGAGAGGCAGACCGAAGATGGATAGAGGAGAACATTGGTGGAGAGGAGAGCATAGGTGAGGAGGTAGAGAGGGGATCGGTCAGTCCAAGGAGGGTGGACAGGTCAAGGGGGTGGGGTGAGGTTAGTAGGCAGGAAATGGAGTTGTGGCTTGAGGTGGAAGGAGGGGACAGGTGAGAGGAAGAACAGGTTAGGCAGGCGGGGACGAGCTGGGCTGGTTTTGCGATGTACTGGGGGAAGGGGAGATTTTGAAGCTTGTGAAATCCACATCGATACCATTGGGCTGCAGGGTTCCCAAGTATCAATGTGGATTTCACCAGCTTCGAAATCTGCATCCCACTGCATCCCAAAACCAGCCCAGCTCATCTCCACCTCCCTAACCTGTTCTTCCTCTCACATATCCCCTCTTCCCACCTCAAGCCGCACCTCCATTTCCTACCCACTAACCTCATCCCGCCCCCTTGACCTGTCCATTCTCCCCGGATCCCCTCTCTACCTCGCCGCCCATACTCTCCTCTTCATATATCTTCTCCTCTATCTATCTTCAGTCCGCCTCCCCCTCTCTCCCTATTTATTTCAGAATCCTCTCCCTATCCCCCTTTTCTGATGAAGGGTCAAGGCCTGAAACACCAGCTTTTGTGCTCCTAAGAGGCTGCTTGGCCTGCAGTGCTCATCCAGCCCCACGCTTTGTTACCTTGGATTCTCCAGCATCTGCAGTTCCCATTATCTCTAACCTAGTTCCACCCGCCTAAGCTTGGACCATATCCCTTCAAACATTCCTTATTCATGTACTTATCCAAATTATCCAAGGTTGACAGGGCTGTTAAGAAGGCATACAGTGTTTTAGCTTTTATTAATAGAGGGATCGAGTT
The DNA here is from genome assembly GCF_030684315.1 of Stegostoma tigrinum. Taxonomy (NCBI): domain Eukaryota; kingdom Metazoa; phylum Chordata; class Chondrichthyes; order Orectolobiformes; family Stegostomatidae; genus Stegostoma; species Stegostoma tigrinum. The sequence goes on from NC_081363.1 coordinate 22,674,174, forward strand.
CCGGAACCAAGAGGTTATGGTGAAGCTGTACAAAACTCTGGTGCGGCCGCAATTGGAGTATTGTGTACAGTTCTGGTCACCGCATTATCAGAAGGATGTGGAAGCTTTGGAAAGGGTGCAGAGGAGATTTACTAGGATGTTGCCTGGTCTGGAGGGAAGGTCTTACGAGGAAAGGCTGAGGGACTTGAGGCTGTTTTCATTAGAGAGAAAAAGGTTGACAGGTGACTTAATTGAAACATATAAAAGAATCAGAGGGTTAGATAGGGTGGATAGGGAGAGCCTTTTTCCTAGGATGGTGATGGCGAGCACGAGGGGGCATAGCTTTAAATTGAGGGGTGAAAGATACAGGACAGATGTCAGAGGTACTTTCTTTACTCAGAGAGTAGTAAGGGAATGGAATGCTTTGCCTGCAACAGTAGTAGATTCGCCAACTTTAGGTACATTTAAGGCGTCATTGGACAAGCATATGGACGTACACGGAATAGTATAGGTTAGATGGGCTTGAGATCGGTATGACAGGTCGGCACAACATCGAGGGCCGAAGGGCCTATACTGTGCTGTAATGTTCTATGTTTTATGTTCTATTAGTTAGAATTTTGATTACATGGGATTGAGTGAATGGGTTGTATTATAACCATTGGGTTAATTAATGGCTTGCAGATTGATATAGATGTCTTTCATTTTATCTTCATGTCAAGTTTTTGGAATCCGTGCTATGGCAAGTTGGCTGTATTGAAGTGTTCCAGAAGCCAACCTAAATACTTTAAACAGAGGTGGAAATGATTAACAAAGTTTTTTTCATGCTCAGAGCACAGTAACTTTGAAAAAGAGTCTTCTAGGCTCAAAACATTAGCTTGCTCTCTCCCCATGGATGGTGTTTTTCTTTCTGTGATTTTCAGCAATTTTTGTTAACAGTAACACTGAGCTAGCTTGCACATGAATGAAGAGGCCTGATTTGTGATAGGACTTCATCCCTTTGGTTATATGTTCAAGGTCATTGTCCTCAAACCCGGTGAGCAAATATCTCTCAGCAGTAGCCCTTGTGAAGATTGTGCCTAGATAGGGAGGGTGAATACAGCAACAATCATCAGAACTGGGGTGACACGGCTGCATTAATAGAACTGCAGAGTCAGTAGAGAACTCATACTTCTGGCTTCACATGAAGGTTTGTTTTTTGAAAGTGAGAATGGAGCACTTAATTGGATGATCAGGCTTGATAATATTGAATGGCATGGCAGGTTTGAAGGGCCAAATGGCCTATTCCTGCTCCTATTCACTCACTGGTCTTTTGAAAGCTGGTATTTCATTGTTGGCTCCTTCACAGGGCAGGTCAGATTTCTTGGCTAACAAATTTTGCAAAGAGGTCCATCATGAATATTAGGAAATATATTGACGCTGATATAGTTGCATATCAGGTGCATTTTGGTAAGGCACATCAGGGCTGGGTTATACAGTTAATGGTGAACAAAGACACCCAGCGGTGTTGGTGTATAGGTCCTTGAAAGTGGAGTCACAGTTTGACAGAGTAATGAACAGGCTTTTGTCATGACAGCAACTTAGAAGAGAAATCAGAGTCAACATTTCGGGTCCAGTGGCCCTTCCTCAGAACTGATGATAGCTAGGAAAACATCATTTTTGTGTAGAATACAGGGTTGGTGAGGTGGTAAAGACTAAATGATAGGTGGGGGTGGAGCCCAAGGAGAGAGAAAAACATTTGTTCAGACAAAGAAGTCGATAATGCTCTGGCTAGGAGGGTGAATAGCTGTTAATGGAGACTGTTAGTGACTAACAATGGGTTGCGCACTCTGTGATAACAAGGCCTGGTATGTGGGTGTCGGGATTAAGACATCGGAAAGCTCAAGTCCTAGTTATTGAACTTGATATTGAGTCCAGAAGGCTACAATGCCCCCAAACGGAAAATGGGGTGCTATATTTCCAGCTTACTGTGAACTCCAATGGAGCACTGCAGCAGGCCTGAATCAGAGATTTTGGCCTCGGAATAGGGTGGTGTGTTGAAGTGGCATCACTTCTGAGGAAGGGCCATCAATCCAAATTATTAACTCTGATTTCTCTTCACAGATGCTGCCAGTCCTGTTGGATTTTTCCAGCAATTTCTTTTTTTGTTTCTGATTTACAGCATCCACAGTTCTTTTGGTTTTTATTAAGACTTTTGTCATGTTGTGGTTGTACAGAACATTGGCCACTTTTAGAATACCGCATACAATTCTGATTGCCATTCTATAGAAAGGTTGTTGTTAAACTTGTGAGGGTGTAGAAAAAATTAACAAAGATGTTGACGGGACTAGAATGTTTGAGTTAGAGGGAGAGGCTGAATTGGCTGGGACCTATTTTGCTGGAGCATCAGGGGCTGAGGTATGATCTTAGAGAGGTTTATAAAGTCATGAGGGGCACAGACAGGGTGAACAGGCAAAGTCTTTTTCTTAAACCCAAGGGCATTGGTTTGAGGTGAGATGGCAAAGATTTAAAAAGGCCCTAAGGGACAACTTTTTCACAAGAAGGTGGTGTGTGAATGAAACGACGCGTCAGAGGACATGGTGGAAGCTGGTACAATAAAACCATGTAAAAGGCATCTGAGCGATATACAAATCGGAATGATTTAGAGGGTTATGGAGCAAATGCTGGCAAGCAGGGCTAGGTCAGATTGGGCTATCTGGTTGGTGCGGATGAGTAGGTCCGAAATTCTGTTTCCATACTGTGTGCCTCTGTGACTGTAAAATGCTTAATATCTGCTTTATGTGCTCACTCAGAAATTATAGGCCTGATAATCTTAACAATTGGCCTAAAGCTAATGCAGATTTGAGCAGATCATCTCATTGGCCATCAAGTAAGTGTAGCTTTCATTTTATCTTCAAAGTTAAGACCAACACATTCCAAATTTTAACCTTCACACCATAGCAATGCCTCAAATAATCAGAATGACTCGCCGTCAAATCAGCAACTTTTCTCCAGTGGAGTGATTTATTGTGATTGTTTGAAATTTGGAAATCTTGGTACTGTCTTGATGAGCGCAAGATGAAATGTTTCAGCAACATGTCGCTGTTTTCACATATAACATTAAAAATGAAATCATGAATCACATTAATAAATTTATACTTATATAGTATAATAAGAATGGCTTTATACCAGTTCCATTTAAAAACATAAATCATTCTGCAAACCGCTGCACACCAAAGGAACCTTTTTGGCACTTCCTAACAAAAGTTCTGGATGTATGCAATTAATCTGAATGTTGAGCAATTTCAGGAAATATTAAAGCAGCTTTTCCCAAGGCAGTTATTTGTCTGCTGAATTCTGTCCTTCCACTAAATACACGATGGAGGAATTGAAACAGAACAGATAAGTTAGATTTTAGTATATTTTTACACCAGAAATTTACTTGATTGGCTGTTGGCTTCGTGCCAAAGTTAAAATTGCATTGTGTAAATCAAATGGTTGCATTTGCTGACACCAGCACATGCTCACTCTGCACCATTTACATTTGTATGCGTGCATTTAAATAGGCTTCAGTTTAAATGGGATGTGGCTTCGAGTGGCGGAGTGGGTTTATACTTGGTTGGGGTACTTGTGCCAGAAAAGGGCAGGGGGATGTGAGGGACCAAGGTGAAGGCAGAGGATTCAGGGAACTGGAGGTAATAGAGTGGGGGGTCTTAGATGAATGCAGTACTCTCTTCTCCCCACCCCTGAGGCCCTGACTCCCACCTCAACTCACTTCCATTCAATCTCAGTGAACCCCATTTCAATATTGTAATTCTTCCCTGCACATGGTCAGTGCAGCTTTTGTACATGGCAACATGGAAATGTGATGAGATGACATAACAGGTTGGGAATTGTACGCAGGATTTCTGGATTAGCATGGATAGGCGGTTGCCCATATTTAGGAGTGTCAGGATACACTGCCAAATCAAACAGTGACCGCAACTGACTTCAAGACAAAGTAGGGGAGTCTGCCTGCAATCCGTCCAGGGTTAGGTGATTCCAGATTCAGACTCTGGGTGTCGTGGCATTGTGGGATAAAGTCACCTGCAGACCACAACTTCTGGAATGTACATTTATCTTCAATAAAAACTAAAAGAACTACAGATGCTGTAACTTATGAACAAAAACAAAGTTGCTGGAAAAGCTCAGCAGGTCTGGCAGCATCTGTGAAGAGAAAATCAAAGTTAACATTTTAGGCCTGGTGACCCTTCCTTAGAACTGATGGTGGCTGGCAAAGCATTAGTTTATATGCATAAAATAGGGAGGGAGATGGAATAGGGACAAAATGGTAGGATAGAGCCAAAAGAGAGAGAAGAGGAGTAGGACAGACAAAGGAGTTGCTAACGATCAGGCTGGGAGGGTGAGTAGTTGTCAATGGGGTCTATTAGTGACTAACAATAAGGGGGTGTGTAATGGCAGGCTATGTGGTAACAAGGCCTGGTGTGTGTGAAGTAGGTTTTCAGGATGTGGGTGAGTTTAGGCCGTTAAATTATTGATCTCAATATTGAATTCAGAGGGTTTCAGGATCCCCAAGCAGAAAGTGAGGTGTTGTTCCTTCAGCTTGCATTGGGCTTCGCTGGAACACTGCAGCCAGCTAGAGACAGAGATGTTGGCCAGGGGACAGGGTGGTGTGTAAAAGTGCCAGGCAACAGGTATGCTCAGAGTCTTTTCTGTGAGCAGAAAGTAGGTGTTCTCCGAAGTGATCACTCAATCTATGCTTCATTTCCCCAATGTAAAGGAGGCCATATTGTGAGCAGCAAATGCAATAGAATAGATTCTGGGAAGTGCAGGTGAAGTGTTGCTTCACCTGGAAGGTATGTTTGGGTTTTTGGAAACTGGGGAGGGAGGAGGTAAACGGGCTGGTGTTGCACTTTTGCTGGATACAGGGAAGGTGCCCTGGTGCTGTGGGGAGGTGTTGGGGGTGAAGGATATATGAACCAGGGTGTCTCAGAGGGAATGGTCCCTGTGGACGGCAGGCAAGGTAGGGGAGGGGAATATGTGTCTGGTGGTGGCATCCTGCTGGAGATGGTGGAATGACATCTGATGATCTTCTGGTTGTGGATGCTGGTGGGATGGTAGGTGAGGATAAGGGGAACCCTATCTCTGTTGCAGGATGGAAGAGAAGGGGGGAGGGCGGAAGTGTGGGAGATGGGTTGGAACTGGTTGAGGGCCTTGTTGACAGGAAGAAGTTGGACATTTCAGAGGCTCCCTTATTGAAGTTGGCCTCATCTGAGCATATGCAACGGAGACAGAGGAACTGAGAGAATGGAATGGAGTCTTTACAGGAAGTGGAGTGTGAGGATGTACACTCCAGGTAGCTGTGGGAGTCAGTGGGTTTGTAGTGGATATTAGTGGCCAATCTATCCCCAGAAATGGAAACAGAAAAGTCAAGGATGGGAAGGGAGGAGTCAGAGATAGACCAAGCAAAAATAAGGGCAGGGTGCAAATTGGAAGCAAAATCAATGAACTTTTCCAATTCCAGACGAGAGAGGGAAGCAGCAATGAGGGATGTTCCATGTACCCCACAAAAGAGACAGACATAACTGGGGGCCATGCGGATACCCATGACAACCCGTCTTATCTGAAGTAAATGAGAGAAGTTAAAAGAGAAGTTGTTGAAGGTGAGGACATGCTCGGCCAAGTGAAGGAGGGTGGTGGTGGGTGGGGGCGGTTCAGGTCTGTGCTCCAGGAAGAAGCTGAGAGCTCTAAAACCCCTCTGGAGGGGAATGGACATGTAAACAGATTGTACATCCCTGGTAAAGAGGAGGCAGCTATAACCTTCAAACTGGAAGTTTAGAAACCAGCGTAAGGCATCAAATGAATCATGGAAGTATTTGGGCAGGGACTGGACCAGGGGACAGAAGACAGAGCCAAGATAGGAAGACATGAGTTCTTTGGGGCAGGAACAGTCTGAAATAATGGGTCTGCCCTAACAGTATAGGTGGAGCGAGCATGTTGGAATTGGGCGAAGGGGTCCTTGGGACAGGGATAGGACTCTTGCCAAAAGAAATGGGCACAGAGGTAAAGACGGCAGAGGAAGAGTTCAATGCCATGTCATGCCCGAAACTCACCAGCATCCACATCCAGAAGATCATTTGATGCCAATTCTGCCACCTCCAGCGAGGTGCCACCACCAAATACATATTCCCCTCCCCTCTTTTGTCCACCCTCCACAGGGACCTTTCCGTCTGGGACACCCTGGTCCACACCTCCTTCACTCCCAACACATACCTGGCATGGTGGCTCAGTGGTTAGCACTGCAGCCTCACAGCGCCAGGGACCCAGGTTCAATTCTAGCCTCGGGCAACTGTCTGTGTGGAGTTTGGACATTCTCCCTGTGTCTGCGTGGGTTTTCTCCGGACACTCTGGTTTCCTCCCACAGTCCAAAGATGTGCAGGCTGGGTGGATCGGCCATGCTAAATTGCCCGTAGTGTTCAGGGGTGTGTGGGTTATAGGGGGATGGGTCTGGGTGGGATGCTTCAAGGGTCAGCGTGGACTTGTTGGGCCGAAGGCCCTGTTTCCACACTGTAGGTAATCTAATCTAATCTCCCACTGCCCCACAGCACCTTCCCCTATAACCAGCAAAGGTGTAACACCTGTCGATTTATCTCCTCCCTCCCCAGTATCCAAGGGCCCAAACATACCTTCCAGGTGAAGCAAATCTTCACCTGCACTTGCCAGAATCTAGTCGACTGCATTTACTGCTCACAATGTGGTCTCCTCTACATTACAGAAACAAAGCATAGACTGGATGACCACTTCACAGAATATCTATGTTCTGTTCACAAAAAAGATCCTGAGCTACCTGTTGCTTGCCACTTTGACACAACATCCGTTCCCTGGCCAACATCTCAAAATGAAATTGCATGATGCCTCATGCTAATCAATCAAGCTGTCTTCTGGGTAGGGAATCCATTACCAATACCACTTGTAGACTGTGGAGTAAACCTTCGTAGCTTGTAAGAGAACATCAACTTTTGAGTTCCCAGCACATTAAGTGAAAACACTCCAATCCGCACGTCTCTCCACAGGCCAACACAGCTCCCAGGATTTCAGGTAATGTCCAAAGCTGTATTCTCAATTCCTCCAAAAGGAAGTTAAATTTATGGAGAAAACTGACAGACAGTATGATGTACAGACTATGATTTTCGTTATTGAAGTAGTAAACGGTTGCATCCAAGGAGGCCAGGTCAAAAATATAAACCTATTTTGCTCAGCAATCCTTTCCTCCACCACTTCATTTACCAGCAGACATCTTTGACCACAGTCTACAATGCCTGATCAATCCATCTCATGGGGTTCTACACAGTTTCTTTTGGAATGAATGAACAGTATTAAAGGCAACCAGGAGGTCTTTAGAAGTTCCTGCTGGGCAGTATCTCAAACCATATCCTTAACACCCTCTTGGTGCATCTTACATTCTGTGCTGGGGACATGTCTAAAAGTGATAATGAATTAACATTACGTTAATTGGATGTGGACAACTTCTAACTCTCAATGTAAACAATATGCACCTGTCCAAGGTATTTGGTCATTGTGCCTACCTACATGCCCAAGACTAACAGTCCTTTGCAGTACGGTGATCACTTTTAAAAAAATGTGAAACTGTTTGAACAATTTTGGCCTCCTATGTTGTTGTGCCACTTACTTGTATTCAAGGTCAACATTAGTTGTGGTAGGATGACTATATTATCACAAATTTGAACAGAAATTTAAATCAAACTATAATTCAACCTCATTAAAGAAGGATTAACAAAAATGAGATGAAGGCTTTTGAAATGTAAAAGATGCAAATTAATGAATTTCATGCAGTCAGCTTGCTGAATCTGAATTAAGAGACATTTGCGATTAAAATGGAAATGGAAAGACACATTCTCAAACTTTGCATGGATTTTCACAGAATACAATTAACGTATTTAAAACATTCATCAATTTGCACATTGCATTGTATTGTATGTTTGTTCTAAAAAAAACTGTGCAATTATGTAATATTTTGAATTTAAATTAATTTCCTTCAATTGGTAATGACAGTTCATTTTGAATTATTGCATTATTTAGTTTCAGCATTGAAAAAAACAGCAATGTTATTTGGGGGCAATCGATGAACAGTATATAAAAATATCTTAATAAATGCATTGTCATGAATATAGGTTTATCCTTGCTGATTTGTTGGGATTAGTAATTGCTTATAACATTCAGTTGAATATTTGTAGATTAAATTTTTGGCCTATTTCAAGCAGGGAAATAGCAGGCTGAATAGCCTCCTCCTGAGTTATAACTAAGATTCTGTGACTGGAACTATTATAAAATTTGTCAATTTTGGAGCTGGGGTAGACACTTTTCTTTAACAAAATGATATCAGTGTTTATGAAGTTTAATAAATGTCCAAAGTATGTGAGAGTCAATGCCATCTAGTTTGAAATACCAATTGAACTTGTAAGAATTCTTTTTCATCTTGGGATGTGGACGTTGCTGGAAGACCCATCTTTAATTGCCCAGAGAGAAGATATAGGCCTGACCAGGCAAGGAAGACAGATTTCGTACCCTGAGAGGTGTTAGTGGGTCAAATCAAAGGGGCTTCTACAGAAATTCACGATGGTTTCATTGTCACTATTAGGTCAGCTTCTTATCCCAGTATTCTTTGCTTTGAATGTAGATTTCCCCATCTGCCATGGTGTGATTCAGTTACACATCCCCAGAATAGTAAACTGTGATTCTGGATCCAATGATATTACCACTTTGCCGCAGCCTCCTGATATAACTAATGTTGAGTTTTCTTTCATATTTGTTCACAAGTTGTGAGCTTTATTGTTTATGCCAGTCTTTGCTGACATTCCTTAATACCCTTAGAGAAGATGATGGTGAGCTGTTTTCTTCAATAACTGTAGCCCATATGATTTTGGTACACAATGGTATTTTTAGGGAAGGAGTTTGTGGATTTTGACCCTGTGAGACTGAGGGTTGGTCATAGAAGGCCAAGTTATGATGGTGTTTCATTCATAGGTGGTGATGCTTTCTCACATCTACTGTCCTTGACCATCTAGTTGGTTGAGGTTGCGGGTTTTGAAGACATTATCAAAGTGTCTTGGGGACTAAATGATCTCTATAACTTTCTGTGTGCATCAGTCATGAGGGGAGTGAATATTAAAGGTTGAACAGTCAGTGCTAATCAAACAGACTGCTTGGTTCTGGATGGTTGTATAGTTGTTGTCATTCCAACTAGGGAAGAATGTTTCATCACAGTACTGGCTTGTGCTTTGGTGAATAATTTTTGTGGAGTTAGGGGGTGAGTTACTTGCTCGAAGTCCCAGTCTGTGAAGCTTGCTTCCTGAGAGTAAGTGGTACCTTCTGGGGCTGGTTTATGCTAATAATAAGCACTCTTCTGTGGGCTATTCTCCACGCCTTCTCTGCTTTCGATAAAACCCAATTTCTTCCTGTGAACCATGTCTTTGGGCTCACCACACCTTCTGGTGGGGCTGGCCACATCAATGAGTGGATAGCTGAGGATCACACAAGGCTAAGTCAGACATCTTAGAGGGCTGAAAGAGAAGTACAAAGAAGCAAAACATCGGTAGATGGCAAGGCTGACAAGACTAACCTTCAGCACAAGGTTATTCCTCTGAACTCAGAATATCAGGGGCTGCAAAACAATACAGGATGTGTGTGTCTCTGAACCCTACAGAGTCACCAGGTGGCTGGTGCATGGCTGGTAATGCTTTTGTTGTTTAACTAATAGTTGAGGGGAGATAGCCTCAGAAAATAGTTCACAGGAGAGGGTTGTTTGAGGCCACATGTCTGATGAAAGCCGTAAAGGTAATAAGCTTACTGCAGTAGTATTGTGGAACCTGAGGTGTTCTTAGATGATGGCTTGACTGAAGTGTGGTTGCATAATACTGTAGATTCCTGGAGTGAATGATCTATGTGTTGTGAATCCTGGTGCTGTATACAGTACGGGAAATCTGCCCTTGCCCTGGAAATGGTGTAAGAGAAGTCCCACTAAGAGGCAGAAACTGAAGCAACAGATTTGGCAGCACGGTGGCTCAGTGGTTAGCACTGCAGCCTCACAGCACCAGGGACCCAACTTCGATTCCAGCCTCAGGTGACTGTCTGTGTGGAGTTTGCACGCTATCCCCGGGTCTGCATGGGTTTCCTCCGGGTGCTCTGGTTTCCTCCCACAGTCCAAAGATGTGCAGGCTATGTGGATTGGCCATGCAAAATTGCCCATAGTGTTCAGGGACGTGTGGGTTATAGGGGATGGGTCTGGGTGGGATGGTTCAAGGGGCGGTGTGGACTTGTTGGGCTGAATGGCCTGTTTCCACACTGTAGGGAATCTAATCTAATAGCACTGATCATACAACTTCCGGAGCCCTGACTGACAAATACACAAACGCAGATGATCAGCCATAGTGCTTGTCCCTTGGAAGGTATCAGTGCAGATAAAAGGTTGATCAGGTGTTTGCCAGTAAATGCTTGATATCACCTCAACATTTATGTTTTCCCTAGGTTAATGCTATTAATGTAGATGTGAACATTCTAGCAATCATGGCACAATTGAATCCAATTGTCATTCAACTGCTTAGCACACGATAACTACATGTTATGTACGGTTGTTGGGATAGTGAGCTTCGAGTGGCAAAGTGTATAATGGGACCTCCACCAGCAGGTGGTACTGGTGAATGGGATGTCACTGTGAAAAGAAAGTGTCTCTCAGGAAGTGGGTGCTGATGGGAAGGAATAGCAGACAGACAAAGGATTTCTTCAGCCCAATGTAAGCTATATGGTCAGTCTGTGTCTGTAATGCGTAATAACTCTTTTGAGGCTGTCTTTCCATCACTAATTGCCCATTATTTACAAATGCTCAGCCTTTGACAATTGCATTGTCTCTCATCAATTCAGGGACCAATATCCTTAACATTCATTATTTTATATCAGCTAGCGCTCCCTGATTGGACCAGATTAACATTCCCAATCAGGGAAGTCATATTCTCTGTGGTTCAGTTTGATGACCTCATTACAATTACTACATCACGTAAATAGTTACTTGTTTATCCTTAAAATTCCTTTTGTGTGAGTAGTGATTTAATCCCAGTAAAATAAAGAATCATTGCTTTGTGATCTTTGGGTCATCTGTGTATATAGATAATGCATTAAACAAGGTTCAGTGAACAATCTACTAATTGAAATGCAATATTCTCTATGTCACATTAAGGTGCTGACCCATACAGCTACTGAAGGTTTTGACATATTGCTTCATCTTCAAGCCATAGAAATAGATGCCTTCTTCCCCATGATTTAGACCTACAACCGAAGGTCTAAATGTAGGTTGAGATGAATCACAAAAAACCCACTATTTCCTTCATTTTGTCCATTTGTCTTTCTGCCCCTCCAGCTTATCCCTTTCTCTCCCTCCCTTCTTCCAACCCCTGCTGCCTTCATTTTGTTCTCACAGTGATAAAAAGGCCAGTGCGATCACCTTGTTTTAACATGATGTGATGCCTGGATATCATCCATTTGTACTGCCACAAATTCTTCCTGTGCTAATCCAGCAGCCTTTCAGTATTCCATGATGAAGGACGAACCACAAGTAAGTCTTAGCAGAAAAGACTCTTGTCTTTGATAATGATGTAATTTATGACATTTCAGTTACTATATATGTGTTAAATTAACTCTTAAGCATATTAACTGATATTTAAAAGATATAAGTATGACATATGTCCCTTTCAGATAATGCCAGAGTGTAACTAACAAAATCTTTGATTTGCTCTGGACTATTTGATACTCCACTCTGTGCCTGGGTTATATATCAGAGTGGGTTGAGCTTCAGCTTAGCACAAATGTTAACATTTCCACATCCATTGCCTTGAACAGTACACCTTGAATCAAGTCTCCTATACCTTTCTCCCATCTTTAGCACCTTCCTAAACTCATCATCCCTCACCCATTTTCATTCACTTTCTCTCTCTTTGTCTATTTCTTGCTACTCTTTCCTTTCATTCCCTTTGTCATGCCCCCACGCAAATTTCCTTCTTTTCCTCCTGTCCTCTCTTCCTTTGCCAACTCCATTAGCGCTAAATACAGTCGTAATTCCCTGTGTACAATATCATAGCATTTCATCTAGTAATGTTTAATTTTATGATTGAAACCTCTGAATTATAAGTTTTGTATAATCTCCAAGTTCCCATCTCTCATTTCTGATATTTACTATTGTACAACTGAAGTAACCAAGCAATTGTTACAGGCATCACTAATTCCATTGATTTCTTAGATGAAGAAGTAGGACTATATCACACTGCCTGAATTATAATGCTCCTTTTAACTGGAACAACAAAATAGCTCGGAAATTATTGTTCTGATGTTAGCAAACAAATACTTAGCACAATTTCTTCATCCGTGATTTTGACAGAGGTCTTAACCTATTTTAAAGCAACAAGTTATGGCCTTGAAGGAACTCTACGCAAGCCGAATTCCTGTCACCAGGTCGCCATTTATTTTGATCCAGCTCTTTCAGAACCAGTTCTCAGAGTGTCAGGATGTCTGACACTCATAGAATCCTTACAGTGTGAAAGCAAGCCATTCAGCCCATTGAGTTCACAGTGACCCTCCGAAAAGTATCCCACCCAGGCAGCTCTCATTGGCTTTCATTAGCAGGGGAATTCAGTATACGAGCCGCGAAGCTATGCTGCAGTTCTGTTAAACCCTGGTTAGACCACACTTGGAATATTGTGTTCAGTTCTGGTTGCCTCATTAGAGGAAAGATGTGGAAGCTGTAGAGAGGGTACAGAGGAGATTTACCAGGATGCTGCCTGGATTAGAGGGCAGGTTTTAAGAGGAAAAGTTGGGGGAGCTAGGGCTTTTTTCATTGGAGCAAAGAAGGGTGAGAGATGATTTGACAAAGGTGTACGAGATGATGAGAGGCATACATAGACTGCATACCCAGAGACTTTTTTCCAGGGCTGAAATTACTAATACGAAGGGCATAATTTCAAGGCAATTGGAGGAAGGTATAGGAGAGATGTCAGAGGTAGGTTCTTTACACAAGTGGGTGCGTGGAATGTGCTGCCAGCGGTGGTAGTGGAGACACATATATTAGGGACGTTTAAGTGACTCTTGGATAGGCACATGGAAGATAGTAAAATGTAGGGTATGCAGGGTAGTTTAATCCTGGGGTAGGGTAATAGGTCACCTCAACATCGTGGGCCGAATGGCCTGTACTGTTCTATGTTCAGACTCAGCCTGCAACCCTAACCCTCCATAATCCACCTAGCATACACATCCCTGGACATTATGTGTAATATAACATGACCAATCCAGCTAACCTGCACATCTCTGAACTATGGGAGGAAACCAGAGCACCCAGAGGAGGCCCACATAGATATGGGGAGAATGTGTAAATTCTACATAAACAGTCACCCATGGGAAGAATCAATCTCAGGTCAATGGAGCTGGGAGGCAGCAGTGCTAACCACTTAGCCACTGTACTGCCTTGTTTTTACTCCTATTTTTATCTGTCAGCCAGGGCTCCTCGACTGGATCAGATTAACTTCCCCAATCAGGAAACTTATATCCCATGAGGCCCACCTGGCTGTCTTCTGAACAAACATTATAGGTCTATCTTAAAATAAAAGGCAAAGTAATATCATCTAAATGTATTAGCCTCTCATGTTAATATGGCCAAAAGCAATTTTGCAGTCGATGTATCTCATACCAGAATTTGTATCAGCGATAATGGGAACTGCAGATGCTGGAGAATCCAAGATAACAAAGTGTGGAGCTGGATGAACGCAGCAGGCCAAGCAGCGTCTCAGGAGCACAAAAGCTGACGTTTCGGGCCGAGACCCTTCATCACAGACTCATAGTCTCTGATGAAGGGTCTAGGTCCGAAACGTCAGCTTTTGTGCCCCTGATATGCTGCTTGGCCTGCTGTGTTCATCCAGCTCCACACTTTGTTATCTCACACCAGAGGTTTCTGTTTTTGGGAATGCTACTTGTAGGTCAATCAATGCTTTCTATATATTTATAGGGGCCATTAACTGTAGATTTTGCGCACTTCACAGCTGTACCAATTTAAATGCTTGTGAAATAAATACTGAACGCATGGATTTTGCAGGTGCTTTCTGATCTGCTCCCTCTTTTCTTGTAATGTGTTTGAACTGCATAAAACTATCAGCTGCAAACTCTGCACACCTGCCACGTTAACGTTGGGTTTCTCATAATCAATGCAATATTTAATTCACAAACTAAAGAGTTACAAGTAAATGCACTTCTGAAAGAAATGAGTATATAGGAAAGTTATAAATCAGCAGCGCTACACAGGGTTCCAAATGAAACTGTAGGATACAATTACAAATCTTGAACGATTTATAATTTGCCAGAAACTTGGAATAATATTTTTGCCCATAGATTCTCACCGTCTATCTACACTTTCAATTATTATGCACTTTTAAAAATTTTATAAGGATCTATGAAAGCTCTGGTTTCATGTTTCTTTTTCCTGTAGAAATGAGGTTTAATAAATATACAGATAAACATTTGAGATATGCTGTGATATAACTATCATCTCAATGTTCTATGATAGAAACTTTATTGAAAAGTGGACTAGTGCAGCTCAGGGACAGAGTTCTACAACCTATCATCATGTATCTGTTGTTAACAAACATTAATTAAAATAAGCCATGAGACCTGAGCTTCTATGAAGAAGTACCCTTTCCTAATAGTTTTTGCCTTTTTTTTATCAAATATGTTCATTAAAACTTTACGTATTTAATCACAAACTTTTAACAAAGGATCTTACTTGAGACTTCTGCCCAAATTTGAATACTGGACAATATGTCCACACTTTTATTTCTCTCATTATAAAAATGTTTTTACTTGCATTCTCAGTGGAAATAAATAAACATTTCTCTAATAGTTTAAATTATATTTATGGTTTGTTTATTCATGAGATGTAGGCATCATGGGCTAGCCAACATTTACTGCTGATCCCTAGTTGCCCTTGAGAAGGTGGTGAGCTGCCCTCTTGAACCACTGCAATCTATGTGCTGTAAGTACACCCACAACGCCATAAGAGAAGGAAGACCAGGATTTTGACCATTCAAGGAATGATCATAAAATTCCAAATCAGGGAGATGAGTGGTATGGATGGGAACAAAAGTGTTGGTGCTCACATTTGTCTATTGCTCTTGCCCTTCCACATGGTTCTGTTGTGGCTTTGGAAAATACATTCTAATGAACCTTGATGAATTTCTGCAGTAAATCTCCTAGATGGTAGAAGGAGGGAGAGAATGCTTGTCAATGTGATGCCAGTTAATTAGACTATTTTGTCCTGGATGGTGTAAAGCTTTTTAAATTTTGTTGGAGTTGCACTCATCCAAGTGAGTGGGGAGTATTACACCACACTCCTGTCTTTTGCGTTATAGATGGTGGACTGGATTTAGGGAGTCGGGAAGTGAATGACTTGCTGCTGGATTCTTTGCCTATGATCTGCTCTTGTAGCCACAGTATCAGCTTTTAATCCATTATCCAAAAAGAGAGCAAAGGATAGGCCAAGAAAGTACAGACAAGTCAGTCTAATATCAATGGAGGAGAAACTATTGGAGGCAATTCTGAGTGACAGAATTGATTTGCACTTTGGGAGGCAGGAATTAATCAAGAATTATCAGCATGGTTTTGTTTAGGGGCAGCAAAGCCTGAGCGACTTAGACAAATTTTTCGAAAAGGTAACTAGGTGTGTAGTTGAGGGTGATGAGTTCAATGACATCTATTTTAAGTTCTGATAAGATCCATGTGAAAAGCTGATAGCCAAGTTAGGAGCCCAAAGTATCCAAGGAAACTTGGCTAATTGGATCTAGAATTGGCTGAGTGGCAGGAAGTAGAGGGTGATGTTGAGGTGTGCGTTTTTGTGACTAGAAGCCTGCATCCAGTGCAGTTCCACAGGGATCAATGTTGGGGCCTTTGCTATTTGTGGTATGCATAAGCAAATTAGACTTAAGTGTAGGAGGATTAATCAGTAAGTTTGCTGATGATACAAAAATTGGTGCGGTGGTAAATAGTGAGAAGGCTAACCTTAGATTAAGGAAGGATATTCACCGGATGAACAGATGGGCTGATCAGTGACAATGGAAATCAATCTGGATAACCAGGAGGTAATTCTCTTGGGGACAGGAATATATGATGAACAGTAGAATACTAAGAAATACCAAGGAACAGAGGGACGTTGATGTGCATATCCGCTGGCCTCCTAAGGTGGCAGAACGGGCAGAAATTGTGGTTAATAAAGCATACAGGAAACTTGCTTTCAGTCGCCGAAGCATAATAGTATAAGAGTTATGTTGGAACTGTATAAAAAGTTAAGAGTATTGTGCGAACTTCTGGAATTCACATTATGGAAGGGATATGATTGCAATGGAGAGGGTGTCAAGGAGATGTACCAAGATGTTGCCTGAGAACTTTAACAATGAAGAGAGATCAGATAGAATAGAGTTGCCTTCCTTGTAGCAGAGAAGACTGAGCAGGAACATGATTGAGATGTATAAAATTATGAGGGGCATAGACTGAGTAGATGGAAGGATCCCTTGATGGAAGGGTCATTGACAACGGGGCACAGGCTTACAGTTTAGAGGGGATGTGAGTCAATATTTCTTCACCCAGAGGGTGGTCGGAATCTAGAACTCGCTAACTGTAAGGGTGGCAGGGACAGAAAGCCTTACAACAATAAAGAAGTATTTAGATATGCTCTTGCAATGCCAAGGCATACAAGGCTGGGAGCCAGGTGCTGGGAAATGGGATTAGAATAGTTATGTGGTCATGGACAGTGCACTAGAGAGCTGTATTCCAGAAATTGTTACATAAAGATGTAAATAATCATGTTTTATAGTCAGCACCATGTTACTGCTGTTTCATTGCACTAACAGAAAGATTGGAAATGATGAGAAAAATAAATGAGATAAGTCAGAGAGGATTGAAGACAAGGAAAAAAATTGATCGGAGTGCAAACAAAAGTCACGATCAGGGTCGGCTTGAGAGGGTTTAAATCGCAGTATTTAATAGCTTTGAATTTGACCTTAGTCAGGTGGAAGTTTTGTTTATTATTGTTGGTAGTGGAGGCCCAGGAAATCATAACAAGAAATATATAAATGCGTACAGACGCTGTATGTGTATGGTTGTAAGCCCATTGAAGAGCAGAGCAATTTAAACAAGAATGACAGGGATGCTCTGTGGGAGGAAGGTGACCTTTTGACCCTGGAGCAGTTGCAAGAGGCAGCAACTATGGAAAGAAAATTCATTTTTCCTATAGTTGTCATGTCATACCTCAGACCTAAGTTAGAGAACATATACCTCATTAGCAGCATTTCCTCAGTATCTTTCCCTTTGGATCTTCACAGATACGGCTCTTAGCAGTCTCCATAACAGGGTCAAGTGTATCAAAGTTCCCTTTCAAAATGCTGCTTGAATGACTGCTCGTGCCTTTCCAAGAGGTTGTCAAACTGCACATTTGGCCCCTTACATAAAATCGAGGGACGTATTTTCTGTGCAAAATCACAGATTCCAAAAGCAGGGATTCTGAGCACACCACCTTGGTTTCCATGACAACATAGAGCTTTTTTAGTAGAATGGAACATAACCACAAATTGAGCAATAAATTAACTACCCTATTAGCTAGTCGCTCAAATAAACAATTTCCATTAAAAGCTTTTCACAGGCACATTAGTGTTAGCTCTGCGCATTAGTTTAATCTTACTCAAGCAGTTCTTTGCCTGATTTGGTACTTCTCTCAATTTTTGACTGCAATGAGTTTCAAAATTAAATCTGTAATGGTCCGAGATGTAACGTTAAATATGCCGTATTTGGTGGAGATTTGGTGAAAGGGAATTGAAAAGGAGACAGCAAAACAGAAAATCAGCAGATCATAAGAGACAGCATTTTTTTAAAAAAACATGTCTATTAAACCTGGAAGTTAGTGAAACATCCTTTTTCAGAAAGCTGGTCAGATCCTGACAGAGCTTCCTTTTTTGTTAAATGTGTTGGATTTGGTATTTTCAGAAAATCACAGTTCAATCCAAACACCCTGCTCCATCATTACTAAATGTCTACAATCAAAAACATCTCTCGTTATCTGGGAACTGGGTAGTTTAGACGATAAGACATTAGAGTTGCAGTGTTCAACTTTTGAGGAGATATTTCGTGATTCACCAACATATATATGTCATTAATGAAGTAAACCTCCTTGAGAAAGATACATTATCCATATCTAAATAAGGAAATTAAGAATGGTATTAAATTGAAAGAAATACTATACAGATCTGCAAAAGTTAGCAGTAGGTCAAAAACTGTATATATTTTAAGATCCATCAAGGAATGACAATCCCACTGCTGCTAGCTTTGTTCTGTGATTCTCTTTGTGATGGTTCAGTCTCTTGTTTATAGTTCGTACAGTGACTCAGTGGTTAGCATTACTGCCTCATGGTGCCAACGACCTGGGTTTGATTCCACCCTCAAGTGACTGTCTCTGTGGAATTTGTATGTTCTTGCTGTGTCTGCGTGGGTATTCTTCGGTTATTCTGGTGTCCTCCTTCAGTCCAAAGATGTGCCGGCTCGGTGGATTGATCATGTTAAATTGCCCATAGTGTCCAGGGATGTGCGGGTTAGGTGGATTAGACATAGGAAATTCAGGGATAGGGTAGCGGGTTGGGTCTGAGTGGAATACTTTTCTGAAGAGTGGGCGGCACGGTGGCTCAGTGGTTAGCACTGCAGCCTCACAGCGCCAGGGACCCGGTTTCAATCCCAGTCTCGGGCAACTGTCTATGCGGAGTTTGCACATTCTCCCCGTGTCTGCGTGGCTTTCCTCTGAGTGCTCCAGTTTCCTCTCATAATCCAAGGATGTGCAGGCTAGGTGGATTGGCCATGCTAAATTTCCTGCAGTGTTCAGGGGTGTGTGGGTTAAAGGGGGGTGGGTCTGGGTGGGATACTCCAAAGGGCGGTATGGACTTGTTGGGCTGAAGGTTCTGTTTCCACACTGTAGGGAATCTAATCTAAAGATTGGTGTGGACTCAATGGGCTGAATGGCCTGCTTCATACTGTGGGGATTCTATGATGCAATGTCTAAAAATTACAGAATAACATGAATTTTGTTTTTGAAAAATGCAAGTAATAAGAGTTTCCAAAGGTACTTGAAATGCAACGGAGCAACTAAAGCTAGCCTTAGTCCATGACAGACAGAATCTGGGGAATTGAAAATGGAAAACAAAGAAGTGTCAAAGGAATTGAACAGGCATTTTGATCATGGTAGAAGATTTTAAAATGTACTAAAAATAATTGAAAATCAATGAGTACTTGAACAAAAGAAATAGAAACAGTCATCAAATGGGAAAAGGGTACTCAGAAAACTGTTGGAGATAAAAGCTGACAAGTCCCAGAACTGGATACCCTGCATCATAGGATTTTAGAAAACATGGTGTCATTGTTAAAATCATCCAAGTTCCCTTCTATTCTGGAAGTGTCCCAGCAGCTTGGAAAAGAGCAAATATAACATCATCATTCAAGAAAGGAGGGAAGCAGGAAACAGGGAATGAGAGGCCAATTAGACCTTGGAGAGAAATTGTTAAGAGCTATTCTTAAGGGGGTTACAGTGGGACACTTAGAAAATCATAATTTTTGCAAGGGACACCACATTTGACTAATCTATTGATTTTTATTTGAACAAGTAACAATCAGAGTGATTAAAGCAGAACCAGTAGATATGGTGTATTTGGAATTCCAAAAACCATTTGATAAGGTGTCACCAAGGGATATTAGAAAAGATAAGAGCACATGGTCTAGGAGGTGATATATTAGCTTGGATAAAGGTTTAGTTAGCTAACAGAATTCAGTAAACAAGGATAAATGGATATTTTTGGATTGAAAAACTGTCAGTAGCTTCAGTAGGATTAGTGCTGGCTTTCAACTTTTAAAAACCTATATCAATTATTTGGATAAGGGACCAAAATTACAGCAGCTAAATTTGCCAGTGACACCAAGATAGCTCGGAAAATAAGTTATCATAAGTTCATATTCTGTAATGCGATGTAAATGGGTTAACTGAGTGTGAAAAAAATCAGGCGTATGGCATATAAAATGAATAAGTGTGGAATTTGCAATTTTGGAAGATGAGAAAAGTAGTACACTATTTGAATAGAGAGATTGCAGAACTTCGTGACGTTCTATTCTGAATAACAGGTACAATGAAGCAGATGTGCCTTGTCAGCCTTTCAGTTGACATTTCTCTTGTGGATATTCTTAGCTTCAAATTAAGAAACCTTGTTGTTGTTTTATCAACTCTTGCTGTATAATTGATAGAGTTACTGTGACTGTGACAATGTCAGCCAGGTAGGCCTAAGAGAATATGAATTCCCAGTTTGGGCCTGGTAACGTGGTCTAATCAGGGAGCCCTGGCTGACAGATATAAGCAGGAGTACCAGACATCCTGTCAGCCTAAGAGTTGGGTCTGAAGGAGCCCAATTAGTGTCATGGACTTTCCACATGCAAATAAAAGGGGGATTTGATGATGGGACATCAGCTGGAGTTATTCCAGTTGTACCAAATAGAAGAATGTACTATGATGAACCCATGACTTTTGGAGTTATGAAGTCACTGGTGAACTATTTCTGTAGTGGTGATGTGAGAAACATTGAGAATATTGCTGTCAAGAGCCAATAATTTGAATTATTTTAATTCAGTAAAACAATATTTATGGAAGTGAAGGTACAATCAAGTACCAACTCACTCTGCATACTTGATTCTGCATTATTATGTGGATCCTGCACGTTATACCTTTGTCTTGGACATTGAACATAGAACAGACACCAGATCATAGAAAATTGCTATTACCTAAGTATAAAAACAAGAAAGATTGTGCAGCAAATGAAGCTAGAGTGTGTAGCCTTAAACAGAGCTCCATGGAGTGGGAGGAATCAATTTCTTCTGCTTGCTATCCCATCAGGATGTTAGAGAGAGATGAGAAATGACTTGGGAAAATGAGTCCATCAAGTGACAAATTCCTAAAATCTCTTAGCAGCTTAAAGAAAGCAGTAAAATATTTTTTTTCTCTCTTTAGCTATTCCCTTTTCAAACCAACAGCCCATTTTTGCACCAGAGCTACTTTTAGTGGTAGCCTTTTAGTAAGGCTGGGAAAGCAACAATGGTTAAACAGTGCCAACATTCCAGTCAGGTGCCATACTCTAACCAGCTTATTTTTAATAATTCATTCAGGGGATGTGGGCTTCTCTAGCTGAGGCAACATTTATTGCCAATGTCAGTAGCCCTAGAGAAGGTGATAGTGAGCTGTCCTTTTGAACCATTGAAGTCCACTTGGTTGTAGGTATATTGACAATGCATGAAGGAATGAGTTCCAGGAATTGACCCAACAACAATGAAGGCGTAGAAATATGTCTCCAAGTCAGGATATTGAATGGCTTGGAAGAGAGCTTCCAGGTGGTGGTTTTGCCACGCATCTGTTGCCCTTGTCCATCTAGATATATTTGGTTGTGGGTTTGGAAAGTGCTAACTCAAGAGCATTGGTGAATTTTTTCCAGTGTATTTTATGGATGCTACATACTGCTGCTGCGGAGTGTCGGTGATGAAAGGAGTAGATATTTGTAGATCTGATGCCAATCAAATAGGCTGCTTTGTCCTGGATGATTTCAAGTATCTTGAGGGTTGTTTGAGCTGAATTTATCCAGAGAATTGGGGAATATTCCGTCACACTCCTGACTTGTGCCTTGTAGGTGGTTGGCAGGTTTTCGGGAATTAGGTCTGCCTCCACTCATCACTTGTCAATACCCCCAGCAATACAAGATGCATTGGTTGAGAAACAGAAAATAATAAAAGATATTTGTGAGCATTTTGCAGATAGCAAATCACCCAAGCTGAGCATCAAATGGAATTGCAAGTACAACTCCGAACTCATGGTACATGGAAGTGAACAAAAAAACCTCATCCCAGCACCAAGGTTGTATTATGCATCAGCAGCAATTAGCATGACCATGCAAAAAGAAAAAGCCAATTCAGAGCAATATCACAATCAGAAACACTGAATAATATTGTTAAATAGAATATGATCTCTAAGACTGAACACAAAGAAGGGACTACTATCCAGCTATTGGAAAGCAGGCAGCAGGCTAAGCCAAGGCCATGACAATTAGTTGTTGGCTAGATAAATAAAAAAATTATACATTTCAGAGAGCTTAAATCTGCTGCTTTATATAGATAAATATTTGATTATTTGAGGGTAAATCTTTTGTCATGAATAAAAGAGGATGGTGCGATGTGATATGTATGCACCTTAAAGGAATATATTTTAAATTACTGTCAATCATATCACTGAAACAAGACAAGGTATGATGACCCTGTGGCACTGAACCCAACAGCAGCAATATCTACAAGGTAGATGGGCATGCTCAGCCATTCACCTAGAACTATGCACAGTGTGTTTTCTTCAAATAAAGAACTCATGTTTTACCAGTTCTTACTACAGAATCCTTACAGCATGGAAATGGGTCATTCAGCCCGTTGAGTCCACAATGACCCTCTGAAGTGCATCCCATCCAGACCCAACCCCCTACCCTTTCCC
Source organism: Stegostoma tigrinum (assembly GCF_030684315.1). NCBI lineage: Eukaryota > Metazoa > Chordata > Chondrichthyes > Orectolobiformes > Stegostomatidae > Stegostoma > Stegostoma tigrinum. The sequence continues at coordinate 22,696,774 of NC_081363.1, forward strand.
TGTAACCCTACATTTCCTATGACTAACCTGCCTAGCCTGCACATCTCTGGACACAATGGGCAATTTAGCACAGCCAATCCACCACACCTGGACACCTGTGGTCTGTCGGAAGAAACAGACGAAAACCATACAGACACAGAGAGAATGTGTAAACTCCGCACATATGCTCACCTGAGGATGGAATTGAACCTCAGGTCCCTGGTACTGTGAGGTAACAATGCTAACCGCCAACATACAGTGCCCCCTGTGGCACATTTAAAGGAACATAGCACAAACTGACAATAAACTGCAAGCTTGCTAATTTCCAATGACACACACAACCAGAATGATTTAAAAATAAGTTATTCTTTGGAGCGAATTATACACACTTTTGACTTCACAACACTGTAAAAATAGAAATTGAAGGCTAAGAATTTGTTTAGCTGTGATGTTTGGCAGAAACTGTGGAGGTACTGAGGAAGAATGTAGTTATGAAGTCACTGGTGAACTATTTCTGTAGTAGTGATGTGAGAAACATTTAGAATATTGCTGTCAAGAGCCAATAATTTGACAAATTACACATCCTGACTTTATTTTCTCTCCATAATTTTAGTTATCATTGAAACATGACAACATATGTCAATCGCAACAATGTAAAAAAAGAGTTTTGATGAAATGTTAACTCAACAGATATTAAAAGCATCATTCAAGAGCAGTAGAAGCATTACTTTAGTTAATAATCAATGCAAAACTGTCTGTAAAAGTTGATAGCCTGCTTCTATTCCAATAACCTGATGTTCTTTTACACAGCTATGTACACCCAACAGTTATATTTATCTGAACTTAGCAATGCACAATTGAATGTAATGCCGACTAGAACCCAAAATCTTATTATATCTATGGAATTATTAGCCTCATTGAAATGCACAGACACTTTCTTAACTATATGTCCATGTCCAAATAAAATACATACATTAATAGCAATGTGCGCGCAGAGCTACATTAGACAATAACACTGCTTCTTGGATTTATGTTATATAGAGAAACAAAACAATTTAGACTGCATGTTGCTTGCACAAAATCTTAAAAAATAAAAAGGCACGCCCGAGTACTTTGAAAAAGCTACAAGAATTTCATGGAGATGTGTGTAATGAGAAATATTCCAAAGTGTGTCCCTGAATTAGACCATAAGAATTGGGACTGAACCAGGCCATTCAGCCCATCAAATCTGCTCTGCCATTCAATGAGCTCATGGCTGATCCGATAACCCTTAACTCAACTTCCCTGCCTTTTCCTCAGAACGCTTGATTTTCTCAGTAATTAAAAATCTGTCTATCTCAGCCCTGAATATATGTAATGACTTAACCTCTACAGCCTTTTGTGGTAAGGAATTCCACAAACTCACCTCCATCAGAGAGAAGAAATTTCTCCTCATCACTGTCTTAAATGGACAACCCATTCTGAAATTATCCCTCGTGTCCAAGACTCTCTCACAGGCAAAAAGAACATTTACTGTCAAGTTTCCCAAGAATATTGTGTGTTTCAGTAAGGATTCCTTTCATTCTTCTTTATTTCAATGAGCACAGACACAATATTTTCAACGTCTGCTCATATAACTGTCCGTCCATATTCGGGGTTATTAGCCAAGTATCAGCAAAGAACCTTCTTTGGACTGCCTTTGATGGCAGCACATATTTCCTTTGATAAGGGAACAAAACTATTAACAATATTCTGTCTGTGATCTGACTGGTGCCTGAAATGAAGATAGAGAACTCTGAAGAAACTCAACAGGTCTGGTAGCATCAATGGAGAGGAAACCAGAAAAGACTTAGAGTCAAAGAGTCATAGAGCATGGAAAACTCTAACTTCACTATGCTGACCAATTTTCCCAAACTAAACTAGTCCCACCTGCCTACGCATGGCCCATATCTCTCGAAACACCATGTATTTCTGTACCTATTCAACTGTCTTTTAATTCTTGTAACTGTACCTGCATCTATTGCATCCTCTGTCAGTAAATTTCACATACGAGCCACCCTCTGTGAGAAAACTTTGCCCCACAAGCCCTTTTTTAATATTTCTCCTGTTACCTTGAAAATATACCCCCTAGCTTTGAACTCCCCCACCCGAGGGAAAATACCTTTGTTATTCACCTTATCTATGTCCCTCATGATTTCACCGCTCAGCCTCTTACGCTCCAGTGATAAAAGTCCCAGCCTCTCCTTATAACTCAATTTCTCCAATCCCAGCAACATCCTGGTAAATCTTTTCTGAACTCTCTCCAGTTTCACAATATCCTTCCCGATCAGAACCTACTCAGTATTCCAAAAATGGTCTCACCGATGTCCTATACAACCTCATCATGACACCCCAACTCCTAAACTCAAATAAAAGCTGAAAGAACTGCGAATACTGTAAATCAGGAACAAAAACAGAAGATGCTGGAAATAGTCAGCAAGTCTGGCAGCATCTGTGAAGAGAAATCAGAGTTAACATTTTGGGTTCAGACCCAAAACATTAACTTTGATTTTGCTTCAAAGATGCTGCCAGATTCCCTGTACTCAAAGGTCTGAGCAATGAAGGCCAACACCTTGTTAACCAACTTGTATACCTGAAAGACAACATTCAAAGAATTACATCCCTGAACCCCACCATCTCTCTGTTCAACAACTCTACAGAGGGCCCTACTATTAATTATATAAGTTCTGCCCTTGTTTGTTTTACCAGAGTGTAATATCTCACATTAATCCAATCTAAACTCCATCTGCCACTCCTCAGCCCACTGGCCCAACTGACCAAGATCGCTTTGTAATCTTAAATAACGTTTTTTTGCTGTCAATTATATCACCAATTTTGGTGTCATCCATAAACATACTAATAATTCTTCTAAAATTCTCATCTAACTCATTTCTATAAAGGACAAACAACAATGGACTTAGCAGACTTGAATGTTGACTTTGTTTCTGACATTACAGATGCTATTAGACCTGCTGAGTTTGTTCCCTATTACTCTACTGTATTTGATTTGAAATAAAGGCCAACGTTCTATTTTTCTTGACTGAAAGCAACAAATGCTAGAGATCACAGTGGGTCAGGTAAAACGTGGACAAAAGAGCTGAATTCCAGAGGTGAGGTGAGAGTGACAGCCTTTGATATCAAGGCTGCGTTCGGCCGAGAGTGGCATCAAGGAATCCGAGCAAAACTGGAATCAATGGGTATCAGGGAGCAAGAACTCCGGTAGTTGGAGTCATACCTGACACATAGGAAGATGGTCATGGCTGTGGGAGGTCAATCATCTCAGCTCCAGGACATCTCTGCAGGAGTTCCTCAGGGTAGTGTCCAAGGCCAAACCATCTTCAGCTGCTTCATCAATGGCCTTCCCTCCATCATAAGGTCAGAATTGAGGATATTCACCGATGATTGCACAATGTTCAGCATCACTCGTGACTTCTCAGATACTAAAGCAGCCCATGTTCACATGCAACAAGATCTGGATAATATCCAAGGCTTGGGCTGACAAGTGGCAAGTGACATTCGTGCCACCCAAATGCCAGGCTACGACCATCACCAATAAGAGACAATCTAACCACCACCCCTTGATATTCAATAGTGTTACCATCACTGAATCCGCCACTATCAACATCCTGGAGTTTACCTTTGACCAGAAACTGAACTCGACTCACCACATTAACACACTGGCTACAAAAGCAGGCCAGAAGCTGGGAATACTGCAGTGAGTAACTCATCTCCTGACTCCTCTAAGCCTGTTCCACCATCTACAAGGCACAAGTCAGGAGTGTGAGGGGCAGGTGTACCACTTCCTGCGGTTGCAGAGAAAAGCACCGGGTGAGGTGGGGCTGGAGGGGAGTGTGGAGCAGACAAGGGAGTCCCGGAGAGAATTGTCCCTCCGGAAAGCAGATAATTGCAATATGATCCACCACTAAAGGCATTTTTCCCTCCCCACCATTATCTACTTTCTGGAGGGACCATTCTCTCCATGACTCCCTAGTCCGCTCCACACTCCCCTCCACCCCCACCACACCCGGCACTTTTCCCTGCAACCGCAGAAAGTGCCACATCTGCCCCCACACCTCCTCCCTCACCCCTATCCCAGGCCCCAAGAAGACTTTCCACATCAAGCTGATGTTCACCTGCACATCTGCTAATGTGGTATATTGCATCCATGGTTCCCATTGTGGCCTCCTCTACTTCGGGGAAACCAAGCAGAGGCTTGGGAAACACTTTGCATAACACCTACTCTCGGTTCGCACTAAACAACTGCACTTCCCAGTCAGTAACCATTTCAATTCCCCCTCCCAATCCTTAGACGACATGCCCATCCTGGACCTCCTGCAGTGCCATAATGATGCCACCCGTAGGTTACAGGAACAGCAACTCATATTCCACTTGGGAACCCTGCAGTCCAATGGTATCAATGTGGATTTCACAAGCTTCAAAATCTCCCCTTCCCCCTACTACATCCCAAAGCCAGCCCAGCTCGTCCCGTCCTCCCTAACCTGTCCTTCCTCCCACCTATCCCTTCCTCCCACCTCAAGCCCCATCTCTTACCTACTAACCTCATCCTGCCCCCTCACCCTGCCCATCTTCCCTGGGCAGACCTATCTCCTCCCTAGGTCCCCACCTACACTCACCTTAACTGACTCTTTGACCAGCCTGTCTCCTCCCTACCTATCTTCTCCTCTATCCATCTTCTATCTACCTCCCCCCTCTCCCTATTTATTTCAGATCCCCCTTCCCCTCCCCCATTTCTGAGTAATGGTCTAGGCCTGAAACGTCAGCCTTCCTGCTCCTCTGATGCTGCTTGGCTTGCTGTGTTCATGCAGCTCTACACCTTATTATCTCAGATTCTCCAGCATCTGCAGTTCCTACTGTCTCGGGAAGGAATGGGAGCTGGTTCACAATTTGACGGTGTTGAACTCAGTATTAAATCCAGAAGGCTGTAAATTGCCTCGTCTGAGGATGAGATGATGTTTGCGCTTTTCCAGCAACTTCTGTTCTTGCTGTAATTTATCTATCATGCTAATGTACTACTTCCAAAACCATGGACTCATTGAAGTAGTTAATCTCATCAAGCACCTTCTGAAAATCCAAGTGTATTATTTTTCAGCCTCCTATTTCGAATTGAAAAGGAATGGAGAAAAAGCAATGAAATTGCTGACTCAAATAGAGAGCTCCCAGAAGTGTTGAATGACCATGTTCTACAACAGGAATACTCCATTATTCTATTACTGCGAAAATGTGAGCCAAAATATTGAGAAACATTTGTAAGGTTGAAGTTGCACGTGACTTTTTTTTACAGTTGCGACTTTCCCAGGGGAGAAACAAGCAATGCAATTACATGCTAAGGTAGTTAGGTAGAGATAACATGGCCATTTTGATATTAACTCCCAGTTTTTTTTTCCTGATTGAAAGAAAAGTTTGACTTAAATCTATGCAGGGATAACTGTTTTCAGCTGATGAAAGGGTTAGACCACTGCAATTGGTTTCAAACTGATGTACAAAATTCTGAGGGTGCCTGATAGGGTCAATGTTGAGAAGATGTTCCAGTACAAGGGGATTCTTGCCCGAGGGGGCATTGTCACCTTTCTTCATTACTCTTGTTTAAAACTGAGATGCAAATGAATTTTTTCTCCCAGAGGGTAGTGAATATTGACATTCTTGACCTCGGAGAGTTGAACAGACTATCTCTGAAAGAATTGAAAGAGGAGGTAAACAGCATATGTTTTTAAATAATGAGGAGTTGAGGGCTATGACGATCTGGTGCAGGACAGGCCTGGCGAAAGGCTAGCCATAACATAGAATCCTTACAGTGTGGAAACATGCCCTTCAGCCCATCAAGTCCACACTGACCATTGGAGAATCCAACCCAAAACAATTCCCCCTATAACCCACATATCCCTGAACTCTCTTGGTAATTTAGCATGGCCAATCCACCCAGCCTGCACATCTTTAGACTGTGGGAAGAAACCAGAGCACCCAGAGGAAACCCACACAGACACAGGGAGAATGTGCAAACTCCACACAGACAGTCACCTGAAGGTGGAATCGAAAGTGAGTCCCTGGTACTGTGAGGTTGTAGTGCTAACCACTGAGCCACTGTGCCAGTCCTTGGTGAATGAGTGGTCAGTCTTGAGGGTTAAATGGATTACTATATTCTTAAGACTCCAGGCTTGCCTCAGCTCATTTGTTCCTGAAACTGACAATCACCCAAAAGTGTAATGAGACATATGATTTAACAAAGTGTAGAGCTGGATGAAAACAGCAGGGCAAGCAGCATCAGAGGAGCAGGAAAGCTGGCTTCTCAGGCCAAGACCCTTCTGTATTTCTGATTATAGGGAAACATAATTAACATCACAGAAGGAGAAATAATATCACTGGAACAGTAGAAATAGTTGTCAACCAGTTATCGACATCGGTTGGTAAATCCTGGATAACTACAGGTAAACCTCTCCTTGGGTGGAGGAAGATTTGGTCCTGCCAGCACTCTAGTCGATGTTAGCAATTGGACATGCTTGGCCAATAGTGATATCTGATAGGTCATTATTACTGAGTCATACTGGTAGTTTCTGGTTGATCTTTCTGCTCACATCCTTCTGGTTAATGATTGTTTCCCCAAATTGCAGATTTTAAGCAATTGTGCCTTTCAAATTTAATGTAGATTTTACACTTTATTGAAGTCAACTCAATGAAAATCCAGGGATTTCAGCAATGAGTTTAATTGAAGTTGACCAATCATCATGAAGCAAAGGTGATACTTCAATTTTAAACTATTATTAAGAAACCCCAAAATAAAACAAAATTTAAAGTGAAATGTATGTGCAGGAATGAATGAACTCTCAATTGTAACAATTATTTGCAAAACAAAATACAAAACTGCAATAATTATTCACAAATAAGTACATGGCTTCTAGTCTAGGTCATGAATCCTGTCCAATATATAGCTGTTCGTTTTGTACTTCTTCTTTATGGCCTCCTCTCCACTTAGCCTTTGGTGCTGTGTGTGAAGCATTAGCTATTGTGTTGAAGGTTACATATGCAGTTGCAGTTCAAAATGCATACCAGCAGGAGAAATAATAGAAAGAGCTGTCAGTGTCAGACAACAATACAGATAAATTTCATGCATTCAACTCAAGTGACTAAAATAGTACAATGCCCCCGCTGTTCAAGAGTATGGACATGGCCTGACTCAAACTGAAGCCACTCAGTCTGTCTTGGACAGAGCAGAGCTTCACTATATCAACATACTGCAGGACAGTGTCCCACATTTACCCTCTGCAAACTTGAAGCCATTTAAAACTGTTTCAACTCGCACCAAGGTCAGTTCAGTCATCACTCTTGGGCTATCTAATTTACATTAGATCCCAGTACAAACAGCACCTTGATTTTAAAATAGTCACCCTTGTTTACAAATCACACCTTAGCCTTGCCCTCCCTGCTCCTGTAATATGCTTTAACCACACAATCCACTAAAATAAAAGAGCATCTACTTTATTTTAAAATATCACTATTTTTAATAATTACAGCTATATACTACTCTCATCACTTTCCGAAAAATAAATTATTTTGAAATGAAATCAGTTGGGTGGGCATGCCACAGACTATTAACTCAGTGCAAGCTTCTACAAACAGTCATGACATAAAGGATTTTTGTTTAATGCCATAGAATTGGTCCCTGTCCAAATTATACACCAGGGCATACATGCAGAGGAAACCTAAAGTCGCTGCTTCTCCAACATTGAAAGATAAAGTCAGGGTCCCTAAAAATACAAGGGTTCTGTTTAGAAATTAAAGAACAGCACATCACAGTGGTGCTTTGCACATTTTGTTTCCACAAATAGTAGTCAATCTATCATGGAGAAAAATACCAGGTTCCTAAATTGAGTGAAGGGCTTACAAATAATACTGAATTTGAACAGAAGATTAAAGCTGGCAGCTGTGATTGAGAACCAAGCTGTCTTACATCAGTCGTTGCTAAATGAGACAAATAGCTGCAGAGGCATTTCGAGTTGTGGAAATGCCAAAGTGGAAGCTACGCTTTTTCTTAAAGTGCTCCGACAACAAAGATGTTTGTGTTTTGCTTTGAATTACAGTTTTGTTAAATCATAAGGAAAATGCAATAACACTATGAAATACCCTTTTCTACTAAAAGCACAGCACTTACAGAACACACCTGAGATCTAACTACATCCAAGGGAACCACAGAGAATTTTGGCAATGCATAAACTGTGTCAGCTATGACAGACCCATGCCAGAGAATGTAGCAATATAAAACAGTAAAAAGTGTGTGAGATGACAAGGTGTAGAGCTGGATGAACACAGCAGGCCAAGTAGCATCAGAGGAGCAGGCAAGCTGACATTTCAGGTCTGAAGAAGGGTCCAGACCAAAACAGCAGCTTTCCTGCTCCTCTGATGCTGCTTGGCCTGCTGTGTTCATCGAGGTCTACATCTTGTTATCTCAGATTCTCCAGCATTGGCAGTTCCTACTACCTCCAAAAAGTACTGTGATCTCTCAGTGTTTAAATGCCAAAGCACATGTTATACACCTGATACAAACAAGTACAATGGTACACAATTGGATCAGTATACAGACTGTAGTTCAGTAGTGCGTGACATGACATCAAGCATACTTATGTTGAGATGGGCAGAAATAACTGGAGGCAAAGTTAAAAATACAGTGGCTTATGCAGCAAGCTCATGCAAACAAATAACACCTTCCAAACCATGCATCAGTATAACAAAGTGTGGAGCTGGATGAACACAGCAGGCCAAGCAGCATCTTAGGAGCTCAAAAAGCTGACGTTTCAAGCCTAGGCCCTTCATGAGTAAAGGCGGATGGGGAGACGGTTCAGAAATAAATAGGGAGAGAGGGAGAGGTGGACCGAATTTGGATAGAGGAGAAGATAGGTGGAGAGGAGAATATAGGTGGGGAGGTAGGGAGGCAATAAGTCAGTCCAGGGAGGACAGACAGGTCGAGGGGGTGTGATGAGGTTAGTAGGTAGGAAATGAAGGTGTGGCTTGAGGTGGGAGGAGGGGATAGGTGAGACGAAGAATAGGTTAGGGAGGCGGGGACAAGCAGTGCAGGTTTTGGGATGCAGTGGGGGGAGGGGAGATTTTGAAGCTTGTGAAGTCCACATTAATACCATTGGGCTGCAGGGTTCCCAAGCGGAATATGAGTTGCTGTTCCTGCAACCTTCGGGTGGCGTCACTATGGCACTTCCAGGAGGCCCATGATGGACATGTCGTCTGAGGAATGGGAGGGGGAGTTAAAATGGTTCGCGACTGGGAAGTGCAGTTGTTTATAGCGAACCGAGCGTAGGTGTTCTGCAAAGCGGTCCCCAAGCCTCCGCTTAGTTTTGCAAACCGAGCGTAGGTATTCTGTAGTGTTCTGCAGTCCTCCTGCAGTGCCATAATAATGCCACCAGAAGGCTGCAGGAACAGCAACTCATATTCCGTTGGGAACGCTGCAGCCCAATGGTATCAATGTGGATTTCACAAGCTTCAAAACCTCCCCTCCCCTACTGTATCCCAAAACCAGCCCAACTCATCCCCGCCACCCTAACCTGTTCTTCCTCTCACCTATCCCCTCCTCCCACCTCAAGCTACACCTCCATTTTCCACCTACAAACCTCATCCCACCCCCTTGAACTGTCCGTCCTCCCCGGACTGACCTATCCCCTCCCTACCTTCCCACCTATACTCTCCTCTCCACCTATCTTCTCCTCTATCCATCTTTGACCCACCTCCCCCTCTCTCCCTATTTATTTCCGAACCCTCTCCCCATCCCCCTCTCTGATGAAGGGTCTAGGCCCGAAACGTCAGCTTTTGTGCTCCTGAGATGCTGCTTGGCCTGCTGTGTTCATCCAGCTTCACACTTTGTTATCTTGGATTCTCCAGCACCTGCAGTTCCCATTATCTCTGATATCCATATAACACTCATCTTTGCTATTTACTTTCTTAACATCTCCTTTTTGTCTTTCATAACTTCATCCAAGTATTTCTTTAAAGCTTTTATTACTATGATTTTCTCCAATTAGTTGAAAATATCCACCCAGTTTAACTACCATTTCCCGAACTATAAAATTCAGTCTCCTTAGTATTAAATACCTTTGTTGTAACAAATTGACTTCATCAATAGAAATACTGTCAAGAGTGCAGAGCCAAAACGGGTTTGTGAATTCATCTTGTAGAAAACTCTTGTTGAAATTAAAGTCCAGTGATTTGACGCCCTTAAAAAAATTACTAGCTCGTGGTCGCTTGCAGGCAGCAGTTACATTCTCGACAAATGGTTACTTGTGTGCCTGATCATAACTTGCCTTGTACATGTGCACTTGCAACTTTGTTCTGGCCCCAATAGATTCAAGTAATAGCAGTCAAAAGCAAACTGCTCGCAATGCTCTGATTCTATTCACACCAGCATTCTGATCACCATGGAGAATTTGAGGATAAAATACCTCTTCCAGGGTTGGGATTTTACACAAATCAAACTGAATAAAGAAGGTTATTAAGAAATATATCTGTTGTTCAGAAAATAAACGCAGTGAGCAGAATTTAATCCAAGCATTATGGAGTTCAATGACCTATTAGATAAGCAGTGAGGATACTGAGTTGCCTTGATGGGAAAGGACTGGTATATTAAGTGCCAATCAATCATGTAAGTGACCAGCATCAGACCATTCCAGAGGAAGGGCTCTGAAGATGGAAACCCCATTCCCGCTAACAGCTGTTGGCCAACAGGGCCACTCTAATGCAGACAATGGCACACAGGAGATGTCAGCAGTTGCCATCAATGCACCAGCCAGAGGCCCAGGAATAGTGGGAGATAAGCCACAGATGAGTGAAGTGGGTTTGCAAACAAGGGCTTTGAGAAATAAGACACTCTCATCAGGTTTCGTCTTTTTTGAAGCTGCATCCTTCAAGAAGAATTCAGTGCTTAATAATGAGGACCACTACCATCTTAAAGATCCACCAACAGCAAATACACAGGAAAACCACCACTTGTAATTTTCCCTCCAGTCACTCACCATCCTAAGTTGGAAATATATCGATCATAAGAATATAAGAACATAAGAACTAGGAGCAGAAGTAGGCCATCAAGCTCCTCGGGCCTGCCCCGCCATTTAATAAGATTTTGGCTGATCTTTTTGAGACTCAGCTCCAGACACCCGCCCAGTCACCATAACCCTTAATTCGTTTTCTGTTCAAAAATTTATCTAGCCTTGCCTTAAAAGCATTCAGTGAGGTAGCTTCAACCGCTTCACTGGGCAGGGAATTCCTCAGATTCACCACCCTTTAGGTGAAGAAGTTCGCCCTGACCTCAGTCCTACATCTGCTTCCCTTTATTTTGAGGCGATGCCCTCGAGTCCTAGCTTCACCTGCTAGCAGAAACAACCTCCCTGCCTCCACCTTATCTATTCCCTTTATAATCTTATATGTTTTGATAAGATTTCCCCTCATTCTTCTGAATTCCAATGAGTATAATCCCAGTATGCACAGTCTCTCTTCATAATCCAAACCTCTCAACTCTGGAATCAACTGAGTGAATCTCCTCTACACCCCATCCAGCATTAATATATCTCTTCTCAAGTAAAGAGATCAAAGCTGCACACAGTACTCCAGGTGTGGCCTCACCAGGACCCCATACAGCTGCAGCATAGCCTCCCTGTTTTTAAACCTCCATCCCTCTAGCAGTGGCAGAGAAAATTCCATTTGTCTTTATAATCACCTGCTGCACCTGTAATCCTACTTTTAGTGATTCATGCGCAAGGACACAAAAGTCCCTCTGCATAGCAGCGTGCTCCAATTTTTTACCATTTAAAACATAGTTCAACTAGCCACTGACCGCCAACCAGAAAAACATCCATTTATCTCTACCCTTTGCTTTCTATTGTTCAACCAATCCTCTATCCATGCCAACAGCTTACCTGTAATACCATGCAAATTTATCTTATGGAGCAGCCTTTGGTGTGGCACCTTGTCAAATGTCTTCTGGAAATCCAGATACACCACATCCACAGGTTCCCCATTGTCCACCATGCATGTAATATCCTAAAGAATTCCACCAAATTAGTTAAACATGACTTACCCTTCATGGTCCCGTGCTGGGTATTCCCAATGGGAGAATTTGTATCCAGATGTCTTGCTATTTCTTCCTTAATGATAGATTCAAGCATTTTCTCCACTACTGAAGTTAAGCTAACTGGCCTGTAGTTACCTGCTTTTTGACTACTTTTTTTTAAACAGTGGCATTACATTGGCTGTTTTCCAATCTGCGGAAACCACCCCAATGTCCAGTGAATTTTGGTAAATAATTAGTAGTGTATTTGCTATTTCCCCCATCACCACTTTTAGTACCCTGGGATGCATTTCGCCAGGGCCAGGAGACTTGTCTACCTGTAGCCCGATTTGCTTGCCAAGCACTGCCTCCTTCATGATAATGATAGTTTCGAGGCCCTCGCCTACAGAAAGCATTCTATCGGGATACAAAACAGCTTGATATGGCAACTGCTGTGCCCAGGATCATAGGAAACCACAGAGAGTTGTGAATACAGACAGTACATCATAAAAGCCAATTTTCGATCCATTGACTCTTCTATACTTCTCACTGTCCCAGTATTGGGTTGACACAAGATATTTAAATTCAAACAAGTTAAGAAGGGACAGCTTTTGACATCACACTTTCATTTTGAGGACTTGCAAAGAATGGAGCAGAATGAAAAAAATTTGTAATGAACTGAAAAAAGAAAAAAACAATGGAAGATGAGACTGGGAAAAGTATTAGCAAGCAACATAAAAGAGAAGCAATAACATATTTTACAAAGATACAGAGCAAAGGGATAATGAAAGGGAAAATGGGGTTGATTTGGGACCAAATTCTTCTGGAGTAGGGGGCTTTTGATATATGATGAAATAATTTCTTTACATTAGTCTAAATGAAAGAAAATGATGTTACTGATGCCAGGGTGAAATAGGATTGGTAGAGAAGAGGTAGGATGCAAATTGCCTAAAAGGTGGTCCTAAAAGGATCTGCGGTGCTCAATCTGAAAAAGTCACCTGATTCAAAAGGGATGCCTCCTAAATTGCTGAGGAAAGTAAGAAAAAGGCCATGGCTATAAATTTTCAATTGTTTTTAAACAAGGATTTAGCAGGGGACTGAGATAACAAGGTATGGAGCTGGATGAACACGGCAGGCCAAGCAGCATCAGAGGAGCAGAAAGGCTGACGTTTTGGACCTGGATCCTTCTTCAGAAATCCTACTATCTCTTTATCAGGGGACTGGTAGGTTGAAAATGCGACGCTCTTGATCATAGGGATAAACCTGGCATCTATAAGTCTGTTAATCCAAATAAGGCAAATATTTATAGTCCATAATCTGGAACAAATTCATTTCACTTGGAAAACTATTGATTCATAAATAAAAGCCAGCACACATTTTGTCAAGGCAAATCATGACTGACATATTTGTCATCTGATGAAGTAGCAGAGAGTCTTAGAATCGTAGAGTCCATAGATCCAAAGAGCACGGAGACAGATCCTTCGGTCCAACTCATTCCCGCTGACCGGACATTCCACTCTGAATTAGTCCCATTTGTCAACATTTGGCCCATATCCCTCTGAACAATTCTTCGTCATATACCCATTCAAGAGTCTTTTAAATGTTGTGTTTGTAAGTCCTTCCTCCACTTCCTCTGGTAGTTTGTTCCAGACACGAACCATACTCTGCATGAAAAAAGTTACCTATCAGGTCCTTTTTCAATCTTTCCCCTCTCATATTAAACCTATGCCATCTAGTTTTAGACTCCCCAGGGAAAAGACCATGTCTATTCACCCTACCCATGCCCCTCATGATTGTTTAAACCTCTATAAGGTCACCCCTCAGCCTTTGACACTCCAGGAAAAAAAGTCCCTGTCACCGTATAACTTAAACTCTCCAGTCCCAGCAACTTCTTTCTAAATCTTTTCTGAACCCTCTCAAGTTTAACAAGAGTGTTGAGAACTGTTCAAAAGAATTTCGAAAGTAAGTTCATAGGTTAAAGGGGCAGTGACAGCATGGATAAAAATTTACTCAGAGACTGAAACTACAGAAAATCAATGGATTGTTGTTTACAGACTGTAGGAAAGTTTACACTGATTTCATTCAGGGCCACCATTCAGTCCAAAATATGTTTGTAAACTGAAACTGGGTTCAAAAGTCAGAATTCAAAAGCTTACAAATATTGCAAAACTCTCATGTCATCATTAAGGAAGACAGCAAACTTCTGGTGAGCAGTGGAATGGGTGGACATGTTAGATGGATTATAATTGAAAAAGAAAGCAAAATGGTGCGTGTTGGAAGAATAAGTAAAGGCTGGATAAATGAAGTGGTGTCATGTCAAAGGGAGTGGGTGAACATAAAGGCTTATGTACGATTTTTTTTTCTGGAAAGCATGTGGGACTTTGTACTTGATAAATACAGGCACAGAATACAAAAGCAAGAAAGTTGTACAAATCATGTGCAGATTACTGGTTAAGTGTATCGTCTGAGCACTGCATTTCAGCAAGGAAATGAAAACTTAAACAGTGCAAGAAAGAAATATTCGAATCAGAAAAAAAATTACATATCTCTGGTGACAGAATAAGGTGAGATTTATTGGACAACTCAAAGAGCCAGCATAGGTATAGGTGGCTGAATGGCTTCCGTCTCTGCTGCAGGAATTTTTGATTCTATGAATTTTTTGGACTGTATGAAGAAGAAATCCTCTTGGTCAGATATGAATGCAAATGGCACATTGGTTAAAGATAACCAATAGTGCAAATCTATGTTGTTACAATGAAGGATTAAATTATTTTCAGCAATGTCTAATTGGGCACTTCTGTCAATTAGCTAAATGACCTATTTGTGAATTGTTAGATTTTACAATTCTACGTTTCTGATCCTCAAGGGTATAGGCAATAACAAATCACTGCTGTACAGTCAGGAATGTTAGCAAGTAAACTTAATGTTATATTTGTTCCTCTCAATTTGTGTTTGCATTAAAGTTGTGCTCATTAAGGTGAAGGATGACAGTGTTATGGGAATGAAATATTCTTAGAATTAATTCTCAACGCTGTCATTCCTCATTTTTATCTGCACAAACACTCCACAACAAAACAACAAGATGATTTGTCACAGGAAAAAATAGTTACTGAAACTAAAAAATAAGTTGTGTCTTCAGGCTGTAAACAGTCTTATGTAGAATATGCTCAGGTCATCTCAAATGAGGTTCTTACACCCTTAGGCTGACAGCATTAAATGTAAACCCGACACTAATTAGCAAGATAATAAAATGTGAGGCTGGATGAACACAGCAGGCCAAGCAGCATCTCAGGAGCACAAAAGCTGACGTTTCGGGCCTAGACCCTTCATCAGAGAGGGGGATGGGGGGAGGGAACTGGAATAAATAGGGAGAGAGGGGGAGGCGGACCGAAGATGGAGAGTAAAGAAGATAGGTGGAGAGGGTGTAGGTGGGGAGGTAGGGAGGGGATAGGTCAGTCCAGGGAAGACGGACAGGTCAAGGAGGTGGGATGAGGTTAGTAGGTAGCTGGGGGTGCGGCTTGGGGTGGGAGGAAGGGATGGGTGAGAGGAAGAACCGGTTAGGGAGGCAGAGACAGGTTGGACTGGTTTTGGGATGCAGTGGGTGGGGGGGAAGAGCTGGGCTGGTTGTGTGGTGCAGTGGGGGGAGGGGATGCACTGGGCTGGTTTAGGGATGCAGTAGGGGAAGGGGAGATTTTGAAACTGGTGAAGTCCACATTGATACCATATGGCTGCAGGGTTCCCAGGCGGAATATGAGTTGCTGTTCCTGCAACCTTCGGGTGGCATCATTGTGGCAGTGCAGGAGGCCCATGATGGACATGTCATCAAGAGAATGGGAGGGGGAGTAGAAATGGTTTGCGACTGGGAGGTGCAGTTGTTTGTTGCGAACTGAGCGGAGGTGTTCTGCAAAGCGGTCCCCAAGCCTCCGCTTGGTTTCCCCTAATTAGCAGTGACTTTGCTCTCAGTTGGAATGTTTCTTAGGGGAAACACAAAGAAGACAGTTCTCGGATCCAGTTGGAGATGTTCAACCCCAGGTTAGAGAGGAGTAAGGCACATAGTTGGACAGAGTCAAAGCAGCTGCACTTTGTATCTAACAAGACCCCGCAGAATATCTGCAATAATAGCAATGTTCAGAAGGGAAGTGTTCCATCCAGAAACGTGAGCTGGTACAAAAATTTATTTTCAGTTACTTTTCCCTGCTACAAAATTATGCCTTCTGTCTTCAGACATAATGTTCAAGGCAGTAATCAGGCTTTATAGTTGATTATGAGACATCACTTCCCTCAGAAATGAGACAAGATTGCTGAGAGGGGATAGTGAATGAAATTGTTGAAGGCTCGGTCAGCGAGCTGAATGAAGATGTCTGATTGGTATCTGCAGCTTTCTGATTTCATGCAGATGAGGCCTAATTTTGAATTGGCCTCATGCTGACATCTGAGAGCATAGCTGGTGATTCAGATTTGGCTTTGAAAGTGACTGAAGTGAATTCATACCCCAACCCCAACCCAACCGCTATGCCCCCACTCCTTTGTTCCATTACATTTCACAATCATCAGTAAAAGCTTTCCAAGCTCTTTTGTTAAATTATTATTGTTTTGGATTCCCATTGTATTTAGATAAAACAACAAAGGAACACAATTTGCCTCTAAGATGCATGTCAACATCTTTTTAAAATGTAGCAATAATTTATTGTTCACTACTATAATAATTGACTTGGCTCAACTGTTGTACTGCTAAATTTCTGCATTCAATTTCCAATGAACTTCAGCTGCAATCCAAAGGGTTTGCTGCATTGTTGTAGGCACCGGGATGGGATTCCTCTAGTGGTAGGTGATCTTTCAGGCATTGGGAAAATTTCCAGATTCCAATCCCACATGAGTCTGCAATATACCTCCTGAAGAGGCTTTCTAATCAAATACCTCTGTGCATCAAGCAGTGTGTGAAGGTAATGGTGCAGTTAATGCAATGTGGCATTGATGGTATACAAAATCAAAGTATTAGTGAGACAATGCTACCCTGTTGGCAATGCCATCTCTCAGTGGACCTACTTTGAAGAGGAGTAGCAGGTTATTTCCAGTGTACTGACCATTTGTGTATTGCTCGATTAAAATCCCAAAGCAGATTATCTTAACTTTATCCCATTTGTGGGTGCTGGCTGGGATTGTCTGCCATACCTTTTAATCACAATAATGACAAACACCACATATGTACCTCAGAGCTCAGAAAATTATTTGAAACATCTGTGAATCAGGAAAAACATGCTTTTCTTGCAAGGTATGAGTTTTACCCTTTTGCATGATGTCTTCGCCAAGTCCTGGCAGACAGAATGGGTAGAATTTTCCCATGTTTAGGTGAAGTGTGAGTATCATGGCACCTGGATTGTCATGGCTCGGAGTGCATTTCCTTATATGATCCTCCATTCTACACTTTATTACATAATTGGCTGATGGGCAATTTTCTTAACAAATCTTGCAGTTGGCAAGGCATATGAGTCTGCCAGGCAGAAGGTATTACAGCTTTTATGTCTCCGGTTCCATACTGAAGTTAGATACCACATCACTTCAGAAGCTGCAAGCCAGGAACAATCCCCTCATACTGTGCTGCTAGAACCTTAACATTTGACTCATGGCCTGGAGGAAAGGAAAGCTTGATCCCTGCTTCACAGGCAAAGACCTTGAAGTATGTGTTGGACAGGGTAGGGGAGAGAAAGGTTGTCTCTTTTACAGACAACTGGCATGGGACACTCCATTACCAGAACAAACCAGTTTGGACCGAATTACAGCATTCATCTGTGCTCAGTCCTGAGTGAAGTGGGATGCACTGCTTAGGAAGCAAGTCAATGACCTTCTGTACTCTGCAAGGCTAAGTACCTCTCTCTGCTACCCCAAACTCACTGGGCCAACACTCGTTCTAACCACTGCATGAGACCAAAAACCCTCAATATTGCTTGAATCATGTCTACTCAAAAACTCTCACTCACCTGATTGTCTTAAGATACTAACTCTTTCTGCCCTCTGCACCTCTCACTAGGGATACTTCACCATCTCTCCTGCTTCTGCATCACCACTAACTGTACTTCCACCTAATGCCATCATTCCCCATCCATCCCTTTGTCTTATTACAGGTAAAATTGATCCATACCCAAGAGGTTCAAAACTAGAGTAGGGTGGGGAAGAGGATTGCAAACTGGAGGATCTCTGCTCGTGCTTTGTGAGAAGAAGATTCCTGATTTAACCAGAGAAGAGCATGACCACTCATACAGGAAAGGAGGGGATTAAGTGGGCATCCAGCCCAGTAAGATTCATTGTGTTCTGCTGTGTTGATGTTCCAGTTCTAAATCATTCTGAATCTGCTTTTATGCATCATCAGGAACTAATTACCTCTCTGTTTGTATTCAGGGGCAAACAGTACCCTGCAATCCTCAAAAAGGAGACCAGCATCAGATATCCTCAGCTCCACCTCTATCTCAGAAGAATAAGCCTCCGTACGCTCGGAGAATGTACAGGCAAGGCTTTCGCCTGTACCCTCCATTAGCTCAGAAACTTCCAACTCTTTATATTCTGGGACACAATCTGCTGAGCATATCACCGATACCTCTCCATAGCTAGTTGTAAAGAAAATGCCCCAGGTCTCCAGCACTCCGTGGACTACCAGAGACCAGGCACCTGCTCAACTCCAGGCAACACATCGGTCCCAGATCGCAGCCATCAATGATTCAGTCAAATTTTACAGAGAGACACAGAAACAGCAGGCAATTTTGATACAACCATTCAGTCAGCTGGATCCAATGATACAGAAATAGAACATAGAACATAGAACATTACAGCACAGTACAGGCCCTTCGGCCCTCGATGTTGTGCCAACCTGTCATACCGATCTCAACCCCATCTAACCTATGCTATTCCATATGTTTGTCCAATGACGACTTAAATGTACCTAAAGTTGGCATCCAGAAACATTATCAGTATCACACTGGCTCTGGCATGCAT
Source organism: Stegostoma tigrinum (assembly GCF_030684315.1). Taxonomy (NCBI): domain Eukaryota; kingdom Metazoa; phylum Chordata; class Chondrichthyes; order Orectolobiformes; family Stegostomatidae; genus Stegostoma; species Stegostoma tigrinum. The sequence continues at coordinate 22,715,813 of NC_081363.1, forward strand.
GTGTTTCATTAGCACAACCATGGGGGCCCATTTAGTGCCAATGACAAAATATGAGGGAGTCAATGGTCCTCTATCTTACTTGAGGTGACCTGCCCTGTCAGGGAGAGGGAGTAGTGTCAGAAGACACCCAAATGGAAGACATCCTGAATCTTCTTTTCAAGATACACCAGAGTTGCTAGGTACTGCCACCTCTTCCCAGCTTGCAGACACAGAGTCAAATCCTGCCATGGCAGATGGGTGGAATTTGAATCCAATAAAGAATCTGGAATTAAGGGTCTAATGACGACCGTGAAACCATTGTTGATTTTTGGAAAAACCCATCTGATTCGCTAATGCCCTTTTGGGAAGGAAACTGCCATCTTTACCTGGTCGCAGAAGTGTGATTGATTCTTCTAAGCAATTAAGGGCAGGCAATAACATCTGGTCTAGAAAAAAAATGCTACATCCCATGAGTGAATTACAAAAGGTCCCCAGGCCTTCAGCAGCTCGAGCCAAAGAGAGTGAGCTTCACCTGAGTAGAAGACTACAAACAGGCCTATGTTCCTAAGCCCAAAGGTACTAGGCAAAAAAAGTCTCTCAAGTCTGCCAGTCCAACTGGGCTAACCATAGAGTAGGCTCCCTCCTATGCAGCTTTAAATTCATTTACAAATCAGCCCTTCTGGATAAATTATTAAATAGACTGGTCTCCAAACAGTTAATTATCTGACAAATAATCACCTTTTCTTTCGTTGAAACCGGAGATCTAAAAAAAAATTTGCAAACTGATTATACTTGTTGCTGCCTTTTCCTGTAAATTACAACTTTTTAAAACTTTGATGTTATGGATGGTGTGTGGCTTGGAGGGGAAGTTGCAGGTGGTTTTGTTCCCATATGTGTGTAGTCCTAGTCTTTCTAGTTGGAAGTGGCCATGGGCTTGAAAGGTGCTGTGAAAGGATCTTTAGTGAATTTCTGCAGTGCATCTTGTTGATAGTATACACTGCTGATACTGAGGGCCAGTGCTGTGGCAAATGGATACCTGTGGATGTAATGCCAATCAAGCAGGCTATTTCTTCCTGGATGGTATCAAGCTTCTTGAGTGTTGTTGAACTGCACTTGACCAAGTAAGTATTCCATCTCACTCCTGACTTGTGCCCTATAGATATGGACAGGCTTGAAAGGGTCAGCAGGTGAGATACTCACTACAGAATTCCTAGACTCTGGCCTGCTTTTGTTGCCATTGTATTTACTTGTTTTTTTCAGGTACTAGCCAATGATAACCCCCAGTAAAGTTGCTAGTATGGGAGTCTGTAATGGAAATGCTGCAGAATGTCAAATATATTAATTATATCCTCTCTTGTTGGAGATGGTCATTGCCTTGCATTTGAGTGCCACGAACATCATTTGTCACTTCCCAGCCTAAGTCCGGATCTTATTGCATTTCAATACTTGCTTCGGTTTCTGAGAAGTCAAGAATCATACTAATCATTATGCAACTATCAGAAAACATTTCCACTTCTGACCTGACAATGAAAGGAAGGTCATTGATGGAGCAGTTGAACAGAATTGTTTGGACTTTCAACTCTTTAACCTGTCATCCTATCTTTTTTGTGTTTGTTTGTGTGTGCATCTGAATGCAGGTACTTATTACAGTTGGGCAATATATCTTATACTGAACACCCAATCTTAATAAATGCTGTTTTGTTTTCTTTAAAAAAAAGGTAAATGAAAACCTGTCTATGTTATATTTGACAGTCACAGTGCTTAAATAATGATATATCCACTGAAATGGAAGCAAATTCTTCCAAAAATGTCTGTTCTCAAAACTCCAAGCAAGGAGTGACTAGAAAGGGAAATCATTACTGTACACCCCATCTGATCACAAGTGACAAATAACATGGATTTCAGAACTACTTACATTGATCATGTGTCTCTCATTATTACAATTAATTAAAGCATTCAATTTAAATGAGGATTACAAAGTTAATAAATTAGTGTTGTTCCAATCAATAGGCCTGTGTATGAGTTTAAAAGAGAGATTTCTCTTTCTGCTCCATCCCAATTTCTGCAGCGAGATTTTTAATAAGTGACCTTTACCTAGGCCATAATAATGAGTATATCATTGTTCCCATTAATTTCTGTGAATGCATTTTAACATAGCTCCCAGGAATTCAATGGAAGAAATCTCATTGCCATTTTAAACTCAATCTTGACCAATTTGTACATATCTACTACTTCACATAAACTAATGGTGCAAATAAGGCCCTCAATATTTTAACGGATCTTTAATTAATTGTTTTATTAAAATTATCCTGCAACCTTTAACTGTGGTGTTTTATGCATGTGAAATTAAGTTCCTGATAACGAGTTGTAATATAATTTAAATTTTAATTAATCTGTGTGCTCCCTGCCAATGTTGTAAGTTTTTTTTATAAGTATGTAACCTGTTTGTTAATAAATTATATTTGGGAAATGATTAACAAAAATGTTTGTAAAAGTGTCCATCAAACTCAGTGTCATCGATTCCTATTACTGTCTCTTGGTACATCTGCGCAATGTGTAAGTTTTCTCAATCCCAAAGGTGCATATTTCACTTCCAATCAACTTCAGTGGTCCATTTACTTTAGATTGTACGCCCCTGGTTCATTTGAGGGGGTCCCACACTCACCAATAGTGCAGTATTGTATGGAGTAGCAAATTAAGGGTGGCAAATATTGAGGTGGCATGGTCACTCAGTGGTAAGCACTGCGACCTCACAGTGCCAGCCATGGCTGATTCCAGCCATGGGTGACTGTCTGTGTGGAGTCTGCGCATTCTCCCTGTGTCTGCGTGGGTTTTCTCGAGATGCTCCAGTTTCCTCCCATGGTCCAAAGATGCGCAGGTTAGGGTGGATTGACCATGCTAAATTGCCCATAGTGTTTTGGGGTGTTCAGGCTAGGTGGATTAGCCATGGGAAATTAGGTGGATTAGCCATGGGAAATTAGGTGGATTAGCCATGGGAAATGGCGGGTTACAGGGATAGGGTGGGGGAGGGTGGGTCTGGGTATCATGGTTTGCAGAGGATGGTGTGAACTTGATGAGCTCAATGACATGTTTTCATACCATAGGGGTTTTATGTTTCAGATTGGAAAACCCCATAATATGGGCACAAGGATCATAATGAGTGATTAAACAAGACTTACTAATTATGGTGTGCTGCCAGTGCATCCCTTGCTGTTGTTGCACTGCAACTATCTGGAGATCCAATGTAATGAGAGCTCAGTGCTATTTAAAGCAAGCCACACATCCGAATACCAGACATAACAAGGTGTAGAGCTGGATGAACACAGCAGGCCAAGCAGCATCAGAGGAGCAGGAAAGCTGGCATTTTGGGCCTACACCCTTCTTCAGAAGAAGGCTCTAGGCCCGAAACGTCAGCCTTTCTGCTTCTATGATGCTGCTTGGCCTGCTGTGTTAATCTAGCTCTACACCTTGTTGTCTCAGATTCTCTAGCATCCGCAGTTCCTACTATCTCTGAAACATCCTAATGCCAGCTTGTTCCATTTAAATGGGAGGCATGTTGTCATTGTGGCTTCATTATTTCAAATTTTGAGAAGGGAAAATTTCAGAAATAGATGATCACGGGAGAGATGTATGCAAAAAAGTTTACTGATATTGCAGGCCTTGGTTGAAAAGGTAGAAAGTGAGGGGGTATCATGTTCCCTAAGGCGTTACTTCACGTCAGTCTGATGAAGAGTCATCTAAACTTCAAACATTAACTTGCTCTCTCTACATGGATGCTGCCTGACCTGCTGTGGTTTCCAGTACATTTTTTGGTTTACTCCAGCCGTATGCTTAGATGACAAGAAATGGTATGGAAGTCAGTGGCAAGTTATTTTCCTTTATTCTTTCATGGGGTGTGGTGTCACTGGCATGGCAAGCATTTGTTGTCCACCCCAAGTTGCCTCATGGCCTAAATCATGGCTAGGCCATTGCAGAAAGTAGTTACAAATCAACAAAATGGAGTCACATGGCAACCAGATTAGCTAAGGATGGCAGCTTTCCCTTTCTAATGTTTTTAGATTCTCGATTGCTAACAGGATGGAAAATTGTCCAAAATATGCAAGAGTGTAAAGGTTAAAACCAAATCAGACATCATTTTTTGAATGGTAGAGCAGGCCCGAAGGACTGATTGGCCTACTCTTGTTCCTTGTTCATATATGAGCCCAATGTTGAGTTAAATGGGTCTTTGCAACAATTGATGTTAGTTGTCTTGGTCACTTTGACAGAAGCAATTTTTCACCTCCAGAATAATTAATTGAACTTAATTTTACCATTTGCTGAGATGGGGTTTGAACGCTTGTTTCCAGGGTATTTGTCTGGACCTCTGGATTACTAGTCCAATGCTAACACCAATACAACACCATCTTCCCAAAGCCCTTGAGGCCTGGATATTTTATTTAATAATTTCCCAAGAGTCATCCAGCGCAGGAGTGCTACTGCAATAGCCAAAAAACTGCGCTGCTAACCTCATTGCTACTCAGTTAATGGCAATTCCATGACCACATTACCAATAATCTTTATCAATTGAGATTCATATCTAACAGTTATGTGATTTATCTCAATCACACAATCAGTACTATGAAGACCTTGCACCTACATTTCACAGCTTATAAATACTATTCAATCATGACAACGATATTACCAAAACATGTCTTTCCTTGAGATAATTTCAGCTTTCTTGCAGGAAATCAGCAGAAGGCAGCACTATTCAATGAAAGACAGAAAGGCACACCTAGAACACAGTGTGGAGCTGCAAGTACACAGCAGGCCAGGCAGCATCAGAGGGGCAAGAAAGCTAACGTTTCGGGTTGGGACCCTTTTTGTAGGCACAACTACATGGGCACAGTAATGGTCATTCTGGGAAGAGGCTAGTACAGCACGGAATTGGTCTCCAGAATCATACAACACAGAATGAGGCCACTCATCCCATCGTAACTGCAGGAGCTCTTTGAAGAAGTCATCTAATGGAACATAGAACATAGAACAGTACAGCACAGTAAAAGCCCACGATGCTGTGCCGACGTTTTATCCTACTAAGATCAAACTAACCTGCATACCTTACATTATACTATCATCCATGTGCCTATCCAAGAGTCACTTAAAAGTCTCTAAAGTATCTGACTGCACTACCACTGCAGGCAGCACATTCCATACACCCACTACTCTCTATGTGAAGAACCTATCTCGAACATCCCCTTTAGACCTTCCTCCAATCACCTTAAAAATTATTCCCCCTCATAATAGCCATTTCTGCCTTGGCAAAAGTCTCTGCTATCCACTCTATCTATGCCTCCCATCATCTTCCCTATCAAGTTACCCCTCATGAAAAAATCCCTAGCTCCCTCAACCATTCCTCATAAGACCTGCCTCCCAGTCCACACAGCATCCTGGCCAATCTCCTTTGCACCTTCTCTGAAGTTTCTCCAGCTTTCCTATAAGGAGGTGACCAGAACTGAACACAATATTCCAAGTGTGGTCTAGTCAGGATTTTATAGAGCTGCAGCATAACTTCGCGGCTCTTAAATTCAATTTGCCTGCCAATGAAAGCTAACACACCATATGCCTTCTTTACAACACTATCAACTTGGATAGCAACTTTGAGGGATATATGGACATGAACCCCAAGATCCCTCTGTTCCTCCACAAGAATCCTGCCATTACCCCTGTGTTCTGCACTCAAATTTGACCTTCCAAAATGAATCACTTCACACTTTTCTGGGTTGAATTCCAGGGGTGTGACGGTTATAGGGGGATGGGTCTGGGTGGGATGCTCTGAGGGGTGGTGTGGACTTGTTGGGCCGAAGGGCCTGTTTCCACACGGTAGGGAATCTAAAAATATCCCCCCTTTGAATTCTCCTTTCCTCCACTGAGAAATTAGACAGTTCAACAACACGTGTTGTTGAGAGAAGGCAGGAGAATGGGATTGAGAAACATACCAGCCATGATCGAATTGTAGAGCAGACTTGATGGGCCGAAAGATCAGATTCTCCTCCTCTGTCTTATGGTCTTATGGATACTTGGTGGCTGTAGCTTACTGAATGACTGTCCTGATCATCATAAGAACATATATAAAGAGGATCTGGAGTAGACCACTTCCTTGAACTTTCATCATTCTATCGCATTGCTGATGAGTGGCCTCAATGCCATATTCCCATATTACCCCCGTCTCGCTTCATGTTATTTATAAACAGTAAGTTTCCAATCTCTGTCTAGAACGTACTTGACGACTTCATGTCCACTGGCCTCCAGGAGAGAAAATCCCAAAGATTCACGACCCCCTCAGTGATGAGGTTTCTCCTTATCTCTGTCCTAAATGGCTTGCTTTTTATTCTGAGGCTGCACTCCTTGGTTTTAACCCCTACAACCATTGAAGCATCCACTGTGTGCATATTCTTTAAGAAATCAGAAGTTTCTGTAAGATCCTCTGTCTTTCTTCTAGACTCAAGGGAATATAGGCCCAAGATAACAAAGTGTGGAGCTGGATGAGCACAGCAGGCCAAGCAGCATCTCAGGAGCACAAAAGCTGATGTTTCGGGCCTAGATCCTTCATCAGGGTTTAGGCCCGAAACGTCAGCTTTTGTGCTCCTGAGATGCTGCTTGGCCTGCTGTGTTCATCCAGCTCCACACTTTGTTATCTTGGATTCTCCAGCATCTGCAGTTCCCACTATCACAGAATATAGGCCCAATATCCTTAATGTCTCCTCATACAATTGTCCAAATTGTCACAAGAATTTGATAGCCTCCACTGCTCACCCTTTATGGTAAATATTCCTTTCCATTGACAAGGGGACAAAAACTGCAAGAGCTGTCGTATTATTCAAAATAATTTAAACAAGATCTTTTAGCTGTTAGACTTAAATCCTATTCTAGTGTGATAATTGATAAATAAGGACAACAAGGACGTTGTGGACAAAACAGCCTCCTGTCTTGAATAACACTCTGCTTGATTGGCACCACATCATCAAGCACTCACTTCTTCCTCCATCGAGACCAAGTACACACTGTGTGTGCTACCTGCAAGGTGGACTTCAGCAATTCGCCAAGGATCGCTGAGAAAGCACTTTCCGCTTTTGTGACCACGATCATGTAGAAGGACAGGGGCAGCTGATCCATGGGAAGAAAACCACTTGCAAGTTCCTTCCAAGCTACTGTCCATCCTGACTTGCAAATATGATGCCATTCCTTCATTGTCATTGGATCAAGTTGCTAGAATTCCTTTGTGAACAGTGCTGGAACCAAATAGGACACAGGCTTTTTTTTAGCTCCAGCATTATACAATGAGAAAGAGCTAATTAATAAGCTTGCTGTAAATGAGCCTTTAGGGAATAATAAGAGAGCATAATCGAACTTTTTTTTTAAATTTGGAAAAGGTATAATTCAAACTGAAATTGGAGTCTTAAATCTAAACAAGGGCAATTTAAAAGGCATGAGAAGGAGGAGGAGGTCAGTTGTCATGGATTAGAAAAGGCGTATTAAGGTTTAACAGTCGATTGGCAATGTTTAGTATTTAAATAATTACATGTTCGTATTCAAGAAACACACATTCTTATGTGGCAAAATTAAACATTAAGAAAATCAAGAGATCTACGGTTCACATGTAAAGGTAAAGATAATATGAAATCCAAGGAATATATTTGTAAGGTTGCCAAAAAAAAAGTAAGCTTGAGAATTTGAGCTTGACAATCAAAGAAATTAATAAAGACAAACAGAACCTTATAAGAGACATCTTTGGCCCTGGCACCAGAGCCACAATATATCATCCTGGAGCCATGTCTATGCTCATAGAAATGCTTGTTTACTCCCCTAACTATTGAATTATCCAGAAGCAGAGAAACAAGGATCAAGAGTAGGTCATTCAGCCTTTTCTTACTTTCTTTCCATATCCCTTGATGACTTTAATATCTAAAAATGTTTCAATCGCTTTCTTGTACTTACTCAGTAGCCTGCCCTCAAGGGCCTTCTGTTGTAGCAAATTCTGTATGTTGACCTCCTTCTAAGTGTTATACAGTAATACAGCATAGAAACAGGCCCTTCAGCTCAGCATGTATGTGCCAACCAACAAACACCAAATTACATTCATTATATTTACTTGCATTTGGTTATTTTAAATGCTCATCCCAGATGCTTCTTAAACGTTGTGACAGTACCTGTCTCCACCACCTTCTCAGACAGCATGTTCCGTACATCTACCATTCACTGGGTGTTTTTCTCATTTCCTCAGATATCTTCCAAATCATTTACTTCTCACCTTAAATTTGATCCCTTTGCTGTTAAACACACCTGCAATGGAAAAAAGATTCTCACAATCTACTCTGTCTATGCTTCTCATAATTTTGTATACCACAATCAGATCCCTCCTCATCCTCCTCTATTACACTCTGAACATACCCTGCTCATCCAGTCTCTCCACATCACAGACATTTCATCTCAGGCTGCATCCTGGTGAATCTCCTCCACCCTCTCCAGTGAAATCACATCCTCCAAAAGTGTGGCAAGCAGACTGCACATAGCTTTCCATCTGTGGCCAAATTAATGTTTTATAACATTGTAACTAGACTTTCTTGCTTCAATAATCTACAACCCAGCTAATGAAGGAAAGCACCCCATTTGCCTTGTTCACCAGCCTGCCTACCTGTGCTGACACCTTCAGGGAATCTATGGAATTCTACACCAAGGTCCCTTTGATTGCCTAGAGACTTACTGTTCACTGTGTATCACCCAAAACACATCACCTTGCACTTAACAGATTTAAACTCTATTTACCATTGCTCTGTTCAGTTTATCATCTAATCAATATCAAACTGTAGCCCGGGATTATCCTCTTCACTATCAATAACACCACCAATTTTTGTGTCATCTGCAAACTTGCTAAATATGTTTTATACATAAACATTCAAATCGTTGATGTACATAAGAAATAGCAAGCATCCAACACCAAACACTGTGGTACACTTCTGTTCATAAGCTTTCAACCACAAAACATTGCTTCATAATTACCATTTGCCTCCTATTTACAAGTCTGTTTTGGATCCAATTCACCAACTTGTTTTGGATCCCATGGCTCTTACCTTTTGGACCAGCCTTCCATGTGGGATCTCGTCAAGGACCCTACTGAAGTCCATGTAAAACATATCAACTGCACTATCCTTATCAATATATTTAGCCATTTTTAAAAAAAAAGCTCAAGTAGGCAGACAGGACCTCCCTCCAATAAGTCCCCGATCAATCCCCTGACATTCCAAGTGTTGATTAATCATGACCTTCAGAATTTTTTCAAATAACTTCCCAAACACTGACATCAGACTAACTAGTCTGTAATGATCAGGTTTATCCCTTCTTGATAATAAGAAACACGTGAGCTGACCTCCAGGCATCTGGCATTCCACCTGTGGCCATTGAAATATTAAATCTTTCCAATTGGGTCCCACCATTTTTTTTTATTCTTTCTGGGGATGTGGGTGTCACTATTTAGGCAGCATTTATCGCCTGTGCCTAATTGGCCTTGGGAAGTTGGTAGTGAGCTTGTACTTCTAAACTGGAGTGTTTGTGGGTTTAGAAGGTGCTGCATAAGGGTCTTTGATGAATTTCTGTAGTGCCTCTTATGGAAAGTGCACACTGGAGCTACTCAATGGTGGAGGGAGCGGATGCTTGTGTACGCACTACCCAGCCAAGTAGGTTGCTTTGTCCTGGATGGTGCCAAGCTTCTTGAGTGTTGTTGGATCCACACCCATCCAGTTGGGTGGAGATTATTCCATCACACTCCTGATTGGTGCACTATAGACTGTCGACAGGCTTTGAGGAATCAGGAGATGAGTTGCTTGTCACAGCATTCCTTGTCTCTGACTTGCTCTTGTAGCCATTGTGTTTATATGGTGAGTCCAGTTGAGTTTCTGGCCAATGGTAACCACCAGGGTATTGATTGTTCTGGGTTCATTGATGGTAATACCATTAAATGTCAAGGGACAGTGGTTAGATTGCTTTTTATTAGCAATAGTTATTGTCCAGAAATTGTGCAGTGTGAATGTTATTTACCACTTGCCAGCCTAAGCCTGAATATTGTTCAGGTTTTGTTACGTTTGAACATGGGCTGTTTCAGTGTCTGAGGAGTCGTAAATGCACTGAACATTGTGCAATTATTGACGAACATTCCTATTTCTGACCTTATGATAAAGGGAAAATCATTGATGAAGCAGTTGAAGGTGGTGGAACCTTGGACACTAACCTGATGTAATTCTGCAGAGATGTCCTGGAGCTGAGATGATTGACCTCCAATAATCACAACCATCTGTCTCTGTGCCAGGTCGGACAGCAACCAGCAGGGAGTTTTCTCCATGATACCCACTGATTCTAGTTTTGTTTGGACTCCTTGATGTCACACTCAGTTGAATCAAGAGCTGTCACTCTCATTTCATTTCTGGAATTCAACATTTTTGTCCATGTTTAAAGCAAGACTATAATGAGGTCAGTAGCTGAGTGGCCCTGGAGGAACTAAAACCAGGCGTCACTGAGCAGGTTTATATTGGGCAGGTGTTGCTTGATAGCACTGTTGATGAGGCCTTCTGTCACTTTACTGATGATCGAGAGTAGGGCGGTAAATGGCGGGTTTGATTTGTCTTGCCTTTTATATCAAGGACATGCCTGGGCAATTTTGTACATTGTCAGATAGATATCAGTATTTGTAACCATACTGGAACTTGGCTCAGGGCCCAGCAAGTTCAGGAGCACATGGCTTCAGTACTATTGCTGGAATGTTGTCAGGTGCGGTAGCCTTTGCAGTATCTAGTGTCTCCAATAATTTCGTAATATCATATCGAATGAATCAAATTGGCTGAAGACTGGTAGATGTGATGCTAGGGACCATTGGAATAACTGATATGGATCATCCAACGGGCATTCAGGCTGAAGATTGCCACAAATACTTCAGTCTTATCTTTTGCACTGATGCACTTTACTCTTCCATCATTGAGGATGGGGATGTCTGTGGAACATCCTCCTTCAGGGAGTTGTTCAATATTTCACCATCATTTATGACTAGATGTGGTAGAACTGTAAAGCTTAGATCTGATCTGTTGGTCATGGGTTTCTTTAGCTCTGTCTATCACTTTATGTTTATGTCGTTTTGAATGCAGCTCATCTTGTTTGTTAGCTTCATCAGGTTGGCACCTCATTTTTTGGTATGCCTGGTGCTTCTCCTGGCATGTCCTCCTGCACTCTTCAGTCAACCAGATCTGATCTCCCACTTGTTGGTAATGGTTGAGTGAGGGATAGTTCATAAAATTGCAGATTGTGCTGAAGTACAACTCTGCTGGCGTTGATGGCCCACAGTGCTTCATGGATGCAAATCTTAAGTTGCTGGATTTGTTCGAGGTCTGTGCTATTTAGCAGGGTGACAGTATCACATAACATGATGGACAGTTCTTTCAATGTGAAGTTGAGCTGTGTGGTGGTCATTCTTACAAACGCTGTAATAGATAGATGCATCTGTCACCAGCAGATAGGTTAAGGTGTGGCCAAGAATGTTTTATCCCCATGTTGGTTCCCTCACCTCCTATCACAGACGCAGTCTAACAGTAATGGCCTTTCAGACCCAACCAGCTCGATCAGCAGTGCTGCTGCTGGTAGACATTGCAATTCCTCTTCCAGAGTATATTGTCCACCCCTGCCACCCTCAGTGCTGCTTCCAAGTGTTGTTCAGCATGGAGGAATACTGATTCATCAGCCTGGGGAGGACAGCATACGGTAATCAGCAGGAGATTTCCTTGCTCACTTCAGAGATCTGCCAGACCTGGGAGATGTGGCCATTGGTAGAATTACAGGTAGTCCCACAGGTTGAAGTCTCAGACTAGAGTGGAGGTAATTGTCAGGCATATTGGACCACAGGCCAGGAGGAGTGAGAAGACTGGAAGGATGGAGCACCCACGGGAGGTATTTCTGGAGTTTGCTTTGTGAGGGCACAGGGTTGATTAAAAATGGATTGGGAAAATGGGATTATGTGAGAGACATCAATTCCCTACGTTTTCCAGATAAGCATGAGTAGACCTACCAAGCAACTTGCCTTCCATCGCCTTTCACCAGCACATTACTGACCCCCTCTGTCTGTCCTCAAAACTGAGTCTAAGTGTAAAAATTCTGAGCCATATCTACCCTGTAAAATTGAGAGGAGGATCAGGTGAGAGGGTAGTGGGAAGAACATTTGTATCATTTTGTGAACAGGCACAGCTAAAACATTGCTGGTCGGTGTGTGTAAATTTCTGCCAAGAGCTGTTGAGTTTGGGTTTGAGATGCAGATATGGTGCGACATTAAATAGCATGAGTAACATGAGCACGTTGTTCCAATGTGAAATTATACCTGTGAGATTCAGTAGAGTTTTAAAGGATTGCAGGGTGGCTGAACAAATTGACCATGGTTATAGAGGCCAATTCAAACAGGGGAGTGAAAAATTATGTGGTCGGAGATTTTATAGTTAGGGGATTATTGGATAACGCCTGCAGCCATGGCTGGGAGCTACCAAGTCAGTTCTCATAACTGGTGGAGATGAAATTTGGAGCAAGAGGGGAAGGATCCAGTTAGTAAGGTCCATGAAGGAATCTATGAAATAAATAGAACTATGAATGGCATTCTTCTATGGAAATTTGAGGAATTAGAATCCAAATTAGAATGTAGAATCTGAAAGGTCATGATTTTGGATTGTTAACCAAACTATACATCAATTTGCAAAGGGACCAACAAATTAGAAGGTTAGACATGTAATTGGAATATTACTTTGTAGGTCACTAAAACCAATATTGAGGAAAGAGGAAGCTATTCCACTGAGATGAGCTTCCAGGTAAATTGTGATCAATCAAATAAGTAGAACTGCATTTAAAAATAAGAAAATGAGTGGAGGAATTTGGGGAATAATAAACTGAAGAATAATCAAGGAAATATCAATTCTCTGGAGGAGAATAGAATAGTGTTTTAGGGGGAAAATTAGTAAAGTGTACCAGGAAAGAACATTGTCAAAGGGCTTTAGTGATTACAGGCAAATTGAGAAAAATGTCAAAACCAAAGGCACTATTTCTAAAAGCATTACATATTTGTAACAGATTACATGAATTAATCACTCAGATTGGAATTTAAATTATTAGCTGTGATTTAGTAGATAGAAATGAGGTTGCATTGTCATAATGGTTCTGCATTCTTCAAATAGTGGACACCATGGGCACAGGGCTAAAAAAAAACACAAGTTACATTTTGACTTAAAATTCTTCACGTTTCTTTTCTGGTTTGATTTTTGTTACAATGCACCTTTAATGGCTAATGAATTCTAATTTATTTCAGTTTGGTTTAATTTTGTCAACTCATTATTCATTAAAAACAGTAGAACTGGCGATGTGAGTGATAATGGGATCTGCAGATGCTGGAGAATCCAAGATAATAAAATGTGAGGCTGGATGAACACAGCAGGCCCAGCAGCATCTCAGGAGCACAAAAGTTGACGTTTCGGGCCTAGACCCTTTATCAGAGAGGGGGATGGGGTGAGGGTTCTGGAATAAATAGGGAGAGAGGGGGAGGCGGACCGAAGATGGAGAGAAAAGAAGATAGGTGAAGAGGAGAGTATAGGTGGGGACGTAGGAAGGGGATAGGTCAGGGAAGACGGACAGGTCAAGGAGGTGGGATGAGGTTAGTAGGTAGGAGATGGAGGTTCGACTTGGGGTGGGAGGAAGGGATGGGTGAGAGGAAGAACAGGTTAGGGAGGCAGAGACAGGTTGGACTGGTTTTGGGATGCAGTGGGTGGAGGGGAAGAGCTGGGCTGGTTTTGGGATGCGGTGGGGGAAGGGGAGATTTTGAAGCTGGTGAAGAGCCACACTGGCGATGTAAAGTGAGTGAGGTTGAGAACAAAATCTTCCAGGCTGTTTAGCTTTTTAAAGCCAGGACAATAGCTCCAGGGGTTTGTTGCCACTTCGCCCCATTTATTTCTGTCGATAATATTTTTTACTCTACTTCTTTAAGATCCTCAGTCCCCTAACACTTTGATTTGCATAAGTTACAGTTTTATTTTCTGTGTTTCTCTGTGAAGTTAACGACAGGGTGGACATTAACAAAGATATAGTCTGATGTCGTTGACCACACTGATTAAGTTCTAGGAACAATGAGGAAATGAATTTGCTAATTGTTTAGGAAGCTCCAGACTGGGCATTTAATTGTTGCACTTTCGGTAGAAGGTCAAATATAGCAGGTGAAATTTCCCCTGTTAATCACACATCATCCTGACTTGGAAATATATTAGGCCAGCATCAGAGGAACAGGAAGGCTGATGTTTCGGGCCTAGGCCCTTTTTCAGAAATTTCTGTTTGCTGAAGTTTTCTGGAGTTTTCAGTTTTCTGAAGAAGAGCCTAGGCCCGAAACATCAGCCTTCCTGCTCCTCCGATGCTGCTTGGCCTGTTGTGTTCATCCAGCTCTGCACCTTGTTATCTCAGATTCTCCAGCATCTGCAGTTCCTACTATCTCTGGAAATATATTACTTTTCTGTCTGTGTAGCTGGGTCAAAATTCTCAAACTCCCCCAATAGCAAAATTTGTGGCTGTATATACGCCAAATAAACAGCAAAGTTTCAAGATGGGAGCTTGAAGGACAACAAGATGTGGGTAATAAATGTTGGTTCAGCCAGCGTCATGTATATCCCGTGAATGAATAATATAAAAAAGTTAGCTCAAGCTTGATAAATGCTCAATTTTACGAAGGAACTTGTGGGATATGGTACACGGATGTGGGCTACGGTACAGGAATATGAGCAATCAGCAGACTCTGACAACCGAATTGGCTTACTTCAGCTCTTATCTTAATTTCTTGGCATAATTTGTGGTGTTAGAATTTCATCTAGAGGCAAATCCGTTTATTTAAATTCATGAACATCACATGATTGTCACCATTAGTGAGCCTTATTTACTTGCTATCATTCCTACGGTTTACTCTGAGCTGTGTATCATTCACTGCGGAGAAAGAGGAAGAGAACGTTTAGCGCAACAGGTTCATGTTGGCGTTTATGATCCAAATATGCTTCCTCTCACTCCATTTCACCCAGTAAGAAAAATATTTCTTTTTTGGTGTTCCATCCTGTACAATATTTAGTTTCCTCTAGAATAAATTCACATCCTTCTTCTTATTTTCTTAACTGAGGCTGAGAGGTCTTCTGACTCTCATTCTTGTAGCAGTAAGCCTTGCTTTGAAAAGCCTCTATTTGTTCTCCCAGTCATTCCTAATAAAACAGGAAGTCTTAGTCATCCACTCAATATCCTTAAGAAACTAAAAAGCAAATTTGTGCTGTTTAACTCACTCCTCATATTCTACTGAAACATAAAAAAACTGACACGCACAGAAAACAGACAGCATCACGGCTAGTATTAATAAAAAATAACGCAGCCACTGAATAGCGAGTAGATCATGATCCATTGTAGTTGAACCATTGGTTAGTTGTGCAAGGTTAATAGAAGAAGTCTAGAGCACTGCAGGGCCATATTGTGCTCGTGTGAGCACCGTTCCCTACCACCCTTCAGTAGTTTAAAAGGCTCCAAGCCACCCAAGAAATAGAGTGTTGCAAAACCTAATTCCTTCCCCAAGATTTAATTAATTAATATTCCTGCAAAAAAAAGCCCCAATCTCTAAACAGAGTTTAAGGCAGCTGTTTACATTTATTTTCAAAATTAGTACAATGCCATATTGGTGTAGATATTACAGTCTATGATGAAATGCCACAGTTGCTGTGTATCTCATAAAGGCTCTGTCAAATGCTGTCCCCTTTCAAATTTCCCAAATACAATTTTTAACTGGATTCAAATCAAGTGATCTCCATGCAGTGTAACTGGTGCCCGCAGAAAGGTAAATATCCAATCACATTGAAGTAGAAACATACTGCAACCCAGTAAGTTAAAATACCTACCATCCTTCATGTTTTTTGATAAATATCTATTATGGTGAAATAAATGATTATGATTGGATTAGAATAGAAACTTTCTTTATCATTGTGGAGAAGTTTGGCATTCTACAACACATCAGGATGGTGTTTTGCCTCCCTGGAACCAGGATCACAATTATCTTAGAGAGGGTACAGAATATTCCCAAAGGGAGAGACAGACCAGGAGGAGGTCGCTGTACATATTGGAACGAACAACACAGGAAGAGATCAGGATGAGATTCTGAGGAGACAATACTGGAAACTAGGCAGGAATTTAAAAAGCAGGTCCTCAAGGGTAGCAATGCCCGGATTACTCCCAGTGCCATGAGCTAGTGAGGATAAGAATAGGAGTATAGAGTGGATGAATGTGTGGGTAAGGAGCGTGTGTTGGGTATAGACAACATGGATTGAGTGAGTCCTGAGAAGACTATAAATGCTCAAGAGATATACTTAAAAGAGAAATCAGGAAGGCATAAAGGGAACATGAGATAGATTTGGCAATTAGGGTCAAGGAGAATCGAAATGGCTTCTACAAATACATTAAGGACAAAGAAGTAACTAAGGAGATAATAAGGCCCCTTAAAGGTCAGCAAGACCACCTATGAGTGGAACTTCAGGAGATGGGGGAGATACTAAATGACTATTTTGCATCAGTGTAGAGAAGGATATGGAAGATAGAGAATGTGGGGAAATAAACGATGGCTTCTTGAAAAATATCCACATTACAGTGGAGGAGGCACTAGGCATCTTAAAATACATAAAGGTGGATCAATCCCAAGATCTGATCAGGTGTACCCTAGAACTCTACGGGAAAGTAGGGAAGTGATTGCTGGGCCCATTGCTGAGATATTTGTATCATCATTAGCCACAGGCAAGGTGCTGGAAAACTGGAGGTTTGTTCATGTCGTGCCCCTATTTAAGAAAGTTGGTAAGGAAAAGCCAGGGAACTATCGACCAGTGAGCATGACATCAATGGTGGACACATAACCTTTTCATAAAATAGATGATATGATATGATATAATAGATGACTTGTTGTTGGAAGGGATCCTGAGGGACAGGATTTACACGTATTTGGAAAGGCAAGGACGAATTAGGAATAGTCAACATAGATCTGTGCTTGGGAAATCATGCTTCAGGATTTTTTTTGAAGAAGTAACAAAGAGGATTGATAAAAGCAGAGCAGTGAAAGTGATCTATATGGACTTCGGTAAGGCACTCAATATAGTTCTGCATGGTAGATTGGTTTGCAAAGTTAGATCACATGGAATAGGGAGAAATAGCCATTAGGAGACAGAACTGGCTTAAAGGTAGAAAACAGAGGGTTGTAGTAGAGGCTTGCTTTTCAGATAGGTGGAGGCCTAGAGATGTGCCTCAGTTTATGGTGTTTGGTCCACTGCTTTTTGTCATTTACATAAATGCTTTAGATGTGAACCTAGGAGATACAGTTATTAAGTTTGCAGATGACGCCAAAATTAGAGGAGTAGTGAACAGCCAAGAAGGTTACTTTAGAGTACAATGGGACCTTGATCAGATGGGCCAGTGGGCCAAGGCGTGGCAGATGGATCTTAATTTAAATAAATGTGAGCTGTTGTATTTCCGATAGGCAAATCGGGGCAGGAGTTATACCTTTAATGGTAAGGCCCTGGGGAGTGTTACCAAACAATAAGACCTTGGAGTGCAGGTTCATAGATCCTTGAGAGTAAAGTCGCAGGTAGAAAGGATCGTGAAGAAAGCGTTTGGTATGGTTGCCTTTATTGGTCAGTGCATTGAATGTAGGAGTTTGGAGGTCATGTTGTGACTGTGGGGAAAACTAGAGGGCAGAGATTTAAGGTGAGAGGGGAAAGACTTAAAAAGCATCTAAGCGGCAACATTTTCATGCAGAGGGTGGTTCATGTATGGAATGAGCTGGCAGAGGAAGTGGTTGAGGCTGGTACAATTACAACATTTAAAAGGAATCTGGATGGGAAGTGTTTCTGGGACTCGGCCCCTCCAGCCGTGAGTCATCTCCTGCACCGGGCTGGTCTCGGGCTTTGTTCTCTATTTCCTCCAAGTAGGGCACTTTAAGAAGGTGAAAGTTAGTGGGGTGGGTGGAGTTAAAAAAACCTGTAGCAAGAGGGAAAATCAAGAAAGCGGAAGAGGAGCTGGTGAGCAGAAAAGCTCTGGCTGGAGCATTTAACTGAGCTCCATCTTACTACCCATTGGATCAAACTCCAGAAGTTGCTCTCTGTTTTACTGACATAAATGAAGACAAACACCAACAGTTTTACTGTCATTCCCACCAGCAAAACCTGAGCCAATCAATTTGACAAAAGAATAAAATTAGTTCGGGACAGTGATTTTATTTTAATGTTGTTCTTATTAACAATTGGAGACAGCTCAAAATAAATCCACATTTGTTTAATCTTTGTCTAGTTACCCACACTTAGGAAAGACAGAGGCTATCTCAATAAATTAATGTTTGGACACTCAATACATTCTAACGGTGTGATATAAAATCAAAGTAGCAGCACCTTATCTCAAGTTGACGTAAATACGAATTGCAAAGCAAAAAGGGGCCAATTGTCATTGAACATGTAGGATTTATGTTTTGCTTCAGTCCAGAAAGAATACTGTAAGAACATGAGAGACTAAGAAATAGAAGCTAGAATAGAATGTTTGGCCCTTCAAATCCACTACGCTATTCAGAAGCATTGCGGCAGATATTCAATTTTAGCTCTATCTTTCTGTATCATCGCCATTTTGCTTAACTGATTTTACACCCATGCATCTATCAACCATTGTCTTGAAATGAATTAGCAACTTAGCACTACAGAATGATATTCTCTTTTACCCATAAAGTTTATTTTTTCCCACAAATGATAAACAATTTAGTTTAACGATGGATTTGGCACATTTTCCCCTCCATTGACACAAGATATATTTGATTGCATTCATCAAAACATATTCCAATCAAAACAGTGGAAAGGAACCTCAGTGAGAGACAATTAATGCCAAAGGTAGAGTCAATTGCATTTTTATTACTGGTCATTGAAACTTGTGGCAACCTGAACTTGTGATTCAAAGTGAAACGGTCTATACTGGAAATAGTCAGCGAGTCAACCAGCATCCAGAGAGAATCAAGAATTGGTGTTTCAGGGCAATAGCCTTTTATCAGAACTGGAAAGCATCCTGAAGAAAAGTCATATTGGATTTGGAAAGTTAAACCCGTTTCTCTTCACATTCATTTCCAGACCTGCAAGTATTTCTGCAACTTTCTATTTTTTAATTTCAAATTTACATCACCTGCAGTATTTTTGTCTTGTGACACAAGTTCTATTCCTAACTACCTGAACTTTTTCCTTTAACCATCATTTGGATCTTTTTTCTACAATAACTGGAAACCTGCCAAGCTTCTCATTTTTGTGTACTTTCCTGCAGACCTCCAACCAGCTGCTTTGTTATTTATATTAAGAAATTTTCTTTTGTGTTTCTGATCCTCATTTAGCTCTGTCATTCAACCGAATTAAATGTAAAATTTCCACTAAACTGTCATTAGCACCAGTCTTTCAAAGCTAATGAAGCATCATTAACGTTACAGTTTATCAGCCCTTCCGCTCGATTTAAATATTGTTTCAAATGGAATTTTGCTTTAAATCATATGAATTCAGTGCTAACTGTTCATCTCGCATTATTAAATTGATCTGTCAATCATATCTCAGTAAAGTGACTGGAGAGTCAGTGATGACATTTTGTGACCTATTCCCATTTACTCAGGGGAAGGGTAATGTTGTAAAATAATGAATCTCATAGCTCTTCATGACCCTCTGCTCATAATATATATTCAAGGAGATGGTGGTGGAGGAGGTGATTGGGGTTTGGGGAGAGGGTGAGAATGTGTATCCCTGCTTCAGGAAGATGATTTCTATGTAAATCAGGTATGCTACAACTGGAGAAGTGCAGCATTTTAATTCACAGTTCACTCTTGAATGTAAACTAGCTGCTACCCGCTATGTGATGGATCTTCATTTGCACGCAAAAATATTTTTAAATAATTCATTTCTTTTTTGCAAGCACTTTAGTTGCTGAAAACATTACTGCAAGGTTTCGACAAAGATTGCATAGATGCAAAGGATAACTGGATGATCTCACGTTGCTTACAGTGAGTTATGGAGTTACTTTGTGTCATAACTTCGGACCTGTTAAACACCAGGGTAGCCATTCTTTCTGATTCCAAACCGTCAGAGATATCCACTCTGAGTGAAATAATGGGGCGAATTTTAGGGTCACCAATCAGGCAGCCCACTGCCTAAACATTAAATACAGGCTGATGCTGTTGAGTTGACAATATGTTATTACCAGCCAGTCTCAGATGTTATGTAGGGCCAGTGTGAAATCAGAAACCGATCCCTGCCATTTAGGAATTACCAGTTAAAAGGGTGATTGATCTTGACAAAGTGCAGATTGTGAGCATCTTTGAATTTTCCCTGCATTCCTTGGGGTGCCAGATGAGAAAGAATTTGAGAATATTTCATGGCAGGCATCATGTATTTGCCAAAGGGCAAAAGAAAATGGCTGCCCTATGAACTATGGCTGAATGTAGTTGGAGTATTTAATAGCATCTGCATGGTTTTTGGAATTTATATAACAATGTTTCTGAGCCTGCCGTAAGTAAAAAGAAAAGAAATAAGAGAGTACAGCAGTATTTAAGTTTACAGCCATGACACCTTCCTTTTTGTGGTATAATTCCTCTGTTGCTTGATGCAGAGATTCTCATTGGGTTTGGTGTCCCCTCACCATGCCAACTTCTCGCCGCTGATTTGCTGCTTTGTTTGCCAGGTAACCCCTAATTGATCACACGATGCTTGATTCACCCAGCTGAGGTGCTGTGTTGGGATCAAGCAGACCGTCAATTTCCAGTCTGCCTTCACCAACCTGTCAGAAACTGTGAGCCAGTGTTTGTTTTTCACTTGCTGTTAATCATCGCGCAAAATCTACTTGTCCTCGCAGCCCTCCCCAAGCAGCTGTCAGATCCCAAAACAAAGTTTGAGCGTAAGATTAGACGGACATGTTGCCGATTCACTGACAAAGTTTGGGGCTTTGCCCAGGGCTGGACAGGAACTTTGAGTGGGAGAAGGTCATGCTCCATGTAGGTACCAATGTCATAGGTATGCTAAGAATAAGGCTCTGCTTTGATTTACATTGTGCCCTTAGAATTCGCAACTGGGCATAAAATTGAAGAGTAGATCTTCAAGGATAATATTGTTTAGTTCCTTCTTAAACAAGGTAAACAATTTCGACCAGAGTGTAGAAATGAATTTGCCCAGGTCTCCCATAATACCAAAGTGGTCAAATTAATACAAACACAAGCTAGTACAATTGAACAATCCCAAATTTATTAGGAACAAAGTTATGATAATGTTTAATGCTAAACACTATCTCTATTCCTATTTTGCCTTTTAAGGTTACAATTCTTCCCAAGTCTCTTTTAAACTAACGCAGTCACCCTGTCTCATTCTCTTTTTTGGCCTGCAAAGCTCTTTTCTTCCACTTTTTCTCTGGATAGTCAGCTTGCCTCTGTCTCTTGCCATGCTGGTCTCCTCAGAAGGCCTCCAGAAGATTCCAAGAGACTCCTAGAGAGCAGTGTGCAGGTGATCCCTGTTTTTACACTTTTTAGGTAGTTTTCTGGAACTTGCTCTATTTCCGGTCAACCAGGGAAACACACTTAATAATTTGAACCAGAGTCAATCATTTGGATGGTTTGCTACAGTTAGTTTCTTTGTGTAGCAGGACGCTGTGCCTTTCTGACTGGGCTCTCCTTTGTTTAAAGGGTAGGTTATTGGGGGTATGTCTGTCCAGCGTAACTGTTGCCTTTTACATTATACTGATGTAACTAGCACTGGCTGTTGTATTTGCACTGCATCTAGTGTGTGGGTTTTGTGATTTCAGAGTTTTATTTGGCCAATGTACCCAGCACCCTTTGCTGTTTGGCCAATTAGCAATATGTGTTTTAACAGCCAGGAGACTGGTATAATCATAATTTCTAGATTGTTACTTAAATGTGGTTCCAACCGGAGAGGGCACATGGTATTAGTGAAGTAAATGTTTGACTCAAAGACTGGTGTGAAAGAAGTAGGATAACAAGGTGTAGAGCAGTTTGCGATTATATTTTGCATAGCCTGCTTGGACCAAAGGGTCTGTTTCTGTGTTGTATGGCTCTATGAATGCAAATCACATTAATAATAAAGCAGATAAATTGAGCGTGCATACTAAATTAAATGTAATCTGCTAGTTGTGACAGAGATTTGGCTGCATTATAACAATGATTGGGTCTTGTATATTGAGTGGTGTGTGACATCCTAGAAGAGTGGGAAATGAGGTAAGCTGGACAGAAAATGTTGTTAACCAAGCAATTGGTGCAATTGTCTGAAGTGATGTTGGGAGATTAGGCTATAGAATTAGTTTAGTACAAAATGAGAGATAGTAGGGGAAAGAAGTCACTGGTAGGAGTTGACTACAAGCCCACTAAGAGTAACCACAATCTCAGACAATGTAGACAAAAGTAAAAATTGGGGAAATTGTGATAAAGGAACGGCAATAGTGGCTTTATTTATAAACTGGAAAAATTAAATTGGTAATTGTGGACTGGATCAGGAGTGCATAGAATGCTTTCAAGATGGTTTCACAGAATATAACATTCAGGAACTAAATAGAGACCAGGCTATACAAGATTTGTGTTGTGTAATGTAACAGGAATAGTTAACAACCTCAAAGTAATGGTACCCTGAGGAAGCAATAACTACAATATGATTGAATTTTACATTCAGTTTGAAAGAGAGAGTTTAGTTAAGAATTGTGTTTTAAACTTAAATCAGTGCAACGATGAGAGCATGGATGTTGAGTTATCTGAACTGACCTAGGATACTAGACGAGGGCAACCAATCAATAAAGTGACAATGATAAACATATAAGGGAAAATTCAGAATACTCAGAATAAATAAACTCCTATCATTAAAGGAAGATTCTCTGGGCAAGATGCACCATCTGTGTGGTGCCACGGAACTGTGGTAAAGCTCACAAAATTGTTATGATGTAGAAGGAGGCCTATTGCCCAAGTCTGTACTGAATCTCCCAAATTAGCATTATGACTTTTTCCCATTCTCCAGCTCTTTCCAAGTAACTCTACACATGCTTTCTGTTCAATTATTCATCTAATGCCTTGTTGAATGACTCAATTTAACCTGCCTGCACCACATTTCCAGGCAGTGTTCTAGATATGAACCCCTTGTTGTGGGAGTATTTTTTTCTCAAATCACTTTAAATCTGTGTCCTCTAGTTAAAGATCCTAAAATAAGCCCAAGTTGTTTCTCCATACTCATTTTATCTAGACGGCTCCTGATTGTGAAAACTTGTCAGATGTCCTTTTGACCTTCTCTTCAAGGAGAACATTCTAAATCTCTTGCAATCTATTCACATAATTAAAGTCCCTTATCCCTGAAAGCATGCTTGTAAAAATCCTCTGCATTGTCTCTAATGTGTTCAAATATTTCCTGAAATGTGGCGCTCAGAACTGTACACAAAGCTAGAATCGATGTGTAACTGCCGTTTTGTGTAAATTCAGCATAATTTCCTTGCTTTTATAATCCATCCTCTACCAATAAAGCCCAGGGTACTATAGAGGAGGCATAGTGGCTCAGTGGTTCGCACTGCAGCCTCACAGCACCAGGGACCCAGGTTGGATTCCAGCCTCGGGCGATTGTCTGTGCAGAGTTTGCACATTCTCCCCTTGTCTGTGTGGGTTTCCTCCCACAGTCCAAAGATGTGCAGGTTGGGTGGATTGGCCATGCTAAATTGCCCATAGTGTTCAGGGGTGTGTGGGTTATAGGGGGATGGGTCTGGGTGGTATGCTTCAAGGGGTAGTGTGGACTTATTGGGCCAAAGGGCCTGTTTCCACACTGTAGGGAATCTAATCTAATATGCTTTATTAACTATTATCTGTCTGTCCTGTCACCTTTAGTGGTCTATGTACCTAGGTCACTCTCTTCCTTTACTCCTTTAAGAATTAAATATGTGTGTTTCATATTGTTTATGTTCTTCCAAGTACAACACATCACCTCGCACTTGTCTGCATTGAACCATATCTCCTACTCTCTCTCCATTATACCAACCTATGTTCTTTTGTGTATGTGTGTTGTTTATCTGTCATGCAACTGTTGAGCCAACCAATGGGAAATAAATTAAAATTCTGAATATAATGCTAATTTAACAAGCATCCCAGCTTACCAGTTTTATTCTTCTTTCTTGATGCCACAGCACTGTTGTTCCGCAAGGTAAATGTTATTCCTTTGTAAGTTTAGGTAATGAGTTTTAGCAGACTATTTGACTGGAAGATATCCGGGATAAACCTAATGGATTGCTACTGCAGTGTCCATACACAGCTCTCAAACAATTGCATATTAGTTGATACAGTAATGTATGGTGTGTGTGTGTGTGTGTGTGTGTGTGTGTGTGTGTGTGTGTGTGTGTGTGTGTGTGTGTGTGTGTGTGTGTGTGTGTGTGTGGATATGAAGGAATTGATGAATGGGTATGGTAAAATTATATGGATGATGAAGCACATGAAGATTTAAAGTTTGTGAAACTTCAGAACTGGAACAATTAGCATGAGAAGAGAATTGTCAGTTGGTTGCGAAGAGAACAGTCTTTGAATCACTGCCAATGAGAAAGATACAGTGGGGCAAGGCCAGTCAAAGGAAAAATCTATAACAAGATAGGGCCTACTTGTCACTCTTTATAAGAAGCAGTAGGAAAAGATTAATCAGTTAACCACCAGGACAAAGGAGGAAGCTTTATCATTGAACACCTCTTAACTGATTTAGCAGGTAAGAGTAATCATTATATGAAACTTGTAACAGAAAATAGCAGTTGAGAAAAACTTGAGAATTCGAGTCAAATCAAGTTACCTTAAGGCATGTAATTAATAGTTTGAAGTCAAGATGAATTCAGACAAATGAAACCAATACGTCAACCTTACATATTGACTCATTCTCTAACTTGTCTCGATCAACCACTAAGATGATAGCATGTCCCTTGACAGGAGCATTATCAATCAAAATTTGACAATAAACATACAAGGAATTTTAGGGCAGGGAACATTTCTCTTCCTTCCTCTGTTTTACTGGAGCAAACATCCTGTTAGATTCCACCCTATCTGAATGCTGAACTTGCATCCTTTCTCATCTTGTCTCATGCCTTGTCTACACCCATAAGGTCATGGCTAGCACTTCCAGCCCTCTTAATCATAGCCCCACAGGCTGACCACTCAACTTGCTTTCCTAGATTCAATGTTAGTTGATTTTTTTTCCACTTTCACAGTACCTTTGTCCCTCAAAATTGCACTAATTAGCTTTTACCTCAAACATCTAAATCTTGGCATCCACTACCCATTCTAACCTCCTTTTTTCTCCAAAGCCCTTGAATCTGTTGTCGCCTCGCAAACTAAGGTTTGTCTTCCTTAGGAATCATAGAATCATAGAATGCCTAATGCAAAAAAGAGGCCATTTGGCCCATCGAGTCTGCACTGACCCTTCAAAGAGCACTCCACCCCGACCCAAACCTCCACCTCATTTACCATGGCTAATCCACCTAACCTGCTCTCCGCTGGGTGCTATGGGGCAATTTATTTTGGCCAGCCCACCTAACTTGCCCATCTTTGGACTGTGGAAGGAAACCAGAGCAGCTGGCAGAAAGCTGTACAGTAGCAGGGACAATGTACAAATTCCACACAGACAGTCACCCAAGTCGAGAATCAAACTTGGGTCCCTGGTGCTGTCAGGCAGCAGTTTAACCACTGAGCCATCAACTTTCGTTTAAACTTTTTCGTAATGGATATGATTATGAAGAAAAGCAAGCAATATCTCCTTCTCAACTTATCTGACACATATGATTACATAATGTTTTCCCCAATGCCTGCCCACTGTCAGTTCGAAGGCAACACATGCACTTTTTTTCTGATCTGCACAAAAAGTCACCTATAAAGGTTTTGTTTCCTGTACTGGCACTCTTGTGCTTTTTTGAAGATGTATCCTGTTCAACTTCTACATGCTGCCCCTTGATGACACAACCCAAAAGCATAACATCTGTTCCTAAATATAAATCAGTTCTACTTTACCACTACTCTCTCTATTTTTTTTATTCTGTCCTAATTACCATGCATCTCCATAAGATGATTGGTTAACTGCAAATATAAGTAAATATAAGTAAAGTAATATAAGTTAATCTTCCCTTCTGGTTTTCTTCAATGTTCCAAAATTTAAAGTAACCAATATCAATGCATTAGATTCATAGAGTTATACAGCATGAAAACAGATCCTTCAATCCAACGAGTCGATGCTGTCCATGTTCTCAAACTAAACTAGTCCCACCTGCCTGATCCTGGCCCGTACCCCTACAAGCCTTTCTGAATCATGCACTTGTCCAAATGTCTTTTAAATATTGCATCTGTACCTGCATCTATTACTTCTTCTGGCAGTTCATTCCATACACTAAAAAAGTTGCTTCTCATGTCCTTTTAAAATCTTTCTATTCTCACCCTAAATATATGACCATTAGTTTTGAAGTCCCCCCATCTTCGGGAAAAAAAACCCTTTGCTAATCAATGCTGTATCATCTATGCCCCTCATGATCTTAAGAGTGTCTATAAGATCACCCCTCAGCCTCCTATGTGCCAGTGAAAAATGTCCGAGTCTATCAGGCCTGTCTTTATAGCTCAAACTGTCCGTTCCTAACAACATCCTAGTAAATATTTTATCAGCTTTCTCCAGCATAATAATATCGTCCCTAAAACATGGCAACCGGAACTGCACACAGTACTCAAGAAGATGTCTCACCAATGTCCTGTATGACATCAACATGACATCCCAAGTCCAATATTCAAAGGCCTGAGCAACGAGGGCAATCAAGCTAAATGGCTTTTTAACCACCCTATCTATCTGACCCAAATTTCAAAAATTATATTGGATTTAATTTATTTATTATTGTCACATGTACCTAGGTACAGTGAAAAGTTTTGTTTTGCATGTGGTATAGGTAGATCCTACCATACAAAGTGCATAAAGAAAATAGAACAGAGCAAAGAATACAATGCTATGACTGCAGAGAAAGTACCTGAACCCTTAGGCCTCTCTGTGCCACCACACTTCTCAGGGGCCTATCAGTAACTGTATAAGTTCTATCCTTTGTATTACCAAAATGCAATGCCTCGCAATTACTCAAATTAACTCCATCTACCACTCCTTAGTCCATCAACCCAGTGGATCAAGACCTCTTTGTGCTCTCTGATAGTTTAAAATAAGATCAAAGATGAATTCATTACACAACTATTGCTGAAAGTTACCAACTAATAAAAACTGGTGCAATCTTTCCAGTCACTGACTGGTGTGGGCTTTGGTCAGAAAGTTGGAAAAATTGTGTAAGGTAGACAGTGAGGGCTTGTTCCACATCAAGAGCAAAAAGGTCCATATTCCAATCGAATCCAAGACATCAAGATAAGAATCTCTTGAGTGAATGACAAGAGGTCTATTAGCATGAATTCGTATTTATTAACAACTCAGTTCCAGTTAATCCTGCCTCATTGATATGCAGTTTCCTATTCTTCGACTGGAAAGATACTCAGCTGCAACAGTTGCTCACATAAATGTCAGACCAGTTACATGCCGCTGGCTCCTCTAGGCTTCTATCGTGGACACCAGTCACCAGTCTCTTAGGGTATATTCTATGGGCAGCAACAGCCATCGTGGTTGGCATTTGACATATGCCAGCCTCAGCAGACCCACATGTTTCATCTCCAATCCACCTATATGTTTGACAAGCGCCCAAAGCCTGGGCTAGATCTGGGTGCATCTCTCAGCTCATCACTTGCTCTCTTAGTGCTCAGTCTCTACGAACCTACTTTGATACTCACAGAATCTGTGGCTCACCTTGTATTTTTGTGTTTTACCCCTTAGCTAGAGTTTAAAGGTTCACATTACTTCTCACCTTGCTGTTCAGTGCAGATGCAAAGTTGATGCTGTGACCACATCCAGAGTGAGTGGAATAAGTGCTTTTTTCTCTCTAGACATTTGGACTTTACTTGTGAACGATAAAAGGCGCTGCACAGCAAATGCAATAATCAGGCAGTTATACAGTGAAATTGGCTGTAACAGCATTCTGTGAAATACACGCAATGTTCAACTGTGTGGGGTGAAAAAGGAGGTCAAAAGCAATCTTGGCTGTGCCATTCATTATTGCAGGTAGAAGATGCTCATCTCTGTGCAACTGAAATAACCATAAGTAACCTTAAAAATGTCACCTGTGTGGTCACAATTCATAAAGATAATGCAAGACCTCATAGGTTCCACGGGGGCAAAGAATTGACTTCTTATAACCTTGAATTGTCAGTACTTGTCAACATGCTCTTGTTTGCAATGCTTCCCTTTTTGAGTGATATGTGTTTGTAGGTACAACCTTGATCAAATGGTTTGTTGATGCGGGATCAACAACTTTGTGGTCTACTTCTGTATCTGTTACTAAGTTAATTCAAAGTTCCACAAGCTATATCACTTGTGAAAACATTAGACTAGATGGAGGCCATATCCACAGAATTCACCACTCCTCAGGTGTATTAATTACCACCAGAAATGTTTGTTAAATGCATACATGTGAGGCATCTGAGGATGTTGCAAAGATTAAGCTTGAGTATTGGGAGTAAGTGCTTTGAAAGGTTCTGATTGCCTTTTCTTCAATGAAAATGAAAATAAATCTATCATGATTCCCATGATGTGGAGGTGCTGGTGTTGAATGGGAAATCACACAGCACCAGGTTATAGTCCAACAGGTTTATTTGAAATCATAAGCTTTTGGAGCCTCACTCCTTCATCAGGTGGTAGTGAGGTGGTATCAGACACAGAATGTGAAGATAAAGGGTCACACCACTGATGAAGATGAATTAAACAAACCTAAGATGCTGTTAAATCTTTAATCAGTTAGAAGATTTTAATTGATTAATAATGTGTTAGTATATCCCCAAATTCCTTTCAAGTCACTGACCTGAGAGAACTAAACGTTTCAATCAGTGTAAAGAGGAGGTGACATTTTAGGTGAGACAATGCATGTTAGGAGTGAGGCCGTGTATAGAATAGGTTTGTGTTTTGGTTTGGAGTCAGACTGGCTTTATTTCAAAAGTAGGAATTTATAAAAGGTCACATTGACTGACTATCTATAAATTGTGTGCTGTTTGAACAAAATAGACGCTCTATGGCTTTTCAAGCTAAAAATCAATCCTTGATTATTCTAATCCCAAAGGCAAGCTAATATCTTTCAATGTTTTCCCTCTCTCATCATTCAATATAACTATAATACAAATAAATAACTATTAACACTCCAGGTGGCATTGACTGGTTTAAAATCATGACTCGGGAAAGAATTAGTAATGTTTTAAAACATACACAGAACTAAACCAGCAACACTATGCCACAAATTCAAAATCCAACTCAAAAACAAAATATTCTCTGCATAAATTATACATCTTTCATCTATTTTCAACAATATCAATCAACCTTTACCAAATTAGCATGTTTACACATATGCTATAGGATAGCTTCAAAAGCAATATTTGTAAAAGCAAAAATAAAAATCAATCCTCGTTGGATACAGCAGTGATTCCAAAGGATTGGTGGGTTTTACCCTTGTCCGAAAAAGGAGAAAAATAAACATAGAATCACAGAGTCATACAACATGGAAACAGATACTTCAATCCAACTTGTCCATGCCAACCAGGTTTCCCAAACTGAACTAGTCCTATTTGTTAACTACGCACACAATTAGTCTAATTCCAGTGATAGGAATGTTGGATCCTTTTTTGGGAAAACTGTGGAAACTTGCAATCTACAATTGAAGAACAAACTTATATTTATATTGTACTTACGTAACCATCAAATGTCTCAAAGTGCTCCATAACTAACAAAGCACTTTTATAAAAGAATCACTGTGCATTCTATACAGGAGGCAATGTGCATACAAACAGAAAAATGATAATAGCCAGATATTCTATTCTCTGATGTTAAATGAGGGATACTGGCAATAATGCCCTTACTCTTCCTGGTGGCTCAGGAGTCAGCACTGCTGCCTCATGGCCCTAGGACCCCGGTTCAATTCCAGCCTTGGGCAACTGTCTGCATGGAGTTTGCACATTCTCCCTGTGACCGCGTGGGCTTCCTCAAGGTGCTCCGGTTCCTCCCGCACTCCAAAGACATACAGTTAAGTGGATTGCTCATGCTGAAGTGCTTATTTCAAGAAAGAGATGGATAGCGCTCTTAAAGATAGTGGAATCAAGGGTTACGGGGATAAGGCAGGAACAGGATACTGATTGTAGATGATCAGCCATGATCATAATGAATGGTCATGCTGGCTCAAAGGGCGGAATAGCCTACCCCAGCACCTATTGTCTATTGTCTATTGTGCCCAGGGGTATGCATGCTTATGGGGATAGCGTGGGATGCTCTTCAGAGGCTCAGTGTGGCCTTATTGGGCTGCATGGTCTGCATCCATACTATTGGGACCCTATCCTATGATCAAAATACTGTGATATGCATTGGCTACATACAGATGAGTAGATAGCTAGGACCTTGTTTTCATATTTCATCTGAAAGACAGCATTTTCAACAATGTAGTTCTCGCTTGAGTGCAATGGGGTGTCAGTTATTGATTGTTATATTCAAGCCCTGCAGTGGGACTTTGCCCTAGAACTTTCCAATTCAGTTGCATGAGTTGGTTAGCACTGGCGTATCATTTCAGAGAGTGTCAGGGGCTTCTTGGTTTTCACAGACATATTTCTATTACAAATGTATCTCACTTTTGCACAACGTCAAACAATTAGTAATCATCTTACTTTGTTAAATGACACTGCAGTGTTATTGACATTCATTGGTTTACTGCATTTGTAAGACTGTTTTAGGAAATTTCTCATGCGTAGTTAGTCAGTAATATTTATTTAGAAGTAACACAAAGTATCAGCTAAACAAAAGGTTTCAAAGTGATCCTTGAATGCTTATTGAATAGCTAATGAATCTTTGAGACTTTAGAAATACAAACATGCAATGAACTATTATAAATATGAACAAAAGACTTAATCAACATAAACATTAAAACATTCATAAAACTCTATTTGAATGGTTTGAAATTTAAAATGAGTGGAAGATTGACAATAAGCAATGTTCTATTCTGCATTGTTAGTGAAAATCGACACAATCATATTGCTGCATGTTATATGTTGCATCTAAGCATATAAGCATGCATTGAAAGTGCTATCACAGTAAAAATAATGAAACTTTATCTTCAGTCAAGAGATTTGTTTTGTGGTGATAACAAGGAACTACCTCGAGTTATGGTGATTATACTTTTAAACTATTAACCAATTTTAAGACATTAATGGGAACATACCATAATGCAAAAAAGCTTGTAAAATACTTCAATAACATGCTCAAAAGCACAATTACCAGGAAGCAGGCAAAAAACATAAACATACCAGAATTGTGAGTGTTTTGAGACCTTGACATTAAAAAAACAACCAAAATTGCACACTTGCAAGTTTGAGTGGCTATAGATAGCTAATAAAACAAATCACTCGGAAAACCATTCACGGAGAAATTTTGATGTAACCTCTTCTGTGGCATGCTAGCTAAATATTGTGAATCTAGCCCCTCAGCAAATGGTGGCATCTTACAGAAAAGCAATTAAACTGACTGAAGGGGCAAAAGGCACTTAAAATAACCATGATTCACATTTCAGCTCTTTTTTGGAAGAAATAATTGTAACACTCTTCAAAGTATAATTGCTAAGATGCTTAGAGTTGTAGTGAATTGATAATTAAGATTGGTTGCAAAGCATGAGAAAGAGGAAATCTATTTCAGGCATAGGTAGAAGTGAAAAGTTGGAGACTTAATTGTAATTGTATAGAATTATACTTAGACGGTGTTTGTGGCCTTCTTTACAGTCCTGGTTTCCATAAAAAAGTTAGAGATGCTGGTGAAGGTGAACAACAAAAAAAATTTGTAAAAGGGAATGCTCAGAAGTGATCAGATGGATGTATGAGGTGATTTAAACAATTGTCAGGGATGCATAGAGAAATTGTGTCACTCATGAGGCTGACCAGAATTAGGTGGCATTAATGCAAAAGCAAAACTAAAGGTTGTCTTTGAGGAACAAGTCAAGATGTTAGGAAATATTTTGCATCCAACCGGACTCGAACATTTACAACAATATTCAGAAATTTTATCACTTTATAAGGCAAAGTAGCCTCTTTGGCACAAATTGACCATCTGAATGCATATGTGCAACAATGTGGAGCATCCACAAGATGAACGTGACAACGTACCAATGTACCAGGTCTCTATCAACAGCATCTTTTAAATCTGCAGACTGCACCATCCAGAAGAGTCAGAGAAGCTGAAGCATGAAAACAATGTCTACTGCTCTGCCCTCAGCAATCTTCTTCACTACTTCCTCAAAAAGGCTCAATCAAGTTTGTGAGAAATGATTTCCCTTGCACAAAATCAAACTGACTATCTGTAGGGATTGGAACCCTGGGGATCTTATTTACTATGACATCCTTGATTGGAGTTGCTAACTTTGCTAATCATGGGGCTCCAGGCTGACTGATATAAACAAGGGATTCAGAATTTCCTCACGTCAAGGACTGACTCTGAGCTGGCTGGCCATTATAAGTGTACAGTGCACGTGTAAATAAAGGGTGACTTGATGATGGGATACTGGCTTCTGTGCAGTTACTTCACTATCCATAATCATTCCTTGCCTCTCCAAATGCATACAAACCTTATCTTTCAGAACCACTCCCAAAAACTTACTGAAGTTCACTGAAGTCAGACTCAAGGTTCTACAGTTCCCAAGCTTCTTCCTATATCCCTTCTTAAACAGCACAAAATTACCCACTCTCGTCATCCGGCACATCACCATGTTTATAGGTGATACAGATATTTCTGCAAGAGGTAGGCGTGGATGCTAGTCTCCCAGTGGCATTAGACCCAGAGCCTGGAATGGTTGCAGTGCCTGGAGCAGGGACATCCGGTCACAATAGCCCCAGAGCCTGAACTGTTGGAGGTGGTGATGGCTGGAATGGTGACTCCTGGTGGCAGTAAGCCTGGAGCTTGGACTGTTGGCGGTGTTGGCGAATTGATGGCAGCAGAGCCCATGTCAAGGTTATCATTGCTGCCCCTTGGGTAAGTTTTCAGAGAGAAGCCATGCTTGAGACTCCAATTTGAGCAGAAGATGAACACTTATTTATGTAATTTCTTTTTTACCCTTATTGTACCTCAAAATGATGCTGGGTTGTGGCAACGAAACAATTTTTCACTGTATCTTCAAGTTATATGTGACAATAAATAAGTTATTCATTCATTCAGGAGATTCATCAGGAAGAAGTCCTAGTCAGGCAGGTCTGCTGGCTGCTGTTAGGGTTCTTGCTTCAAGAAGGGGAAGTCCCTGCAGTAAATATTCCTTTGGAGCTGATGCCCCACGTCTTATAAAGAACCATTAATAATTAGATGTTGACACCTTTCTAAAGCCATTAGTACCCCTGAAAGAGGTAGCCACTGATTGTACAGCAGTAGGCTCATGGTCCATGATCATCACTGGAGCTCCAGGACATTGAGGGCTTCT
This sequence comes from Stegostoma tigrinum, assembly GCF_030684315.1. Taxonomy (NCBI): domain Eukaryota; kingdom Metazoa; phylum Chordata; class Chondrichthyes; order Orectolobiformes; family Stegostomatidae; genus Stegostoma; species Stegostoma tigrinum. The sequence goes on from NC_081363.1 coordinate 22,749,452, forward strand.
GCAAGTCCCACACTTACTGCCTGAGGATCCTAGAGGGTAGAACATACCTGGGAAGAAGGAATCCTCTTCCCAGTCCACAGGTATGCCCACCAAAGTTCACCTGGCAGTTTGTCCACATGGTGCTTCCCCCCCCCCCTAATCCAATCCATGGATGGAATAACACCAGCTGTAAGGTCCTTGAATGATGTATTCAGGGGTTCAACGCTCCTCTGGGAAGGAAGGCCTTTCTCAAATTCCACTCTCCAAACTTAATTGGGATTGAGTCGAGAAGGTTTCAGGTACTGTACCTTGAGTTTACCTTCTCTAGTATGTGGCTCACCCTCCCCTTTGCCACTATCTTTCAGCCTGCTCTCAGGGGCCGCATTAACTTCCATCCTATGAAACGGTTTAAGAACAACTCAATTAAAATATGATTAAAGTAAAAGCTCTTTTGACTTGCTTCATTTCTAGCACAATTATTTCTATCAATTTTTGAAGAGGTAACTATCTCTTCTTGCATAGTATAGTTCTACTGGAGAAGCAGGTTTGTGTGGATTGCTAACCCAGCCTCATATATATCTGTCACCCCACCTCTCTCCCTGACTTGAATAAAGACACTGCTGTAAACATAATTTTTTGACAAAACATTTGGTCAACTATCCTAATGTCTCCTTCAATATCAATTTGTTTTAGCTAATGGTATTCCTTTGGAGGGCTTTGCAGTATCCTACTGTATTAAAGATACTTGGAAAAGGAAGTTCATATTATTAGTTTATTACCCAATTTAATACTTCACTCTGTACTCAGAATTGCTACGAATCTCTTATGATCAGTGGGACAGCAGCCCAGAGATTATGGGCATTAGCAGGAAGAAAGAACAACATTAGACAGGTGATGTGATTGGACAGCTTGGTTTTAGAAGGCTAGCGTTCAAGTTCTACATCTTCCACATCTGAAGGACATGGGACTTGAACACATTTGGAAAGGTTAATTTGAAAAATACAAAATAAAAAGCCTTTAAGATTAATATCCAAACCAAAGACAAGGGTTCCTGATCTGTTGTCAGTATTTATTCATAATATATTCGCTTATTTAAAATTATAAATGGCCAAAATCCATCTGTTAACCTTCTAATAACTTTTAATTGAATTGGATCATACCACATTAAATCTACTTGATGAAAATGTAATGTAAATCAATTGCATTAATGGTCAATTCTAAGAAATCCCAATCAGATTTCCTTCGATGAAGATGGCTAACAATTAAGCAAAGCATTAACTTATGAAATAAAGATCATCAGGAATAATTTATTAATGTAATTAAGAATTTTCCTGTTTAAAACTCAAGTCCCTTGACGTAAGCTTTCTCATTTACTCTTTTGTTAAACTCAAGTACTAACAAATTAATATGGCATTGAGATATTTTCTTTAGATGTTGAGTTCCCTTTCTGGGAAGGTCACTTCACAAACAAAACATTTGTCATACATACCAATCATAGACCAATATAGTTATTTTATTGATTAAAAAAAGGTCAAATTTAGAAAAAAAATTGCTTTAAGTAAGGATGTTAAAAAATTGCAGTAGAAAGAAATAGGTAGATCTGACGAATAACCTAGCCATAATCTAACATAACGTCAAAATTGGCTTGAGGGGCTGAATGGCCTGTTGTTGTCACTATGTTTTAATATAAAATTGACCTTTGTTCCTTTAACTTCAGAAGTAACTTAGCAGCAATCAAGAATTATAAATAGTTATTAATATTATACAGTTCTATTTTTCTTCCTTTTTGTTAATATCTCCTGAAATCTGCATAATTTACATTTCAAAAGAGAAAAATATGGTACCCAATTATCAATGTGATAAGCACAGTTAAGATAATGGTAACTCCAAAACAAAATGTCTACAAATTCCTTTCTTAAATTAAGAAAGCAAAGCTCAAGGCCACAACGTGTTGTGCAGGAAAGCCATAAAGTTCAAAAAGAGTCAAAGAGATGATTAGAATCAGGCCTTGAAATTATTAGTCCGGGAACATAATCACGACCATTCTCAGAGCCATTAGAAATAACTCATTGTCATTTAGGAACTTTTAAATATTTCTGATAGACATGATAAAGCTGACAGATAAATTCAAGTCTCATCAACTACTAATGGCAAATTCAATCTCCTGGGAAATGTCAGGAATGTTGTATCAGCAGATCAATCCTGCACAATTGACTTCACTCTATTTAAATATATCTCAGGATCAAATGATATTGAATCAACTGATTTACTGATAATTATACTTCTGAAGAGCATTATCAGATTTTATGGATCTTAAATGTCATTATGTTTGTAGTAGCCTTCCAGTAATGATTGCTCTAATGCTCTTGTAAATCTGCGGTTCTGTTTACAATGCAAAGTTACGTTTGGATTGGAACTAGGTAAATAGACACTGAATCTTTACTCCCATTCATGTTTATATAGGATTATGTCAGCATCTTTTGAAATTAGGGCTAGATGAACTGCCAAGACAGCAAACACAGATCCTTGAGGTTGGTGCTTCCCAACAGGAGACTGCTACTATAATATGCATATATATAGTCTTCAGTTCTTCTATAGTACATTTGAAATTGCCACCCACAGAAACTATTTTTTGTATTTAATAGATCAACTTAGATTGTTTTATATCTGTAGCAAGAGCTTTTTGTAAAACATCCAGATGATGCTTTCACTTTCTCAGCAGTTATCAGTGCCAGCTTATGTACCAATCGTCTGAAGAAGGCTATAATAGTCCAGTATTATTATAATTAAGATGAACAACCATACAATTATATCTTTAAACAACAATTTTCAAATTTTTCAAAGCTCAATGTTCAGGGCCTCTAATTATTAGCAGGACCTCTTCTTCCTGCTGTTTACATATGCACTTTGAAAAACTGCTTTGATAATCATTTCTATTAGCATACTGGTGATATATTAGTCAAACCCAGTGGAGGCATTTCAACTAGATTGTCTGCTTCCCTTCTTTATATTCCTCTGCTATGCATTCAGGTGTGGCTGTGTTGCAGACTGACATGACTTCCCACAGAATGGGCAAGGATGAAATGTATAATTCTTCAGTTCTGAAGAAGAGTCACACCAGATGCAAAATGCTAACTCTGTCTCTCTCTCCACAGACCCTGCCAGACCTGTTTAGGTTCTTCGGGATTCTCTGTATTTGTTTCAGATTTCCAGCATCCACAGTATTTCCCCTTTCTGAAATGTATAAAGGTGAGATGCCCAATCTTTCTGCATTATCTGTTGTCCTGAGCTGCCTGTATTATTTCCTGCTTGCAAGAAACGAAGCCAGTAATTGTGTTTGGGCCCCAAGCTATTCTACCAGAATGAATTAACCTGAATCCCCACGGTTTGAAACTTCTATAGGATTCCTTTTCACCAACTCAACATACAGAGCAATTGTCTCACTTCCTGAATTCAGGCATCAGCTACTTACAATCATAATTACTTTAACCAACCTATTTAAACATGTTGTGACACACACATAAGACTTGTACCTTTGTCTCTTGGTTCAGAGGTAGAGAGACTATCGCTGGAGCACAAAAATCACTACTACATTTATATAGTAATTCTAAGTTAAAAATTACCCAAAACACTTCACATCCACTTCACAAAAATGTGTCTGGTGGACTCTGCAAACAAAACCTTGCTAAAGTGATTAGACTTGCGTAACAGTTTAAATGAGATAATCAGGTAAAGGGACAGAGAGATTTAGGGAGGGATTTCTAAACTAAGGGACAAGTTGAAGTCACCATTGTGTTATAAGACCATTGGACTGCGCTTTCATGAGAGGTAGATTGGTGTTGGCTTAACCTGAGGATCACCATCCCTCAAAGAAGGGGAAAGGTCGATAAGGAATATTCTTCATGATAACCTCAGCCAATGTTAGAAATGAATACACAAATTATCCTGCATTGCAATCTAACCATCCATTCAACTGGGCTAACTGACCCCCTTAGGGATTTCTACAATGGGTTACCATTATGAAGGAAATAGGGAACATTTATGAAGTCAGACTTTAAAGATTGCAGAGTCTACAGAAGGATTATGGATCTGGAAAATGTTGCAGATTTTATAGGAGTGAAGGCCTTGAATAATTTTAATATGTTGGCAGACCAGAAGTCAATTTAGATTAGTAAACACAGAAGTGGTGGGTGAACAGGACTAAATACAGGATAGAATAATAAATTATGAACATAAACATTTTCCTTTAAGATAAGAAGTTGAAGACAATGAAAATTTGGGTTAATAGTTGCTTTGACTCACAATCATTAAGATCTACTTTCATATGTCAATCATTCATTAAACAGGCACCATTTACTGAACAATCACCATTTAACATTTGCTGGTAAAGACTTGTAGACACTCCACACTTGCTGGAATGATGCTACTTTGCTTGTGCTCATGTGAAGTGTTTTTAAATTACTCTTATTGGAAAAAAAACTTACAAACTGGAAATCAGATTGCAAATTGACTCCTGAGGACAAAGCCAGAAGACATGAAATCTCTCAAAGATGATTTAACACCACTTGTGTTTTTCCCAGGATGTAGTGACGCACAATGTCATTTTCAAAAGATAATAAAGTGGTTGATTTCACCACTTGTGAATATCATAAGCTTATTGTATGAAATCCCAGGTTACAGTAAGACAATACTCTGCGACTGACGGCTCAAAAATCAGTTTGTGGCTAAACATACAGGTGCAGAGTTCCTTTGTCAGTGATATAACTATCACTACAACTATTAACTCAATATAACATCGTGGGCCGAAGGGCCTGTACTGTGCTGTACTTTTCTATGTTCTATGTTCTATAACCTAAAGTGATATAATACAACAACAGACTACAAAAGTATTAGTGTAAAAATTGGACCCTACAATATAGTGGCACACCTTTATTCATTCATGGGATGAGGGGTGTCACCGGCTAGGCAGCATTTATTGCCCATCGTGCAGTTAAGAGTCAACCACATTGCTGTGGGTCTGGAGTCACAGGTCGGTCAGACCAGGCAAGGATGGCAGTTTCCTTCCCTAAAGGACATTAGTGAACCAGATGGGTTTTTCCCTGACAATCAAATCACGGTCATTGTTAGATTCTTTAATGCTCCTGAGATGCTGCTTGGCCTGCTGTGTTCATCCAGCTCCACACTTTGTTATCTTGGATTCTTCAGCATCTGCAGTTCCTGTCATCTTGAATCACAGTCATTGTTAGATTCTTAATTGCAGATATTTATTGAATTTAAATTCCACCATCTGCCAAGACACGATCCGAACCTGGGTCCCTAGAATGCTACCTGTGCCTCTGGGCTAACAGTCCAGCGATACTACCACTAGGCCATCGCCTGCCTCTGTATGTGAAGATATTTGGATTTATCCATCAAAATGTGTGCAAAACCCGAATATGGTAACCTTTAATAAGCAAATATTTTACTCTTAAAGATTCAATGTGAAACTGAAACATAATTAAGAGGGCTTTTTAACCTACATGGAAGTGGTCAGAAAGGTAGTGGAAAGGACAAATAATTGGTACAAGAAACATACCCGCTCTTCTGTGCAGTCTCAGAAATTAAGTACAAAAACAAAGTTGCTGGAGAAACTCAGCAGATCTGGCAACATCTGTGAAGGAAAAAAAGAGAGTTAACGTTTCATTATGTTCTGAGGAAGGGTCACCAGACCTGAAACGGTAACTCTGATTTTTTTCCTTCACAGACGCTACCAGACCCGCTGAGCTTCTCCGGCAACTTTGTTTTTGTTCCTGAATTACCGTATCCGCAGTTCTTTCGGTTTTACTCAGAAATTAAGACCTGGCTGAAAAGGCTCATGGCTCACCTTCACAAGTCACCACAATTAAGGCCCTTAATTACCTTACAATTACCTCACTTCTTGACAGGATGAGAATGATCTGACCAACATGCCTGGGAAACAGGTACAGGTAGACTATCAGTTCCGTTGGGCAGTGGAGGTTATCCTTTTCTCTTCAGTAATTTTTGCAAAATTGACGGACCCAGTGTTAGGCATGAAGTTGTGGCCCTCACTTGTGATCACTTAGCCCCTCACCTCCCCCAAAATTCCACCTCAGAAACCCTCCCTAAACAGCACGCCTTCCTGAGTGCTATTCCTCCAGTAGTGGCAGCACTTGCCATAGCCCCTGCTGTGGCAGCACCATACTCAGGGGGTGCCAGCCTCTGATTGACGAACAGCTCCAGGCAGGAAGAAGCTCCTAACCCAGATTTGTAATTCCAATGGACCACTCATCACATCCAATCAGCTGGCTGATTGACCTTCGATCCATTAAGTCCTCTGACAAGGTTGGTCTATGGTTTTCTCCCCACTTTCCTGTCTTCAGACTTCATCTTCACATGTCAATCCTCACCTATGATTCAAAACATCTCTTGCTGTCAAATGCATGTTGAGTTTTCACTCAGTTAAGAAATATTCTGCCATGTATAAGCGGTTGAGTGACAGGGTTAACTGACTGCTCTTACGAATATCATTTCATCATCTTTAAAACTCAGTTATTGTCAATATGGTGCTTATTTTTTATTAACCTGCCTGGATTTTATAAAAGATTTACTGTTCTACAAATTTCCTACTCCAGATCAAACTGCGAACTCACTCGTGGTGCATTGTGAAAATAACCTGCAATCCTTTGTTACAAGCAAAAGATAGTGAAGGAGATTTCAGTTTCATTAGAAACAATTAGAAACATTTCCACCCCTTTGAGGCCTGCTATTGTGAATCTCTCTCATGTCAATTATGTCGTACATGGAAAAATGCCCTTTGGGCTGATTAATGTGTATTGTGGATGGAAAATAAATTGGTCAGTGGGTTGTTCATACTGAATGCAGGATAAAGAAGATTAGTTTTAGTTAAACTGGCAGTATCCTATCATCTTAGCTATCTCTGTGTCTGTGTCCTAACAGTTGATGTTATTCTGTGGAGTTGCTCTTGATGGATTGAAATGCATGCAATTCAGACTTTATATACTATGGAAATTAGGCGCTCCATTTAAAAAATAAATTCTGTTCGTTCGAGAAGGGCTTTATATCAATATGAAACTTCTCCTTGCTATTAAATATTTAACTCTGAAGCAGAAAGAAACTTGAGGCTGAATCATAGGGCTTTTCAGCAAAGTGTCACTTTCTCTTATGTTTTCTGGAGGGCTTTTCTTCGGGATGCCTCATGTGCATTCTCACAGCATCTTAAAACACCTGACCTCATGAACCGCAGACACTACCTCTCTCAACCACTTCTGCTGTAACTGAAACAGTTTATTATAAATAAATATGGGGTATCCCTGTTTGGTAGCTAAAAAGGGAGGTGAATTATTATCTGAACGGCGACAGATTGGGAAAGAGGAAGGTTCAATCAGACCTGTGCGTCCTTGTATACTAGTCAGTGAAAGTAAGTGTGCTGGTAAAGCAGGCAGTGAAGTAGGCATGTTGACCATCATAGTAAGAGGTTTTAAGTACAAGAGAAAGGATGTCTTGTTGTAATCGTGAGACCTTTGTGAGACCAAAATCTGTGGTGGGTAAATTGTTGGAGATTATAATCAAAGATAGGGTAAGGATCAACTCAAAAAATTTCAGTTGATCAGGGCAGTCAGTATAGATTCATGAAGAGTAGGTCATGCCTAACAAGCATACTGTTTTTTGAAGATGTGACAAATGTGGTGGACAGAGTTAACCTGATTGAAGTTATTTACATAGGGTTCCATGATGTTTTTGATAAAGGCCCTCTCAAGAGACTGTTAGCTAAGGCAGAAGCCCATGAAATTGAGGGCAAATGACTGACATTGATGAGAAATTGTTTGAATGGCAGGAAACAGAGAGTTGGAACAATGGGTAAATATTTAAATTGGCAGGACGTGGCTCGTGTTGTCTCAAAGGGATCTGTATTGGGGCCTCAGTTATTCACCATACTCATGGCCAACTTGGGTAATAGCATTGGGTAATTGGGTAACAACTTGGGTAATTTGCTGATGACACAAAATTGGGCAGCATTGTAGACAGTGTTGACAACAGCATAAAACTGCAAAAGGCTATTGATAGATTAGACGAATGGGCCAAGTTGTGGCAGATAGATTTCAATATAAGCAAGTGTGAGGTTATCCATTTCAGACAGAAAAAGGATAGATCTGGATTTTTTTTTAGAAGGCACAGAGTTAAATACAGTGGAGATCCAATGAAATTGGAGGGATCAGGTGAATAACTCTTAAAACTGCCACGATCGGGGGCAAAAAAATTCAAGAAGGTGACTGGAAAATTGACCTTTATGGCTCAGGGGCTGGTGTATAGGGATGCAGGTGTTTTTTTTCGATTAGATTCCCTACAGTGTGAAAACAGGCCCTTCGGCCTAACAAGTCCACACTGCCCCTTGAAGCATCCCACCCAGACCCATTCCCTTATAACCCACACAACCCTGAACACTATGGACAATTTAGCATGGCCGATCCACCCAACCTGCACATCTTTGGACTGTGGGAGGAAACCAGAGCACCCGGAGGAAACCCACGCAGACACGGGGAGAATGTGCAAACTCCACACTGACAGGTCCCCGAGGCTGGGATCGAACGTGGGTGCCTGGCGCTGTGAAGCTGCAGTGCTAACCACTGAGCCACTGTGCCATCCCAGGTGTTACATTGCAGTTATACAAAATCCTGGTTCGACCCCAATTAGAATACTGTGATCAAATCTGAGCACCAGACTGAGGAAGGATGTTTCGTCCCTGTAGGAAGTTCAATGCAAGTTTACAAGGATAGTACCTGAACTTCAGGGGTTCAGAGAGATTAGACAAATTAGGCCCATTTTCTTTAGAGTTTAGAAGGTCATTACAGGGATGGTTTGGAGTTTGGGACTAAGTATGATGTGTCAAAATTTGCAGATGACACTAAGATGAGTGGTAGAGCAAAGTGTGTAGAAGACACTGAAGAGGGATATAGGTAGTCTAAGTGAGTGGGAAAAGGTTTGGCAGATGGGGTACAATGTTGATAAGTGTGACGTCATCCATTTTGGTTGGAATAACTGCAAAATGGACTATGTTTTAAATGGTAAAAAACTGCAGCACGCTGCTGTGCAGAGAGGCTTGGGTGCCCTTGTGCATGACTCGCTAAATGTAGGATTGCAGGTGCAGCAGGTAATTAAAAAGGCAAATGGAAGATTGTTCTGTCATTGCCAGAGGGATGGAGTTTAAAAACAGGGAGGCTATGCTGCAGCTGTATAGGTTCTGGTGAGGCCACAGCTGGCGTACTGTGTGCAGTTTTGGTCTGCTTACTGAGAAGAGATATACTATCACTGGAGGGGGTGCAGAGGAGATTCACTCAGTTGATTCCAGAATTGAGAGGGTTGGATTATGAGGAGAGACTGAGTAGGCTGGGATTATACTCATTGGAATTCAGAAGAATGAGGGGGGATCTTACAGACACGTATAAGATTATGAAGGGAATACATAAGGTGGAGGCAGGGAGGTTGTTTCCATTAGCAGGTGAAACTAGGACTAGAGGGCATAGCCTTAAAATAAAGGGAAGCAAATGATGGACTGAGGTCAAAAGAAACTTCTTCACCCAAAGGGTTTTGAATGTGTGGAATTCCCTGCCCAGAGAAGCGGTTGAACCTACCTCACTGAATGTTTTTGAAGGCAAGGCTCGATACATTTTTGAACAGTAAAGGAATTAAGGATTATGGTGAGTGGGCAGGTATCTGGAGCTGCGTCTCAAAAAGATCAGCCATGATCTTATCGAATGGCGGGGCAGGCTTGAGGGGTTGGATGGTCTTCTCCTGCTCCTAGTTCTTACGTTCTTACGTAAGGGATGTTCTAATCAAGGTCTTCATGATATTAACAGGGAGAAATAGTGTAAATAAAGATAAAATGCTTCCACTATTTGAAGATTCTAGGACTCAGGGGCATAGTCTCAGAACTACGGCAAGCCATTTAGGGGAGTTGTTAGAAAACACTTGCACATCAAATGTAGGTCAATGCTAAATCAATTGTTAATTAATCACCAACTTAAAGCCATTTCAAGCATATGACAACTGAGGGATAGCCTTTCTAAATGGGAAGGAATTGCAACACATCACCATTGTAAAATCCATTTTTCTCACGCCAAGTTTGAATCCTTTCTGTGATTAACTTAAATTTATTTCTCTCTCTCTAACTACAGTCTGCTCAACATTTAGAACCAATCTACCAATAGTTAACTCATCTTAATTTGTTGTAATCTTGCAAAGTTCTATCCGTTCACCCTGAACTTCAGTGAAAGAAGATTCTGCCTTACAAATCTTTGTTTAGAACTTATTCCTTGGTCACTTTCCAATGTATTTCTACAGGATTTACGAGCTACCTTTGGTGCAGTGTCCAAAACTGCACAAAGAAATATAACTGTACTCTGCCTAGGGCCTGATAGAAGTTCAAAATTAACACCTTCCTTTTCATTGCATGGTAATGGATTCATACCAAGGTTTCCATTTTCACTATTTATGGCATTTACAGTTTTGAACCATGTCTTTAGATTTTCTGAAATGTTAGTCATGTTGATTGTGTAAAAATGGTGAAAAAGTAGAATGTGATCCTGGTCATGAAAATGCTGATGAATTTCCCATGCTGACTTGTGCAGAATCACTTGGCACACCCTAGAATCATTTCAATCTTAGTTATATCCCTCATCTTACAAGGATCTTGCGCGCAACTTGCATAATTCAGGATTGGGCTAGTGCATATTTTTTGAGGTATAATTCAGATACTCTTAATGTAATGCCAATGACTCTCCCCCAGAAATCTGAGAACACTGCTTAATTTGGATGTAATCCAATGTGGAAGAACATTGCAGAATGCTCTGAGGATGAACCTCAGGCATGTTTGCATATCTTCTTGTTGGAGAATTGATTACAGATTCTAAAATTTGAAAGCAGTCATTGATGTTGGTCATTCACAAAACCTGTTTTATTCTGGCATAAATGCCATCTTCCATTCTTACCATTTCTCCAATTCCAGATGATCCCTTGCAGTTAAATGATACAAGCTGAATTTTTCCTTGATGTTTCAGTCATACATCTGGCTCAGGAATTTGTATGACCAGAAAGGAAGGTGAATCAGAGTAGGCTTTACTGCTGGGGGTGGATGTGGGAAAGCCTTTCAAAACTGAGGCAAGTACATGGGCATAGTTGCTCAGAGCTGCTGCTTAGAAAACATGACTTTAGAAGAAGTTGAAAGCACCTGTGGATTGTTTGCTAGAAAGATTGTGGAGAACATGTGTGTTAAGTGTAAAAGTGGAATGTTCATTTCTTGAGTTTAAAGTATACATAGTTTGCAAAATTTGATTAGCCAATTGTGTTTTTAGCTACTTGTTACAAGTACATTGAAATCCTGTGACATCCTGTACAGCTGTTCAAATGCTCAAACTGCTCTTTAAATTTTATTGGTATCTCTGTAGAAATGGCGTGGCCTTTCTGTTCTGCCATCTATTAGTGACTCATGTATCGAAGAAAATTTGATCAGAAGAAATAAACCATACAGGCACTTAAGCCTGCTCAGCCAATCGGTAAGATTTGATATGACGGTTAGTTGTGTATTAATTGTGTTTTGTTGTATGCAGAGAGTGGGCATTAACTGGGCATGACTCGACCTCTTCTAAATAGGCAGTTTAAATTTTGTTGTTGGGTTAGGTTACGCACGTTTGTCGAGTTTAACTCTATAAATATCAATCAAGCTACATAAATATTGGTTTCAATTCTACCCTTCACTAGCTGGCTTTCTGGAACAGGACAATGAATAGATACAATTCCTATCTACATGTAACTATCAAATGTGGCAAGAAAACTTCATCCATAAAAGAATTTCCCAGGAATCAGTTGCACAGTTGACAAAAGCCTTAAATTTTACTTACCATTTAAATCTGATCAATGTTCTTGAAAAAATCCAATTTACTTTTAATTTAGTTTGGATCACATCACTGGAGTCAGTACCTACATGCCAGAATTCATAATATTAAAAATGGTGAATTACTTACAATTAAAACAGACAATTTTGCCACTTCATTCATTTGCAATTTGTAATAGGCCAATATGTATCAATTCCACATTGAAGTTATGACCTTACTTCTACAATAACTTCATTTTACAACTAAAAGAAAATAAAGTACACAATAATGACATGGCTAACATTTTGACGGTAGCATATATAAGGGATGAGGGGAAACAGTTAATTTTGTCTTCTGGTGTAAGTCAAAGGCTACAGTTGTTAACAAGCATCTAGTAGAATCATTAAAATGATCTCGGGGATTAATATGACATCAGAATGGAACAGATTATCAGACATTTGATGAACTTTTTTTCCTTATGCATAATCATATCAAGAGGAATAAAAACACAATCAAAATTCTAGGAAAGATAGAGGGATTACTTGATAATAAGACACAGAAATGTTTAACCCCAGGTTCAAAAAGTATATTGAAATAAAACAAAATCCTCAACATTTTTTAACCCTTTTGATCCCTTGCCATTTGACATTGTAAATGATTCCAGCTCAGTAATTGCCGCTCCCTTTTAAAACCACTGTCATTGCCCATCACCCGGAGAAATAACATCCATGGGTTGTCGAACTTTACAAACTCCTGCACCTCCTCCGCCTCATGTAATTGAATGCGTCATCACCTCTCAATTCTGAGCAATCTTTTCAGTAACGCTGTACTTGAACTTCACCAACTATGTTTCCAGCCCATTCACGGTGCAGAATTTGTCCAGATCAGTCATTAATTAGATCCTCTGTGACTGTGACCATGATAAATGTGCTCTTCTTATTCTCCAATTAAATGCTATGTTTTTGTGATGATCAGGCTCTATTTGCACCCAGGCCTGACTACTCTGCACCCCGCCCCCAGAATATGTGACACTCTTATAAACATGACCAGCTATCAATCTGACCCAATGCAATTCAACAACTCCCCCACTGTCTCCACTGACACCCTTCCCAACATGCCCCACTGCTTCTGAGCACCCCAAACCAATACAAAACTGGACAGCACGGTGGCTCAGTGGTTAGCACTATAGCCTCACAGCGCCAGGGACTCGGGTTCAATTCCAGCCTCGGGTGACTGTCTATGTGGAGTTTGCACATTCTCCCTGTGTCTGCATGGGTTTCCTCCGGGTGCTCTGGTTTCCTCCCACAACCCAAAGATGTGCAGGTTAGATGGATCGGCCATGCTAAATTGCCCGTATTGTGGGTTATAGGGGGATGGGTCTGGGTGCTTCAAGGGGCAGTGTGGACTTGTTAGGCCGAAGGGCCTGTTTCCACACAATCTTATCTAATTCAACTCTGCCCCAAAACTGACCCCTACCAACACCCCCCAAATCTTCCCTAGCTGTGTCTGCCCCATCACCCACATGCCATCTTACCTCATTACCTACTTAGCAGTTTGACCCTTAATCCATATGCCATGCTACCCCTTTGCCCACTCACCTGCTTCCTGAACTCCTCCCTCACAGACAACCCAACCTTCCTGCCCACCTGATATTCAGAGCCTCATATGCCACTTGGCATCTTAATCCCTCACCCAACCAGTTTCCAAGCTACCTAAACACCACCTGCCAACATCTTCCGCTTCTGAAGAAGGGTCACCAGGCCCAAAACGTTAACTCTTTTTTTCCCTTCACAGATGCTGCCAGACCTGCTGAGCTTTTCCAGCAACTTTGTTTTTGTTTCTGCCAACTACTTCCTCAGCCACTATATTATCTTCTCTCCATGCCTTATCAAAGTGGATTTGACACCTCTAAATGACAGAATATAGCAGCTAGTATCGAAGAAAGGGTCTCCATTGATGAACCTGCCTTTTTGAAGAAGGCCTCCAAAATGGGTAAGCTGCACATTTCTCAAGAAGCCCAAATGGGAAATTTGGGCCCTGGGGCAAGATAAGTGAGTCAGAGTGGAGTGGTGAGTGCACATTGAATGCCATTGTTCAGGAGACTCAACCCAGTATGTTATAACTGATGTGGCACATAATATGTTTAAATATGACAGCACACTGGGTTGATCTTCATACAATAATAATTCAGGTTGGGATACCTGTTTGTTTAACTCTCAAACAAAGGAACCAAGTAAAAATGCACATTTATGAATTGAATCATTACGCAGAGACACAACTGCTATCGTGTGAGTGGATTTAACTCCTGAGCTCTGAGGGCATGTGGGATGAAATTCTGAAATTAGATTTAGATTGCTGGCATTGTGCATACAAAGCTGACATCAAAAAATAGATTATCATGGGCTAACAGCAGCTTGAGGCTTGGTATTGGGGATTTATGAGTGTCAGATTTGGATTAATCTGGCAAAATAGACCAATTCTAATTTTGTATCCCAAATATTTGCACATCTCGAACAATATTCCAGTGTTGGCAGAGTATTTTTCTGTTTATGTGACTTTTTTTTTACCCCGTACTATATTTGAATAGTGACTTGTGGCCACAACTGTGGGACTATAAGCTAACCAGAATTGTTCGTTATGGAAAAGCATTGCTACACTTAAGACATCTTATTTCTCCTGATGACCGTATATTCTAAAAAGAAAGAACACCCAGACATCTTCATCTTCCAAAAGCAGCACTGTATTTATATGTAGCTTTCATGGAGCAACTTTGAAACATATGTCAAATGTTTAGCTCCAACAATGATCGAGTCCGGGGGGTTGACAGTGAGTACACATTCCTACATTAGTAAAAGAAAGAATTTTTGAGTTTCTCAATCACGTTAGTCAGATTTGTCTATCAGATTACTTTGCAAATCATAAGGGCCTGTGAATTGTGCTCCAAAGATTTACATGTCCAAGAAATTTTAGCCCAATCCTGCAACTGCTTCCTGATGATATAACCAGAATGACCTTAAAGAGGAAATCTGAAACAGACGCCTTCAAATCCCAGCCAGATTCAAACAAAGCTCTGTTCACAGTCCATATACCATTCACAATCTCCCTGACAATGGCTATTCATCTCATCAAAGATCACTAGTCCTCAGGAGTAATTTCAAATACATCTAAATGGAAAGTTGCCTGACCTCAGTTGCCTCCGTGTCAAAAATAAGCTGACCACCATAGAACAACATGAACTACAGTTTATAGAGGACTAGTCACACACTATAAACATTTCCCTCTCTTGACTTGTGTAAACAAATGGTTTGAATGGTTATCAACTGAATTTTCCCAGAATTTGACTAAGTGCCAATTTGAATAATGCTCATGCAACTTTTTCACTGGGGCTCGAAATGGAGGTAGGCATCAAGGGGTGGAATCTTATAGAAACCAACCAAATTCTAATAGGACCAGACAGGGTAAGCACAGAGAGGCAGGTTCTGACGAAAAGCAGTTCAAAACCAAGCCACAAAAAGCAATTGAAGCTAAAATACTGAATATTTTCATGAAAGAGATAAATATACTTCTTCAGGTATCAGGAAGGGTATCAGGAACAAGGTATTAAGTTGGGTGCTGAGCCATGATCATATTGCATAGCAGGACAACCTTGAAGGCTGAAAAGTCTACTCCTGCTCCTAATTCCTCTGTTTTCTCTATTCCTTTCCTTTACTCCAAGAGAGATTTTTATGTTATTTTCTAAAACTTGCCCCTTTAGATGTGCATCATACCAGGACCTCTCTCCACAGTTCTTTCATGCCAAGAATTGCCTCAGGGATAGTGATCAGAGGCAAGTTAGCACTCCAATTGTCAATTGGGATCTCAACACCCTGGGTGATGGGATCATACAGAGAAGGGCTGTCACCTTCTCTCGAGATCTGTTGAGAAGACAATTCCACCAGATTTTACCAGATTGGCACCAGGGTTAGTGCAGCATGGACAGCCCAGGTAAGTGTGCAGCAATGCTACGAGAAGGAGAATGACCTTCTGCACACCATGAGGGTTAGTGCCCCAGATTCTCTTTGCTATCTCACACACACTCCTATTGCTACTACTACATGAACTTCTGACCAAGTATCATGGCTTAACACTCTCACTCTTGTAAACAATAGCTTCCCTCAATTCCTTTCACCACCCCAAACCCATAGATTATTAACTCTGAATGGCCTGAGCACTACCTATGCACTCATTCAAGGCACCTCATCACCATTTCCCCAATTTTCCCATATACAACAGCACTAATAGTTATGTCAGTCACTTTCCTCTTACTCAACCCTTTCCTTTTTCCCAGGAACAAATGTCCCATGATAGGGCAGAGAGAACCAAGATGGGTGGGAGGGTGATGAACATTCATTTCCTCACCCTCGACAAGGAGAGGATCCTTGTTCTAGCTGGTGAAGACCCCAACTGTTTATGTAGTGATGCAAAGTCCTCTATGTCCTGGCAACTAAGTGAGAATCATTGTCCATTGCTGTGCTGCTTTCTCATTACCATTATTGTGAACATGTTCTTAACATTCCTAAACCATTCCCCCCTATTTTGTGACTTATTCTCACTTTTACCTCCTGCAGATACCATTGGAATATGCCCAAGAAATCCCTGACATCAAGAAGACACTCATGTGATACATCTCCTGCTTCACCTCTGAGGCCACAGATCCCTCAGAGATTGACCAGAAAGGCTGCCTCCACTTCTCCACTTCCTCCCACCCATAGCTCAGATACTGACACCTCAATAAATATCATAGCTAGATTAGAGACATGTGCTGGTGAGCATACTACTGGCACATCTCCACAGATGTTCAAAGAAGAAATGCCAAAGATTGCTGGCACTGAGAAAACTGGCCCAGGTACTGGCAGGAGAGAACACCTCGCTGTGGCGATTTAACAACTTCATATAATTGTTGCTGGTTACCATGGAGAACTACATCTAATACTATCTCCTGGGTGTACACACAGGCCGGCTCTCCATTGCTGAAAGTGATTGGTGCTCAGAACTAATGGCAAGGCAATAGGGGGAACGATGGACCTTAACTTTCCTCCAGGTGCCCCTTCCTCATAGGGAGAGGGTATTGTGCCAGAAATCACTGACAGTAGCCTCCACCAATACTCCCCCACCACACTTTTGAAGTCTCTGCAGAACACTTCAGATATGTCCGGGCCTTCGATCTTCACCATGTTCATCAGTCCTGTGGGAGGTCAAGCCAAGGTTGGATATCCTGCCTCATTCAGCCACGAATGCCCCATGGTACCCAACCAAAGATCTGGCAGACTGCATTTTAAGGCAGGCTCCCTTCAGTCCAGCTGTGTAGCCCGGAACTGCACTAACATACCTGTGGCAGGTAGATGTTCCCGGTGTAAGATATAGTGCATGGTGCCAGCAATATATCTGCACCCTTTACAGATGACTGCTGACCACCTTAACAGATGACTGCTGACCACCTTAACAAGTGGTCTGACTTTGTGGCTGCACTAACGGGAAAGGCAGTTCAGATATATTGTGAGACATTAAGCTCTGGCTGAAGTGGCAACGTGCAAGGAAGCAAGACAAAGTAGAGATGCTGTCAACATTCAAACAGATACATAATGATTGAGCATCTGGAGACAGTTGAAGACCAGTGAGATCCAACCTTGTATAATCCATGAGTTGTGTGCCTGTCCATTATTGAAAAGTGTCCTGACAGGAACAATACAATGAAAGGTGCCTGTGTACTCTATTAATGTTTTGAAATGTATTCCAATTGGATCAGAAAAGGTCCATGAGGGATTGCTGAGGGAAGCACATGTCTGATGTGAACATCCATGGGTGAAAAATACACGCTAACACAGCCTGTGGAGCATGTTCAGAATTACTGGTGACTAATGTCATGATGGAGAACTGGAGGAGCAAGCTGTTAGATACTGTAGGAGATAGCCACCAGAGGCACTCAACCAGCAGAAAAATGGAAATAAGTCAGATATTATAGTGGGAGGGGGTTCCTCATGATATACAGATATATTCACAGTTTGGGCTGCTAAATATCTATTACAACCATTTTTATGGGCGGTTCTACCAAAGAATGGCCCTAAATTCAGCAGAAGGTCAAATCAGCCCAGACAGTAATATGAGTTTGATTTATACCATCTTTCCATTGAAGCCATGGCAGCTAATCAGGAGAAATTCCAGGATAATCCTGGTTTATGGTGTTAGATCATCTCAGCATCGAACTGGCCGACAACTGGAGCTTTTATGAAAATATGTCTACTCCTGAACAGGATACCATCATATAATGCATTGCAGACTGTGCAACAATCTGCTCATAATATACATGATTGTGACAGGCCATCATACTTTCGACACAATTTCCTGACTATTGTACATTTTAATATTAGTCCAATGTTAAATATCAACAATGGATTCAGCGCACGTTCTTTTCTGAGCACACATATCTTTATGCAGTGATGTTTAGTTTGCAATGGAGTGCTCTTTTTTGAACACATTTGAGCCTGCAGCTGAGAATAATTATGTAAATAAGTCAACCTAAAAATCTTGTACAATTAGCACATGACCTCTCTAATGAGATTTACACTAGGTTTGAACTGCTTAAAATTGATTTTCCTGGTATACAAAATTTAGAC
This sequence comes from Stegostoma tigrinum, assembly GCF_030684315.1. Lineage (NCBI taxonomy): Eukaryota > Metazoa > Chordata > Chondrichthyes > Orectolobiformes > Stegostomatidae > Stegostoma > Stegostoma tigrinum. Next base: position 22,767,972 of record NC_081363.1, read on the forward strand.
CCAAACCGATTGCTATAGGACCATGTAACTCAACCTATCAAGCCTGCTCCACCATTCCATTAGCCCAGGGCTGTTCGCCTACCTCAGTGTTATTGTCTCACATTACATCTGTATCCCTTGATGCTATTAGTTTCCAGAAATCTATCAATTTTTGTCTTGAATGCGCTTAATGATTGAGCTTCGACAGACTTCTGGAGTGGAGAATTCCAAAGATTCACCACACTCTGTGTGAAGAAATTCCTCCTCATCTCATTCTTAAATGCCTACCCCTTACTCTGACATTTTCTACAATGGTTATATGCTCACCAACCAGGGGTAAAATCTTACATATATCCACCCGATTGTATCCTGTAAGAATGTGGTCAGTTTCAATGAAGAGTCATGACTCTTTCTTCAACACTCTAAAATCTACTGGCCAAAACTTCTCATAACGTAATCCTGCCATGCCAGGGAGTAATCTGGTGATCATCCATTGCACTCCATCTCTGGCAAGTCTCTCATTTCTGAAATAAGAGGGCCAAAACATAATGCTCTCATCAAAGCTTTGTAGAACTGCTGGAAGACATCTTTACTGTGCCACTCAAATCTTTTTATGATGAAGGCCAGCACACCAACTGCCTTCGAACTGCTTGCTGCACCTGCATGCTATCTTTACATGAAACAAGAACAAGGACATCAACATCACTTTGGACACCCATACTTCCCAATCTTCAACATTTTACAATGTTGTGCCTTTTTTCCACTAATCTATATTTGGCACTTATGTCCATTATATTCGATATGCATGTACTAGTCCATTTACTTAGCCTTTCCAAGTAATCTTGATGTCTCCTTCACACAGCTTATGTTCCCATACAATTTGATATTATCAGCAAGCTTGAAATATCACAAATTACCCTTACATCTAAATCATTTATAAAGATTGAGAGCAGCTATGGTCCCAGCACTGATCCTTGCAGTAACCTATTAGTAACATCCTGCCATCCTAAGAACAATCATTTTATTCCTATTCTCTACTTTCAGTGCATTCACCAATTCACAATCCAAAATGGTATATTTTACCAAATCTCATTTACTCCAAGTGTATTCACTAACTCCACCTGGCAATTTGCTAAAGGACAGCTAGAAATCCAAACCCATTGCATCCACTGGTCTTCCTTTATCAATGTTTCAAGTAATATCCTCAAAAAGATATCAAATATGATTTCCTTTTCATGAAAACTTTTTGACCTTGGTCATTTTTTCTGTTGTTTTCTAAATGTTCAGTTATCAAAACCTGTACAATACATTCAAAGATAACAAAGTGTGGAGCTGGATGAACACAGCAGGCCAAGCAGCATCTTAGGAGAACAAAACCTGACGTTTTGGATCTTCTCTCCAATATATTCTAACATTTGATTTACTACTTATGTTAAACTAATAGGTCTGTGGCTCTCTATTCCTCCTCTTCCTACCTTCTTAAACATTTGCCAGACTGCAGGGATATTTGCAGAATCTGTAGAATACCTGAATAACCAACAGTGTGCCACAAGGATCAGTGCTGGGTCCACTGCTTTTTGTCATTTATGTAAATGATTTGGATGTCAACATAGGAGATACAGTTAGTAAGTTTGTGGATGACACTAAAATAGGTGGTGTAGTGAACAGTGAAGAAGGTTATCTTGGAGTACAATGTGACCTCAATCAGATGGGCCGATTGGCTGAAGAGAGGCAGATACAGTTTAATTTAGACAAATGTGAGGTGTTGCATTTTGGTAAGGCAAATAAGGACAGGATGTTTATAGTTAATGGTAGGGTCCTGAGGAGTGTGGCTGAAAAAGAGACCTTGGTGTATAGCTTCATAGTTCTTTGAAAGTAGAGTCACAGGTAGACAGGTTAATGAAGAAGGTGTTTGGTATGCTTGCCTTTATTAGTCAGTGCATTGAATGTAGGAGTTGGGAGGTCATGTTGTGGCTGCACAAGACATTGGTTAGGCCAGTTTTGGAATTCAGTTTTTGGTTCTGGTCTCCCTGCTATAAGAAAGATGTTGTTAAACTCTAGGTTTGGCCTCAACAAGGCTGTGTATAACAGCAACAACATACCCCAATTCCTGCATTCAATAACTCTCACAATGAATGCCAACATAGCACTTGCCTTCTTTCCTGCCTGCTGTAGCTGCATGCTTGCGTTCAGTGACTGGTGCACAAGGACACAAGGGTCCTGCTGCACAACACCCCTCTCCCAATTTACACTCATTCAGGTAGTAACCTGCCTTCTTGTTTTTTGCTTCCAAAGTGAACAACCTCACATTTATCCAAATTATACTGCATCTGCCAATGATTTGCCCACTCACCCAACTTTTCCAGATCATGCTGAATGATCTCTGCATCCTCATCACAGATCACCCTTCTACACAACTTCTTATCATCTGCAAACTTTGCAACATTACATTTTGTTCCCGCATCCAAATCATTTATATGTACTGTGAACAGCTAAGGTCCCAGCACCGATCCCTGTTACTAGTTACTACCTGCCAATTTGAAATGGACCGATTAATTCCTTCTCTTTGTTTGCCCTCTATCCATCTCAGTACACTTCCACCAATCCGATGCACTTTAACCTTGTACAATAATCTCTTATGCTGGACTTTGTCAAATGGTTTCTGAAAGTCCAATTATACCACATCGACTGGCTCCCCCTTGTCAACTCCACTAGTTACATCTTCATAGAATTCTGACAGCTGTGTTAAGCATGATTTTCCCTTCATAAATTCCTGCTGACTTTGTCTGATCCTGCCACTGTTTTCTAAATTATCTGCTATAAAGCCCTTGATATTGAATTTGAGAATTTTTCCCTCTACTAATGTTGGGCTTACTGGTCTATAATTCCCCATTATCTCTCTACCTCCCTTTTTGAATATTGGAGTGACATTACCTACTTTCCAATCTTCAGTGACCATTCCAGAGTTTACAGAATTCTAGAAGACGACCACCAAAAGAACATTATTTTTAGAGCCACTTCCTTGAGTACTCTGGGATGTGGATGATCAGGCCTTGGGGATTTATCCAAATTCAATCCAGTCATTTTTCAGATTTGTGTCCTCTTTTGTGAAGACAGAACCAAAGTACATCTTCTGTTGCTCAGCCATTTCTCTGTCCCATTTTACACATTCCCCTGTTTCTGTCTTTGGGGAACTTACATTGTCTTCACCATCTTCTTTCTCTTCGTGTATCTATAAAAAACTCTTAGTGTCAGTCTTTATGTTCCTTGCAACCTTACTTTTATACTGTATTTTCCCCATCCTAATCAATACCTTGGTCCTTCTTTACTGCTCCAAACTGTTTTTAAACTTCTAAACTGCTCCTAATCCTCAGATATATTATTTTTCTTAGCCAATCTGTATGCTTCTTCCTTGGATCAGATAATATCTCTAATTTTCTTTGTAAGACATTGATTGGTCCTCTTACCCATTTTGCTAATGTGCCAGGCAAGAATAAACAGTTGTTGCAGTTCTCCCATATGTTCCTTGAATTTTTGCCATTGCCATTCCACTGCTATCCCTTGAAGTAACTCTCTCCAAACTATCAAGGCCAACACACACCTCAAATCTTTGCAGTTTCTTTAATTAACATTCAGCGCCCTCATCTCCGAATCAATTACCTGATTGTCCATTTTGATTTAAAAGCTCAATTTGGTTTGTTCACTCATCCCCAAGGGGACTTGCATAGGTTCTCTCATTTTATGGTCACTGTTTCCCAAAGCCTTATAATAATAAGCATAATAAGGGTATTAATTAACTTTTTTTTCATTACACAACTTGAAATCAATCTGATCCTGACTGACTCATTATTATACTGCTCCAAAAACCCAATTCATACACATCCCAGGAATCTGCGTCGAACAGCATTTGTTCTGATTTGGTTAACCCAGTCCATGTGTAAATTTACCTTACTCACTATTGCTGCATTAAGTCAGGTTACAAGCATCTCTAACTTCCTGGTGGTTAACATTGAAATATTATAAGCTCTTGAAATAGCCGGTGTTAGAATTTGAACACTGAAGGAATAATTTGCTCCTTATTTAATGTAAAATATCATCTTGGTAATGGTATAAAATTTGTGCTACGAACAACCAGCTAAACTTTCATTCACAAAGGTGATTTCCACTTTCAATGCACCAGGGCACTCATTCAAGAAGTTTCAGGGCATTTTAAAGTCTAACCTTTGACCCAAATTCCTCTTTTCACTTTGACAACCTAACTGGGATCAAGCAATTTGTTGCAAACAATTTCAAGTGCTGCTTAAAATGCTTCTTATTGTTCACTTGCTGCTAACAATTTGAAGATTGCTTTTGAAACACTTTCAAAGAATTTCTGTAGGATTTTATCAAGCCTAAATAAACAATCCTGTGTGTATTATACAACTATTTGTTTCAGAAATTCTGAGGCATTCATCTAACATGGATAAGTGCTGGGTTGCCCCTACTTTGTAAGATATCTTTTTTGGTTGAATAAAGAGAATGGAAGTGAGTGGCCATCAGACTCTTGTTAAGGTTTCTCCTTGGGGTGCAAGAGGATCATGTGAATATAGGCAGAACATCAACAGAGCACTGTGAGAGTGAGATAGTGGTACAGGGTATTCCTCCTCTTAGCTTTCTGAATCTCCAGTGCCTCATCCAATAATCTATGCATTTCTCACTTGGCTTCTAATCCATTCTGAAACATTTCAGATGAGCCAACTAACCACATAACAGGTTCAGTGAAAGTAGTTGAATAGGGCTCACACTTAACAACTTCTTCCAGCTAGAGTGGGGTACTAGAATCAAACAAGAATAATGTCAAAGGGGTGCATTAAATAATTAAGGAGGAGAATTTAGGATAATACAGCAAGAAATTTCCATTGGCCTCATGGAGAGAAATGTTTCATCCAACTCAACAAAATTGACACAGCCAAATCATCATAAGATTCAGCCCAAAACTTTCAGCCTACAATGAAATTCTCCAAGAAACAGGGTCTTAGATGTCTGAGGAATGTTCTCTGTTGTTTCAACAAAAGTTGCCAGATTATGATAGAATTGGAGGACTTTATCACAATAGATCTGACACTTGCTAACCAACAGAACACAGCCAGTGACATGGTAATGAGGGTCATCCTTTCCTTGAGATTGTGCTCTCAGCAGTGCTCCAAAGAATTGTGTTGAAACCTTTAATCTTGACAGATACAATCACTTTCCCTGCAAATTTTAAAAAATGGGCTGCAGTCATTTCCAGTTGCTAGATGAAGCAACAGCAAAAACTCAGAATCATGTCGTCATTGTAAGATGATCTTCTGGGATTGCAAAATTGTCTGGAGCAATAGAATGTTGCATTCAATGTCCAGAAACAGTATCTCATGTATTACCAGCAAAACTAATAGATAGGATAGAATCTTATAAGTACCGGAATCTTATGGCTATAGTGACAAATGTGAGAAAATCACATTAGAAATCAAGGGAAGCCTTTCTTGTCATTGGGACAAATTGTTCCATTTCCAAAAAAAGATTTTAAGCATCATGGCGAGATTCCTGCCAGATTCATGTTGATTAGTGGGATTATTGTTTGTTAACAGTCTCAATAACAACTAATCTTACTTCATTAATATGCATTTAACCACATGCTGTGAGAAAACTAGGCATCTACCAATGACAGATATGAAGGTAAATACCCAGTGATGTCAGAGATAATGGGAACTGCAGATGCTGGAGAATCCAAGATAATAAAGTGTGGAGCTGGATGAACACAGCAGGCCAAGCAGCATCTCAGGAGCACGAAAGCTGACGTTCCGGGCCTAGACACTTCATCAGAGCCTCTGGGTCTAGACCCGAAACATCAGCTTTTGTGCTCCTGAGATGTTGCTTGGCCTGCTGTGTTCATCCAGACCCACACTTTGTTAACCTGGTGATGTCAGCTTGCTGCATGGTCCTCCAGACTGTTTGCTTGAACACCAGGCAAACAATGTCTCAGGGTTGAATTCAGGGCACCAGCTGTGCATGCCACATATCCATGGACACAGGCATCTGACAGAATCCTCATAACACTTCTTCCAGTTGGAGGATGCTTCTGCCTTTTAAAGCTACACTTGTGGCACACCAGCAATTACATTGACATGATGCTGTAAGGATACTTCACCCAAGGGACAGATAACAGCTCTTGTGTTGTGCCAGGCTGCATCTCAATGTTGTTCACTTGCTCTCTAAGTGCACATTCACTTAGCATCTACCTGAATGCTCAAAGTGTCCCTGCTTTGCCTTGCCTTTTTGTGTTAGTAGTCGTCAGTGAAGGGAGCTTTTGTAGGATACATAGCTACATCAGTCTCACCTGAACTATGTGGCCAGAAATGGCAAACACAATGGTTCAAAGTCTAAGGGAAGTGGTCTTCAGTGAAATCTATGGAGGCATTTGTCAATCATGGGGTCCAGCTCAGTGAATCAATAGCAACCTCTGAGATCAGTACACGGGCTTTGACAAGGTAAGGCATTCGGTCAGGTGTTATCGACCCGGGGCTTTTGGTTCTGCAGTCTGAGGAATAGGTCACGGCCAAGTCTCTGTGTGTCCTTATTGGCCAGTCGAGGGGTCTGGGTACTTCTTCCAGCTGTAGCAAGACACTAAAATCAAACATGAATAATGTCAACAGGGTGGGTTCACTTATTATGGAGGAGAGTTTGGTACAATACAGCAAGAAATTTCCATTGGCCTCATGGAGAGAAATGCTTCAGGAAACTCAGAAAATAGACACAGCCAAATTATCATAAGATTCAGCCCATAACTTTTAGTCTACAATGAAATTTTTTAATAAACAAGATCTTAGATTTCTGAGGAATGATCTCTGTTATTTCAACAAAAGATACCAGATTTATAGTTGACCAAACATTTGGGGTTGGCACAGTTAGCACTGCTGTCTCACAGTGCCAAGGGGTGACTGTCTGTGTGGAGTTTGCATGTTCTCCTTGTGCCTGCGTGGGTTTCCTCTGAGTACACCAAGTTCTTCCCCCAGTCCAAAGACGTGCAGGTTAGCTGAATTGGCCATGCTAAATTGTCCCATATGGTCCAAAGATGTACAAGTTAGGTGAGTTAACCATGGGAAATGAGGGTTCGCAGAGATAGGGTGGGGTGGGTCTGGATGTGATGATCTTTGGTGGGTCAGTGCAGGCTTTATGTACCAAATGGTCTCTTTCTATACTGTAGGGATTATTTGATTTGTTCATCCAATCCTGGCACATGCAAGTCACATGTAGGATCCTTATATATCAAGAATTGAAGCAATTCAAAGATACCATGATTATCATTAATTATTTTGGAAGACGCTCGTCCTGGACCAAGGATTTGGAATGGGAATTATTCAGTAAAGAAGTGAGCGAGTGGATCAACCATGGTCTACAAAATGTGGAATTGACATAAACAAGCATCTGTACCTCTGACAGTGACAAAACATTTATACATGTCAAAGGCAATTTGTCTCCAAGGCTGTATATTAATCTCTTTTGTTTCTCAAAGACAGCCCCATAGTGAAACAAATTGCTTTTGCAGACTCATGTTTTGTATGGAAACGTGTCTTTTGAAATTGTGTTTGAAACCTCTATTTGATACTTTTGTTGTTTGTTTTTAAAGGTCTAAGCCCCCATTCCAGTGTCTTTGGTTATTTGTCAAAGATGACTGCACATTTACATTACTGTATATTCTAAATTCAAACACTACTGAAATGAACCTTCTTGCAAAGGCTCCAAAGGAATAATTAGTTGAAGATAAACCATTGGAAATAATCACTTTGACCATTAGACCTTGGCAGAGAGAAGAATCTAAACTATGAACAATTCAAGTTATAATAGAAGTACACTAGCAACGCCTATGTTTGTGTTAATGCATAGCCGGAGTACAAAGTTTTTATGATAAAACAACATTTTATTTTAGGTACCTTTTCTTCTCTCTGCAGAAGAGGATAATTAACTGAAACTTGTAAAAAGCAGCCTGTGTGTATTCTTTCCCACTTTCTTTCTTTGCCTTCAGGCAACTTTCATCTTTTGAACCCTACTTGTTAGTTCCACTTATAAGCTTTTCAATTAATAGGATGACCATATTGGCATTTTATATCGGATTTAGCTAACCACATTAATGCTGAGAGGGCATATGTGTCTGTAATGCCAACATCACCATGACAGAAGCAGAAACATCAGCTCCATGAAAATAATGCCTAATCCATGTTATTTGATTATATTTGTGGAAACGGCATGTGGATAATTCAGATAGCGGTCCATTGCACTGATTTGTCTTGGAGAATGGATTTTGGTCCTGATGGCACTGGTTTTCAAGCGAACCAAATATTGGCAAAACATATTGCAGCTATGTAAAGCCCTTGTAAGACCATATTTGATGAATTATGTGCAGTTTTGGTCACGTGAAGGTTGTGAAAGCTTTGGAGAGAGTACAGAGAAGGTTCACCAGGATGTTGCCTGGTCTCCAGGGCACTGACAATGAGGAAAGGTTAAAAAGACTAGTTAATAAAATGTGAGGCTGGATAAACACAGCAGGCCCAGCAGCATCCCAGGAGCACAAAAGCTGCCGTTTCGGGCCTAGACCCTTCATCAGAGAGGGGGATGGGGTGAGGGTTCTGGAATAAATAGGGAGAGAGGGGGAGGCGGACCGAAGATGGAGAGAAAAGAGATAGGTGGAGAGGAGAGTATAGGTGGGGAGGTAGGGAGGGGATAGGTCAGTCCAGGGAAGATGGATAGGTCGAGGACGTGGGATGAGGTTAGTAGGTAGGAGATGGAGGTGCGGCTTGGAGTGGGAGGAAGGGATGGGTGAGAGGAAGAACAGGTTAGGGAGGCAGAGACAGGTTGGACTGGTTTTGGGATGCAGTGGGTGGAGGGGAAGAGCTGGGCTGGTTGTGTGGTGCAGTGGGGGGAGGGGACGAACTGGGCTGGTTTTGGAATGCGGTGGGGGGCAGGGAGATTTTGAAGCTGGTGAAGTCCACATTGATACCATTGGGCTGCAGGGTTCCCAGGCGGAATATGAGTTGCTGTTCCTGCAACCTTCGGGTGGCATCATTGTGGCACTGCAGGAGGCCCATGATGGGCATGACATCTAAAGAATGGGAGGGGGAGTGGAAATGGTTTGCGACTGGGAGGTGCAGTTGTTTATTGCGAACCGAGTGGAGGTGTTCTGCAAAGCGGTCCCCAAGCCTCCGCTCGCGACCGCTTCACAGAACATCTCCGCTCGGTTCGCAATAAACAACTGCACCTCCCAGTCGCAAAACATTTCCACTCCCCCTCCCATTCTTTAGATGACATGTCCATCATGGGCCTCCTGCAGTGCCACAATGATGCCACCCGAAGGTTGCAGGAACAGCAACTCATATTCCGCCTGGGAAACCTGCAGCCCAATGGTATCAATGTGGACTTCACCAGCTTCAAAATCTCCCCTTCCCCCACCGCATCCCAAAACCAGCCCAGTTCGTCCCCTCCCCCCACTGCACCACACAACCAGCCCAGCTCTTCCCCCCCACCCACTGCATCCCAAAACCAGTCCAACCTGTCTCTGCCTCCCTAACCTGTTCTTCCTCTCACCCATCCCTTCCTCCCACCCCAAGCCGCACCTCCATCTCCTACCTACTAACTTCATCCCACCTCCTTGACCTGTCCGTCTTCCCTGCACTGACCTATCCCCTCCCTACCTCCCCACCTATACTCTCCTCTCCACCCATCTTCTTTTCTCTCCATCTTCGGTCCGCCTCCCCCCTCTCCTTATTTATTCCAGAACCCTCACCCCATCCCCCTCTCTGATGAAGGGTCTAGGCCTGAAATGTCAGCTTTTGTGCTCCTGAGATGCTGCTTGGCCTGCTGTGTTCATCCAGCCTCACATTTTATTATCTTGGATTCTCCAGCATCTGCAGTTCCCATTATCACTGATACAATTAAAAAGACTAGGATTGCTTTTGTTGGAAATGTGGCAGATGAGTGGAGATCTGAGTGAGGTCTATAAAAGTATGAGAAACGTAGATAAGGTGGATAATCAGAGGCGTTTTCACAGGGTTGAAGTTTCGGTTATAAGGAGGCACAGGTTCTAGATCATAAGGGGAAAGTTTAAGGAAAATGCGCGAGGAATGTTTTTCACACAGAGAGTAGTAGCAGCCTGGAATGCACTACCAGAGGAGGTGGTGGAAGCAAGCACATTGAAGACATTCAAAAGGCACCTAGGTTGGTACCTGAATAGGGAGGGAATAGAGGGATACAGATCAACAAACGGCAGGTTTGTTTTTAGATTAATTAGGGCATGATGGTTGGCACAGTCTTGGAGGCCCCAAGGTCCTCTTCCTGTGCTGAACATTTTCATTTGTTCCATTTCATTTAAATGATTCCATCCCTACTTCAGGAATTCAAAGGAAAATCTCTGCTGATATTGTGGGACAATATCAATGATGCCCCACTTTAATGAGATTCGAAAGTGAGATTCCTGTCTGACTCCAACAACAAGAAACAAAAAAATCACACTATGGGACTGGCATAAATCAACATTACTTTAGCACTTTTGTCAACCAAGTTCCCCCACCTGATGCCATCAAAAGGTAAATTATTTGGTGAATTAACCATTTGCTACATATGCAAATTTACAGACATTCAAATTTAATTAGGAAATGTAGGTCATTCTGCCTTTGAGTTGTAGTTCAATAAAATGTTGGCTGATCTGCTTATATTTCGAGTCCCTCATTCCCATCTGGACTGATAGCCTTTAATTAACTTGTGGTACAAAATGCATCAATTACCACTTCAAAGTATTCAATGTCCCGGCATACCTGGGCCAGAGAGTTCCAAAGTCAAACAACCCTCTGAGAATAATACTCTCCTCATCTCCATTCTAAACAGGCAACTTCCAATTCATAATCCTAATGTGGACTCATACAAAAGGACACATCACTTCCATGTGTCATCTTGTCAAGACTGCTTGGAATTGTATATATTTCAATGAAGTAACCCACACTCTTATAAACAGTACTGAATACAAGCCTACTCCATTTAACCTTTCTTCAAAAGATAACCTATTCACTCTAGGTATCAATCCAGCCAACTTCCTCTGAACCACCTCAAACTCATGTATATCCTTCATTAAATAAGGTGAGCAAATCTACATTCTACAACCAATCTACAGCAGGAGTATTACAACAGTTTAAGAAGGCAGCTCACAAACAAGGGCATCTAGGGATGGGAAGAAATGCTGGCCAGCCAGCGATGACCACATCCCACAAATGAATGAAAAAAAAGCAACATTCAAGATGTGATATCTCACTAATACCCTGTAAAACCGAAGTGCAATGACCATAATTTTATGTTCAATTCTTCACATATTAAAGGATAGTATTCCATTAACCACATGTGCATACTAAGCCATGTGCAAATGAAGATAATAAAATGTGAGGCTGGATGAACACAGCAGGCCAAGCAGCATCTCAGGAGCAAAAAGCTGACGTTTCGGGCCGAGACCCTTCATCAGAGAGGGGGATGGGGGGAGGGAACTGGAATAAATAGGGAGAGAGGGGGAAGCGGACCGAAGATGGAGAGTAAAGAAGATAGGTGGAGAGAGTGTAGGTGGGGAGGTAGGGAGGGGATAGGTCAGTCCAGGGAAGACGGACAGGTCAAGGAGGTGGGATGAGGTTAGTTGGTAGCTGGGGGTGCGGCTTGGGGTGGGAGGAAGGGATGGGTGAGAGGAAGAACCGGTTAGGGAGGCAGAGACAGGTTGGACTGGTTTTGGGATGTAGTGGGTGGGGGGGAAGAGCTGGGCTGGTTGTGTGGTGCAGTGGGGGGAGGGGATGAACTGGGCTGGTTTAGGGATGCAGTGGGGGAAGGGGAGATTTTGAAACTGGTGAAGTCCACATTGATACCATATGGCTGCAGGGTTCCCAGGCGGAATATGAGTTGCTGTTCCTGCAACCTTCGGGTGGCATCATTGTGGCAGTGCAGGAGGCCCATGATGGACATGTCATCAAGAGAATGGGAGGGGGAGTGGAAATGGTTTGCGACTGGGAGGTGCAGTTGTTTGTTGCGAACTGAGCGGAGGTGTTCTGCAAAGCGGTCCCCAAACCTCCGCTTGGTTTCCCCAATGTAGAGGAAGCCACACCGGGTACAGTGGATGCAGTCATCTGCCAATGTGGTATACTGCATCCACTGTACCCGGTGTGGCTTCCTCTACATTGGGGAAACCAAGCGGAGGCTTGGGGACCGCTTTGCAGAACACCTCCGCTCAGTTCGCAACAAACAACTGCACCTCCCAGTCGCAAACCATTTCCACTCCCCCTCCCATTCTCTTGATGACATGTCCATCATGGGCCTCCTGCACTGCCACAATGATGCCACCCGAAGGTTGCAGGAACAGCAACTCATATTCCGCCTGGGAACCCTGCAGCCATATGGTATCAATGTGGACTTCACCAGTTTCAAAATCTCCCCTTCCCCCACTGCATCCCTAAACCAGCCCAGTTCATCCCCTCCCCCCACTGCACCACACAACCAGCCCAGCTCTTCCCCCCCACCCACTACATCCCAAAACCAGTCCAACCTGTCTCTGCCTCCCTAACCGGTTCTTCCTCTCACCCATCCCTTCCTCCCACCCCAAGCCGCACCCCCAGCTACCTACTAACCTCATCCCACCTCCTTGACCTGTCCGTCTTCCCTGGACTGACCTATCCCCTCCCTACCTCCCCACCTACACTCTCTCCACCTATCTTCTTTACACTCCATCTTCGGTCCGCCTCCCCCTCTCTCCCTATTTAATCCAGTTCCCTCCCCCCATCCCCCTCTCTGATGAAGGGTCTCGGCCCGAAACGTCAGCTTTTGTGCTCCTGAGATGCTGCTTGGCCTGCTGTGTTCATCCAGCCTCACATTTTATTATCTTGGAATCTCCAGCATCTGCAGTTCCCAATATCTCTGCAAATGAAGATACCATGTTTTTGCTCACTTCAGCTAAGTCATCCATATCAATTATAAAATGTTGCAAGACACCCGCTTGTCACATCCTGCAAATCAGAATAGGATCTATTTATGCATTCTGCCCGCTTTCTGCCAGCTGGTCAATCTTCTATCAACATTAATGTGCTCCCTCCTAGATTTGTACTTCAACCTTGTGCAATAACTTTTTATGTGATAGCTTGACTCCTGGAAATTCAAGTATAGTATGTCAGTAGGCTTCCCCTGTGCACAGTGCATGTTGATTCTTCAAAGAGCACCAATAAATTGATTAAAAATTACTTGCCTTTGAAAAAACATGCTCTTCTTTCCCAATTACGATGATTTTTTTTTTCTACATTGTCTAACTATAACCTTCTTAATGTTCAGTTCCATGACAAATACCTACACTGACAGTTTACTGTTTCTTGTATCCTTCCATTATTGAATATAGAGTCACATTTGCAAATTTCAGTCTGATCATTTCAATAATCTAGCATACCTTGGAAAATGTATATCTACAATTCTACGGCCTCATTGCCCGTCTCTTTTAAAACTCTAGAATGAAGCATGTCAGGACTTAAAGCCTTGCAGCTCTGTCTGTTTGCTCAATATTACTTCACTAATACTCCACATTTTGTCAGACAGGTACGGCTGCATCTACACCGAAGAGCCTTTACATCATTCAGGGCAAAGCTATTTTCTTGGCCAACAGCTCATCCACCAGATTAACCTTTCAAATTTTCTGTTGTGGAACACACTGGCTGTGGTGTGTTGAAGATGCTGTGTGATGAACAGCAAATTGTCCATACTTTTGCAACAGCCTTGTCCAAATATGTGACTTTCATTTGGAATGGCTAAATTGGACATACAGAGTGCTCCCTTCATCATCATTAGGCAGTGCTGTTGAAATGCCTTCACCACCTGGACTGCAACAGGATAAAAGCAACTCTTCAGCATTTTCTCATAACACAATTCAGGATGAGAGGTTTTTGGCCTTACGCATGACACAATGTCCCAAGAAGTGATTCAAGAAAATAGAAATTAGGCCTCCTTGGTCAACATGGCTCTGTTCCAAAGCTATTTTTAATTCTTCCTTTGAAAATTACTGAGATCCACAATAAATTCCCAATTCCGTATTTGTGTTCCCATTCCATCTGCTTCCATTCACTCTGTATCTCAGTCTCACATACATGGTGTCATAAATCTTAAACCTTTTGATGCAGATTAAACAAAAAATTAAAGTTTAAATAATATTCTTTGCGAAATAACCTAAAATAAACCTGGCTGAACCAGGTAATAACTGCAAGCTTACTGAGGTCTTTATTCTTCATTACTTTGTAATAATCACCTGATAATGTCATGATAAAATATGAAAGTATTTTAAACACATCTATCAAACTAGTCAATGAATTTAACAACAATCCTAAATATTTGTCACAGATCCTATCTAAATGCATTGAAGGAAGTGGCTGATTGAAACATTAATTATTCTTGGCCCAGGAATGAGAAAAAAATTATAGTCTAAGTATATCATCAATCCTAAAACAAGCAATATGAATTTGAGTGCAAAACAAGTGTGAGAGAATCTCCCTTCCCCTATTGCATCCCAAAACCAGCCCAGCTCACCCCGCCTCCCTAACCTGTTCTTCGTCTCACCTATCCCCCTCCTCCCACCTCAAGCCACACCCCCATTTCCTACCTACTAACCTCATCTCTTGGCCTGTCCATCTTCCCCGGACTGACCTATCCCCTCCCTATCTACCCCAACTACACTTGCCTCTACTGGCTCCATCCCTGCCTCTTTAATTTGTCTGTCTCCTCTCCACTTATCTTCTCCTCTATCCATCTTCAATCTGCCTCCCCCTCTCCCCCTATTTATTTCAGAACCCGTTCCCTCTCCCCCATTTCTGATGAAAGGTCTAGGCCCGAAACATCAGCTTTTGTGCTCCTAAGATGCTGCTGTTCATCCAGCTCTACACTTTTTTAAAATCTCGAATTCTTCAGCATGTACAGTTCCTATTATGTCTGAGAGAATTTTATTCTCATTTAATGGATTGGACTTGTCTGACTGCCTCTAAACCATCTTAAATTTGGCCATCAGGATGGGGAAGGAATCAAAGGGCCTAACAGTAGTAGTCTTGTTTGGGCGATACACCGGAAATAATGATCTGATCTAGATACTTATTTTCCAGGAAGACAGCTTTGATGCGCTGTATTTTCTGTGTCAGGCTTGCAACATGAGAAAATATCAAGAGCTCCATTCACAAGATGTCTGATTAAAACAAACTTATAGAGTGTGGGTCTATATGAATCCTAATGTTGGTGTTCTACCTCAATGCCTTAAAATTGAATTATGACAAACTGATACTATACATAGGCTGTATAAATGATATGTTGCATTAACTGGATGCTGTTGCATTATTTAAAAAAAGATTTTATTTTCACACAGTAGAGCAGCATTATCTATGAATTTCAGTCTTATTGTGATGCCTGACACGTAGGCTGGATTGAGTGTTGTGTAATAAGAAAGGGCTAATTACCTTGTAGAAAGAAAACTTTGGGAAATACTAAGCATAATATCATAGAAGTTCACAATACGTTTGAAAATGATGAGACTAATTCTGAAATTAAGGTCTTAAACATGAAGTTAAGAAATTATGAAGAGGTAATTTGTCTACAGTGGATCTGGAAATGCGTTTAAAGATTAATAGTTGACTGGCAGTAGTATTTCTTTCTAAAAAATGCTACATGATCTATAACAGATATTAATTTATCAAGGGATGAAACAGCTACAGGGAAGAGCAAATCGACTGAGGTTAAAGAAAGAAATTAATTATTGTTTTGGATCAAAAGAATTTCCTCGTAAGAGTGCAAGAAAAGTGGTAATCCCAAGGACTGGAAGCATATTAAACGCAACAACGTAGGTCCAAGAAAGCGATTAAGAAGAGGAAAAGAAAATATGAATACCAGCCAGCAAGGAAGATAAAGGTAGATTGTGAGAGCCTCTTTGCGTATATGAAAAGAGGAAAAGAAAACTCAAGGGAAAACGTGGATCTTTTACAAATTTGAACATGGGAATTTATAGTAGGGAACTGTGAAAAGTGAATAAACAAAATAGTTTCATTAGTTTGTCTTTATGGAAGAAGACTCAAAATAAATCAGAATTACTGGGCAAGCAAGAGACTTGGAAAGCTGAGGAACAGATCAATATTAGTATTAGAACGAGGCAGTATTTGTAAAACTGGATTGAAAATTGATAAATCCTTCACATTCGACGAACTTCATCCGAGAATGTTGAAGCAGATAGCTGGAGAGATAATTGATGCATTGGTGGTTATCTTTGAAAATTGTATTAATTCTGGAAATGTGTGGACTGAAAAGTAGCAGATGTGACTTAATTGTTTAAAAAGGGAAGGAAAGGAAGAATAGAGAACTGCAAACTGACAATTGACTGCAGCCAGTTCAAGAAGATAGCTCACCATCACCTCTTCAAAAACAACAAGGGATGGATAATAAAAGCTCACCAGGCTAGTGATGTCTACATCCCATGAATGAATAAAAAGCGGTGGTAAACTGACCACTCAAGGGCTTTAATTAATGCCAAGTCAAAAATATCACCTATTAACTTTCTTACCCTCTGCTTAATTGCTGATGTCCTGTGTATCACCATAATACTTTGACTTTCTCACCACCTCCAGGAAAGGAAAAATTGCATCCAAAAATGGTGGGGCTTTTGCTGGTTACTGATACAGACAAATCTCATTTGGCATTACACAATTATGACATGACTGTAATAAGTCACTACAGTTTCCGTTCCCTAAACATACTGTTCAGGCACAACTTCTTTCAACAGGAATTCACAATGTATTGAAAATTGGTAGTAGCTTGTTTATCAGTCCTGTTCTACTTTAACATCTGGAGCCAAAAGAAATTTGGCTGCTTGGTGTCAAGGGATGGCCAGCCAATACTCCCATAACTCATGATGCTTTTTTTTTGGAGCCACTAGCATCTACACCGAAGCACTTTTTAAAAAGACATTTAAAAAAAGGCACGATGTATTATAATGCACAAGAGTAGATTTGGAACAAGCTGAGAGTATTTTGAAAAACACAGCCAATGCTGCTACTTCGATCTTGGTATCACATTGTCTGCTGTACAACAATGCATTCAAGAAAGGACTAATGATCGATGTTCGCCCTAATGCCAAGGAATTTAATGGTGGTGCTTCAATGGAAAGTTGAGATGTTTTTATAACTTTAGCCAACATACAACCTCAATTTATTGCTTCAATGATAAGTTGAAAATTATAGCATTTATGGCCCTGCTTTGTCTTGTGGACACACTCTAATTTCACCAGGAGTACTAGGAACAGAATTCTTACGGCCAGTTATTACAGGAACAGACACGTCAGAATCAAATCCTGGATCACTTGAGAGAGCGCATCAATCTTTTCGATATAATGGCTATTGAAAGAGATATATTGTAGTGGAGTTGGAGTAGGAAGCATACCATTAACGCAGACCATTGGAGATATGTGTTACCATATCAAGCAGCTTTATATGTAAAATTTAAATAACTAGTAAGCAGAAATTGCCCTGCCCAATTATTATTCTCAATGGAGTGGTGTTTTCTTTCAAACCACTTGTTCATTAATTTCCTTAAACCCTGTCCTTATCTGGAGTGCACAGTTCATTCCTCAATTTTCTGTGCAACTTCAAAATTTTGCTCAAGTTCATTGCTAAATCATTTTCAGCATTAAAAATCAAATTATCTTCCCCATACTTCAGTAACCCACTTCAACTCCATTTAGGAAAGGCCCGAAAATTGATCAGACATAAATGCAGATAACTCATCTGTTGTTATCAGTTTTAACCCACAGCTAAAGGAAGGGGATGGAAATTGATCCACACTAAATGTACATGACACATTTGTGGGCACTTGCAATTAATTTTATCCCACAGTTATATTGTTTTAACAAAGAACAACATCAAAATCCTCTGATTTACAATTTGAATTTTCTTTAAAAAATGAGAAATAAATATTTAGGGAATATGAAGATAAAGCAACTATGGTAAACATGAGGGTGAATAGGTTTGGGTGGATGAAAAGCATACACTTGTTTGTGAGTAGAGTCTCACGTTGAAGAAAACTCTTATTATGGATGCATTTTGGAGCAACGGTGTTTGGTGAACATTTTAAAGTCTGTAATACAAATGAATGGTTACAGATTAAATATCAAGGAACGGTATCAAAATAACTTCCCATCTGATGCAGGTAATTGATCGTAATATGATACAAATATAATTTGTGGTGCACTACCCCATACCAATTAGGATGACCTTCCTGAACACCACAGTGTAACGGGAATGGACATAGACCATTGGCTCATTCCACACATACTGCTGGTTTCAATATTGGGCTTTCTCTTGCTGTTTTGCACTGCTGATTTGATATCGAAATCAAAAATTCTATCCCTTTCTGATCATCTCATCAAACAGTGCCAATGCCAATCTATCCGCAGGATTTGATTGGCAACTTTGACCAATTGACTAGTACTAGCAGCCAATAGATGTGAAGCTGGAAAAGCATCCAAGGAGCAGGAAAGCCAATATTTCAGACTAAAACCCTTTGTCAGGACATTCTGATGAAAGGTTTCAGCCCGGAACGATGAACTTTCCAGCCCCTTGGATGTCGTCCGACCTGCCATGCTTTTCCAGCTTCACATTATTTGATGCCTAACATCTGCAGTCCTTAATATCACCAGACAAGTATCAGGAATTTGTTGTGGCCAATTCCTGTGCTGCTTGGCAACAGCTTATCAATGATTGATAGCATCATCTGAACAGCCTAAAAAGAGTTCATCGATTTATCACAGCCATACATAAAAAGTTTCACTTTCTCTGTTAGCTAAAACATACAATAGTCTGGGATCAATCAAGCAATTGGGTTGAATTAAATGACAAAGTAAGTGATGAACGTATTTGCTGTATAATAATCCTAAATAGCTGTAATTTCATCTCTGCACTTGTTAATCTTATAGGATACTACCATCAATGTGTTAGAGCTTAGAAAGCAAAAATAACTTGGACTTATATCAAGCCATTACAATAGTAATGGTGTCAAGGTAACTCCAGCAGTGCTTGTTGAAACTAAAGTAACTCAATGTGAATGTAGGGGGAACAAGAAATGAACATTTGTATTTATTTAGTACCTTTCATGAGCAAAGGACATTTTGAGATGAAGCCCTTCCCATTTGATGTATTTCAGAATGTTTTTGTGGAATGGGCAAATGCAGCAGCTACATTGTGCACAGCAGGATCCCACAAACAACAGTGAGCTAATTGACCAGATAATCGGTATTCGGGAACAAATTTAGAAAATGCTGGAAAATCTCAGTAGATCTGGTGTCATCTGTGGAGAGAAAAACAGTATTAAAATTTTAAGTCTGGTATGTATCTTTCCTAGATTTCTTCAGAACAATTCTAGACATCCGAGACTCAATATATTAATTATGCTTTCTCTCCACAGCTTCTGCAGCAGTCTCCATTTTTGCTGCCAGACCTGCTGAGTTTCTCCAGTTTTCAAAGTGTTTATTTCAGATTTCCAGCATCTGCATTATTTTCCTTTCATTCAGAGATGCTGTTCAAGAGACATTGTTGGCCAAACCATTGAGGGGCTGTTCCTGCTTTACTTCTAGAAGGTCATAAGTTAGACAACATCAGGTTATAGTCCAAAACGTTTGCTTGAAATCACAAACTTTTGGAGCGTTGACTCTTAATCAGGTATCCACCCCAGTCCAACGCCGGCACCTCTACATTATTGCTTCAAAAATGTTTTGGGGTCTTTCAAGTTTACCTTCAAGAGCAATTAGGTATCCTGCACCTGAATCATCTCACTTGAGTCTACAGGAAACAGAATTAAAATGTATGGCATTGAACAGGAGTGAATCACCTCAAGTATAGTTTGAACTAAAAGCACTTATGAGCTTTCAACCAGAAAACATCTGAAGGCACTTGAGTTAAGGTAGGGTTGTTACTTCAGTCTGTTTACACAATTGTCTGTGACTGTAGAAACTGGGAAGAAAATTACCTCAACTATTCACAAAATCATTCCTTACACTGACGAGTAAAGTAATTCTCACTATATAATAACATTCAAGAAGATATTTGTGCATTTTCTATCATTATTTATGAAGTAATTTATTTGAAAATTCACAATAACTAGATATTAGACAAAAGACAGTTATTGTGACAATGGAAGCCAACACCCACGATTCTGAAATACAGAATTGAAGATTTATGACTATCTGCTACATTACTTTGAAAATGTTGGTAATACAATTTTAAAATCTGAAGACATGAAGGAGGATTGTAACCCTCCCCTGCGGAGTTATCAGTGCCAGTCTAAGAGATCGTGATGTGAGTATGATAAAAGATCACATGACTAAAAGGAAACCTGTAGTGAGCTCTCATAGAAAAACACCCTGATGCTCTTGTGGCACAATGACAGTGTCCTTACCTCTGTACCAGAAGGTCTATGTTCACGTCCCACCTCCTCCAGAGGTATATAATATGTCTGACTAGTCTAATTAAAAATATCAAGATAAAATAGTCATGATGTGTTCAGAAGTATAAAAGTGCATAAGGAAAGTCTGTAAAAAATTTATTCTTAAAATGAATACAGATGACAGTATGAAACACAATCAGGTTCCTAATTTCGAGACAATAGCAAAGCCATTTAAGACTGAGTTAAGGAGGAATTTGCTTTTACTCAGAGGGTGGGGAATCTCAGGAATTCTCTTCCCTAGAGGACTGTGTAAACTCAATTATCAAGGTTCAAGAGCAGAAAGATCGACTTGTGGAGGCTAATGACCTCAAGGGACATGAAGGCAATTTAAGAAAGTGGCATTGAGGTAAATAATGAGCCATTATCCAACTGAAAGGCAGAGAAATCTCGTCATGCTGAGTGGCTTACTCCTGTTCCTATGTGCCTATCACCGTAAACACAAGACAAAACAAAGTGGCAGTTAAAAAAAAACTCAATTGCAGCAAAAATTGAAGTCTACAAAAGGTGGTGATGCAAAAAACCTTCATGAAACAAGAAACAATTTCAACCCTAGATAACAAGGTGTAGAGCTGGATGAACACAGCAGGTCAATGCACATCATAGGAGCAGGAAGGCTGATGTTTCGTGCCTGGACCATTCTGATGGAAGGTCTCGGCCTGAAACGGCAGCTTTCCTGCTCCTATGATGCTGATTGGCCTGCTGTGTTCATCCAGCTCTACACCTTGTTATCTCAAAATCTCTAGCATCTGCACTTCTATCTCTGATACGATTTAAACCCTTCCTGCTCCTCTGATGCTGCTTGGCCTTCTGTGCTCATCCAGCTCTACATCTTGTTATCTATAGGGAGAAGCCAAAGCTGGCTGGCAAGTTAAACATGTATCTGAACAAAAAAGAGCAGCAGCTTTAATAGGCAGGTCTCCAAAGGAACTTGGCATCATCACAAGGATTTTATCAGCTATCAAACAAAGCTCAAGGTTAAGCAGAAAGGAATCAGGGCACTGCTCTGTTGTGTGCAACCAGAACCATCACAGAAGACATGTTGACCAGATTAGGTGCAAATGAGACTTCACCTTCTTTTAAAGAGACCCTGCAAACTTTCCATGCATATTTCAGTAGCTGTAAAATTTTGATCACTGAACAGGTTAAATTGAATTAATAGGTGCAGTTCACTTATTCATTTATAGAATTATAGAACATTTAGAACAAGGAAATAGGCCATTTATCCCATCATGCCTGGACCAACTGAAAAATGAGGCATCTACCGAAATTAATTGCCCTTAACTTCATGTGCCTGCAGGTTTCAGCACTTGAGGTGCATATCCAGACACAATCCAAAAGAATATAGGATTCAGCTTCGACTACCTGCTTAGGCAGTTCGTTTCAGAACCCTACTATTCACAGTTGAAAAAATTCTCATTTGCATTCTAATTTCCCACCAATCACTTTAACTCTGTAATCCCAGGACACTGCTAAATCGACCCTTCCCATTCACTCTGTCCAGCTTGGCCACAGTATTGTACATCTCAATCAAATCACTCCTCAAGCTCCATCTGCTCAAAGAAGAGTAACACCAACCTATCCAATCAGAGCTACAATTTTCCAGTCCCAGCAACTTCCTTGTACAACTCCCCATGCTCTCTCCAGTGTAATTTATTATCTTTCTGCAATGAGTTGACTGGAATTGCACACAACATTCATGTGGTGACCTATCTAATGACTAGTACAGTTCCAGCACGACCCCTCCCATTGTCATATTCTGTACCTTGGTTAGAGAAGGAAAGATTCCATACACCTTCTTAACCACATTGACAACCAGCCCCACTACCCATTAACCCCCACCCCACCCCAGGAACATCCAAGCCTCCTCATCTCCTCCACACCTCTCAACATTCTCCCATTTATTGTTGCCTTGTGTGACTTACTTAAACGTATCATCTCAATCTTTTGTGGTTTAATCTCATTTGCAACTTTTCTCTAACCTGACATTTATTGATATTTTCTTACGGTCTACAGTTTTCTGTCAACCATGTGGTCATTTTTTCTTGACATCAGAAGCTTCTTGATCATTTACTCTTACATTTACTTCCAAAACATTAACCTGTACCATAAAATAGGACATGAGTGTTATTAAGCTTTGTTGAACTCCAAGTGTAACAATCTTCCCATCACAAAAGCACTGATCAACAGTCACATAGAAATGAAACAAATAACTGGTGATCTGAAGCAATCAGATGGAGAAACTCAGCAGGTCTGGCAGTAATGTGGAGGGAAAACCGAGTTAACTGATTTGATTTATTGCAGTTACGTGTACCTAAGTACAGTGAAAAGCTTTGCTTTGCAAGAAGTACAGGCAGACTATAGCAAATAAGAGCGTATAGATCATAGGATGCTTAGACAGACCAAAGTACACAGGTTACAACTGCACAGGAGGTGCATAAACCAAGATCAACATTAACTTGATCAATATTCTTTGAAGTTAGAAAGTCCATTCAACAGTGTAATAACAGCAGGGAAGAACACATGAACCTGCTGGTGCATGTGTTCAAGCTTCTATATCTTCTACCAGACAGAAGAGGTTGGAAAAGAGCATTACCAGGGTGGAAGCTGTCTTTGATGATGGTAACAAGAAGTGCATATGGAGCCCATGGATAGGAGGTTGATTTCTGTGATGGACTGGGCTGTGCACCCAACCTTTTGTAGTTTTTTTACAGTCCTGGGCAGAGCAGTTTCCTTACTAGGATGTTATGTACCTGGATATTATGCCTTTTATGGTGCATCTATAAAAGTTAGTGAGGGTCATTATGGACATGCCAAATTTTCTAAGTCACCTGAGGAAGAAGAGGCGTTTTGTCTTCTGGGCTATTGCATCTCCATGGGAAGCCCAGGACAGCCTAGGAGCTTGACAGTCTCAACCCTGTCCATCTCAGCTTCATTGAAATAAATAGGGCCGTGTACTCCCCATTTTATTTTCTGAAGTCAACGATCGATTCTGAGGGACCTGAAACATTAGCTCCTGATTTTTCTCCGCGGATGCTACCAGACCTGCTGAGCTTTTCCAGCAACTTTTGTTTTTAATCACTTCATTAGTTTTGCTGATAATGAGGGAGAAGTTGTCACCATTCCACCATGACATCAAGCCCTCTACCTCCTTCCTGTATTCTGACTCAAAGTTGTTTGATATCCTTTCTACCACGTTGCTGTCATCAGCAAACTTGTAGATGGCGTTCAGAGTTATATTTTGAGTCCAGTTGCCCTTCTTCAGATCTAGAAGCAGCTTGGAAAAGGAGTCGGAAGGGTTGTGAGGAAGGAGGAGTAAGTGGGGGCAAATTACACTAACCGTTTGTGTCTTGCCATTGAGTCTTTGATTTTATTTTGACAACAGTATTTCATGGGGAAATCTTATAGATCAGTAGGTAATTTAACATGCATTGATCGAAGGAATGAACTATACAGAAAGCACACTGAAGCAAAAACCTGTCAAAAATGGTAGAAACTCGCCAACTCCCATTTTGAAATGCTTCAGAGGCGACAAGAAGCTACATAAATGTGATGACTGCACAGCAGGGGGAGCTGAATGCTACAAGTGCCCTCAACTTGGTCCTTTCAAAAAATGCTCTCATTCCAAAACAGCATTCAGTGGAAGCAATGACTAATGCATTTTTAAAATGCAACCAGATCCAGAAAAAAAATGGGAGAATCACAGTCACAGAAGGTAGACCTGTTCCATTCTGAAGAAAAGACTTGAAATGTTATTAGAGAAACTGGGAACTGCAGATGCTGGAGAATCCGAGATAACAATGTGTGAGGCTGGATGAACACAGCAGGCCAAGCAGCATCTTAGGAGCACAAAAGCTGACGTTTTGGGCCTAGCACTTCATCAGAATAGGGGGATGGGGAGTGGGTTCTGAAATAAATAGGGAGAGAGCGGGAGAGGGATCGAAGATGGATAGAGGAGAAGATAGGTGGAGAGGAAAAACTGCTTGATGTCCAAACGTGACTGGTTTGCTTCAGGACATGGTCGAGCAGTTTTTCCTCTCCACCTATCTTCAATCCTCCTCCGCCCCTCTCCCTATTTATTTCAGAATCCTCTCCCCCTTCTCCTTTTCTGATGAAGAGTCTAGGCCCGAAACGTCAGCTTTTGTGTTCCTAAGATGCTGCTTGGCCTGCAGTGTTAATCGAGCTCCACACTTTGTTAACTTGAAATGTTAATTTGGTTTCTTTCTCCACAGATCTGCTGAGTGTCTCCAACATTCTGTGTTTGTTAGGATTGGTAGGATCTGTCCCAATTCACGAAGCAATAAAACATAAAATCCATCCAAAGTTATTAGTTGATGATATTTGAGCTAATTGACAAAGAGAACATTGTTCCCAAAATTCGATGTTTTTAATGAATTTTGGCAAGTACCTTTGGATCAGGGATCAAGATTCCTAACTATTTTTATAACGCCTTATGGTTTTTATTACCTCAACAGACTACCCTTTGGCATAGCATCTGTGCCTGAAATATTGCAGAGAACAATTCTCAATATACTGTGAGAGATGGAATAATATGCCATATGGATGATATCTAATGCATGGATCCACAAAGGCTGAGCATAATTGGCGATTTAGGAAAGTTATTCCAAGATGTAGGACTAACACTAATGACATGTGAATTTGCAAAACATGTGATCAAGTTCTTGTTACATAGTGTGCTCTGTAGTAATACCTGATGATCCCCAGTGAACAAAGTTGATTCGGGAATTTCTGCAACCCGGGCATATAAGAGAGTGGGAAAAAGAAATCCTGAAGGATATTAAACCGAGTTGGTAAATCCATACTTAACTTGTCAGTAATTAACAAACCATATGAATATCCATTTGAAGATACAAATTCAGAGCTGGATTAGATCATTTGGGCATTGACCTTGCTCTGCTATTCAATAAGATCAACGTTGATCTGATTTTCCAAATTTTCATCTCTCCATGATAATCCTTTGCCTCCTTTGCTTATCAAGGATCCATCTACTTTTGCCTTCTGAAGATTGAAAGACTCTGCTTCCACCATCTTTCAAGGAAGAGTGTTCTAAACACTCAAGGCCCTCTCTGAGAGAAAAGACATTCCTAACATCTCTGTCTGAGCCATAGACAAACCATTGTAAGCACAGTTGAGACAAGGCCACAGTATCACTGGAATTTCAAGCAGAGAAAGGATCAGGAATTTGTTAACTTCAATTCCAACATATTTGTACACTATGATCCATTATTAGCAACTATAATGGCTACAAATGTGGCATTCACAGGTTTGCCTACATACAGCAATTGCAGGAAGAAACAAACATAGGTTTGTATATTATGCTGCAAGGTCTCTAACAGTAAAAGAGAAAAGTTACTTTACAATTACAAATGAAGCTCTGGTGACAATGTGTGACCATACATTGACTGTTCTAGGTGAAGATGTAAAATTGAAACAAATCAAAAACATAGAACATTACAGCGCAGTACAGGGCCTTCGGCTCTCGATGTTACGCCGACCTGTGAAACCGATCTGAACCCCATCTAACCTACACTATTCCATTATCATCTATATATTTATCCAATAGCCATTTAAATGCCCTTAAAGTTGGTGAGTCTACTACTGTTGCGGGCAGGGCATTCTATGCCCTTACTACTTTCTCAGTAAAGAACCATTCTCTGACATCTGTCTTATATCTTTCATCCCTCAACTTAAAGCTATGTCCCCTCATGTTAGCCATCACCATCCAAGGAAGAAGGCTCTTACTGTCCACCCTATCTAATTCTCTGATCATCTTGTATGTCTCTATTAAATAACCTCTTAACCCTCTTCTTTCTAACAAAAACAGCCTCACGTCCCTCAGCCTTTCCTCATAAGACCTTCACTCCATATCAGGCAACACCCTGGTAAATCTCCTCTGCACCCTTTCCAATACTTTCACATTCTTCCTACAATGCGGTGACCAGAACTGTATGCAATACTCCAAGTGCGGCTGCACCAGAGTTTTGTACACCTGCAACATGACGTCATGCCTCCGAAACACTATTCCCCTTCCATTAAAACCTAACACACTGTTCACCTTCCGAACAACCCTATCAACCTGGGTGGCAACTTTCAGGATTGATGCACAAGGACACAAAGACCTCTCTGTTCATCCATACTACAAGAATCTTACCATTAGCCCAGTACTCTGTATTCCTGTTACTCCTTTGAAAGTGAATCACCTCACACTTTTCTGCATTAAACTCCATTTGCCACCTCTCAGCCCAGCTCTGCAGCTTATGTTTGTCCCTCTGTAACCTGAAGCGTTCTTCCGCACTATCCACAACTCTACCGACCTTAGTGTCGTCTGCAAATTTACTAACCCATCCTTCCACACCCTCATCCAGGTCATTTATAAAAATGACAAACAGCAGTGGCCCCAGAACAGATTGTTGCAGTACACCACTAGTAACTGAACTCCAGGATGAACATTTCCCATCAACCACCACCCTCTGTCTTCTTATAGCTAGCCAATTTCCAATCCAAATCGCTAAATCACCCTCAATCCCATGCCTCCATGTTTTCTACAAATGCTTACCGTGTGGAACCTTATCAAACCCTTTACTGAAACCCATATAAACCACATCGACTGCTTTACCCTCATCCACCTGTTTGGCCACCTTCTCAAAGAACTCAGTAAGGTTTGTGAGGCACGACCTACCCTTCACAAAACTGTGTAGACTATCCCTAATCAAATTATTCCTTTCTCGATGATTTTAAATCCTATCTCTTATAATCCTTTCCAACACTTTACCCACAACTGAGGTAAGGCTCACTGGTCTATAATTACCAGGGTTGTCTCTACTCCCCTTCTTGAAGAAGGGGACAACATTTGCTATCCTCCAGTCTTCTGGCACTATTCCTGAACATAATGACGACATAAAGATCAAAGCCAAAGGCAATCTCATCCTTAGCTTCCCAGAGAATCCTAGGATAAATCTCGTCCGGCCCGGGGTCTTATCTATTTTCACACTTTCCAGAATTGCTAACACCTCCTCCTTATGAACCTCAATCCCATCTCGTCTAATAGCTTGTATCTCAGTATTCTCCTCAACAACATTGTCTTTTTCCTTTATGAATACTGACGAAAAATATTCATTTCACGTCTCTCCTATCTCTTCAGACTCCACGCACAACTTCCCACTACTGTCCTTGGCTGGCCCTAATCTTACTTGAGTCATTCTTTTATTCCTGACATACCTATAGAAAGCTTTAGGGTTTTCCTTGATCCTACTTGCCTCTTGTTGGCCTATCTACATTCTGTGTCAGGAAACCGTCCTGCACACATTGGACAAAAACTGACCCATCTAATGTACTCAAACTGTAGTGTCTCCAGTCAATATTTGGAATGTTAAAGGCCCCCATAACAATGACCCTGTTACTTTCGCTCCTATCCAGAATTATCTTTGCAATCCTTTCCCCTACATCTCTGGAACTTTCTGGAGGGCTGTAGAAAACTCCCAACAGGGTGGCCTTCCCTTTTCCTGTTTCTAACCTCAGTCCATACTACCTCAGTTGACAAGTCTCATCAAGTGTCCTTTCAGCCACCATAATACTGTCCTCGACTAACAATGCCACATCTTTTACCACCTTCCCTGATCCTACTGAAAAATCTAAACCCCGGAAACTGCAACAATCATTCCTGTCCCTGCTCTATCCATGTCTCCGAAATGGCCAGAACATCAAAGTCCCAGGTACCAACCCATGTTGCAAGTTCACCCACCTTACTCTGGATGCTTCTGGAGTTGAAGTAGAGACACGTCAAACCATCTTCCTGCCTGCCGGCACACTCCTACAAACTTGAAAACTTATTCACGACCTCACTACTCTCAACCTTCTGTGCACTGGAGCTACAAACCAGGTTCCCACCCCCCTGCTGAATTATTTTAAACCCTCCCAAAGAGCATTAGCAAATTTCCTCCTCAGGATATTGGTACCCCTCTGGTTCAGGTGTAGACTATCCCTCTCAATATGCAGAAAATTGTGAAGGTACTGTCTCACATGTGGTGAGCCCAATTATGTTTGATGATGCACAATTCAATCATGGAGAACTACAAGAGAATTTTCAATCAACTGCAAATAACTAGGGTGGCACTGTGGCTCAATAATTAACCGCTGCTTTACAGCAACAGGGTCCCAGGTTCAATTTCACCCTCGGATAACAGTTTATGTGGAGTTTGTACTTTCCCACTGTGTCTATCCAGATTACCTTCGAAGTTCCGGTTTCCTTCCACAGTCCAAAAATGTCCTGGTTGGGTAAATTGGTCATGCTAAATTGCGCATAGTGTCCAGGGATGTGTCATTTAAGTGGATTAGGCATGGGAAATGCAGGGAGTAGGGAGTTGG
The DNA here is from genome assembly GCF_030684315.1 of Stegostoma tigrinum. Taxonomy (NCBI): domain Eukaryota; kingdom Metazoa; phylum Chordata; class Chondrichthyes; order Orectolobiformes; family Stegostomatidae; genus Stegostoma; species Stegostoma tigrinum. The sequence continues at coordinate 22,796,868 of NC_081363.1, forward strand.
ATCTGGGTTGGATGATCTTCAGAGTGTTGACGTAGACACAACAGGCCAAATGGCCTACCTCCACACTGTAGGCTTTCTATGATTCTATGAATTTGATGAGACGACCATGGGAAGAAGCTGAAAACAAACTTTGAAGTTAATTATGACGGTTACTTGAAGCAGAATCAGAAACATATGCAACATCAGTAAAAAAAACCTTGTGAGCATTAGATAAAATAAAATTGGAAGAGGTTTGAGAACTTTAAAAACAGAGATGAAAAAATATGCCCATATTAAAGGATACTACCAAGATGGATAGTCAGCATATCTTCACAGATTTACTGTATTCAGAGCAACTACATTGAATATTGAAAGCATCTCATGATGCTAGGTAGTAAGACCTGCCAATGTTGGAGTCAGAGCTAAAACAGCATGGAGCTGGAGGAATACAACAGGTCAGGCAGCATTAGAGGAGCAGGAAATCTGACATTTCAGGTCAGGATCTTTCTGAAGAAGGATCCTGAATAAAAGCATCAGATTTCCTGCTCCTCTGATGCTGCCTGACCTGCTGTGTTCCTCCAGCTCCATACTGGGTTATCATAATTCCAGGTTACCTTTTCATCATTGATATAAGTTGGTGATGAATAAACAACTCAAAGTGTTTCAAGAATACATCAGATCTTTTAGCATAATAAAATGTTGTACAAGAGCACAGCAATCAATTTCTGGTCAAGGATTACCCATTTGATTGAGGAATTACAGCCAACTGTGAAATCTGAGTTATGAACAGCAGGAACAGCAAAAAAAAGGCTTTTACTATTGCCATCATTTCCATCAATTCCTTGGGATAGGCTAGGAATAGACTTGTTTGAGTGCAAGAGAATAATATTTACAGTATCAAATATTATTCAGAGGAGAATTAATGAATTAATAGCATAATTTCACAGTGGACATGGTGATAAAATCATCAAAATAAAGCTATTCAACTCATGGTGTCCCTGACCTGGTTGTATCCAACAACAGATCACACATCACAAAGGACCAATGTAGGGAATTTGACAAAGAATCTCGCATGTAGTGGGTTCACCTCATTACCCACAAGCATACTGTGACACACAAAGAAGAATCAAGACTATAAAAGAAATCCTGAAGAAAAAAAAATGCCCTGTTCAATCAACGCCATTCTAAAATGGGTTATATCCAGCAGAAATTTTGATGGGGGGATTGACTGCAAACATAGCTTCGATTATTGCCAGGAAAGTTAAAACTTCATACTACCATGGAAGACCATGATAGCATGAGAAAATGTGAGGAAATTTAAAAAGAAGAACAAGCTAGGGGCTTCAATTCATGCTATGTGCTATGGTTGTAATGAGGTCAGCCAAGTGGACAAGCTGGTCCATTCAGGGAGTCCTAGCTGACAGATATAAACATGATGTGCCAGTCATTCTGTTACTCTGAGAGCTGGCTGTGAGAGAGCTGGATCAGTGCCCAAGGCTTTCTACATGTAAATAAAGAATTGCTTGGTGGCGGGATATTGACCTCTGTTAAGTTATTTCAATGGAGTTGCCAAACCTTCAGCCGAGGAATGAGCATGGATCCGAAACGTACAACAAAAAGGAACAATTACTGAGAAAACAGAACAACCGAGATCTTATTTGGTGGACTATTAATATCAATAGAAACCAGAGAATCTAAGCATCCTTGAAAAGAAAACCAATACAAATATCGGCACTCTATTCTTTGAAGAGAGGATGCTGACTGAAAGCTATTGTGACATCCGTTTCTATTATGTTGTTATAATTTGTGAGCTTGGCTTTTAGAAATGGAGAAAAATAGCTTTTAGTCTCAGTTCTGTGAAGATAATTTTATTAAGTAAAGATTGAATCACAAAAAAGCGAGTTACTGAGTAAGAAATCTTCAAGTGAAGGTCGAACAATTACTTCACTAGGGTTGAGTTGCTATGAAGGATATTGTTGGAAAAGGGTTGAATCTTTCTTTTTGCAGTTTATGTTAAAATGATTCTTATTGATCAGATACATTCATCGTTTTTGTTTTAAATCTTTTCTATAACAAACTTGTTTTTTTTTGTAAAAAGGTCATTAGTAACCTGCAAACACGTAACTTATGATCTATCTAGTCAGGTTTCACTCTGGGAGCTGACCATCAACTGGGATCATAACATTTAAAAAATTTCCAAGAAATGCACATTCAAGCCAAGAGAAGGGGGGATGAAACAAGTCATAAACTCAGTCACAAATCCAAAGAAGACCAGGGAGAGTTGTAAAAACCTCTGACACTAACATTGTAACAATTGAGAATCAGGAGGGGAGATGACAGAAAAATGCAACTAATGGAACAAAGGCTTTGGATGAGATGTGGAGTAATGGGCTGACAGTATAAGTCTCAGACATCAACCTCAACCTTGAACTGACAGAGAGTGAGTTTACAAACCCATTTACAGGGGGATAGAAGAAGATGATTTATGTAGAGCAAATCCTGACCAAGAAAAAGGCTTGCCTCTTCTGAAATTCTCTCCTGGATGAGAGTTGTGCATGTTGCAGACTTCTTTCACAGGTGCCTCTCCAGTTCCTTTCTGAAAGTAATAAATATGATGATGATGTAAAATCACAAGACGAGAAGAGGGATCACTTAGAGGAGACTCTGAGATTATGTTGAACTAACGTACGGAAACAAAAAGTTATTCTTAAATTATTTTTAGATTGCAGCAGTCATTTATGAGTCAATTGATCCCCATTACCCGATCCACAAGATGAAACATCCCTCGCTGGTCGGAAAACAACTCAAAAGCATTTTAGACTCTATCTGCTATTTCTCTTTTGGCTTGCCCATTTTGTTGGATTCCAGCTGAGTCTCATTAAATGACTAAAAATTGGGTTTCCACGACAGAGAAAACAGTCAGGAAGCAATTGTGGTATGTAACAACAATCAGGGGAACTCAATCTCCTCTTTTGGGCAGTTTTAAGAAATTCCACACATCTGCCTCTTGAAGCCCCAGCCACATTCTCTCCATGTCACTTATGCAACACCCACTCCTTGACTGCGCTGGACTCCAGCAGCCCGTAGTGGTGGTCATTTCAGCCTCCAATCTGTCCAGTATGCTGCTAACACATGTCAGTCAGCTGCTACCATGGCTCAATGGTTAGCATTGCTGCCTCAAAGCACCAGGGGCCCGGGTTCAGTTTCACCCTTGGGTGACTGTCTTTGTGGAGTTTGCACATTCTCCCTGCGTCTGCATGGTTTTCATCTGGGCATTCTGGTTTCCTTCCACTGTCTGAAGATGTGAAAGTTAGGTGGATTGACCATGCAAATTGGCCATAAGGTCCAGGGATGTACAGGCTGGGTGGGTTAGCCATGGGAAATGCAGAGTTACAGGGATAGGTTGGTTTGAGTGGGATGTTCTTCAGAGGGTGGCTGTAAACTTGATGAGCCAAATGATTTGCTTCCATAGTGTAGGGATCCTATGAACTAGTGGCTTTTGAATCAGGCAAACTGAAAGCCACCCATGTGGAATCATTCATTATTCCCTAATAAAAGGAAAATGCCGGAGATCTGAAAGAAAAATAGAAAGAGTTGCAGAAACTCAGTAGATTTGACAGCATTTGTGGAGAGAGAAACAGAGTTTTGAGTCCACTATGGCTCTCCCTTGGAACTTACCATCCCTGTTGGCTCCACACCAGGAGTGAAACTTGTTCCTCTGATCCATACTGTCAGACAAAATGGGCTGGATTTTATGAGGTACAGGCAGACCACAGGTTATGAATGAATTCCAACTGAGAATGTGTGCATAAGTTGCTTCGTATGCAAATTGGAACACAACGCAGTTCAATATAAAATAGCCCACTCGTATGTGCAAGGGAATATTTGTAGGTTGGATCATTAAAATTAAAATTAATACACCCTAGTATTGGATTGTGCCTGTCTGGTGGAGGTGGGGGTGGGGTTTGGGATGGATGATTGGAAGTTTCCTTTTCTTTTGGCTGTTTCTTTCATTTCTGCTTCTGTTTTTAATCCTGCCTTGTATATTTAAAGATGGTGCTAGGGAATGGCAACTTTGTACACTTTTCACCGTGTTCCTATACTTGGGCTCCTGTGACAATAAAATCTAAATCTAATCTATGTTTATTAATCCAGAAGCTGGGCTAATATTCTGGGAGCCTAGGTTCAAATCCCACAATGCCAAATGATAGAATTTGAATTCAATTTTGAAAATATCAGGAATTAAGAATGTATTAATGTCCGTGAAACCACCGCTGAATGTTGCAAAAGAAACCCATCTGACCCATTGAAGTCCTTGAGGGAAACAAATCTGCAAACTTCGCAGGGTCTGACTTAAGTGTGACTCCAGGCTCACAGCAATGTGGTTGACTCTCAACTGTCCTCTGAAATGGTTTACTAAGCCACTCAGTTCAAGGGCAGCTAGGGGCAGGAAATAAATGCAGGCTGTGAGCGATGTCCATGTCCCAGAAGTGAATAAATAAAAAAGTTTGTAAGTTGGATGCTTGTAAGTCAAGGACCACCTGTATTGGAACTGGAGAGCAAGCAAAAACGTATCAGCACTGTAACCTACTTGAGGAAGTATTAAGTGGAACTTGAGTGGTCGGTGGTAGGTCTTTCCTGGGAACAAGGAACTGAAGGAGTGCAGGTCCTGCCACCAAGAGATGCTGGACAGCCCAGGCAGTACAGGTCTGTTGAACAGTATCACCATTGATGAGGCTTGGTTTGCTACAAGACCAATAATTACCAGGGGCCCAGGACCAAGGAGAGAGCCAGGCTGTGGGTAGGTAATAACGAGAGGTGTTTCACAGGAAGGGGGCTAAGCAGAGGAGGGGGATAGGCTACTTGGGCAGCAGCTAAGGCGGGGATAGGCTTTCATGTTGAACACCCAATTCCTGACATTACGTGAGATAATGGGAACTGCAGATGCTGGAGAATCCGAGATAACAAAGTGTAGAGCTGGATGAGCACAGCAGGCCAAGCAGCATCTCAGGGGCACAAAAGCTGACATTTCGAGAATAGACCCTTCATCAGAAAAGGGGGAGGGGGAGAGGATTCTCGAATAAATAGGGAGAGCAGTAGAGGCGGATCAAAGATGGATAGAGGAGAGGATAGGTGGAGAGGAAGAACTGCTCGACCATGTCCTGAAGCAAACCAGTCTCGTTTGGACATTGAGCAGTTTTTTCTCTCCACCTATCCTCTCCTCTATCCATCTTCAATCCGCCTCCCCTTCTCTCCCTATTTATTTCAGAACCCTCTCCCCCTCCCCCTTTTCTGATGAAGGGTCTCAGCCCGAAACGTCAGCTTTTGTGCTTCTAAGGTGCTGCTTGGCCTGCTGTGTTCGTCCACCTCCACACTTTGTTATCCTGATATTACGTCCCTTGATTTGGCAGTGAGTGCTCTTGAACAAGGAATCTCATTCACCATCGGCCGCCAAGCTGGCCACATGGTTTTACCCATCATCTGTGTTGCATTTAAATATCACCCAACCCCACCCACCCTCACACTACCACCTCCCCAATCTCTGGGTTGATACCAGTGGCAGCTGGTTTATTCAAGGACCTCAATTGGCAGTAACACAGGAAATCCAAACACAAACCAACCTGCTCCTGACTTAAAGAGATAACAAGGTGTAGAGATAGTGGGAACTACAGATGCTGGAGAATCCAAGAAAACAAGGTGTAGAGCTGGATGAACACAGCAGACCGAGCAGCATCGGAGGAGCAGAAAAGCTGACGTTTCGGGCCTAGGCCTCTGGCAGAAGTAGGGAAGTGGCAAGGTTCCTGCACATATCACCATTCCCTTTGTAGGAGTAAGCAAAATTCCCTGTCATTTAGAATACTGGACCAAAACCCCTGGATTTTAAACAGAACTTTTAAAACAATGAAAAAAGCAGCTGGGCTATGGTCTGGAATGCACAATTACAGGGATTGTTCCCTGGGATCGTGGTTCAATTAGAAATTCTATTCATGCCTCAGCCCTAAAGGAACAATGAGCAAGGCCTAAGGCAACAACTTCAGACATTTTGGAATCTTCAAAGGTACCAAAACATTCAGCTTCAATTAATATTGATTCACAGAAAACACCAGATATTCCATGCAATCAAAATACATTTACACTTACTCTAAATAATCAGGAAAATTATTCACCCCAGATTGAAACATTTACACTGACTCGAAGGGTCAGGAAGCCAATTCACCTCCACAAAGTGCTACTATTGCTAAAGCCAGATTTGGTACCAAGATAAGAGGTCCACAATTTAGTATAATTGTAGGCCCCAATCTCAGCTAAAGGGAGAGAAAGGAAGGAGAGAGAAAAGGAAGGAGAGAGAAGAAGAGAAGAAAGAAGAACGATCTGCCTCAAGAGCTATCCCTACAACTATCTCCAGAGAGCTACCCTCCCCGAGAATTACTTGCACAGCTACGTCCCTGAAACTTACCAACACAGGGCCATTCTGTACCAGGGGAGCCAACGGCAACCGACCACGACCAGCAGATCTGACAACTGATGACATCCGAAAACCACCAAAATGGCTGACAAAGCCTCAGACACATCCTGAAGTGAAAACCAGCTCACGAACTCACCACAAAGTAAGAAAAGCCAAGTTCTCACCCAGACTGAAGGCCAACACCGGGAAGCTTTCAGCGATGCACAGGCTGCAGCAAGCAGGGACGGCCAGCTATAATTCAAATGCATTTGTTGCCAGTGGGTGAGCTTATTTTCTTCAAGACCCAAAGTATCCAACCTAGCTAGCAGAGAGCGGGAGGTGAGTTGGTGGCAGTGCAAGGCACCCCAAGGTCAGAAGGTCTGAGTAAAGTGTCTGTATTTGAAACTGTTTAAATTCTATTAGTAATTGGCCTGTGTTAATAACTGATGACTGATAGTGTCAGTTTCACTGTTTTAGAACATAGAACATAGAACAGTACAGCACAGTACAGGTCCTTCGGCTCACAATGTTGCGCCGAGCTATAATCCTACTAAGGTTAATCTACCCTGCATACCCTACATTTTACTCTCCTCCATGTGCCTGTCTAAGAGTCATTTAAAGGTCTCTAAAGTATCAGCAGCGCATTCCATGCACCCACCACTCTCTGTGTAAAGAACCTACCTCTGCTATCTCCCCTATACCTTCCTCTCATCACCTTAAAATTATGCACCCTTGTAATAGTCATTTCCGCCCTGGGAAAAAGTCTCTGACTATCCACTCTATCTATGCCTCTCATCATCTTGTACACCTCTATCAAGTTACCCCTCACCTTTCTTCATTCCAATGAAAAGAGCCCGAGCTCCCTCAAATCTTCCTCATAAGACTTGCCCTCCAGTCCAGGTAGAATCCTGGTAAATCTCCTCTGCACCTTCTTTAAAGCCGTCACACTTTTCCTACAATGAGGTGACCAGAACTAAACACAACTTCGTATTTTTATTAAAATCTCATGTAATTTATTTGCTTTTGTATTATTTCCCCATTTATTACTTTTGCCTTTTTTTTTTACTTCTTGTGAGATACTCACCTTTGTAGATAATAAACACAGATATTCAAACACCTGCCACCTGATTTATTACTCCACCTTCACTAACCTAAGTCCAGTGTTAGAACCAGGCACCTGGTGGGTGATCCAGGCTGCCTAACAGCTCCGGCATCCTTATCAATTGCACAGACCAGAATTTCCTCCACCTTTAATTAACTCCTCTTCCTGCCTCCAAAAATACCATGACAGGCTATAAAAGCCCACCACAAATGGGAAGTAAGTTCTCCACATCTCCTACTGTATTTCAGTGACAAAATTATGGAATCTCCCAGCAGAGAATCCCTGTGAAAATTTCAAGTGCAAACAAGAGTTGTCAGATTATGCTACAACAGGGAAATGCATAATACACATTGAAAGACCCATGAATAAAGCTTACACTAACCTCCTTTCCAGCCTGTAGTCAAATCTTATTCCATCAATATTTTTTTAGTATGGATCTTCTCACTAAAATGATATACTTGGATCGATGCTCATAGTTGGAATTGTGAGCTGAATAGAAAACACTCTCTTTGTCCTACTTTCAACACTAACTGAATATTCCCTTGCTCCAACTGAGTGCAATATTGGAGTATTAATAGGCCACTTGCCATTTTGCATTTCATTATTGATTGGCCTTTAAAGCTTCCAGAAAGTAATGAGTCCAACTTAAATACATTAATTTTGCAATGTCAGTAATAGAATACTGGGAATCGAAATCAATTTGGAAATATTTGCGAGAGAAATTAGGTTTTTTAGACAATTGAATACATTAAATGCAACCTTTAATGCAGCTTGATAATAACTCAAATCTGACCACAAAAGATGTATGAAATTCAAAATGTGTTGACTGCTTTTGTTTTAAGACATGTTCCTTGTCCTTGAATGATGTGGGCCTTGACAAATCATTAGCGCAGATATGGTGAAATTGACAGAAATGACATTTGCAATGTTGAAAGCAAAACTTCTTATTCTCCAGTAATTTTTTTTAATAGTGAGATGAGAATCGGTTAAAGGCCTATTTACATTATTTGCATCAATTTGCATGTAATTATTATCCAGTTTCACCTCATTGATATACAACTTCCTACTCCCCCAGCTACCACAACGAAACTGGACATTAATAATTCCAAACATGAAGGTCAGAGAGGGTACTGGGTAACTTCAGCTCACTGCTTGCTCATTTGCCATCTTGGATACCCAGCATGAAGGTCTCAGGGCACACTCCACAGGCAGTGATTGAATGCACCCCAGATACACAAACGCTGGCATCTGACAAGTGCCAGCCTCCCCACATCATCAAGGCACATTTCCAATCTGCTTACTGTTCACTGCAGGACAGTGCTAGATTTTGGAATGCACCAGCAACTATAAATGCAATATTACTGAAAGGACAGGCACCCAGCTCACAGATTGTACCATGCTGTATCTCAAGGCTGCTTGCTTGCTCTCTTTGTGCTCACTCACTTTGAGCTGGATGTTCACTGTATTCTGACCTTATCTTGCCTTGCCTTATTGCAATGTGCCCATCAGCCAGACTATAGTACATCTATGAGCCAGGCTCATAGTGCACCTATGTTGCCTTTTATTTGGACACAAAGCCAACAAATGTGTCATGGATGTCAGCAGTCATCAGTCAAGTCAAGGTTGACACCCTTCAGTCAGGAGCTCCAGCACTGTAAGTACAGAGCAGTCCCTAATAGCCGCCCAGGAACGTGAACACAGTCAGTTTGCCAGTTGTGGTGTTCAGAATCAGGATCCTCCCTTTGTCGGGTGAAGGAATAAATGACACTCAGCATCACAACCCGCCTTGGCTCTTGTGGGTAGTGTTCTCATGGAATACGCAAAAAGGGAAGTATTACAGGAGACGAGAGTCGATGGCACAACTGTTTGGGCTGTTGCAGAAGAGAAAGGTGGTGAGGTGTTCCACGGCAATGAGTGGGCCACACAGATCCATGCAACATTAATAGTCTGTGGGAATCAAGTAGGCAAGACCGAATGTGAAAAGATGTTGTATGCCACAGTGAGACTGGTACCTGGAACTGAAGACTTGGTGGGAGGTGGGTACAGTAACAGAGATAGACCGAGTGCGTGGAAGTAGAGAGGAGATGGGGGCACTTAGCCTGGTGGAACAGAGAAGCCATTGGTACTCATTCTACATTTAAGTATTCCTCTAAAACTTCACTGTCATGGGTATGAACTTCGGACTAACTGGCATGGCCTGGCATTGTGGCGTCCTGTGAGAAGAGGAGCTCCCTTGTCTGCAGCACTGCATCCAGCAGGACCTCTGGGTACCTGCCCGCAGAGCAGAATGCAAAATTCCCCTTATCTACCATGTCCAAGGCAAATGTCAGGGGTCAAACAACGTAGCTTCGGACTGAATGTGACTGTTTGGCTGCACAAGAACATTTTAAAGACAGTGCAGATGACAGAGATACCTGTCTGTTCCAACAGGTGCAGGTAGTGGTGGGTATTTCAGACTTCAGCAAGTGGTAGAACTGAACTCGCATCCACCAAAGCTTACGCTGGGTAGTTAGTCTGGCAGTTTCGGTAAGGTAGTAACTCTCACTGAGAGAAACCGCTCGTAATTCACACCAAATCCATCAGTTGGCCAATAAAACTAAGATTCATCTGTAATGTGTTTTGGTGAAATTAGTTGAGGAAGGAATGTTAATTTGAAAATTAGGACAACTTGATGCTCTATCTTCGAATGCGCTATAATCGTAATTATGTGGCCAAGTAGATAGCTTTCATTTTACATCTCATTTGAAAGACAGTTGGGTCAGAGCTTTCCAGCTCAATTGGGTGCTGGGATAGAATTGGAGACAGAGGAGTGTGGGTGGCTTGAAAAAAATGGGGGCAATATCTTGCCATTGGACGTTCTATCACCATTTCCAGCGGCTAAAATTGTTATGACTGTGGCGGCGCTTAATCTCCAAACTTGTCTATAACTTAGAAGTCCAATTGAAATAACTAAGGCCTTGATAAAAGCATTAATATTAATCAAAAGGTTAAAAGGTTTAGCTCAGACAGTTAAATTTGCAACCGACTATCACAGGTCAAGGAAGGAGCCAGCATTAACAACATTCCCAGTTCTGCGACCTCATTCCGTTGGCATCCCAAAGGATAAGGTTACATTGCCCTGCACACAGGATCTACAGTCAGATTTTAGATAACTAAAAAAATTGCTGAAGATGATGATGAGCTTCTGAGCAGATGGTCACTGAAATGTGTGCCCTTTTCAGTTCAGAACTCTGTAGCATCTCATCGGCAGGCACCTCATGGATGCATCTCCGGGTCAAAAATGCCATCCTCATGGAAGCTGGACAAAGCTTCAGGTGCAGAAACGAAGGGATACCAGAAACTCAGATGATGACGGTTCCAGAGCCCAGATCAGTTGTATACCACCGACCCACCCCCAACCCGGGTCTATAGCACTCCAAAGAAAAAGTTGAAGCTTGAGGTTGGTGAGGCTCTTGAAGAAGACAGATCATAGAGGGAGGAGAAGGAGTTGACAAAGGAAGAGGAATTGGGGGGTGTTGGGGCAATAGTGGCAGATAATGCTGAATAGAAATATGCCTCTGCTACATGAAGAGGTCACCTACTCCCATTAACTATTGTCTCCCTCAAAACAGCCAACAACTTCAGTAATGGAATACTTAACTGTCTGAAGCCTGTTCTCCTCTCTGCCTCCACTGTGTGAACAAGTAATCCTTAAGAATTTTACTTATCTTCATTCGATCATTTGCAATCATCAAAGCTGCAGGCCTAGTCTATTTAATCCCGGCCTAATGAAATAAACAGAAAATAATGGAAATACTCAGCAGGTCTGACAGCATCTGTGCGTATAATGCCCCAAAACGTCCGACTAGCATCAGTGGCTGACACAGGAATCACAGGAAAAGGATCCCATTATCTCAGAGATATTAGGAACTGCAAATGCTGGAGAATCCAAGATAACAAAGTTTGGAGCTGGGTGAACACAGCAGGCCAAGCAGCATCTCAGGAGCACAAAAGCTGATGTTTCTGGTCTAGAACCTTCATCAGAAAAAAAGGCCTTTTTTTTCTGACAAAGGTCTAGGCCCGAAACATCAGCTTTTGTGCTCCTAAGATGCTGCTTGGCCTGCTGTGTTCATCCAGCTCCACACTCTGTTATCACCCAATTATCTCCCTGGGTTTTGACAGTTGACTGATACTGACTGCTCCCTATAGCCCTTGTCATAACAAGTTGCATAAGCTTTGAAGAAGTGTAACGGAAGTGAAATTATGTCCCCCTGTGACTCCAGTGGAGCTGGGAATACTCCATAAGGTCAGCAGCCAACAGAAAATGGAAGTAAACTGCCAGGCAAAATGGATTTCTTGTCCATAGCATGTGTTCTAATGCATTCATCAAATATGAGATTAGCTCTGCCAGATTGCTATGAACTTTCGCTAGACTTCACACTTCTAAGGCTTTAACAGTAATCTGGTTGAACCTTCCCTGAATCATGGAGGTTTTAGCAAATTAAAGCCAATGCATGAGCTATCCCAGAGCCTGGAATGAAGTCCTTCAGAATCTTAGGACTTGCCAGCCTGCAGTCAAGCATCACTTCCTTGGGAATTCCAATTTTTGAGTCTGTCCATTCCTTTCATTTCCTCATTTACAGCTATTTTTGAGATGTTGCGCATCTCTTCCACAGAAAAGGCAAATGCAATATACTTCTTCAATTCTTCTGACATCTCCTGATTTTCCATTATTAATTCCACTGACTGGCTTTCTGTCGGGCTAAAGCTCACATTGTTAACTCTTTTCTTTTTTAAAACAAAAATACAGAAACTTTTCTTATATATTTTAAGCTCTAGCTAGCTTTCCCCCATTGTCTAATTTTTCTTGGCTTATTAATCTTTTAATCAATTGCTGATTTTCTTTTCATATTCTGCCCATTTCCTCATCTGCCACACATCTTTACACAAACACTTGTCTTTTTCTTTAAGTTTGACTATCTTTAAATGTTTTTCAGTTAACCACAGATGGTTGATTTCTGCCTTTTTCCCCCCTTTTTCACTGGAATGTAGCTATCCTGTGCATTATGAAATGTTCCCTTAAATGTTTGCTACTATATGTCTATTCATTAACCTGTTACCTAATTTGCCATTTCACTTCACTTTGTTTCATGGGCTCACAATTGTCCTTGCATAAGTCTAACACACTAGTCAACCCTTTCTCCCATCAACTGAATGTAAAATTCCATCTTATTATGTTCACCACTATCAAGGGCATTTTTTTCTATGAGGCCATTCATTAAATCTATCTCATTGCATAATACCTGGTACTGTGCAGCCTGCTCTTTGGTCAAAACCAAAGTATCCCAAAAACATTCTGTGAACCCCTCACCAAGGTTACCTTTGCAATTATTATTTTGTTTTAGTCTGTACATACATAGATGAAAATTTCCCCTTGTTGATTGCAGTGTTGTTCTGATAAGCTCCTATTACTTTTTTTTTATTTCCTTGATACTCCATTCTACCCTATCCATTGGTTCTCCATTATCTATTTTAATAGTTGCATTCTCTATTCTCGAGGAACACTGTTCATTTTATAGCTAGAGATACAAAATATATAAGAAAAGTTTCTTTATTTTTCCTTTAAATGTGCCAAGCAGGCTGATACAGGGCTCTGCTGAGCTGCTGCTGAACTGTGAGATACTAAGAACTGCAGATGCTGGAGTCAGAGGTAACACAGTATAGAGCTGGATGAACACAGCAGGCCAGCAGCATCAGAGAATCAAGGAAGTTGATGTTTCGAGTCAGGACTCTTCTTCAGAAATCGGTCTTGGCGCTGCATGGTGGCTGCTTACTTCTGGCAGATGCATGCGTAATCTCATGCACTTATCTGCACACAAAATTGGGTGGAAAACAGACTCAAATATTTGTGGCACTCTGGAATACTAAAAAGTGAACTAAAACCGAAGCTTCCAAATTAGACCATTCTCCCAAACGAAAAAATAGCTGAGCTGACCACAAAATGACTAGCAGCTTTTGTGACACATTTGATCCTGCATGAACACAGGTTATGACAACTGACATTCACCCCCTTTGGACTGGAGGTGTTGAGCTCCAGTCATTCCCATACCTCAACTTATCCGGATCACAGAGCAATTAGAAAGAAGTGGCATTTTCAGCAGATAATTAGGTTTTCTCTCATGTAGCCCATTGAGCTTAGAACTCTTCAAATTTCAGTCAATCTTATATCTCAGTCGAAAGACATGCAAAGTGAAACCTTAACTTACTTTACATTTTCAGGAACCTACCTCTGTTGACATAACAAATCTCTTTGCTAGTAGCTGGGTTTTGAACTGAACATGTAAGTGGTTAGAATAAATAAATGTGGGCAGGAAACCACCATCAGTGTGCTGTGTAAAAGTACCAAGCCACAAACTTATTCTGACCATGTGTGGGTTTGAACATTACAAGGAGGGATATTTGCAAGTCAAGACTGATGATATCACCTGATTTCCTCTGCTGAAGGAATTGAATTTGGAATCCAGCCACTAGCTCACGAGTGAATATGAATAATAAGAAATAATTATCATCCCATAATCAAAGGAGAGGGGGCCCATCATTCTTAATTAGCATAGGCTTCATTTATGCCAGGGCACAAACTGAGGAGAAGAAATACATTAACCCTTTGGCATGATTTGGATTACTTGCTCTCATTGAACACTCTAGATTAGAGGCAGTATTTTAATTTGAATGTGGTCCACTTAAACAAATAATGGCTTTTGAGTATTAAATTATATTTGTTCAACTGTGGAAGGTTTGAGAAACAGTGTATGTTGATTTTGTAAAACGTATATCTTTCATTAAAAGCATTGAGCCATTCAATCTAGCATTGCCTGAGACTGTTTAATGAGACAATTAGGGTGTTGTGTTATTGGCGTGACTAAAGTTAACCAAGTGTTAAGGTGATCATTCAAGATGCAGGTTCATGTCATTTTGGATTAGGCACTGCAGAATATTCCTCCGGGACAACAGGAGAACTAAGAATCCCAAAGAACTCACAAACTCCAGCAGCCAATCATTTGATTTCCTTCTATTGAGACACATTAGTCTAGATTTTGCAGTAACAATAACATTAAGGTGTTCTCTGATGAAGGGTCCAGGCCCGAAACGTCAGCTTTTGTGCTCCTGAGATGCTGCTTGGCCTGCTGTGTTCATCCAGCCTCACATTTTATTACATTAAGGTAATAGTTGTTCACTGCTATCAGCATTTAAATCCATTTACAACTTTTGGAAATTGCTCTTGGGGTAGTTGAATGCAGAATTTAGTGCATTTCTACCTAAGTTACCCTGTTCTGGAAACTGTTTGCCATGTTAACATCTCATCCGGACATTCAGCAGGGAGACACGTGGAACTCTACAAAGTTATAGTATTTGACCAGCTGAATGCACTAAACCCGCTCAAAAATGTTCAAACTTGTCCAGTCCAATGTAAGTTCATTTTTGAAGACATGATCAGCTACCTCCAAACAACCACTCTGCTTTTCAAAGCGACCTTTTCTGAGTGTGGCATCTCATTCCTTCAGATGTTAATTATTGTTGGAGTTCTTACGATTTTCTTTGTATCCCTTACAACATTTTCCCCCAATCATCCTTCTTTCCCACTCTGCTTTATTTTCTGTACGTGACTTGATCTTGAAAACACTGTTCTAACTGTAAGTCCCCATTCAGACTATATGCTTCAGTAAGTATTTTTCAATCTGACTGATTAAGAAAAAGCAACATCATCTGCCCACCGAACTCAAATCAGACTCAGGTCTCCTGGGGAGAGTCCTGGTCTTATGTCAATTTCTAATCATTGAACATTGCAGTGGAGAGGTTCACAGTAAGTTTGTGGCCAAATATAAGTGTAATGAACAACTGGTTCTGGGTCCATTCATCGCTGACTGCAAAATTCAGTGTAACATGAATTGAAAACTTTTCACGCAGCGATCAGAATGATAGCCCAGATCTTCTAATCAGAAAATATTCATTGTCGTGAGCTACTCTGAAAGGTGAACAGTGTGACTCCATAAGTGCTACCTAAAAATTGTTTGGAACATTTAAATTTCAGATGAACAATCACTGATCATTTGGAACCCAAAATAAATGCTTATACGTTTGAATTATTGTGAAGAATTTAGAAGATTCTTTTGCACTTCCTTAAATGTTTATCAGGAACAGCATGAGAGATTAAAGCCTGTTCCAATTCCTAGATAACTATAAATCTCCCCCACACTGACTCACCAGTTAGCCCTCAACTGCTTCCCTATGCCTCCCTGATGACTCACTCTCATGAACTCCCAACTTCCACCCTCCACCAATTCTTGACCTGACTATCCCACCAAGGCCTGGCCCAATCTGTCCAGAGCTCACCATGTCATCCTTGACAAGATACCCACTCTGACCCGAAACCTCATCTGAAATCAGCCCTGATCTGGCCTACTACCCATGACCTACCATCTATGCTCCACACAACTTCATACTCCCCCCAACATAAACTACCCTGTTGCACTTATGCATATTTAGAAATGCAGCTATTAAGAAGGTCGTGATAAATTATACCTGGGGCATTGTAAGTAAGCAGAAATCATCACAGAGTACTGTCTAATGAGGGGCCATTCCGATTGAGAAATGGGGCAAAGTGGAGGACGGCTTTGCTTTTTTTTTCGTTCCTGAAATTAAGACACTAAAAGATCTGGTCAATTCTACCAAGAATTTGCACTTTTCTCCAAGTAATTTTAAAGTCTGAATTTGGTCCTTGATCCTGCAGCTGTCAAGCAGTTTTTAGCAGAAATAGAAGAAAAATAAGTTTGGAAATAAGCTAAGAAATATCAGACAATTGATGCTGTTGTCATTCAGAAACTAAAGAAAAGTAATCAGGCCTGAGCCATTGGCCCTCACCTGAAACAACTGCTCAGTAATACCACAGCACATGCCTTAGGAGTATATGTTGACTCCTTCAGAAATAATTACTGCAGTCATGCAAACTGAATGCCAAAGGGGCAGTCAGTAAATTATCTTTTTATATAGGTCCTCATGTAGATTTGCCTTCTCTTCTTCAAAGATGAGACTGCAGAAGCAGCCTTGGATTTATGGTCCGCTAATTTCCAGGCAGACGAATCAATAAAGCAAGACACAAGATCAGCCCTACCTTGATAATTCTGTAGCTTCAATAAATCATAAGACGCTTCTGCAAAAAGGCTTCCATATCATTCATTTTTCAACCTGCCCACTGATATCATTAGGTACTGTCCTTCTGTGGCAGGTCATTTCAGTCTAATGCAGAACTAACCGGATCTGAATGCTTTGAAGCAGCATAACAGATATGTGTAGGGGAAATTGAATTGAAATTTGCCTCCAAGAAATGTGCATAATTTAAATGTGAGCAACAATCAATCCTATGTTTAATTCTCTACAGAGATGAGGCCCCATTGTAATATATCAATAGGTTACTTGTAGGGAGGTTATGCAATGTCAGTACAGCCACAATGATCGCTTGAATATTTGGATAATATGACAAATAGCTGAGGGATCATTTGCTTCCGCAACATGATTCATATCAAAGGTTACTCATGTCAAGCGAGATCAAGAAATTTAGGCATTTTAGATATTCTATAATATTTAAGATATTGTGGCACCTACCCACGATATTAGGGCAGCATGGTGGCTCAGCGGTTAGCACAGCTGCCTCACTGTGCCAGGAACCCAGGCTTGATTCCACCCTTGGACAACTGCCTGTGTGGAGTTTTGCAGAGTTTGCACATTCCCCCTATGTCTGTGTGTGTTTCCACTGAGTGCTGCGGTTTCTTCCCAAATTTCAATGATATACATGGTAGGTGGATTGGCCATGCTAAATTTCCCCCATTAATCAGGAATGTGCAGTTTAGGTGTGGCAGCCAATGGAAATGCAAGATTACAGGGAAAAGAATGGGGGGATGTGTCTGAGGGGGATGCTCTTCAGAGGGTCGGTGTCAACTTGTTGGGCCAAATGGCCTGTTTCCACCATGTTGGTATTCTATAGATTCAGTCATGACTGTTGCATTGTGAAACAGAACCGTGTGTGACTAAAGCCTGGCCTTTATTATGTATTATTGTAATAACAATGACAATGATTTTATTTTTGTGTAAGACTCATAAATTAATTTCTATAGTACATAGGCCATGGTATTAAGAGCCCATGACGACCATTCACAAGCGCCGTTTAACGGCAAAATACGAACATTGGTAAATAGACATTGAAGAGTTTAACTTGTTACTAAATGTTCTATTTATATTCCACATTTGTTCTTTTCATACATACATTAAGTTTCTATGGATGTTGCAGAAAATAATTAGTTAGCATATGGAACAAACAATAGCCATTGGTGTATCAGAATCTTACTGATCATTTGACAGTTATATGCGTTGGACATAAAATACTAAAGTTTCCTCTTTATTATTATTTATTTTTGGTGTACACATGAGAGGGAAATGAGGCAAGGTTTGCCAAAATTTTAAAGCCAGAAAATTTCTTGCTGGGCTTCTGGTAGCACTGTCAATGCAGGAACAGAAGATTAAAATTATTGATTAATAAACACAAACAAAAAACGGTGTACAACTGGCATCTAACATTATGTTACAGTGATTGGAGTGAAAATTGATATAGGGACCACAACGTAACACAAAGATGGTTGGGAAGAATCAAGCAAGGCTGGAAATGTGATAGCCTCACTAATCTTACCAACGATGTGTCCTTTAATTTATCTTCATCAAGCTCCCACTGATGAAACTATCAAATTATTATTTTAAACAGAGGCAATCTGCACCGATTGGGTCAGATTGATGTGGTTTGTGGTTTTCTATGTTAGTCTGAATAATATATATCACGGAGAGTCATATCCTTTTTAATGCAGATGTCTTGCAGTTTATAAACAACATTCACTACTTACTTGGCTTCTTACCAGAAACGTGGACTTTTTTCTTGCAAAAGTATACTTTATTCATAAAAACTTATTATTATGTACTTACATAAGGTATAAAATCAGTTCTGTACAGCTTTTGCTTTAAGAAAAACACTGACATTGAAATTTGAAATTCCCTGTAGCTGCAACCGGAGACATTCCTTACTTGTGCAGGACACTATTTACATACAATTTTAGACAATGAGAGAGTTTGATAACTGAATGGGCCCTTATTGTAGTTTGGCAGTAAGATCTCAGACTGTAGTGTTTCCCTATTCACCAAGGCAACAGCTCCCAAGCTTTAGTACATCCTTCAGCACATCATCCCGGATCTTGGAATGTGCGAGTCTGCAACACTCGGTTTAAGTCAACTCTTTGTACTGGAAGACCAACAGGCTTCAGTCAACTTTCGCTGAATTGACGGTGCAGTCGATGGTTGCTCTGTGTGCATCATTCTGGATGGTTGTGCATCATTTGTCATTAATGTCTCATTGTTGTCAAGCATATTACTTCAGCTTCTGAGTTTTCATCGTTCCAAATTTGCAGATGACGTTGAGCTGAGTGGTAGAGCAAAGGGTGCAGAAGACACTGAAAGTCTGCAGAGGGATATAGATAGTCTAAGTGAGTGGCAAAGGTCTGGCAGATGGAGTACAATGTTGTTAAGTGTGAGGTCATCTAATTTGGGAGGAATAACTGCAAAATGGACTATGTTTTAAATGGTAAAAAATTGCAGCACACTGCTGTGCAGAGGCTCTTGGGTGTCCTTGTGCATGGCTTGCTAAAAGTAGGATTGCAGGTGCAGAAGATGATTAAAAAGGCAAATGGCATTTTGTCGGTCATTTCTTGAGGGATGGAGTTTAAAAACATGGAGGCTATGCTGCAGCTGTACAGGGTCCTGGTGAGGCCACACCTGGAGTACTGTGTTCAGTTTTGATCTCCTTAGTTGAGAAGGGATATACTAGCATTGGAGGGGGTGCAGAGGAGATTCACTCAATTGATTCCAGAGTTGAGAGAGTTGGATTATGAGGAGAGACTGAGTAGGCTGGGATTATACTCATTGGAATTCAGAAGAATGAGGGGAGATCTTATAGAAACATATAAGGTTAGGAAGGGAATAGATAAGGTGGAGGCAGGGAGGTTGTTTCCGCTAGCAGGTGAAACTGGGACGAGGGGGCATAGCCTCAAAATAAAGGTCAGGAGGAACATCTTCACCCAAAGGGTTGTGAATCTATGGAATTGCCTGCCCAGTGAAGTGGTTCAAGCTACCTCGCTGAATGTGTATAAGGCAAGGCTAGGTAAAGTTTTGAATAGTAAAGGAATTCAGGGTTATGGTGAGTGGGTGGGTATCTGGAGCTGAGTCACAAAAAGATCAGCCATGATCTTATTAAATGGTGAGACAGGCTCAAGGATCCGGATGGCCAACTCCTGCTCCTAGTTCTTATGTTCTTATGTTAAATACACTGTAGTCTCAAATAATGTAACCTGAAATGTAACCTGTATGTCTCTTAGTCTTTTGTGATCTGTACATCCTTTGCTTCCTGTGATCTGCCTGTACCGCTCATAAACATGTACAATGTGATAATAAAATCAAAACTAAAATCAAAACTTAATATCAAACAGATTGTAAGTGATCAAAAGGTCAGCTAATTCCTGAGGTGGGTTGTTTAAATGGTCTGGAACTTCCCCTTGCTGTTTTCTTATGCTTTATGCCCTTTAACTATTTTTTTTCTCACACCCCTCAAACCTCCCTCAACCACCTCGTGTGACCTCCATGACATGTAAAAATGATGATAGGATTTTTTTTAAAGCAGTTTCTTGGTTGTCCTTGTTACTGCGTCAGGTTTATTGGCTTGGTTGAATGGGTATACTGGGCAAATGTACATAGCAGGGCATGAGTTGATCGACAATTGGAGATGAGTTGTGAACATGAGTTGACATGGAGCAAAAGTGAGACAACAGGAGCTCATCAGAGGACTGAGGTGTCATGCATGGCATGGAGGGGGCATTTTTGAAATGAGCTTGCAAAATGTTCCTGAATTGAGCCTACGTTTCATGATTCCTCTGCGAAACCGCATGTCCTCAAGAGGCTGACCTGATTCCTTGAAAATTGCAGTCACCTATGGGATATTGACCTCACAATGAAGTCAGCCAGGGATTGAGTGTGCTAGGAATAAGATCAAAAATCTTGGAATTGGGCCCCACCCACTGTAACACTGTAGTCTGCAACTACAGGGATGTGATTGCTCTAGAGAGGATATTGAGAAGATTTACCAGGATAATGCCTGGCTGGAAAATTTCTGTTATAAAGACAAATTGAGCAGACTCGTCTTGTTTAGCTTAAATTAGAGGAGGTTGAGAGGGGATATGATTGGGACATGTAAAATTATGGCAGGTATAAACAGGGTAGACAGGAAGAAATTTTTCTCCTTTGTAGAAGGATCAATGACTGGGGGCACAGGCTTAAGGTAAGAGGCAGAAGGTTTAGAGGAGATGTGAGGAAAAACTTTCTCATGCAGATGATGGTAGGAATTAGGAATTCACTACCTGTAAAGGCGAGAGAGGCAGAAACTCTCATTATGTTTAGGAAGCATTTAGATGTAGATTTTTAATGCCATGGCATAAAAGGGTGGAAAATGGTGTGGGGTAATGTTCAATAACAACTGGGATCCGTGAATGGTGAAAATGGCATCTTTATTAAGTATCTGGAATGGCACAGTTTGAGCTGACAGTGGAATCCAAAGCACAGTTCTGCAGTAGCCTCTTTTATTTGCAGCTTTTACATACATTAAAATTTTAGCACTATGGTGTCACATAGTTGCATCTATTATACGCATGTTTGTGTGACATCCGTCCTGGGAAAGCAGGAGATCATTTTAGCACTTGCTAAATGCTGTGTGTTACTCCTGATGGGATTAGAATTTCTGTCCAGTCTAAGCTTGCATCATTAAGAATTATCAATTCTTTTATCTTTAAAAATAATGTTCGTAAAAATACTCGAGCTACATGATCTAAATAAGTGAGAAATTACTAAATACTAAATACTGTACGAAATAAAAGTATAGAGGATATTAAATTGATCTCCTGCAGCTTTGGATCATGAGATTTCATCTACTATTGCTGGTTTTGACACTTTTTACACATTCATTCATGTAGTTTGACAGAAGCGCTGTTTGGTAGTAAGTTTCTTAAAGGGGGTAGTGGCCCTATTAAAATGTATAACTCCACACATTAGTACAAGATTACAATCCTAAATATAAGTTAGAAACAGGTTGTACAGTGTTATAGAAATAGATGGTGTATAAGGAAATTTCAAAGAGATAAAAGAACAGCAGACTGTAGAGACATGATACTGGAGGAAACAATTTGATGGCCTGCAACATATTCAGGTCCAGAGAGATGGTTACTCTGGGCTAATTAATATTATAATCTTTCCATAATTTCGAGTGAGTTATGGAGACATGATGGCAGAGATGGCATTGCTCTGAGTAGGTTACAGTATTAAGGGATTCAGGGTATTCAGGGATAGTCTTTGATACAGAAATAGGTCTAAACACGGCTTGCAGCATAAGGCTGATAAGAATTGAAAAGTATAAAGAAACAGTAATGGTTTGGAAGAGATGTTTGATTTAGCTTATATTATAAGAGTAAAATGTGTTACAAAAATGTGGTTATATGAAAGAGTGAATGGATAGACAGTATAGTCTACATCGAGTGCTTGTGAGTGAGTTAGTAAAGAGAATCATAACACAATATCTTGCAATGGGATCACAATGGGTTGGTTTGACTGGCATGGATGCTATGGGTCAAAGGGCTTTTTACTGTGATTTAGATTTCTTTATGTCTCCATGATTCCAAGAATATCTAACCAACTTCAATCATGATATGATCATAGATAATGGGAACTGCAGATGCTGGAGAATCCACGATAACAAAGTGTGCAGCTGGATGAACACAGCAGGCCAAGCAGCATCTCAGGAGCAAGAAAGCTGACGTTTTGGGCCTAGACCCTTCATCAGGGAGGGGGACGGGGTGAGGGTTCTGGAATAAATAGAGAGAGAGGGGGAGGCAGACCGAAGATGGATAGAGGAGAGGATAGGTGGAGAGGAGAGTATAGGTGAGGAGGTGGGGAAGGGTTAGGTCAGTCCGGGGGGGGGACGGACAGGTCAAGGAGGGGGCATGAGGTTGGTAGGTGGGAAATGCAAGTGAGGCTTGAGGTCGGAGATGGAGACAGGTGATAGGTAGAACAGGTTAGGGAGGCGGGGACGAACTGGGCTGGTTTGGTGATGCAGTGGGGGGGAGGGGCAAGCTGGGCTGGTTTTGGGATGTAGTAGGGGAGGGGGAGATTTTGAAGCTCGTGAAGTCCACATTGATACCATTGGGCTGCAGGGTTCCCAAGCGGAATATGAGTTGCTGTTCCTGCAACCTTCGGGTGGCATCATTGTGGCACTGCAGGAGGCCCATGATGGACATGTCATCCAAGGAATGGGAGGGGGAGTTAAAATAGTTCGCGACTGGGAGGTGCAGTTGTATATTGCGAACCGAGCGGGGTGTGAAGGATGTGTTGTGGGAAATGTGGGAGACACGGTCAAGGATGTCCTCGATCACTGCGGGGAGGGAAGTTGCGGTCCTTGAAGAACGCGGACATCTGGGATGTGCGGGAGTGGAATGCCTCATCCTGGGAACAGATGCGGCGAAGGCGAAGGAATTGGGAATAGGGGATGGAGAACGCCCTTGACCGTGTTTCCCGCATTTCCCGCAACACATCCCTCACACCCCGCCCCCGCAATAACCGCCCTAAGAGAAACCCCTTCATCCTCACATACCACCCCACCAACCTCCGGATACAATGCATCATTCTCCAACACTTCCGCCATCTTCAATCCGACCCCATCACCCAAGACATTTTTCCATCCCCACCCTTGTCTGCCTTCCAGAGAGACCACTCTCTCCATGACTCCCTTGTCCGCTCCACACTCCCCTCCAGCCCCACCACACCCGGCACCTTCCCCTGCAACCGCAGGAAGTGCTACACTTGCCCCCACACCTCCTCCCTCACCCCTATCCCAGGCCCCAAGATGACTTTCCACATTAAGCAGAGGTTCACCTGCACATCTGCCAATGTGGTATACTGTATCCACTGTACCCGGTGCGGCTTCCTCTACATTGGGGAAACCAAGCGGAGGCTTGGGGACCGCTTTGCAGAACACCTGACTCAGAAAATCTTTTGATGAAGCCTAAGGTTTCCATACGGATCACAGAACAAGTATCAATATTCATATAATTACATTGCCAAAGCTGTTTCTTATGCTATTGTACCATGACTAAGTGGGAGATATTTTTCACTTCAAGGAGATATCAGCACCAAAACTTAAAGCTGTAATGTCAGTACTCCTGACACTAAGTTCAATACTTTGTCCACTTGGTTCAAAGTACGTGGGTGATTCTAATAATGTTGCATTTATTGCCCATAATTCATTGCTGTTGTGATCGCTTTAAATTGGGCAACTTGCTAGGACACTTCAGAGGACAGCATGGATCAAATCTGTAAACAGGGACAAAAGGATCAATCCAGACAGTACTGGACAGCGTATGTAAAAGATACGTTCCAGTTTAAAGCATTTCTTACTGTGTTCCTACAAAAACAAACATATACACGTGCCCTGACATTAGGGGAGATAAAATGAACAAACGGCTAAAGTACCTCCAGGAAATCAAAGTAATTATAACTTGCGTAATAACTGTCTGAAACATTCTAATGGCTCAACTCAGAAGTCATTGATGGAATTAATGTAATTACAAAGATGTTGAAACTAATGTCTATGTTTTAGAAACATTATAGTTTAAAACTGTGAAATGTTTGGACTTAACCGGTACCCTGTAATGACCATACCAATGATTGGCACATGGATATTAAACAAGAGCAATAATGGGTTTTAGATCTGGTTGGGGATATCCGATACTAAAAGGTTAAGGGCTTTGGATTTTTATGGATAATTATTATAGCCATAACTTAAAGACCAACTGGAAGAATAATGTTTCTTTCCAGACATAACATCAATTACATTGGTACAGGACTCATGTCCATTGAAACTAGTTTCCCACATTCCTTGAACGGTACAATTGTCGCACAGGAAACACTGAAAAGTATGTGGAATAATGCATTTTTATTTCTGTTCAATTAACCTCAGCCCTTCAACAAAAGAAGCTGAAAATGCAGGAGTTTAAGGCTTAATGAGGGTCTTAGGGTTAATTGCCAATTACCTTTGGCACTTCACCAGTGCAACAAATGAACATGACCAAGTTTAAACTATTGGTTACCATTTTCATTTTAACTTCAGGTCATGATTTTATCTGTCAAAAAACAGAATGAAGTGGGAAGCGATGCTGTTAGCTGTCATCCCAAATGATTATATAATTATTCCTTTTGCTTGTACTGCAGTGTTCAGTACTGCAATGTAGCTGTGAGTTATAAAGTTAGTTACATTTCCTAGATTTTAGAGACTGGGGTGTCTGAAAATACTTTTAGAGATGGTATTTCAGAGAGAAATTAATTATGGGTATTGAGTCTGTGGGAGCATATGACAGCTGACAAAAGACTGCAGGTCATGTATTTTGCCATCCTAGCATTCACATGCCTGACTGGCACACAATGAACCAGGGCATGAGATGTAATTGTACATCAAGGCCCACTAACATGGACCAGTAGCTCTAGAAGGCCCATTTTCTTTGGTTGGAGGCAGAGCCACTGTGCTCTTGTGAGGGAAGTAAGCTAGCTGTTTTCGGGTCAGGCTGGGTTCATCGTGTTTGGGTCCGGAGATGGAATCACTTCACAAGGATTGGGGCAGGGCTACTTTGGTTGGGTTACAGAGGGAGCTGTTGTGTTCAGGTCAGCAACAGAGCTGGGGCCTAGGCCAGGATATGCACTGGGGCTCATGAATTCTGTTCATCGCCCTGTTGGACACCACCAGGCAGAAACTGAATATAGAGCAACTAAAGAACATCTGGCACAGAGTGGGATTCCACTTGAGCTGGGGCAAAAGGGTTACAATGGAATTTGAGACAGAGTTCTGTTTCCAATTGACCCACATGGGGGCCAGAGGAAAAATGTCAAAGTAAATGCATTGCAAAACACTGTCATCAGAGGATCATTAAAGGCAGAGGAAGATGAAAATCAAGAAATTTAAGATGAACAAAACATATACGTGTATCAAAGGAACCACCTGAATAACTATAAAATTCAGACTCCATCACAAATGCTTGTGTTTTGCTTTATCTTTTTAGATTGATTCTTACAACACAGAAGGAGGTCATTCTGCCAACAGTACAGCTCAAATAATTGCACGATTTGAAAAGTTTTAACTGCTGAAGCCAAACATTCAAAGATTGTAAGAACATCAAGGAAAACAACAATGTAATTGAGAAATGCACTAGACACAAGAGGCAACTCAAAGCATTAGCTCTAAGCTTTGTTTCGTCCTGACTAAATGCTGCAGGAATGTTGGGCAATCAGGCTTTTTTCGGCTTACAGATCTAACCATTGTAAATAGCAGCCGGGAATGCCACAAGCACACTATGACTGCAGGCTTCAAGCTCAATCTTCTATCCAGGAATCAACAGGCATCTTGGTAATTGGACCTGGAGAAGTTTGGATTCCACCTAAGGCTAGACAAGTATGTTGACCTTACTCGTGGTGTCTCATGCAGCAAGATGTTCCCCATTAAGTGCCACACTGTAACCATGGGCATGAAAGAAAGAAATTGAGAGGCAATTGCCCATTGACCAAACAAGTTGTATTTATCCTTTCTATTGATCAACCTATGCCCACCTATCACCATCATTCCATCTCCACCTCTTCACCACCCCGCCTTGATCTGCAGCTCCCACTGCCCCCACATCCAATGTTGAAGAAGGGTAATACCTGAAAAGTTGACTGCTCTCTTCCTCCAGATGCTGCCAGGTCTGCTGTGTTCTTCAAGCCTCCTGTTGTTTACGTGTAGTTGCAGTTTTTTTTGCCTCTAACCTAATTTTTCTGCTATAAAATCTCTTCAAAGGATGCCCACTTTGAAGAAGTTCTCTGCCTCCCTCAAACATGAACTCAGTCTGTCCCTTTCTAATTGCCACACTTCTATGACCTGTTCAGCCCTTCAACTCTTGAAGAACAACACCTTATATTCAGCCCTGGCACCCTAAAGCCTGTGGGGCTCACAATTGAGTTCTCCAATATCAAATAACCTTACCAATCTTCTCCCAACTTCCTAACCAGCCCCATCTTCTCCCTTCCATTCCACCTTCTGTCCCTCCCTTCTAACCACCAACTGAATTCATCCCTCCTATTGACCAACCAAGTGATACCTACCACCAATGTCCACCTATCATCACCATTCTGCCTCCAGCCCTGCCCCTCCTCCTCTTTATGTGGAGCTGCCCCTAGCCCCACATCTAGTCCTGAGGAAAGGTAAAACCCAAAACATTAATTGCTTCTTTCCTCCAGATGCTGCCTGGCCTGCTATGTTCTTCCAGCCTCCTGTTTGTCTACAGTGTAGGTAAAATGTACATTTATTGACTTAATCTGTTACATACGTAAGTGTAATTTTAAAAGTTTGTTTACAAGTTGTAACCATTGCTGGCCCAGCAATTATTGCCAAGGGGGCAATTAAGAGTCAATGGCATTGCTGTGGATCTGGAGTCCAAACTGGGTCAGGATGGCAGATTTTTTTGTTATATAGTAAATCTGGTTCTTTGGAATTGTTCAGGACCCTTGCTATAAGACCACATGCAAGGATAGATCTAGCTGCTGTAAATGAAGCACTAGTAAAACAAAATTGAAAATGCAGGAAAAGCTCAGTCGGTCTGGCAGCATCTGAGGTAAGAAATCAGACTTAATGTATTGGATTCTGAGGAAGGGTCATTTGACCTGAAATGTTACCTTTGATTTCTCTCCACAGATGCTATCAGACCTGCTGATCTTTACCAGCAATCACTGTTTTTGTTTCTGATTTACAACATCTGCAGTTCTTTTGGTTTTTCTTGGTGAACCAGATGGACTTTTATATCAATTGATAATGGTTACAATTAAACCAGCACTTCAGCGAATCCAAATTTAATGGTGGAATATAAATGAATGTCCCTGGTGTATTGTCCTGAGATTCTGGATTCTTTGTCCATTGATATTACCACTATATCACTGCCTGCCCTGAAGTATGAAGCATGTGTAATATAAAGGAGTAAATCAGAACAAAATAGAATGGAATGCTTCAGCAATTTATTGTCACTTCTCACCCCATTGCCCGCATTGTACTCTCAAGCTCACATCCAACTTGTTGACAATTTATTGAGAGTTTCAATTTTGAGTGGTTACCTCTTCATTTTCTTTGTGGCCACTTCTGAAATGTGCCCAGAGAACCTCACCATTAATATAAGTAGCTGGTACCAATGTTCCCACATTTCCCTGTCTGCTGTTTCTGGCTGCCAGATTCTCACTTCCACATCACCGTGTGGCATTCAGAGGAAAGCTTTGTGAAGATTGTCCAGAACTCCAAGCCCCTGCATCCCCTAGGTTTTCCTACTCACTCTAGAGCTCATATGAATTGTAACCAAAACCGTGCCTGCCCTTTTATAAATTTAAGACAATTGTTTCTGTCTATACCATGGCCAGAACTGGTATGGTACACCATGAACGTCTCAATAAATTTTAACTTCTGGACAAAAGTAATGAAAATTATGGCCAGCCAGAAATTACATGACTGCTTGAATTGCTTAGAAACATTCCATTGTCTCAACAGAGAATGGAAGAACAGTCTGGGTTGTTACAGATTGATTTTTCAAGGGAATGGAAATCAAAATGTTAATCCTAAAAAAACACAGTGCATGACTCAAATGCTCAGAGTTATTGACCCTGATCACAGGATGTAGAATCAAGGTGAACACCACACCTTATCTGAAAAGGACCTTGAACTCGTGAACAGCCATTAAGTGAGACAATCAAGTTTTTTTTGACTGTTTGAAAGATCAGCTAAGAGCTGTACATATCAATACAGCCCTCAGTATCATCAGTTCAGCCAATCTATGAAATACTCAGGATACAATGTAAGACATCAAGAAGCCAAAGTACTTACCCTGTTCTAGTTCAGCTGAGAACCAGACTCTTAGAAATGTAACTACAGAAAGCTTCATAATATGTTGCGAATCTTGCACTTTACAATTTTGATTACTGGTCATGACAAGCATTTTAGAAACCATAGGTCTTCCGAATGAGAGCCTGAAATCTTAAAATCAGAGATTGAGATAACTGTACACCATGAAATGATTCTATCACTCAATATCCAACATCTGTCTATGTGAATGTGATCAAGGTATACGTGTCATCAAGCCTAATTTGGCATAAATTTGTGAGAATAAATAACTTTCTATATTTTAACTCATCACAGTTTGCTGCTGAGTCTGTTGGAATATATGTACCAAGTCAGGAAAGACAGGTTGCTTTCCATTCTAAAGTACTGATCAGGGACAGTTAGAGAACACTTATATGCTATGTGCAGTGGTTTTGCTACCACAACCACATACAGCACACTTGCTAGCTCTGCAGGAAATTCCATTGATGTATTGAAAGTTGAACATTAGGAAAAGTTTGCACGCTGTAAATCTAAGAACTACAGTAATTTTGCAATTTGGTCTTCAATCTTTAAAGCAACAAAAGACGCAGAGCAGCTGCAAAAATTTGTGACGAGTAGCAGCAGATTGTTGGGACAAATAAGAGAATTTAAATAGGCTCGCCACAGGCTTCTCAGTCCATGAGCTGGAGTCAAGAGTCTCTGTCAGAATGTAGCTCGTTCCTATTTCCGTTGGTTTTAGTAACTGTAGCATTACCACAGGTGACCATTGAGTTTTAACTTTTCAAATGAGTTTTCAATGACAAGAAAATGTTGTTTTTAAATGAAAAGAAATTAGATTATAATACCCTTATTCATAATAGTCTCAATTTCTTCAGAAGTAGGATAGCAAAACACTGAAACATATTAATTTCAGCAGAGCTAGAAATCTTTCTCGAGCTGGTTTGGAATATCTTTTTACTTGCCAAGGAAAGAAAATTATTATCCTAAACTGCACCTCTTTA
Organism: Stegostoma tigrinum; assembly: GCF_030684315.1. Lineage (NCBI taxonomy): Eukaryota > Metazoa > Chordata > Chondrichthyes > Orectolobiformes > Stegostomatidae > Stegostoma > Stegostoma tigrinum. Next base: position 22,826,444 of record NC_081363.1, read on the forward strand.
TATCAATTCAAAGATAACTATACCTTTTAGCATACTGTGACACATTTCAGAGCAGGCAGTCATGAATCAATTGTGAAAAAACTTTTGAATGCTTTCTGTCCAGATTCACTTTAGCCTGCTGATGGAGCGATGTCATTGATACAAAATCAAAGGCAGAATGGAGGCTGTGAGGGTCATTTGCTCAAACTGGTTACTTAATTAGCCTAATCAAGGCTTTGGCTGACTATAGAATTCCTTTTCTGTGGTGCCACTAGCATGGCGTCATGTTTAATTTGAACCACATTTCTCATGTATGCAAATCATTTCTTGACTTGTATCTGGAGCGGCAATGGTATCTTCTGAGCATTAAACACATTTGTTAACACACCAGGATTAATAAACTCAACATTTGCATTGGAGTTGTATGATTTCCTGATGGGAATGAACCAAGCTTTGAAATATGAAAGATTCTTCATGTGTTTCAGTGATTTTCATGATTTCTTTGCAATTTGAAACAAAGTCTATTGAATGTTGAACATTGAATACCATTCTTTCTTCCTTTCTGTTCTTTCTTACCTACGCTCCTGAGGGGACAAATTTTGTCTGGGTATCACCAGCTCTTTAAAATATTCTTCATGTACAATCATAAACAACAAGCACCTATTTTTATTATGACCACGAAGAGGTGTCCTCGTAAGGAATATGATGGCAAAGTGGTAATATCATTGAACTTGCCATGCAGATGCTTGGCCAAAGGACATATATTCATATTCCATTATGAATGATCAATAATTTAAATTTACTGACATAAAATCAAATTTGGGATTAGAAAATATCACAGAAGGAGGCCATTTGGACTCTTATGCCTGCTCTAGCTCATTAAATGACCAATCTTCCCTAGTGGAAATTTCCTGCGTTTCCCCCATACCCTTGCACATTATCCTTATGTAACTAATCATCAACTGCCCTCTTGAATACATCAATCAAACAATGTAGAAATATAAACTAATGTCTGAAAGCTGTAAAGAATCTTGCTGATATTTGCCTCCAGTTTCACTGAAATGACTGACTGAGCATTCAGTTTCCTTCAAGAAGGTGACTTATCACTACCTGCTCAAAGAGAACGAAATGCTGGAGTTTCTAATAACATCTGCATACCAAGATTGTATAAGGGAAAACTCCCCACAAGTGTCACTATTTTACTCGTCAGGTCCGGCTGGCTTTGTTTCCATTTCATTAGCCAAGAGCATAGTTGCTAGTTGGCATACTGGTTGAAGTCAGCACAAAGATGAAATGGAATGGCAAGGCCATTCGGTCTATGCAGCTCAACATGGCACTTACCAATGAAAAAAGAACGGATGATTCAGTGGCTAGCATTGCCGCCTCACAGAGCCAGGGGCTTGGGTTCGATTCCACCCTTGGGTGGCTGTTTGTGTGGAAGTTGCACAATCTGCATGGGTTTCCTCTAGGAGCTTTGGTTTCCTCTCACAGTCGAAAGATATGCAGATTAGGTGGATTGGCTATACAAAATTACCCATGGTGTCCAGGGATGTGCAGGCTAGATGGGTTAGCCATTGAAAATGCAAGGTTATTATTAGGTTAGGGGTGAGTCTGGGTACGATGATGTGTGGAGGGCCAGTGTGGACGCAATGGGCAAAATGGTCTGCTTCAACACTGTTGGGATTCTAGCCACTGTATTGTGGTCAATCGAGCAGCAATTTTGAGACTCACGATATACATACAATTGTTTCTGACAAGACATAATGGCTTGGATCTTATTGGTTGTCATAATCCTGAGTACCTATGACTCAAGAATCAGCTGTGAACCTGCCTCTACAATCCCCCTACCCTCCCCAACCTTCCAACTCTATCTACCCAACCGGTGATGTTCTTTTACAGGCAGTCTAAATCATTTCCGAGTGGGACTATAAACCTGACTGGGGAAGATATTTCACCTCAACTGATAAAGCTTGCAAACGTGCGGTGCTGAACTGGCAGGCAGAGTTAAACAATCAGCATAAAGGAGCTCTTAAAAGTGAACTGCCTTAAAGGCAAGGCACACGTATAACAGGTACATGTTTGGCAGTGGACAGAGAGGGGGCAAGGACAGAGCAGAGGTAGGATTTATTGGAGTTCCTCTGCTGAACACAAAGATCTCCTTCCACCCTCCATAGGAAATAATGTCCCTCTTAGTTAACAGCAGCCTTTTTCTTGTTTTTTATTTAATTCATTTGTAGGATGTGGGCATCGCTGGCTGTCCAGCATTTCTTGCCCATCCCTATGCCTGCATTTCTTGCCTGCGCAGTGAAAGCTTCTGGATTGTCCACCATGCCTTACCACACCTAAAATAATGCAGACTGAGGCCCATAAATTGCTGTTTATTTCAGACCCATTTTTAAAGTGAGGTAAACTGGGAGGTGGGTGGGCAGGCAGTGGGAAGGCTGCCCTTTCAGTTTATGAGTCCTGTCATCTTCAGAAAAGTCAGGAGAGGGGATTGTAAAATCGAGTCACTTTAGGGCTGATCACCTATATTTTCTAATCAGCCTGCTCAGAGATATTATTGTTCACCTCTGGAGCAGGTGAAACATTTTCCACTGAATTGTAAAATGAGCAAAAGTAAAATTAGAAGTCATGTAACACCAGGTTATAGTCCAACAGGTTTATTTAGAGTCACAAGCTTTCATAGCACTGTTCCTTCGTCAGGTGAAATGAAATGTAAAGTATGCCAGGGTTGAAGAATTTAGAAAGATTTACAATATCAGCTGAAAACGCATTCACCAACACAATCGTTGTCTGGTTATGGAACTACTTTGCTGAAGAATCATGGTATAATAGAGCTTAAAACAGCAGGAATCCGGAGCCAGGGCTTGATAATAGGGAGCTTCACTCAGCTTTGTGACAAAGTCAGTTGAGACTTTGCACCCAATTAGCGATCCACATTTAATGTAGTCATTTTAGTGTCACACTGACACTAAATTGCAGAGTGTGGATGTGCTGTTAGTTTAGAAAATGTCATTAACGTTAAGCTCAGAACTAGATGTAGCCTTTGAGCTGATTTTGTATTATAGAGCATTGATGATTCTCATTGGGTGTTGCAGGCTTTTATTTCCATTGTTTTCCTTGATTCAACTGAACTGCAGGAAACTGTCACATAATGCAATAAAAAGGAAATTGTTTCAACAGTTGGCAAATTGATACCAAATTGGAACATGCACGCATTTCCAAACACAAGCAGGAGACTATTTGCAATTTGAAAGTCGGTGGATCAAAATGTTGGATGTTCATTTTTGGCAGTGTTGTGGGATTACCTACGATGCTCCATCAAGGAAGTCAAGAAGACAGCTCACTACCTTGCGTCAATGATATTTAGAGATGCCGAATAAAGGTTGCATTTGTCAGTCATGTTCATGTGCCCACAATGTTTTTCTAAATCTCCAATGATGGGAAATACAAAGGCAACAATCACACGTAATTTGCATACTTCCCATTCCACAATAAATTTCATGTGTCCACTTTGGTGTGAAAATCACTTCAGTGATGCAGTAAATTTTAAAGATGGACAGTTGATAAAAGATAGGTTAGCAAAATATGAGCAGGGATGGGCTTTATAGGCAGGACTGAGGAATTTCAAATAGGAAACTTAAACTTTTAAGTTTATTGAATGCACCTGTTTTGTCCTTCCCACTTTTCCTGTAGAGTTCAGTCTGATTGTCATGTTAAGCACTTTGTTAGAAATAGTGTTCTTTGGAACAAGCTGCAGGAGCAGGTTTGACAAATGTCCAACCCAGGATGTATTCAATTCCAGGGCAGGAGAAACGAGGAGTAGTATTCCACTACCTGATCCTACAGTAGCATTTGATTCTGAAATGATCTTGGATCCAAAAAGAAGAATTCACAATTTTTAAAAAAATTGTCTGTGGAATCTGTAATTAGAACAAAGAACAAAGAAAATTACAGCTCAGGAACAGGCCCTTCAGCCCTCCAAGCCTGCTCCAATCGAGATCCTCTGTCGAAACCTGTCATCTATTTTCTCAGGCTCTGTGTCCATTTGCTCCCTGCCCATCCATGTACCAGTCCAGATACATCTTAAAAGACACTATCATGTCTGCGTCTACCACCTCTGCTGGCAACGTGTTCCAGGCACCCGCCACCCTCTGTGTAAAGAACTTTCCACGCATATCTCCCTTAAACTTTCCTCCTCTCACTTTGAACTCATGACCCATAGTAATTGAGTCCCCCACTCTGGGAAAAATTGTTTCATCACTGTTTGAAAAAGAAGTTCCAAATATTTACATCATTGTAAAAAGGCCAATAGTAACCTTCTTCAATTATAAGAAACACTGTTCTGTGTGACATGGTGACCCTTGACCTGGAAGCAGGAACAAAAGGAAAGATTTTAAATATGCAAACCATATTTAAGATATCAAGGAATATTGTAGACAAACTAGAGAGCTGATGTCAGAAGGAGATTGGCATGTAGATGTAATTACAAAGAAGAAGCAGAAAAGAAAGAAAGAAAGCGGAACATTGTGTGCAGAAGTAAATTTCTCTTGGGAGGAGATAACAGGGTGTAGTTCTCCTGAAGAAGGGTCTAGCCCCGAAACGTCAGCCTTCCTGTTACTCTAATGCTGCTTGGTCTGCTGTGTTCATCCAGCTTTACACTTTGTTATCTCAGATTCTCCGGCATCTGCAGTTCCTACTATCTCTTTTCTTGGAAGGAGGTCAGTTTTCTGTTTGGCAGGTAAACACATAGGAAGCTTTGCACCAGTTGTCAAAAAGGTCAAAAACCTATGTAGTTATTGAGAGCTCAGAGATGGACAGAAGTGGTAAAACCATAAACTAGAGTATTTGTGGTTGGTTAGTTCAAAAGTTACTCTCAAAGCTACACTATTAGACTATCATCATCTGAGAGAGAGAGAAAGGGCTTATAAGAAAATGCCTTGCCAAAGATAATCATTCTGCATGAAAAAAAAGTTGTGGAAGAAAAATAAACCAAATGCTTTTGGATGCTGGAAGTGTGAAAAAAAAACAAAAATTTCTGGTGAAATCCATCAAGTCTGGCAGCATCCATGAGGTGAAAGCAGAGTGAACATTTCAAGTCCAGTAACTTTTCATTAGAGCTCTCGAAACACATAGCTATGCATTTTTACAGAAAATGATAAGAGTCTTTATGATTGCATAAAATTGTTTCCATTGCTTAAAGTGAATTTCATTTTTTTGTTAGAAATCTAATTTACCTGTTAATTTATAGTTAATTTAGTTGGATTTCTGTTTAAGTGGAAGTAAAAGCCACAAATTCATATCTTGTTCGCAATATCTACATTGGGGTCATTCAGTACATTGAGTTATTTTGGTTTGTGGTGAGTCCCACAAATGTAAGAACAGTCCTTAGATGGAGGGTGATCTGATCCTGGTTGTATTCATAATCGTTGTATTCATAATCGTTTCAGCCTTTCTTTGGGAGAAGAGTCCATTGGAGAGGACATCTCAGGCACCAGGAGAGGAGCATTGAAAGCAATTATCTTCTCCAAGACCACTATATCCTTACTCCGGTGTGTCGCCCAAATTTGCTCCCAACACTCCAAGTGATTTTGTATAGCTGCAGCATAACATCTCTGTCCCTCTGCTCGAGTCCTCTGGATGTAAAACCAGTAATCCATCAGCCTTCTTGATTATTTTCTGCACCTGTTTGTTACATTTTAACGATTGTTGCATCTAAAACCTCAAATCTTTTTGGACATCCACTGTGCTTAACTTAGTATCTTCTAGAAAGCAGTCTGTTCTATTAATTTTGATGCCAAAATGGAAAACTAGTCTGTGTATAATGTACAGTAAAATCAATGAAGATAGAACTGAGACTATAGGCATGAAAATAATTAGTGCAGTAAGTAAATTTCAAAATTTCAGTCTGAACAGAACCTAACTATCGATGATATATGGTATGGCATCATGATGTGTCTGACAATGGCCTGCAGTTCAGTAATGCATACTTCCAAGACATATGCAGGATATGCTGTGTTCAACATATTAGCTTTTCTTACAATCCTTATTCAAGACTTTTGCAGAATGTGCTATTTGTACTGTAAAATTCACGATCATTAAATTTCAAGTAGCTTGTCAATATTTTCAGATGACTACGTGAAATCTATATCGTAACCCTCTCAGCAGCATTTCATCATCACTGACAATTCACATGTTTGGGAGACAGATCCACACAGTTCTTCCATCCCACACTGACACCACCCAGCCACATGTGGCAAAGGAGGGAGAACTCTGTACAAGAGAATGATCAATGAACATGTCGACTGCTATCCCAACCTGAAACATAGCAATACAAATAAAGTCCAAAACTTTTGCATGTTCACATGGGTTTGTGGAAGGATACTACATCTTTGTACTTGCCCTACATCTCACAATATTGCAAATGAGCAACATTCAAGCCTTATACAGAAATAGCTGACATAATCATGTTGCACATTTTCAACCTTCTATCGCACAGGATGAACATATGGATATTGAAGATATCATGCCAGACAACAATCATGCACCTATGAAATATGATGCACACTTACCCAGGATGACACTAGCGCAGCACAGAATGAAATTATAATAACTGGATAAGCACTCAATCTGGTTATTTCCTGCATTCACAAAGGCATTATCTGAAAGTGTAGAAATAATTTCATATACACATGCATTCTTGCACGTGTAATTGAGAAAGGGTCTCCATTCTTTAAAGGGAAAGGAGGATGAGGTGGTATTTTGTCATAGATTGCTGGTACTGTACATTCAAAACAGCCACATGGCATCACTACTCATATTATTCTGGTATAGAGGTAACCACTTTACCTTAGTGACACTCTTTTTCTGTAACAGAGTTCATTTAGTAGTTGGTCATGTGTGTAACGTACAGTAACACAAGTAGGTAAAGAGAACAGACTGAATGCGTAATTCTGTGATATTATAACCTTGTGACTAGATGGGTTTGGAAATAAACTTCAAGACATTTGACTGAACACAGCCTGACTATCCGTGGTGTATGGATCACAAATGGCATCAACTACTTCTCACTAGACAATTGTTTCTCTATCCTTAGAGTCTTTAAACAAAGATTCCATGTAGTTTGTCTAATGCTGGGCTCTGCAGTTGTGATCACTGCAACAACTTGTATATGGAAATTGTTCCCTGTGTTCTCAATGTTTGCTTTTTATACTCTCCCTGGCACCAGCCTTGATAGCAATTTATTTAAGTGGTCTCTCACCATTTTCCTCCCTGGGATATTATCGAAGTGCCACATGTTACACTGAGCTTCCTGGAATTCTTTTGATCTAATTCAGTCATCTTTTTATTCATAGGATTACTTGCAAGATAAAGCACAGAAACTGGCCATTTGATCCAAACTGTTCTCTGTTGGTATTGAATCTTAGCATGTCTTCCACCTCTTTTCGACAGCAAATTCTAGATACTAATCACTCACAGAAAACGAAAACAAAGCTTTTCTTCGTCAGATTTATGACTAACATTCACATATTTAGGACCCTTTTGTCCTGATGTGTAATCATTATATCTACCATGTCCAACCCCTTCAGAATGTTAAAGACATATGTCATGTCACCTTCTGTCTTCTAAAGAAAAAGTCTGGTGAGTTCAATCTTTGTTTATATCTGTAATCTTTCAAATGTAATGCCATGATCTAACCCAGCCCTCATGCAAGTTTAGCATAGTGTCACTATTTTGAATTCTAAAATCCTGGAAATAAATCCTAATATATTATTAGCGTTTTCAATGCTTCACAGACTTATGCTACTTTTGATAATTTGCTCACCTGTGTCCCTAGGTCCTGTGCTGTTCCATCCCATTCAGTTTCTTTGATAATGGGAACTGCAGATGCTGGAGAATCCAAGATAATAAAGTGTGAAGCTGGATGAACACAGCAGGCCAAGCAGCATCTCAGGAGCACAAAAGCTGATGTTTCGAGCCTAGACCCTTCATCAGAGAGGGGGATGGGGTGAGGGTTCTGGAATAAAAAGGTAGAGAGGGGGAGGCGGACCGAAGATGGAGATAAAAGAAGATAGGTGGAGAGGAGAGTATAGGTGGGGAGGTAGGGAGGGGATAGGTCAGTCCAGGGAAGACGGACAGGTCAAGGAGGTGGGATGAGGTTAGTAGGTAGAAGATGGAGGTGTGGCTTGGGGTGGGAGGAAGGGATGGGTGAGAGGCAGAACAGGTTAGGGAGGCAGAGACAGGCTGGACTGGTTTTGGGATGCAGTGGGTGGAGGGGAGACTTTGAAGCTGGTGAAGTCCACATTGATACGATTGGGCTGCAGGATTCCAAAGCGGAATATGAGTTGCTGTTCCTGCAACCTTCGGGTGGCATCATTGTGGCACTGCAGGAGGCCCATGATGGACATGTCATCTAAAGAATGGTAGGGGGAGTGGAAATGGTTCATGACTGGGAGGTGCAGTTGTCGTTTATTGATACTCCATCTCCTACCTACTAACCTCATCCCACCTCCTTGACCTGTCTGTCTTCCCTGGACTGACTATCCCCTCCCTACCTCCCCACCTATACTCTCCTCTCCACCTATCTTCTTTTCTCTCCATCTTCGGTCCGCCTCCCCCTCTCTCCTTATTTATTCCAGAACCCTCACCCCATCCCCCTCTCTGATAAAGGGTCTAGGGCCGAAACGTCAGCTTTTGTGCTCCTGAGATGCTGCTGGGCCTGCTCCATTCAGTTTCTTATTCCCTTGAGAGTAATTTGTGTTTTTTTTCTCTCTCACAAAGCACACCACATCATATTTATTTACTTTAAAGTTCATTTTTCACTCAATATTCCAGCCTGTCAGCTTTCTAATGTCTTTTTTATATTATGTCACATTTTTACTTAGTTCTATTCCAAAATATAGCAAATTCTTGTTAGCATTGTTAGCCAAAATGTGTTTATGTTTTGTTTGTATTCTTGTCTCCTGAGCAAAATATAATATTATTCTTCAGGTTAGAGCAAATGATTTTAATAGTATGATGTTGACATGATGATGAATTTTAACATTGTAAATCTCAGAATTTCTCAAGAATGAGAATCATTTTAAGAAACATATGATCCACTTCTGGTCTCCAGAGTCAAATTTCTATATTTGAATGAATCCTTCTTTTGTGAATTTTCCTCTGAACACAATATGGATTTTACAACTTGTTGTCGTAACCAATCTTTCACAAGACATGGCATTCCTATTAAACAAAAAATGGCTCAAGTGTAAATGGTCCATCGAAGTCTTGAAATTCAGGAGTCCTGGAGTTTACATCATAATCAATCTTATTTCTGCCACAATGTGCCTTGTGAAATGTTACTTATCATGTGACAGTACCTCATGACACACAAGGTGGAAATTGAAAAATACTTTCACAGATGTTACATCTCTTCTTTAGGCCAGGACTTACAGAATCTAGAAAGTGATTTTGTTTTTCCTGTCTGCCTATAGATTTGTGAGAAAGCTTAAATAATAGCTATTAACCTCTGTTGTAATTTGAGTGTAAAGCTCTCAAAATGTACCAATCTCATTGTGTGACAAAACTTGAGGGATTCCATTGCGGATAAAAGTCAGGGATCAACTTGATTGTATAACATCAAAGAAAATATGGAATGTAGAGCTTTTTGTTTGAGGATACAAGTAGCACAGAGTTGGTCAAGTGCAATCCTACTTATTAAGACATTCTTTGGTATAATACACTGCATAGATTGCAGAAACATTTCCTTTTAAATGTTGCCAATGAAAATCATAATGCTTTGTTCCCAGGTTTCATCCAGAATTGGAAGTGGCTTACTTATTTCTCTGTAGGGCATCTGGAACTCTTAGTGAAGCTGCTGAACCCTATCTTCAGAGCCCTAATTTGGTCTTCCCAGTAATAACGTCCCTAATTGGAACAAGACATTGACAATTTTCTGCACAAAGAGCTGAAACATTGGAAGTAATAACTATCAAACCATAGGAATTTAAATCTAGTAACCTTCTGAAGAGAAGCATTTTTTTTCAAGAATATGTAGGAAGCTGGGCAATTTTGAAAGATTGCCTCAAATTACTGCTAATTTATTTTGTTTCTTTTAAAGCAAACTTTGCTTCAAGCATTCATTACATAGATGACAAATTCTACTTTGCTTGAAGGCTGCATGTTCGTAAAATTATTACAGGAACGTATATGCGGAAATTCTTTTCTGTCAAAAACATAATTTTCCTTGCACATTTGAAGATGATAAAAATGTCAGAGAATATGTATCTTCAAAATAGCATGCATGTTAGATAATACAACTGTATGAAACCTCTAAGTGAGAATGGTGCAACAATACTAATAGAATTAATTAAAATCATCACCACGCATAAAAGTGCACACAAAACGACAAGGAGAAGAAAAAGCCAATTATCCCTTCAAAGTTCAACCTGGCGTTGCTCCCAGCATAGTGTCTAAAGATATCGTTGTCCCCAATAACAATGCTTGATTATTCAAAAATTTTGTCTGCCTTTAATTGTCATGGGATAAAATTACTGCAGGTTGGTGAGCAAAAGAGTTTGGCAAGGATGGGACAGATGTGCTTTTTATACATTTTTTTCTTCTCTTTCTTTAACTATTTTTGGTAGCCTCCAAGAGACTGGCATTGTAAATCTGCTTCAGAAAACAGAATCTGATCAGTAAAATATCAAAGATTAACATTATAGAAGAGTTAATCATTATTCTTAGCATTATAATCAATAGTCAGCAAAGGGATGGCACAGTGTCTCACTGGTTAGCACTACTGCCTCACAGCAACAGGGACCTGCACTTGATTCCACTCTTGGGTGACTGCCAGTGTGGAGTTTGCATATTCTTCCCTGGGTCTGCAGTGTTTCCTCCCACAATCCAAAGATGTGCAGATTAGGTGGATTGGCCATGCTAAATTGTCCATAGTGTTGAACAATGTGCAGGCTAGATGGATTAGAAATGGGAAATGCAAGATTACAGGGATTAGGTGGGATGATCTTTGGAGGGTCGGTGTGCACTCAATGGGCTGAATAGCCTGTTTCCAGGCTGTAGGGATTCTGTGAGAATAAAATTAAGTTTATTTTATGGCAGTGCAATTCGGCCAAGCAAAATATATATCTAATGGAATTTAGAGAATTGTAGTCACTTTATGTAAACAAGATTGTCACATGCAGAAAGTTTCACAGACTCCAGGATTTTGTACTCAAGTAATATTGGAGCCACTGTTGAGGCTGAGGGTTACAAGAGCAGCATATTCAGAGAGATTGTTATATTGCAGGTTAGGAGCATGCAGCCAAATAATAAGTGGCTGAGTTCCAGGCAGCAAAAGGAAACTGGGCAGGTTGAGCAGGATTCTCGTTGAGGTCCTACTCAATGCTCAGTTTTTAATCTCAGATACTGGTGAGAACGATTGTTCCTCAGAGGCGTGTAGCAAATTCTATATCCATTACACTACAAGTAGGTCATCTGTACTAAGGGAAAGAAGTAGAGTGGAAGAGCAGGAGATATTGTAAATTCATTAATAGATGAAGATATGCATTCTACATCTGTAGGTGTTGTTTAACAATCTGTTAGCCCGATGTTGAGTTAAGTATCAGAAGACATTCAGAGGTTTATTGTAAGTATAAATCTATAGTTTAGAACAAACAGTAGTTTGCACATTTCCATTCTGGACTTGTTCCTATCCAGAAGCCAATTCTACTGTTGGGTCGAGCTCAACTTTTATTTTCGTAAATCTCCACCAAATCACCTGTGTTACCAATTAACAATTTATAAGCACTGCCCATCAGGCTAGAAAAAAAGCAGGGGAGAGTAGTTTTTTCCACAAAACAAAGTCAATAATGCTGAGACTTCTGGTGCTGTCCTTATTTTTATCTCCGACACACAGGAGCTTCACACCTTTTGAGAGTTCAATGGTAGTCCTGAAATAGTTGAATTATTTAAAGTAAAATTTTGTCAACAGCTTTCCAAAAATCTGTAAAGAAACACTCAATAAACCCATGATTCACTTTATTCACCGTCTCTTTCAAATAATCAAGAAGAATGTTGGGCAGGTTCCTCTTCTAAATCAAAAGCTGTTGTTATACGGTACATGCCTAACCTGCCTCTGACAGTACATTTAATTGTATTCTTATTGATAAGATATTGTGCCTTTGTTAATTAAGTCAATTTGTTAGTTACGACGATTTGCTACTGCTAAATTCTTTCATTGTCCAATATCTCTTGCACTATGAGTCATTGTCAAAGAGACATACGGAGAGGAAACAGACCTTTCAGTCCAACACGTCCATGCCCACCACATATCCCAAATTAATCAACTCATATTTGCCAGCATTTGGACAATATCCATCTAAGCTCTTCCTATTCATGTACCCATCAAAAAGCCCTTTAAGTATTGTAATTGTGCCAGCCTCCACCATGTTCTCCACCAGCTATTCCAAACATGCTCACCCATCTGACCAAGAATGTTTCTTCTTAAGTTTCTTTTAAATCTTTCTCCCCTCACCTTAAATCTATGTTCTCTAATTTTAGGCTCTCCTACCCCTATTCCCTCCCCAATTCAGCCTATCCATGATCCTGATGTTTTTATAAAACCCTATAAGGTCATACCTCAGCCTTCAATGCTCCAGGGAAAATAGCCCCAGTCTATTCAACCTCTCCCCATAGCTCAAACCCTCCAACTCTGGCAACATCCTTGTAAATCTTTTCTGATCCCTTTCAAATGTAACAACATTTTTCCTATCACAGGGAGACCAGAATTGAACACAGTATTCTAACAGTGGCCTAAGCAATGTCCTCTACAGCCGCAACATAACTTCCCAGCTCCTATACTCACTGAACGTTCTTCACTACCTTATCTACCTGTGACTGCAATTTCAAGGAACTATGGCTTCAAAGACTTTTAGAATACTCCAGATGCACTACAATGAAAATTTCTGTATTCTGAATGTTCAAGAAAATATTTAAAGTCTTTGATTATCTTTGACTTCACTTTCAGTTTAAGTTTCAAAATATTCTCCAATTGCTTCATTTGTTATTAATTCTTTAATATCCTGCATAACACATTGACCACATTCTTTTATGCCTTCCTTGTTTTTCACCCATGTCAGCAATTCTATATTTTGTTTTAATTTTTTTTCTCTCCTTTTATTTCCTTTCGCTTGGGAATGTCTAGTAACTGTTTGTTTGCTGTAATTGTGCAATCATTCAATATTTATCACATCAGCCAATGTGAGTCCGACCCCACTACCCAAGACATTTTTCCATCCCCACCCTTGTCTGCTTTCCGGAGAGACCACTCTCTCCGTGACTCCCTTGTTCGCTCCACACTCCCCTCCAACCCCACCACACCCGGCACCTTCCCCTGCAACCGCAGGAAATGCTACACTTGTCCCCACATCTCCCCCCTCAACTCCATCCCGGGCCCCAAGATGAATTTCCATATCAAGCAGAGGTTCACCTGCACATCTGCCAATGTGGTATACTGTATCCATTGTACCCGGTGTGGCTTCCTCTACATTGGGGAAACCAAGTGGAGGCTTGGGGACCGCTTTGCAGAACACCTCCGCTCGGTTCGCAATAAACAACTGCACCTCCCAGTCGCAAACCATTTCCACTCCCCCTCCCATTCTTTAGATGACATGTCCATCATGGGCCTCCTGCAGTGCCACAATGATGCCACCCGAAGGTTGCAGGAACAGCAACTCGTATTCCGCTTGGGAACTCTGCAGCCCAATGGTTTCAATGTGGACTTCACCAGCTTCAAAATCTCCCCTTCCCCCACCGCATCCCAAAACCAGCCCAGTTCGTCCCCTCCCCCCACTGCACCACACAACCAGCCCAGCTCTTCCCCCCCCACCCACCGCATCCCAAAACCAGTCCAGCCTGTCTCTGCCTCCCTAACCTGTTCTGCCTCTCACCCATCCCTTCCTCCCACCCCAAGCCACACCTCCATCTCCTACCTACTTACCTCATCCCACCTCCTTGACCTGTCCGTCTTCCCTGGACTGATCTGACCCCTCCCTACCTCCCCACCTATACTCTCCTCTCCACCTATCTTCTTTTCTCTCCATCTTTGGCCCGCCTCCCCCTCTCTCCCTATTTATTCCAGAACCCTCACCCCATCCCCCTCTCTGATGAAGGGTCTAGGCCCAAAACGTCAGCTTTTGTGCTCCTGAGAGGCTGCTGGGCCTGCTGTGTTCATCCAGCCTCACATTTTATTCTCTTGGATTCTCCAGCATCTGCAGTTCCCTTTATCACTGAGTCACTAACCACTTGTTACAAATCACAACAAATGTTTTGTGTAAGGACCATTGTCGGGAATGATATAACATAGCTGATGACGGCATGCATTGTCCAAATGGTGAAGTCAACTAAGCTGCTGTAGGAAATTACAAAGTGAAAACCAGAAACTTCAGGAAGAAGGGAGCAAACACAATAGAGCCAATAACAAGGTGTGGAGCTGGATGAACACAGCAGGCCAAGCAGCATCTTAGGAGCAGGAAGGCAGGCCTAGACATCAGAAATGCTCAAAATCGGAACAAGCATTTCTGATGAAAGGTCTAGGCCCGAAACGTCAGCTTTCCTGATCCTAAGATGCTGCTTGGCCTGCTGTGTTCATCCAGCACCACACCTTGTTATCTCAGATTCTCCAGCATCTGCAGTTCCTATTACCTTTGATACAATAGAACTAATAGATGCCTTAAGTTGTCCTATTTCAATGGGGCCCTTTCAATTGACATAACTCTTCCTCTTAATCACATTACTTTGTACACTTCCATTTGCAAGAAATGAAAAAAGACAGAACAGTCCTCAATTAATCAGTATCCTAAAGCAATGCATATCATACATGGAAGCTCAATTTTGGAGCAGCAAATCTGTTGCAGGTCACAGATCAAAAGAACTCAGAAGCAAATAGTCCCTAGGTTTTACTTTGAATATCACTGACAGAACTTTACTAAATAACTTATTTCTTTTATTACAGCGTAAATTTCAGCGCATCATGAATTTTAGGTCTCTCATGGTGCTGAATGTCTTAACAAGAAAGAAGCTTACAGGCATCTCCAAATGTAGACATGAGTACATAGCACAATTTGATAAAATTGTCAATTAAAAGTCAATGTCTCAAAGATTGGTTTGGTAATTAACCTTTTAGATATCAAGAAAATCACTGAGGTGCTAAATGCTTTCTGCTTTATGTTCACTCTAATGTTCCATATGTCTTCATTCTGAATATTAACATTTTCGATTTTTTCATATTAAGAGCAGGTTTCCGAGGTAACAGCATTTTTGCTGTCTTTCCATCAGAAGATTACAGAATCAAGACATGGCAATTACGACTCTGTAGGAATTAAAGTTACTTGCAATGGGAAATTTGATTTCTTTCATTGAAATGTTAAATGAAACAATGTATGAATTTATTAACAGAGCAATGACTACTAATAAGAAAAATGAAATTTCTGTTGTAATATCATGTATCTGTGGGTGATAAACAAATTACGTTATTACATTATCCACAGCACTGCACTCTTGACTATAAATTTTATGAGTAAATTATCGATCCCAAAACTTTCTCAGATTTCAATAATAGACAAATAAACACTTTCCTGTTTCAGCTTGCAATTGTTATGCATAAAGACCAGGTCAGAAATCACACGACACTAGGTTATAGTCAAACAGTTTTATTTGGAAAACATAAGCTTTCTGAGCCTCACTCTTTCTTAATTTATTAGTGAGAGAGGTAGGATCAGACACAGAACTTATAATTAAAAAATCAAAGGGTCACACCAATGATGAAGATACATTGAACAAACCTAAGATGATGTTAAATCCTTAATTGGTTAGAAGGTTTTAATTGATTAATATGTATATGTAAATCGCCAAATTCCTTTCAAGTCACTGTCCTGAGAGGAGTAAAGGTTTTATCAATGTAAAGAAGAGGTATCATTTTAGGTCAGACAATGCATGTTAGGTGTGAGGCCTTGTTTAGAATCTGTTTGTGGTTTGGTTTGGAGTCAGACTGGTTTTATTTCCAAAGTAGGAATTTACAAAATGCCACATTAACTGACTGTCTATAAGTTGTGCACTTTTTGAACAAAATAGAATGTATCTGCAAATAGAAATGTGCCCTATGTGTGTGTGTGTGTGTGTGTGTGTGTGTGTGTGTGTGTGTGTATAGTGTGGTAGGGCCACCTATAGTACAACATGAACCCAAGGTCCTGGTTGAGGCCATCCTCTTGGGTTCCAAACTTGGCTATCAATCACAGAAGTTCTACCCCACTAGTGTACTTCTCTGTCTGGCCATTGTTGTCCATTATCCATTCATCTGTTGTCGTAGCGTCTGCATGGTTTCACCAATATACCAAACCTTGTCTATCCTTGCCTGCAGCATATGAGATAGAAAATGTTGGCCGAGTCACATCACTTTCTTCTGTGCTCACATGTGATGGTCACGTTCATTTAAAGATCTGGCACGTCTGCATGTTAGACTAGCATCTTGCGTTCATGTCGCACTACAGGTGACTCCACCGCACCACTCACTCACACACAACAAAAAAAACACACCCACATGTATTGTTATATATTTGCAGATACGTTCTACTTTGTTCAACAAGCACACAATTTGAAGACAGTCAGTCAATGTAATGTTTCATAAATGCCTACGCTAGAAATATAAACGTCTGACTTCAAACCAAAATACAAACACATTCTAAACAAGATGACAAAGTATGAAGCTGGATGAACACAGCAGGCCAAGCAGCATCTCAGGAGCACAAAAGCTGACATTTCGGGCCTAGAGCTCTCTGATGAAGGGTCTAGGCCCGAAACGTCAGCTTTTGTGCTCCCAGTTGCTGCTTGGCCTGCTGTGTTCATCCAGCTCCACACTCTGTTATCTTGGATTCTCCAGCATCTGAAGTTCCCATTATCTCTGATCGCATTCTAAACAAGGTTGCACACCTAACATGCATTGTCTGGCTGAGAACGTCACCTCTTTTTTACATTGATAGACCTTCAGTTCTCTCAAGGCAGTGACTTGAAAAGAATTCAGGGATTTACATATACAAATTAATCAGTTAAAACCTTCTAACCGATTTAAGATTTAACAGCATCTTGGATTTGTTAAATACCTCCTCATCCTGCTTCTCTGATGCCGCCTGGCCTGTTGTGATCATCCAGCTTCACTCCTGGTTATTTCATACATTGTGTGACCTTTGATCTATTACAAAAAAAATTCTGTATCTGATACTACCTCTCTCACCAACATTTAAGGAAGGAATGAGGCTCCAGAAGCTTGTGTTGTCAAGTAAACCTATTGGATAACAACCTATTGTCATGTGATATCTGACCTTGTCTACCCCCGTTCAACATCAACACCTCCACATTATGCATAAAGATTTCACAGCCTTTTATAATATGCTTGGAAATTCAGCAACATAAGAGTAAAATTTCTGTTACCGCTGTCACTGTGCCTGGAAGTAAAAAGGGGCATCCAACCAGGAATGAACTATGATACAGTATCAACATTTAGATTTTTGGTATCAGCTATTCTATCCAAGGCGTTTAGTTAGCTCAGTCACATTAAGGAAGATTCACTCAGCCTGAAATCTTAACTCTGATTTCTCTCTACAAATGCTGCCAGACCTGCTGAGCTTTTCCAGCAACCACTGTTTTTGTTCCTGATGAACAGCATCCACAGTTCTTTCATTTTTTGCTTAGTTAGCTCAGTTGGCAGGTTTACAATGAAGAGTGATACCAGTAATATGGGTTCAGTTCCTGTACCAGCTGCGGTTACAAGGAAGGACTCTCCTTCTCAATCTTTCCCCTCACCTGAAGCATGGTGGCCGTTAGGTTAAACCACCTCTGTAATGAGGGAAGGGGACAAATGTTCATCTACCTTTTTATTCTGTCCGAACAAAATGAATTAGTAACAACGTTAGTTGATGAAGCTGATAAAGACTCTCGACCTGAAACATCGACTTTCTTGTTCCTCTCATGCTGCCTGGCCTGCTGAGTTCCTCCAGCTCCACACTGTATTGATTCTGACTCCAGCATCCACAGTCCTTGCCATCTCCCAATGCTAGTTGAGTTTGTTGATGGGCCTATCTGTAAAATCGTGCAATTTCTCATTTAAGTAGGTTTTTTTCCCTGGTGTGTACAATGACAGGACTGAGTTGCATTCCTTTTAACGTCACAAAGAATACATTTGTTTCTTTCAGCAGCAATTGATGTTGTGTTCTATAAACTATAGAAAAGGAGAAGTGGTTCTTTAGATGAGAAACTGCAGCCCACACAAACTGCCCCAAAACAATACTATTTTTCTTTGTTCATTCACATGCTGAGGGGCATTTCTAGCTCGGCAGTATTTATTGCCCATCCCTGACTGCTGTGAGGACAGTAGAGAGTCAATCACATTGCTGTGGGTCTGGAGTCGCACGTAGGCCGGACCAGGTAAGGATGGCAGGTTTCCTCCCTAAAGGACATTAGAAAACCAGATGGGCTTTTCCAACAATCAACTCACGGTCATCATTAGATGCTTAATTCTAGATATTTATAGAATTCAAATTCCACCATTTGTCATGCTGGGATTCAAACCCAGGTCCCTGGAACATTATCTGTGTTTCTGGATTAACAGCTCAGTGATAATACCATGGGCCATCACCTCCTTTTTTTACAGGCTTCAGTTCAGATAGTGGCTTCCATTCAGAAGTTCCTGAAGATTTTGAAGTGTTCCTATTGTTGGTTAATTTTTCTTCTATTTTCAATAACAATGTGCCAGATTCAACTGACATTCAGCAGCAATGACATGACTGCTACAATCAAATGACGTTGCTTATTAATTAATATATTTAAATTTACATTTAAACACATGACCAATTCAAAAACTATGGACCATGGCTTCTTTTTTACCATTGGCATCATGTCTTCACAAGCATTAAGATAAAGCAAAGTTAAAACTCGGTTAACAGGATATTTATATTTGATTGAGCCTATAGTTCACATCTTGGTTGAGGAACTAATTATCTGTCTGTCTGCTGATCTCTCTCTCCCTCTCTCCCCTTGAAGCCTCTCTTTGACAAAAACTACCCCTTCCAACAGAGGACCATAGATACTATCTAACTCTCCTATTCAGTACTTACCTCAACTTATTACCTGCTGCCGGAGGCCCCATCACCCACTTCCCCGCTTGAGACTTGCCATCCCAGTAGCTTCACGTAGTGACCTACAGTGACTGTTTCACAATCAGTTGTGTGATCAGCAGGTTTGAGGGCACCACAATGGGCAGAAAATTCAGGTTCACATCAGTAGTAGCATTCTCTTCTTGTATCATCTCTGTGGGCAAATACAAGCATTTGCACGAAAGACGTTTTCAGCTATTTATCCATACTAGTTCTTTCCACAGAATCGAAGTTCTATGGTAGATCCGGGCTTAGATCTAGATCAGTCAAGTCTCCAAGAGTCATATAATTGGTAGCACATCGTTTCCATTGCTGCCTCCCAGCAAATCATCCCTATTCTAGGGCTGGAAATGGAGGAGGTCTGCCTCCACTGGAAGTGCTCCCTGTTTTCATAACTCACAGTCTGTTCCAGTCTTCCTCAATGTTATTTGATTCAGTTTCATTGAAATCAGACATTGGCTTGACATGCTGCACAAATGAGCTCCTTGCCTCCAGGCCTTTGTCCTTAAGTAACTCCCTTCTGTGAAGTGCTTTCTGTAGCTGCCTCCAGTTACCAGTTCAAAAACATTGCTCCAACCACTTCTGTTCAGCTGAAAATGCTACAATAAAGTTCAATGGAAACATGGTCTGATGTCATAATCTGTGGTCTATGATGCTGTGAGGATCAGAATCCTGAGAAGTGCCAGTGTTGATGAGTTAGAGGCTGCTTGAGTCTTCAAGAATAGAGATATTTTGTTTTGCTAAAAAGGCAGCCCAACTTCCCATGACTTGCACAGCTTGAGATCATGTATAGGCTGGTGCTCATTGAGTAGATGGAACAATATTAGAGACCTCTGGGCTCCCATCCATAAACTTCAAATTATGGTGTTCACATCAGTCACCATAAATGCTTTCCAAAAGTGTCTGAATGTCTCTTGCCACTTTTCAACCTAATATCACTTGTATTCTGAACTTCCTTACTCCTGGTGAAGCATCGATCGGGTACCAATAGATGAAACTAACAGAAAATCCAAGTCATGAAAAGTGAGAAGAAATTGTGGGGATTGTATAACCCCTGCAAAGTAGAGCCCTGACTGAGGAAAGAGGTCTCAATCATCACACACATCTCCATCTTGAAAAGAACTGGTGAACAATGGTTGATATCTTTACTGTTGTGTTAGTTAGGCATGTCCCTTTCTACGTTGCCAAATTTCATTCTTACACAAGGCAAGTACCTATTCCTCTATCTGAGAACCTGCCCTCCGCCACCCCCTCCCAACACATACACACACACACACTCTTGATGGGAGATCCCCATCAACTAGATGAGAAGGCAAGGTTTCATTTTCGGTGCATCAAGATCCTAGAATTCTCCATGTAAGAGAATCTCGGGAGCATCTTTGCCACAGAATAACAGGTGGCTATTTTATATAAGACAAAGTTTTGTGGCATTGTGGACAACTCTGTGTCTCCTGGCATGGCTCAGGAGCCCCGCTCAGGTTATATGTGGCAGATATATATGACATACCCATTTGCTGCAGAGAAGGACTGTAGGCTGAGAAGGTGCACCATTTAATGGTGCACTATACTATTCCTGTGTCATCTTCTCATGTTGCTGAGCATTTATTTTCTGATCAGCTGTCCCAATGCCTTTCCAAATGATCAGCAATCGGCAACTGTCTCCCGGCTGTCAGTGCCAATTGCAGGTGCTCTCGTAACTTAATGGTAGGTGCCCGGGAACTTGTGACCCAATGGGCAGATCACAAGCTGAAACATCTTTGTGAGCACAGCTGTCATTCATTTAAATAACATGTCTGAGCCAGTGCAGACCGATGGCCCAACAATGAGTGTGTGCTGATGGAATTAGTACTCTCCAGAACCTCTGAGTTGGTGACCATTTCTTGACAAGAGAAGCCTGAGACATAAAAGATTAACACTGCTCAGTCTTTTTGCCTGCCTAACATATAAGGTATCCAGATTACATCATTGAAAAGTGGTACACTGAGGACACAGAGATAGTAGGGTCCAGGCCCAAAACGTGAGCCTTCCTGCTCCTCTGATGCTGCTTGGCGTGCTGTGTTCATCCAGCTCCACACCTTGTTATCTCTTAACAGTGAGGACACAGTTTGATTTTCCCAGTCGGCTCTTATTCAGTTTGGGCATAGCAACTGATGCTTTTCCAGTACATGTGTTGATTTCAGCGTCAAGTGTTAGTTTACAGATGATGGTGGAGCCGTGTTATGTAAAGCTGTCAATAGCTTAAGTCACAAGCTGTGAATGATGACTGATGATAGGCAGCGACATTCTGGATAATGACATTTCACTTCTTGCTGCTGATGGCCAAACGAAACTCTTTTCACACTTAAGAGATTACGACCATTTGTCATGGAAGATGCTTCTTGGAATAAAACACCAGTACAGCAGTGTCAGTACAGAACAACTCGCTGGTGAAGATTTGACACAACTTTCCCCTGGTGTTTAAGTGAGTAAATCTGAACAGCTTTCCATCAATTCTAACATGTCAATATCTCAGTAGCTGTTTTGAGACACAGGCAATCCATTAGTTCAAGAAGGCAGCTTCCCAGTGATGACTAATAAATGCTGCTCTTGCCTTCAATACCCTCATCCCCAGAATGAATTTACTCATTTTTGATTAAATACTCATGGTCTGGTGCTGATTTGTTGCAGATAGTCAGGAAGTCCCAACAGGCACTTTTACATTTCTGTACCCAAAATGTCAGCTTTCCTGCTCCTCTGATGCTGCTTGGCCTGCTGTGTTCATCCAGCTCTACACTATCTCAGGCACTTTCACATGTATGTTGTAGTTCAAAGTTATGGACAGTAAAGACTTCAACAATCATGTGGCTGATCAGAAATCTCTCCCGTTCTTATTGCCTGCCATTGACAAGTGTTGGGAGAATCTGCAGTTTGATGTTCGACACGTTTGTGCGCAGAAATGTAGCATGTAGGCTTATGTTTTGCACATATTAGAATCCAAGTAGCAATAATATCATAAAAGCTTTTTTAAAAAATGCTGTGGTCCTTCCAGTGATTCTTTGAATGCATCTTCCTTGGCCATCAATCCCGATGGTAAGATGCATGCCCACAGCTTCTGAGGCTACTTACTGCACCACAAGACTTATGGTCTCACTCTAATGTAACTAGAAAATGGCATGCAGCAGGTAAAAAATAGTAACACTACATAAATTATGTTCTTTGGATAACAGAAATGCCCAGCACTTGACTGCACATTACTTTGCATTATGCAAATTATCGCTGTAAATGGAGTGAGACTGAGTAAAGAGCAAAAACAATTGGAGACAACAGAATTCTCATTTTACCCTCTTGAGAACAGTTGTTCCTTTTATTTCTGGATACTGTCTGCATCATCCAGGGCTGAATTGACAGATCAAAGTTATTAAATCCTCTGATCACATTGCCAAAAGCATAAGCACCTATAATGAAGAATCCAAGGTTCAGTAGAAAAAAACAATACTCCACAATTTTAAAATATCTACAGTGCACAGAAATGTAGCATGTAGGCTTATGTTTTGCACATATTAGAATCCAAGTAGCAATAATATCATAAAAGCTTTTTAAAAAAATGCTGTGGTCCTTCCAGTGATTCTTTTGCAACACAGACAGACTGGCTGTCTGCAAAATAAATAACATCTCATCTATCTCAGAGGAGATTTATATATGCCAAATGATGCATAAGTTAACATCTCAGAAATGACTCAAAGGAGTATGAGCTTTACAAAAGGAGAAGCATCTAGGATATCTTCAAAGTCACACAATGACTCAAAAGAGATGCTCAGTGATGGATGAATGATACCAGTTAATTCTTAAACTGGCACTGATGCACAAACCATCTGTGAACATTTGCTATGGCCAGATATGAATGGAACCATATGAGGGCATTCCCACTTGCATGGAGAGGTGTTGGGGGATGACATTGGCAACAGTGCCAAAGGTTATGAGAGACCAAGAAGAGTGACTAGTCTACTACTGACATACTTGAAAAGGTGACTTTGGTTTGGGCAATTCCGGTATTGTGGAAAAAAAGGAAACCCAAATTAATGCTTCAAATAAGGATTTTCTGAAAAATGGGCATAAGTTGGTAAGTCGACAACACCTTCCAGGATTTTCGAATGGTAAAGGAGTTTGAGCCTGGGGTGCCAGAATGAAGGAGAGCATTGTCGATTTGAAGTGGAGCTGGACAGTACCTAAAGAAAACATTAACACTATTAGTTAATATGGGCAACAGCTGGCTAGTCAGTAGTTATGTGGGAAGATAATCAAGAGAGCAGGAGGTGGGGCAAGATAAGCTCAGAGAAGGAGAAACAAAGTTTTTTTTTAACAATTCATTCTTGGGACATGGGTGACACTGGGTGGCCATCATTTCTTGCCCATCTCGAGTTTCCCTGGCAAGGTGGTGGCAAGCTGCCTTCCCGAACTGTCGCAGTCCACCTGCTGCAGGTTGAACCAAACAATGCCCTTAGGGAAGGAATTTCAGGATTGTGACTCAGCAACAGTAACAGAACAGCGATATATTTCCAAGTCAGGTTGGTGATTGGTTTCAGGGGAACTTGCAGGCGGTGGAGTTCCTGTGTATCTACTACCCTTGTCCTTCCTAATAAAAGTGGATGTGGTGCAAATCAAGTGGGCTGCTTTATCCTGGATAATGTCAATGTTGAGTGATGTTGGAGCTGCTCCTATTCAAGCAAGTGGAGAATATTGCATCACATCCCTGACTTGAGCTTGTAGGTGATGAACCGGCTTTGGGCAGTCACAAGGTGAGTTACTTGCTACAGTATGGCCAGCATCTGACGTGCTCTTGGGGAAGTTGAATTTCTGGTCAACAGTAACTCTTAAGGTATTGATTGTCGAAGATTCAGTAATGGTAACACTATTGAATGTCAAGGGCCAGTGGGTAGATTATCTCTTATTGGAGATGATCATTGTCTGGCATTTGTAGAACATAGAACATAGAACATAGAACATAGAACAGTACAGCACAGAACAGGCCCTTCAGCCCACAATGTTGTGCCGACCATTGATCCTCATGTATGCACCCTCAAATTTCTGTGACCATATACATGTCCAGCAGTCTCTTAAATGACCCCAATGACCTTGCTTCCACAACTGCTGCTGGCAACGCATTCCATGCTCTCACAACTCTCTGCGTAAAGAACCTGCCTCTGACATCCCCTCTATACTTTCCACCAACCAGCTTAAAACTATGACCCCTCGTGCTAGCCATTTTGTGGCATATTATATTGTCCAGATCTTGTTGCATTTGAACATGGAGTTTTCAGTATCTGAGAGGTTGTGAATAGTACTGAACATTGTGCAATCACAGGTGAACATACCCATTTCTTACTTTATGATGGACTGGAGATAAAGATGGAGGAACCTGAGAAAAAGTTTAGATTAGAGGGCTAGAAGAGTGAGGAATACAGGCCAAATGGGGCAGAAGCAAAATTACACTAAAAGGTCTTAATTTTTACAACGAAGAAGCTTATGATTTCTTATTTTTGTTTTTGGAAGAGAGTTGGATGAATCACAGGAAAGGGATATATGAAGATGGATTGTAGTGATAACTATTATTTTGACTTATCTCTGCATTCCAAGCATGATTGTGGAATAGTTAGCAATATCTCTCTTTCAAGTCTAATGAGTTTGAAATTATATGTCTTCTAATTAAGGCATAAAATTGTTAATTACAATCGTGGATTTGATATTTGAGATGAGTTATTCTACAGATGTTTCCATTTATGTGAAAATTTCAATTCAATAAAGAATAGTGATAAGTGAATAAACAGATTCTTCGAGTTTTATTTCCCAATGTCAATCATTACTAAATAATAAGAGTGATTCAACATTTTTCTCATGAGAGTTGAAAGTGGAGGGTGTGTGGGCTTATTAATGTGGAACATGCAGCAATCAGAAATCTGGCTCTATTTTAATTGGTACTTCTCCCATACCCATTTGTTGCACTTTATTGTAAATTCCTCTCTGTGCATTGTTTGGTCCAGAGATTTTTATATGCCAGCTTTTAACTTGGGATTTGCTTTGTATTGCCTTTCAGCTCCAAGGTTCAAAGGTACCAGGAGGGCAGACAAACACCTGTGAATTGATGATAAAAGCATTACACTTCTCAGTTATACACATTTCATTGGTGAAAGAATACACAGAAGAATTGACAGGCCCTGGCATTGACACAATAGACTTTCAAACTGCAGCAGTTGTTTACAGGGAGAAAAGGTCGATCAGGCTAAAATTGCAATATGATTTTTTTTTGCATTTTGCAATGTGAAAAACTTAAGAAACATTTTGGAAACAGATATTTTCTTGATGGAGCCGCAAAGCAACAACGACATGGTTGTGACTTGCAAGAAATGAAAGTCGATGTGATATTGTTGCAGCCTTATTCGTGGTTTGAGATGGATGGCTGACACAGTAAAGATTGCCAGCTTTCAACTTAGGAGGATTTTAGCTCTGCAACTAATAATGGACAGCTATTAAGCATAGTGATGGAATATATTGTTATTTTTATGCCTTATGTAAAAGTATATAATATCTATATTGAGTTTATATTTTTATATTCCTGTTGTATTTTGGCTCCCTTAGAATTAGTTGTTCTCTGCTCATATGCACTACACAAAAGTCAATATACTACAATGCAGACAATTTATAGTTCTTCCTCTATCATACAAAGGTCAATACTTGTGTAATTATTAAGAACTAATTTGTGTACCACTACTGAACTGCCTTGGCTGACTGTCTAGTTGCACTGTTAGAGGTAGAGTTTCTTCAGATAAAACATTAAACTATGTTATAACTTAATCCAGTGCAAATGTGACAATAATGGTGCTAAAGTGGCTGTACAACAGTGACCATCCCAAATAAGCCAATATTCAGGTCATCATCTTCCTGGTACAGGCCTACATTGGTCGACTGGAATGGCTGTGTATAAGGAGTGCAGTAAAAGGCTGGCGGGCCACTGGTGTTGAGGATTATTCTGGAGGAAGAGTTGTTGTCTATCCTTGTTGATTACAAACTGCAGGTCAGGAATTCAAGGATCCAGTTGCGGGGGTGGTCTGGAAGTGGAGCAGAGTCCTCGTTCTCAGAATTTGAAGAAAAGTTTGGTTGGAATTATGGTGTTGAAGGCAGAGCTAAAGATTTGAGCCAGACGTTGGTTTCCTTGTCATCCAGATGTTCCGGGGATGAGCGTAGGGGCAGGGAGATGGCACGTGCATAGCACTCTGATTTGTTTATTTTAAAAAAGTCCACCATGCTTATGGAATCTTCCTACATGTAAAATAACTGGTCGTTTCTTACACATACAATGTCTGCCTTCAACATAATATTTGTATGAAAATTGTTTTGAGAAGTGTCTGAGAGAGATGATGAATTAAACTTTTTTTTATGTTGGCACTGAGAGCACTTTGTAAAGTGGACCTTTCTTTCAGTTTCCAAAACACATTTAAGCAAGCAAAATATCTCATTTCGACAGTGTCAGCTCCCAGTAGGAT
This sequence comes from Stegostoma tigrinum, assembly GCF_030684315.1. NCBI lineage: Eukaryota > Metazoa > Chordata > Chondrichthyes > Orectolobiformes > Stegostomatidae > Stegostoma > Stegostoma tigrinum. The sequence goes on from NC_081363.1 coordinate 22,853,124, forward strand.
ACTGGGCAGAATGTCAGGCTGAAACAAGTGAATCATGACATGTCCCAGAGACAATTTATGTGAAAACTTCAGACTGGATTGAGCTGTTTTTATTTTATTTCTGGACCCATTTCAACCTTTTAAGGTTTCTTTATTTGCAGGCTTTGACTTTTGCCAAACCTTGCACAGGATTTCATCTAGCAAGATGGGGCATGAATCATTAGGCAATTGATTTCAGTACACATCTCAATTAGTTGAAACTTACAATAAATTTGTCTCAATGTAATTTATTTCTTGTAGAATCATTACAAAATATTAGATAAAACAACCATTATCAATTTGGTCACAGTTGTTGGATCAGAAAGGTAATGGTCATAAATAGACCAATGTAATATGTAATATGTTCTATGTTCTATGTTCTATGTAATAATGCTTGTACGCTCAAATTAAAGAACGCAGCAAACACAAATTTGACCATTTGCAATAATTGAGACTAAAATGGAATTTTACTCCTCAAAATTTAGAATTCAATCTCAAATAATTTTAATTGATTCAGGAAGGTGCTAAGATGTTAGCAACATGTCAAACTCATCCAATCTCAGCCACATGCTACTAAAGGTGAAAGTTGTGTCAAGACTTACAGATAGTCAAAGTGAAGAGTCAGTTTTCATTAAGGCCAAACCCATGAGGAGAAACTTCATTGCTGTCTTAATTGAACCACTAATCAACAGGAGCTATCAATATTTCACAAGTCCAGCTATATGAGTCAGAAACACAGACTCACAGTTTTGTTACAGAATAGAAGGAGGCCAATCAGCCCATCACGATTGCACTGGCTCTTCAAACTATCATCATTTCTTAATGCCAATCTTAATCCCGATATGGTTGCACACTATTCCTAACCAAATACTCAAGGCTGCCTCAACTAAGCTTGCGTTCACCAAATTTCCAGGCAGTGCATTCCATACCTTAGCTACTCCCTGTGAGCAAAAGCTTTTTATTTTCACATTACCCTTCTTTCTTTTGTACAGCATTTGAAATCTACACCTTCTCATTCTTATTCCTTTTACAAGCAGGAAGAGCTTCTTCTTATCTACTCTACTCGACCACTGATGATGTTGAACCTCTATCAAATCCCCCGTCAGCCTTTTCCTCTCTAAACAGAACGGTCCCAAATTCTTTAATCTGTCCTCATAACTGAAGTTTCTCAATCCTGGAACCAATCTTGTAAGGTGATTTTGCATTCTCTCTAATACATTCACATCTTTCCTACAATGTGGCACCCGTAACTGTATGCAATACCCCACCTGAGGTGGAATAAGTGTCTCATAACAGTTTAACTCACAGCCTTGCTCTTGTACTCTATCCCCTATCGATAAAACTGAGGGCATTGGAGACTTTATTATCTACTGACTTCACCTGTCCTGCCATATTCAATGATCTATGAACATATACACCAAGACCCTCTCCTCCTGCAAGCACTCTAGGATTGTGTCCCCTGTTTTATATTGTCTTGAGACATTCTTCCTACCAAAATGTGCATCTCACACTTTGCTACATTCATCCTCTCTGTCAACTACCCCCTGACTCCACCCCACCGTCCACCATCTCGTCAATGTCCTTTCAGAGTTCTGCACTGTCTTGCTCACAGTTTAGAATTCTTCCAATTTTTTTTTGCCATCTGTAATCTTTGAAATTGTCTCGTGAATATCAAGATCTAGATTATAAAAGGCCTCATCATTCCAGAGGTATGCAATAACTCCTCTAGACAGGTTAATTAGAAGATATGTAAAATATTACATGGAACCTGATATATTCTTGGGCTTTTGTGGTGCTGCGGTAGTGTCTCTACCTCTGAGACAGAAGACCTGAGTTCAAGTGCCACTAGCTCCAGAAATGTGTCATAACATGCCTCAAATAAGTTGATTGAAAGAAAACAATCTACAAAAGCTCTAGATGCAGTTTGTAAACCATGTGAACAGTCATGGATAATTGTGAGGTTATCCATTTTGATTGGGGGGAATAGAAAAACAATTTATTATCTAAATGGAGGGAAACTTTCAACTGCTGCATTGCAGAAGGATCTGGGTGTCTTTGTGTTTGATTTGCTGACAACTGGTATGCAGGTCCAGGTGATAATAAGCAAGGCAATTGAAACTACAGCATTTATTGCTGAAGGAATAGTGTATAAAAGTAGGGAAATGTTGCTTCAACTTACAAGGCATTAGAGAGGCCACACCTTTGGAGTACTACGTAGAGTTTTGGCTCCTTTACTTGAGGAAGGATATAGATGTTTGGCGGCAGTTTGAAGGAGATTCACTAGACTTATTCCAAGTTGAGGAGTTTGCCTTATGAAGCAAGATTGACTGATTTAGGCCTATACTATATCACATTTAGAAGAATACGAGGAGGTCTAGTTGAGGTATATAAAATGTTAAACGGGACTGACAAAGTACACGTAGAAGGGATGTTTCCCCTTGTGGGGCAACCTGGAATGGGAGGTAACAGTTTTCGGATAAGGGATAGCAAATTTAAAACAAAGGTGAGGAGGGATTGCAAAGAGTGATGAATATGTGGAATTCACTACAGTATAGAGGATGTTAGAATGTTGAGTAAAGTTAAGGAGGATAGTGATAGGTACTTAATTTGCAATGTGTTGAAAGGTTTTGGAGAGTGGGCTGGAAAGTGGAGTCGATGCCAACATGAGATCAGTTATAATCATATCAAATGGCAGAGCAGGCTCAAGGAGCAGAATTACCTACTCATGCTTGTAGTTCTAAAGTTCATGGATCATAAAATTCCTACAGTGTGGACACAGGCCCTTCAGCCCAACAAGTCCACACCGACCCTCAGAGCATTCCACCCAGACCTATTCCCCTATAACCCACCTAACTGACACATCCCTGATCTCTACGGGCAATTGACCTTGACCAATCCACCTAGCCTGCATATCTTTGAACTATGCGAGAAACCCAGAGGAAACCCACGCAGTCACAGAGAGAATGTGCAAACCCCACACAGACAGTCATCCGAGGCTGGAATCAAACCTGGGTCCCCGACGCTGTGAGGCAGCAGTGCTAACCACTGAGCCACAGTCCCACCCAGGTCTTATATAAATATTTCTTATGTGTGTTTGGTAAGTGGTGCTGTTTTAGGGATCAAAAAGGGCATTGTCACCTGGATGAATGGGGCATGACTGAGTGCTTAATTCATACTGCTCATCTGTCTTGACCAAAGTCGGTGCCAGGTTATGGTGTTAAAATAGGGAACTCAGTCACCAAATGGGTTAAGAATTTATCAGACTGAAGTATTGGATGGACCGTTCGTATTTAACAGGTAGTTGATAGTTAACAAGGCACGAGGACTGAACGAGATACATTCAAGGATTTTGAAGGAAGTAAGAATGGAAATTGCAGAGTTTCTGACTACAGTCTTTCCATCTTCCCTAGACTCAGGAAAGGTGCCAGAAGACTGAAGAATTGCAAACATTATGGCCTTATACAGGAAAAGGGAGTAAGGATAAGCCCAGTAATTATTGAGCAGTGAGTTTGAACTCAGTGGAGGGAAAGCTTCTCAAGACAATTATTTGGGACAGAATAAAAGTGACGTGAAAAAGTGTGGGTCATATAACAGGAGTCAGTGTGGATTTTTAAAAGTAACACCAAGATCACAGCAGTAATATATCTCAGGAAAAGCATGCATTCCTGTACTGCTCCCTGGGGAACTCCATTACAAGCCTTCTCTCCAGTTTAAAATATACATTGGCCACTATTTCAAACTCATTTTTTTCCATTAGTGCTACTAATTTATTCCAATAATTGTTTCCAGAAGATTCCCCACCACCAAAGTTACACTGCCTGGTCTGTAATTGCTGGGATAATACTTACAACAGCTCTTCAACAAGGCCAGAAAATTTTCAATTCTCCAGAATTCTGGTGTAAGTTTATGGCCAATGATCTTGCAATTTCTGCCTTCACACCATTCCAATTCCTTGGATGGGATTTAATCTAGTTCTTTGTCAATTTTAGTTGATAAAATACTTGATCTTATTTATTTTGAACCCTCCTAGTGGTAGTGTTTCCTCCTCTAACACCATAACCTTGGCAACATTTAGTCGTTTATAAGGAAAGATGTAAAGTTTTCATGTAATACCTCATTCATATCCTATGCCTCCAAGCGTAATTTCCCTTTATAGCCCCTAATTGGTCCGACTAATCTGTTAACCTTTTTTTGTACCATTTACATGTCTATAAAAGATTTTGGGATTCCCTTTTATAATAGTTGCTCATCTTTTCTCATCATTTCTCTTTAATTTTCTTATTCACTGCCCTCTAAATCTTCAGTCTCCCTCTTCGTTCTCAATTACATTTTTAGCTGTACATCTGCCAATAAGCACCCTTTTCAATTCCTACCTCCTTTGTCACACAGGGAACTCTGACTGTGTTTGTCCTACGTTGCCCATTTAAGGAAATATACTCCAAGTGCACCCATAACATGCTCTTTATGAATGTCGCTCCTTATTCGGCTACTGTTTTCCCACAAACCTTTTCCAGTCAATCTTGCCCAGTTCTGTTCTTGCCCAATGAACTTAACTCTCTGTCAATTAATTTTTCTCACTTTAGATTATTGCGTGTCATTCTCCACCACCAATCTGAATCCTATGATACAATGATCGCTATCTCCTAAATGTTCCTCCACTGACACTTGAACCAATTAGGCCACCCATTTTTAAGAACCAGGTCCAACAATGCATCAGAGATAGTAAGAACTGCTGATGCTGGAATCTGAGTCTGAACTATACAGTAAATGGAAAAATCCTGGGGAAAATCAATGTACAGAGAGATCTGGGTGTTCGGTCCATTGTTCCCTGAAAGTGGCAACGCAGGTCAATAGAGTAGTCAAGAAGGCATATGACATGTTTTCCTTCATCAGATGGGGTATTGAGTACAACAGTTGGCAGGTCATGCAACAGTTGTATAAGATTTTGATTCAGCCACATTTGGAGTACTGCGTACAGTTCTGGTCGCCACATTACCGAAAGGATGTGGATGATTTGGACTGGGTGCAGACGAGGTTCACCAGGATGTTGCCTGATATGGAGGGCACTAGCTATGAAGAAAAGTTGAGTAGATTAGAATTATTTTCATTAGAAAGACGGAGATTGAGGGGGGGCCTGATTGGGGTCTACAAAATCATGAGATGGAGAGACAAGGTGGATAGCAAGAAGCTTTTTTCCAAAAGTGGGGGACTCAATTACTAGGGATCATGAGTTCAAAGTGAGAGGGGAATAGTTTAAGGGAGATATGTGTGGAAAGTTCTTTACGCAGAGGGTGGCAGGTGCCTGGAATGCATTGCCAGTGGAGGTGGTAGACGCAGACACGTTAGTGTCTTTTAAGATGTATTTGGACTGGTACATGGATGGGCAGGGAGCAAAGGGATACAGACCCTTAGAAAATAGATGACAGGTTTAGACAGAGGATCTTGATTGGCGCAGTCTTGGAGGGCCGAAGGGCCTGTTCCTGTGCTGTAATTTTCTTTGTTCTTTGTTGACATAACACAGTGTGAAGCTGGAGGAACACAGCAGGCCAGGCGGCACCATCAGAAGAACAGGAAAGCTGATGTTTCAGGTTGGGAACCTTCTTCAGAAATGGGGGAGGGAAGGGGGGTTCTGAAATAAATAAAGAGGGGCGCGGTGATAGCAGAAACGTAACGGTGGGGTTGGCCAGTAAGATGGGAGGACTGGATAGGTGGGAGAGAAGATGGACAGGTCACTGAGGTGGGGCAGAGAGGGGCAGCTGGCCTTGGGATGAGGTCGGGAGTGGGGAGATTTTGAAGCTAGTAAAATCCTCATTGAGACCATTGGGTTGTAGGCTTCCAAGGTGGAATATGTGTTGCTGTTCCTCCTGTTTCTGGTTGACATCAGTGTGACACTGGAGGAGGGCCAGGATAGACAAGGAGTGGGAGGGGGAGTTGAAGTGGTTTGCGACTGGGAAGTATCGTCGTTTGTCACGAACCGAGCGTAGGTGCTCTACAAAGTGGTCCCCCAGCCTCCACTTGGTCTCACCAATGTACTGGAGGCCACATCGGGAATAGGTAATACAATGGACCACATTAGTGGATGTGCAGGTGAACATCTGTCTGATGTGGAAGCCATTTTTGGGGTCTGGGATGGAGGTGAGGGGGTAAGCATAGGGCAGGAGTAGCACTTCCTGCTGTAGCAGGGAAAGGTGTTGGGGATGGTGGGGACTGTGGAGCGGACAAGGGAGTCACAGAGAGGGTGGTCCCTCCTGAAGGCAGATAAGGATGAGAAGGAAATATGTCCTTCATTGTGGGGTCAGATTGCAGCTGGTGGAAGTGGCGGAGAATAATGCATTGAACCTGGAGACTAATGGGGTGATACATGAGGACAAGGGGAATTCTGTCTTTTTTTATTGCATGGAGTGGGTGTGAGGGCTGAGGTGCAGGAAACGCAAGAGATGTGTTCAAGGATATTTTTGATGACTGAGCGGGGGAATTTGCGTTCCTTGAAATACGAGGACATCTGGGATGTTTGGGCGTGGAACGCCTCTTCTTAGGAGCAGATGCAGCAGAGACAGAGGAATTGGGAGCAGGGGATTGCAATCTTGTAAGAAGGTGAGTGAGAGGATGTGTAGCCTAGGTAGCTGTTGGAGTCGGTGGGCTAGAAATGGATAACAGTTTAAAGGTGGAGACAGAGAGGTCTAGGAAGGAGAGAGAAGTATCAAAGGTGGTCCAGGTGAACTTAAGGTTGGGGTGGAAGGTGTTAGTAGAGTTGATGATCTACATCCTTTCATTTTGGATTGGACAAATACTGCTGTAGAAAACTCTCCTGAGCATACTCTGGGAACATTTGCTCCTCCCTGCCCTTTACACTCCCAGTTTCCCATTCTATATATGGGTAATTGATGTCCCCTATTATAACTATTTTATAATGTTAGTATTTCTCTATAATCTCTATGCAATTTATTCGTCTACAACTTTTCCATTCATTGGTGGTCTATCCATCAGTTGGTGGTCTACCCAGAAGTTACTCCTTTTTAGAACATGAAAGCATAGCTCAGATAATTTGTTCACACTTTTTAATGTTTCAAGCAGCCTATTGACCAATGTAAATCTGGAATAAGAACAGAACACTGTTATTAGGAACAATAGAAACAGTTAGAAATGTTTCAAATTCCTGAGTCTGATCTGGAATTCAGTTAGATCATGGCTGACCTGTACCCAAACTGAATTTACCTTTGTATCCTGACATTTGATATCCTTACCTAAAACAAATCTATCTCACTCTTTAAAAGACAATTGAATCAATTTCTCCGGAAGTTTGAGGGAGCAAGTTTTAAATTTCCACTCTCCTTTCATGTGAGAAAGAGTACACAGTAAGCGGAATTTAACATTGTATGTAGACTATCTGTCAAATTAAGATCGTAATACAGGCCTTGAGACCTTTGGGAAATCAGGACCATTTGTCAATGATATCACAGATGAAAGTCCCAGGGTAGGGGAGTCCAAAACTAGAAGGCATAGGTTTAAGGTGAGATGGGAAAGATACAAAAGTGACTGAAGGAGCAACTTTTTCACAGAGAGGACAGTGTGTGTATGGAAAGCCAGAGAAAGTGGTGGAGGCAGGTACAATTACAATTAAAAAACATCTGGATGGATACATGAATAGGAAGGTTACAGAGGGATATAGCAAAATGCTAGCAAATGGGACTAGATTAATATAGGTTTCTGGTAGGCATGGATGAGTTGGACCGAAAGGTCTGTTTCCATGCTGCACAGCTCTATAATCAGTGAGTGGGCTAGAACAGGATAATTGTCGATCCCTGTTGATAACTTTTTCTACAATCTCTGCTTTTAGCTTTTTTTTGTCTTGGTCCTTGGGAATAGAATCTCTGTGCTGCCTCTAAGCATACAGTTGCAGATTCAGTCTGGTGCATCGGTATTTGGGAGCACATTTTGTCTCTGGACTCCATCCTGACACTTCTATTTCTCTGTCAACCAATTCCAATTTTTTCAACATAGCTGTTTGGGCTCTACCTTCAAATACTGGAATTGAGATTGTGTCATTGGGGCCCAGGTCACACCCACAGCCCCAGTTGGTCAGGTAACCCTACAGAACATACCCATCCTGCTCAACTGTGTGATTTTTCCCGTGCAGTAAAAGTCTGTGTCCTGAATTTTAAGTTTGTGACCTGTAGGAGCAGGGAAAGTGGGATAGGTTCATATAGGGGAAAACCCAAGCATAAGTACAATATATCCATTAGTGGCTTTTAAAGTCAACCACCTCAGGAGGTGCGCATTGCAAATGACAAGTCAAGATGTCACATGACTTTTAGGGGAACTTTGTCACATGACTTTTAGGGGAACTTGGAGCTAAGAGTGTTTCCATGCACCTGATACCCTTGTTTTTATATTTGGCGGAGATCACTAAACATAGGAGATGCTTCTCTGTTTCCTCAAATTGTTGCATCAACTACATTTCAAAAGTATTTTATTCACATCCTGAACTCATGAACGACACTATGAAAAGCAAAGTTCCTTCTTCACTCTTTCATTTATCACTATATATACATTGGCAGGGATGTTTATAATGCTCTTGTAAAGTGCCTCTAAATATTTTATGATATTAAAAATGCTATATGAATGCAAGTTGTTGTTGTCATTTCTCTTGATTTAACACATAGTTTTTCTATTTATTTTGACGTAAAGTATTTCTCTACTAATCTATTGCTATATTTTCATAAATGTCAATTTTTCAAGTGTAATTGAAATACACTTGTAGGAAATCATTATCCTCTCATTCCCAATCTTGTTTCTTCCATGCTCCAAGTATTACAGCATCTGTGCCCTTCTGAAATTGGAACAATCCATTTCTACCTGCAATGTATTTTTTTGCAAGGCACTAAAACTGTGAAAATTCTTTATTTCTACCAGGGGTTTTACTTCCTACTATAATCTTCTACTGCTTCAATTTCAGATGTGTTTTAGAACATTAGAACATTACAGCGCAATACAGGCCCTTCGACCCTCGATGTTGTGCCAACCTGTGAAACCAATCTGAAGCCCATCTAACCTACACTAATGTGTCAAACAGCAGCAGATTTATCCAATCGTCTTCCTTTCTGCTTTCAACATTGCTGGCATCAAAAATAATGCTGTGTAATTAACTTCTCAACAACACACACCCTCGTACGCATGTCAAATAAGTAAAAAAATGAGGAAGACTCGTATTTATATGACCTCTTTCATGACTTCAGGACATTCTAACATTTTACAGTTAAGGGTTTTTTTGTTTTAATTGAAGTGCTGCCAAGTAGTAATTGTGCTAGCCATTCAATATACTGCAAGCTCCCACAACAGTAATCTAATACAGCCTAGAAAATCTGTTATTTTTTGATGTTGATTTAACCATAGTTTTGACCAACAAGTGAGGAAAAAAAATTATGCTCTTTAAAACAATGTCGAGGGAAATTTTCCATCCCCCCCCCTCCCCCTTGATCTTTGCTGTGATGTCTTATCAGGAAGAAGATATCACTATCAGTCCATCAATCTCTCTGTATTGTATTGGGTCATCAGCCCAGACATCTGTGCCCAAGTCTTTCACATAAAACTTGAAGCAACAAAGTGAGAGAACTTGATGTTTGGGACAATTTATTAAAGATTGTGAAAGAGGGAGTCAAGACTTGTTTTACTTCAGTGACAGTCCTTTAATCATTCCTCATTTGCACAAAATTGGAACAAGGTTATAGCCAGTGAATGTAAAATGGAACAATGTTACTGCACAATATAAAGAACCCTTGTCTTTGGGTGGGGTAGTTTAAGCAAAACTGTCTAGAATTTGCAATTACTTTCAAAGTAGAGCTGTCTACCTCCATTTGTCTCAATTTCCTAAAAACCAAATATGGTTGGATCAAGCTTACCAGTTTAATGCCAGTTTGAATTGGATCAGTAGAAAATGTTTGATGTGTTGTACTGTAATAAAAATGTACAGCACAGTTTTAAACTGTACTTGAATTTGCAAACATGAATACGATGACCTTCTCTGCAAACTGTACCCATCCACACAATGAACAAAATTACTTCAACACACCTCCATGTTCCCTAGACGACATCTCTGTGTCAGGCTTGTGCGGTGCCCCAGTGCAGCTCAGCACAAGCTAGAAGAACAACACTTCATTTTCCATTTGGGAACTCTACAGTGTTCTGGAATCAATATCAAGTTCAACAATTTTAGGGGTTGAAGCACCTTCTCCCATGTCCTTACGCAAACCCCCACACATCAGGTCAAGTTATCACATGGTTTGCTATTACACACAATCCATTGTGAGCTATTAATTGTCCACTAGTATCTATTTAGTCTCCAAGACTAATTGTTACCCATTCCTTTGTCTAAACAACTTCTCTCCTCTCTCTTTGGGCTCTATCTTCACCTATCATTTACACCTTATCCCCTTCCCCACTCTATCTTTTCTGCTTACAAAACGATACTTTCCTCGCTACTGTCAGTTCTTCAGAAGGTTCCACTGGAACGTTAACTCTGATTCACAGATGCTGCTAGACCTCATCAGTTTTTCCAGCAATTTCTCTTTTTGTTTGCAACAAAATTACTGGTTGACAGATCCTCTAGAAAAAAAAATAAAAACAGGAATCTTAATCAACTTCTGGAGGTGAGAAGAGACTTCTGGATATATAGTGAGCTTGTGGGGCCCTTGCGTTTATTCTGTAGAAAGCTTTCATAAAATCAGATATAATTTTATAAATTTATCATCACACTCTGCAAATAATTCTATAAAGTATCATCATATCTTGTAAATGAATTCTTGTTGATTGATAAAGTGAATGGACAAGTTATTATTCATGACCATATATCACAAAAATGACAAAAATATTGGCCGTACTATGAAGAAGTTGAAAACAATGCCTCACCATGAATACTTGAAGCATAAAGCAACTCTCAGGAGCAGACATGTTCAGATAAAACATGTTTATGGTATTCTGTCTTCACTGAAAGAACTGACCTTAAACAAAGCTGCATTAACATATTCTGCTCTTGAGCCAGAGAGACTGCTAGCACTGGTGATAACAAGGTGTAGAGCTGGATGAACACAGCAGGCCAAGCAGCATCAGAGGAGCAGGAAGGCTGACATTTTGGAAGAAGGGTCTAAGCCTGACGTGTCAGCCTTCCTGCTCCTCTGGCACTGCTTAGTCTGCTGTGTTCATCTAGCTCTGCACCTTGTCATCTCAGATTCTCCAGCATCTGGAGTTCCTACTTTCTCTGATAGCATTTGTGGTTGCTTCTGAGGCTTATCATTAGCAGTGTATCATGTATTTAAGTGGCACAAAAGGTTTCATTTGCACACAGGCGACCTCAATATTTACTAGAATGACTATAGTTGCAATTCGACAGGGTATGACATGCTAACATCAGACAAGCATGACCTACTTTATGAGAGAGCAATAGGAAAGGTAACAGATCGATTTTCATTGGTGTCCATGTGGGGAAAACTTACTAATTAACATCCTTGAAATGCAGAACTTCAAAATACACACCAACAGCAAGCACTTGTTAATTTAAAATTCAATCCCAGTGAAACATGTTTCTTTTCTAAAGTGTATGTAACTTAAATGTTGGGATATTTGCATTCAGTCTGAAAATACTATGATACCAGCTGATGGCACTACTGGACAAGTCAGATCCCAGAATGAATCTGAGGTTATTGGTTTAAAAAAGATAGTTTAATTATTTTTGGTGATCCTTCACTGAATCTTCGTCACACAAAGCTGTGGAGGTTCTTTAGTAACTAAACAGAACTTTATTGCTCAAAAGAAAGAAAATTAAATAAAACAAAGTGAAGTATCTAGAAACAGAATAGTTTTACAGATTTTGAAACACATGGTGCTCTCCTGTTTATCACCTTGTTGGTCTTCTGGCTCTTTTTCCAGGATCTAGTTTACCTTTTGAAAACACACTTTCTGCACGGAGATACCCTATGTCCTTTAGTACCACTTTCTTTTTTGATATGAAAATAGTGCTGGGCAATGTCTCAGTGAGTATGAAAAACTTCATCTATGAGAGATCCTGCTGGTTGGAGTACTTTGCCGACTGTAGTAATTGTGTTGTCTATACCCAAAGTGCATAATTGGTGTTGACCTGCAACATGTATTCATGCCAGCACCCTCCTTCCACCAAGGTACCAATGACATGGCCCTTTTTCCTTCCCAGAAGGTCTTTCCAGAAAGCTTTGATTGGAGTAGTTGTAATTACCAACTCAATTAGACTCTCTCTGTTTGTTTTCAGAGAAATCACAGTTTTGCCTTTAGCAGCAGCATTTGTCAATAAAGTCATCAATACATTCTTGGGCTTTTTTTGTCTGTAATACATGAACTGGAGTCTGTTGATCCAGAAGTTAATTTGTATTTCGAGCTAGTTCGCAAGTACACTGCAGATCTTCTCCAGATGTTCTTTATTGCCTCAATATTCACATAGTTTTTTCCTTTATTCCTTCATGGGATGAGGATGTCTCTAGCTAGGGCAGCATTTATTACCCATCCTTAATTGCCTAGAGGGCAGTTAAAAGTTAACCACATTGCTGTGAGTCTGGAGTCACAGGTAGGCCAAACCAGGTAAGGACAGCAGTTTCCTTCCCTGAAGGGCTTTAGTGAGTCAGATGGGTTTTTCCAATCAATAATGGATTAATAGTCATCATTAGACTCTTAATTCCAGATTCTTTTTTACTGAATTCAAATTCCACCATCTGCTGTGGCAGGGTCCAATCTCAAGCTCAATGAATATTATCCATTTTAGTCCAGAGATAATACCACCAGGCTATTGTCTCCTATTTGTTCAGCACAGCCCCTCTTTGTGGATTGCCATCATTATTTTAAAAGATCTTTCTCAGGAAAGCCCTTATGACTTCATCTGCAAAAGTAAAGCTGCATATGTTGTTTAAAAGCTGTAGTTCAGTAAAGATGTCATGAGTTACCCACTTAATAGTCACATTTTTGCCTTATGTTTCTTGTTACAGATCTGTGGCATTTTGTGTTATTGAAGTAGAATGCAGTATTTGTTTTGTTTGTTTTGCTGAGTTATGAGCCATGTCATTAATGTATGACATGCAGTGGCAAGTTTTGGTATGAGAGGCATTTTGCACCACATCAAATGACATCACACTAGCTCTGCTAGCCAATTGAAGAAAACAAAATGGTGGGACCAACAGATCACTGCTCCCAGGACAACAGCCAGGGAGAAAATCATATTTTTGTACTTACATTTTGTTTCTTTGAATAGGAGGACTGTGTTAAACTGAGAGTATGCTTTGGCTGTTTATGTTATTTTTAAGCTTGTAAGATGTACTTTAGTTGGCAATTTTGTTTCTAAATCTGTAAGAAGTCATTTGACAGCTGTGGCTTTCATATCTAGATGATGGCTGAATTTTTTACTTGTAATAGCAGTATAGGCCTTAGAGCTTGATAGATCTTGAACTTCAAGTTGAAGGTAAGTAGGTAAGTCTGACTCCTGGTTGTTTAAATTGAACATTTATACTTATGTAAACAGATTCTCTTTAGCTGTCCAAATGCTTTACAGTCTAGTGCTGCCAAGTCTTCAAGCAAAGTTCTTTTATGAATAGTTTGCTGACCACTGCACCATTACCGTAAAATGGTGATATCTGTCACTACCACGCTGTGATACTTATATTAGCTTCCGCAATATAAGGATGAGATGTGGGTCATGTAGTGCTGAAAAATGCAACAAACCTTTATTATAGCATCTGGTATTTACATGTACACAGTACAATCACACGCACTTGTGTCTTTTAGATCAAGCTAAGCAACAGGAATGTACTGAAGCATGCTTCTTTCAGCTTGCCATGCCCCAAGAGCACAGTAAAATAGAGATTGCAAGTTTTATATCATTCGATCACATAATCTAGTCATGACATCATCAGCGTGTCCCTGAAAGATGTATTGCACATCTGCTATGGAGCATAACAAAACACATAAAATTACTGAGGTACTGGAATACTGATAAGTAATGTCAACCTTGGCTCAGAAATCATTTACTACTTGCCTCTCTCACCATGTTGCTCATTTAAACATCAACTTTAAACATTTTAGCATGTAACCTAAAATAATAGTTACCAAGGGAGTGCCATACTGTTGGAGCCTTTCTCAGTAAATACCAGATGGGACCCATCTTCCCTGTCAGTCAGGGATATTATGGCACAATTTAGCGAAGAGCAGGGAAGAACCTGCAATGTCCTAATTAACATCTATTTCTCAGTAAGCATCACAAAAACATTTCCTAATATCATTTATCTCATTGTTATTAACAAATTGGCTGCTACCTTTCCTACACCACACCCTATAATATACTTTGGAACACCCTGAGATCACTTTAAATGGATGTAAATTCTTAATTTCTCCCCCATTTATTTAAGTATGAAGTCCACATCATGCCTTCAATTATCTTTGAATCATTCTCAGTAGTTTACATTGCATTTAGATTCCTAATAAAAAAAAGCCAAAAATCTATTTCTCAACCATGTAACATTATATATATCATATACTTCTGAAACCACTAAATAGATATACTAGAACTGAAAGAGAGGAAAATAAAAAAAAGTAAACAAAGGGTTTTTAACTTGCAAAATGGCTAAGGAGTTGTCTGATGATAGTCTTTAAGATTATGAAACGTTTTTGAGCAGGTAGAAGTAGGAAGGATATTTCCACCTAATGGCAGAGAGCCACACCAAAAAAATGACAGTCATCAAAAGACATTAGGGCAGAATTAGGCTATTCTACCCGTTTCTCAATCCCATTCTCCTACTTTCTCCCTGTAACTCTTGATCTCCTTGCTAATAAAGAACTTATCTGACTCTATCTTTATACCACTTAAAGACTTGGCCTCCACAGCCATCTGCAGCAATGAGTTCCACCAATTGACCACACCCTGGCTGGAGAAATTCCTAATTGTTTCAGTTCTAAAGGGTCATTCCTTCACTTTGAAACTGTGCCCTCACATTCTACTCTTTACCACTAGTCGATACATCTTATCCATGTCCACCCTATCCCGGCCTTTCCACATAAGTTTCAATGAGATCCCCCTCATCCTCCTAAACACCATCAAGTACAGACACAGTCCTTAACTGTTCCTCATCAATTCCAATAGGGAATTCAGGAGAAACTTTTTTTTTAATCAAGGGAGTAGCATCATAGGGATCAAATAGTATGATTGCATGTATAATATTATTGCTGTCAGGTTTTTAAAACAGCATCAGAAATAAAAAAAGATAGTATCAATTAATTGTGTCCTAATTTGGTTAATAATTACTCCAAAGCTTGCTGAAAATGAATTGATTTTGCTTTGAAAACGATATTAAATTGTATTTGTAAATCTCTTGAGTAAAAAAGATGTGTCTTTTTAAATTTTAATGTGGTAATTTACAGTTGCTTTTATGCAATTCAGCTGATGAGACTACAAAAACATGAAAGCCTATGATCAACTGGAGAATTTTTACATGCATAAACACTTCCAAACAAGCAAGTTATCTGTTCCCATGATTGGTTTCTATTTCATAGTGAATGCTGACTAGAACTTATTGTCTCCAGTTTGTTGAACTGAGAGAATTCTGCAGAAAATGTACTCTTTTCAATGATAATGTGGAAATGATAATGGAGGTGCTTGGGGGTCAACCAGTTTGAGCACATGTAAAAGAGGTCCTCCATAAGATTTCAGATAATTGAGGTGCCTTCTTTTGATTCTTTTTAAAAAATACTGCTTTCAAACAAGAGTATATATTCTTTCACAATGGCTCAAATGATTTTGATAGTTGTATTGTGGCACAATATATTAGCATATTTTGTCTCACAATATGCTGTTGTGTGGTGTCAAATTTAAGACTAATTTGACACTGGTAGCTTTGAAGTCTATTTGTGATTTATCACAGTATCATTTTGGAGATCTTTAGTTTAAGTAAAATGGAACAGACAGTATTTTACGGTAGCAGTGAAAGTATATTTACAAAACCTAGGCATTCACTGCAGCGCAACAATTCATGAACTGCTGAACATAGCATGTTTTGAATGAGAGTTTAAACAGGCACCTATTTGTGCTCTCATTTGAATGCAATAGATACATGGCATCGTTTTTAAGAAAAGAGTGAGCTCTTCCTACTGTCTAAGCTAACATCCACCTCTTAGTTCAATCACTAAAAACAAAACAACTTATGTGGTTATTATATCTCTGCTCCCTGTGAGAACTTGCTACACATTAGAATGATTGTCATATTTCCCACCGTGACTGTAAAGAAGGTGGAGGAAGGATTGCAGGTTGGCCTAACCTTTTTTGTGAAGAGAGTCCTCCTGGATTTCTATGGGATTCCATGCAAGTGTGACCTCCAAGAGCATGAAGCAGTGTGAGCATTTCCTGAAGATATTTGAGGAGAAAGGAGATGAGGGCCCCCTTTCTGTCCTGTCTGCAACACCCATTGTTCATTGTCACTGCTCAGAAGAGCCAGGCTGTTAGAATCCATGTGTAACACACCCAGGTCCTGGCAGCAGAGGTCCTGACCTTCCTGGGAAGCTATGTACTCAACTTGAAGGAGGCAGCACTGACATACTGGACCCGTTCGGAATCTGAATTAGCAAGCGACAGGTCAAGGTGACCCTGAGGGTGGATGCTAGTGGGAATCAGTTTCACAATCAGAGGGAGCCAAGGCTACCTGACATATGCAGAGCAGATTAGAATGTGCCAAAACTGGGAGATCACGGCACATAGCAGCGGACTGCAAAGTGACTCCCTGCATGAACTGCAAACATCTGACAAAGGACTGCGAGGAGTGCAAGAGCTGCTACCAGTGTGGGGGAGGCAGATCAACTGTACAAGGCCAGACCAAGGTCACAGGGGGAGGGGCAGGGCGGCATATACGCTCAGATGGCCAGAAGTGTCAATGCCGCCTGTGGACCTACCAAAACAAGACACCCGAAATGAGGGGCGGCCAGAAGATGAGACAGGCCAGAGAGGAGAGAAATGTAGCCAGCACTGTGGCACAGCAACCCACTCAAACTCCACCTGAACCACTGCAATCAATAAAGGATGAGGAAACGAAGGAGCGGTGGAATGGATTCTGGTGAGAAAAAACTGGAAAAGGAAAACGCATCATATCCCCACTGCAAAACAGATAGAGGCAACTGCTTGATGGATACATCAGCAGCTGCTCTTGGGCCTGCCTGAAACTTGTTGGTCTTCCAGGTGACCTCAAACAAGTGTGGTAGGCTAGCACATTCCAAGGTCCAGGAATACTTGCTAAGGGATGTACTAAAGCTTGGGGCAACTACCATCAAGATGCAGTGGGGAAAGACCACTGACTAGGTCTTTCTGCCAAAGTATAATGTGTGTCCGTTCATTATTTGACCTTCCAGGTACATAAATGTAGTATTGTATAAGTAAAAAATGCCTTGGGTTTGTTGTTCTCCATTTGCAAAGACTGTGCAGAACTAAACTGGTCTGGTGACTACATATGTATATAAGATTTTTCATGGGTAAAGCATATTTTTGAAATGAAGAAAAGACACTCAGCGGCAATAATTCCTAACATGAAGGACAAAGAGGTAGCCTCCAGCTTGGTAACTCCAGCTCACTACTTGTCCATCTGTACATTGATTAGTGTTCACCATCTTGGGGAACACTCCATGGAAGGTAAATACATGTGCATCCCCTTCCAGCAGATCCTCATTGACAACATGGGTTGCTGATTACCTGCTGTTTGAGATTTATGATAAAATAAAATAAGCTGTGAAGCAGAGATGTGGACAACAGTTACTCGTTTGGGTGCATGGCTAATCTTTTAAAAATGCCGTCAGCAGTAGAAATCCCCAGGGATCCTGGCAGTGTGCAGCAATTGTGTCTGTAGCACCTGGGGAAATATGAAAGGTTGGTGGCTGTGGGGGGCTTTGAATAAAGGATTTCATACCCAAAACCAGCAAAACCAGTGTAATATCCAAAATACCAAGCCGGGGCTGTGAGAAACGTACATAGGCCAACCCAAAGAAAACTGACAATACGGATACACAAAAAACAACTAGCCACCAAGAAACATGACCAATTCTCACTTGTGTCACTACACACGGACAACGAAGGACGTAAACTCTACTGGGACAATACATCCATAATCGCATAAGCCAAACAGAGAAACACCAGGGAATTCCAACTGGAACTCCATCAACAAACACATTGAATAAGATCCTGTGTGCAAAACACTGAAAAATAGAACTGGAAGTAATACCAACCACCCCAACAAACTGAGGCACATCAATAACAAGCGGGACAGAACACCAATGTTTCACCAGAGGCACACTGACAATGTTACCCAGCAGGGGTGATGAAACATTTACATCCAAACCTACCAAGATTGGAAAACATGTCTACAACCTTATCCTCAACCTGAGCTCCAAATCTCGAAAGTTTTTAATATAATTGAAGAAGAGAACCAGGCACATAAAAAGAACTCGGACTCATAAAAAGAATTCCTCAATGAAATTCATCAAAAATGCCACTGAATTGATTTCTGGTAAGATTAAGCCCACTGTCTTTGATATGAAAATTTGAATATGTACCCCTCTGAATAATTCAAAACACACATGGAGACAGATGCATATGAGGTAAAGGGGAAAACATGGATTTCTCTTTGCACAGATTATGTTAGGGAGCAAAATAATTATAGCCAAGAAAGGTCAGTTCTTGGAGGAATAGGACCATCAGGTTTTGGACTGAATTCACAACAAGTTGTTTCAGAAAGGCAGAAAGATGAGATGAGTAGCCAATTTCTCAGCAGAACTGCCTCACTTGAGAAGCAATATGATCTCCATTGCCCTCTAAATGCTGTCAAAACAGAGTAAGTCAGGTGACCTCCAGTAAACAAATTCAGCAATCGGTTGAAATCATGTGATGTCCTTGGAATGTTTTTCTCTAAAGAAAAGAGCCAATCTCTCCCTTCATTGATCTTTGCTAAAATAAAACAATCTCGGTATCTCCACAGAACTTGAAATACAGGACCTAATTCAAAGTGTTTGTTGATGGAGTTTCGTTTGAAATAAAGCCATTACTCAGAAGCCTTCAAAACTCAAGCCCTCACAAAAATGATTTTGAATCACTAAGAACGATCTTCTCTGAAGTGCAATGTAGCATCATTTCTGAAGTTTTATGTGGCATCAAATCTATCTGAGAATTGGAGAATTCTTGATTTGTTCTCAAGTGTTTCTTGGTAATTTTTGTGAATGATTGCAAAATACACACTCCACTCCTGGCATTACTGATCCATTCATGTTCATCAAATAGAATATTTATGGTTTCCACGCAGAGTTGCATTGCTGCATTTCATCATCTTTGTATCATTGCAAGATATGGATGACAGTTAATTTTACTGTTGTAGCTCACATCATTGACTTCTAACGATCCAGTTAGATATATTTCAGAAATCTGACTGGTCGACCCTGCTTCCCCTGATTGTTTATTTCTGTTGCAGGGACCTCCACATGGCTTAAAGGGAAATAGAGTTAGCTGTTTACATAAGCTCCTAAGTCACTTTTCGGCCTGAGTTTGCTTTCGCCAATCTTCTTTGAGAATATGATGTCATTAGTGTGGCACAATATAAATGTAGAAATAAATGGGCTATCAATTTTTAATTACCATCATTTGAGTTTAATACCTGTGGCTTTCATTTTTTAAAATGGTGTTATAAAAGGGGACAAACCTGGGCCAAAATTATTGCAACAACCTCAGAACTGCAGGTGATTTCAGGAACCAATCTAGAATTTTTAAACAAGTCTGAACTAGAATTGTCATTTTATCTGAACTCACTAAAACAAGTCAGAGAAATGTAGACAATATGATCAAGCATAGGCACTGCGCTGTTTGAGCATGATCTGCCATTCAATATGATCATGACTAGGTTGCTATAAACAATCATAAAATCCATACAGCGTGGAAGCTGGCCATTCCTCCCACTGAGTCCATTCTGACCCTCGAAAGAGCATCCCCCTACTTTAAACCTGTAAACCCACATATCCCACCTAGCCTGCACATCCATGGAGAATTTGGCATGGCCAATCCACCTAACCTGCACATCTTTGGACAGTGGAAGGAAATCCACACAAACATAGGGGGGATGTGAAATCTCCACAGGCAGCAACCTGAGGTTGGAATTGAACCCAAGTCCCTGTCTTGAGCGGCAGAAGTACTAACCACTGAGTCACTGAGTCATGGTGCTGAGCTGTTTTCTTGAACCACTGTGATTGTTTGAGCTTAGGAACCCTGACAGTGCTGTTATAAAGGGAATTTCAAGATTTTGATCCAGCCACCATCAAGGGACAGGAATATAGTTCCGACTCAGGATGTTGTGCAGTTTGAAGAGAATCTTGAAGGTTCACATTTCACATCCTCCGTGTTCATTTGTGTCTGCTGCTTTCGTCCTTCAATGTAATGGAATTTGTAGTTTCAATGGTGTTAATGAAGGAAACTAGTTGAATTACAGCAAAGCATTTTGTAAATGGTACACACTTCTATCCCAATACATCAGTGGTAATGGAGGTAATTGCTGATGGTGGTGGATATGGTACCAGTCTCATGTGCTGCTTTGTACTGGATTATGTCAAGTTCCTTGAGTGCTGTTGGAGCTGCACTCATCTAGGGTGGGGGAGAGCATTCCATCAGTTTCCTGACTGTGCCTTGTAGATGGGGGACAGCCTGTGGGAAACAGGAGGTGAGTTACTCACCACAGAGTTCCTAGTCTCTGAACCACTGAGTCATTTGCACCTTTTTTTAAAAAGGTGCAAATGGTGCAAAGGTTGTAACCATCATATTCATTTGTCTTAGAGATAGTAGGAACTTCCAATGCTGGAGTTTGAGATAACAAGGTGTAGAGCTGGATGAACGCAGCAGGCCAGGCAACATCAGAGGAGCAGGAAAGCTGATATTTTGGGTCTGGACCCTTCTTCAGAAATGGGGGAGATGAAAGAGGCTCTGAAATAAATAGAGAGAGAGGGAGGTGATGATAGAAGGGGATAGAGGAGCAGATAGGTGGAGAAAAAATGGACAGATCAGGGAATGGCCAAAGGGTTGTGGTGGGAGAGAGATCCACTGAGGTCTTTCCAGAGGGAAGAGGGTAACTTTTTCAAGGTAGGCATCTTTAGAAGAGATTTCGCAGTGGCGTTATAACTAACTCAGAGATAATAGGAACTGCAGATGCTGGAGTCTGAGATTTGTCTTGTCCAGTTCAGTTGCTAGTCAATTGAAAGCCCTATCTCATAAAGCAAACATTCAGAGTTCAGCCAGAGGTGTTGTAGAGTGTCTTTCTTAATTCTCTCCCAGTGTAAATGTAACCTCTTCGCTACTTAAATCTTTTCAAATTGATATTTCTGCCTTCATAATTTTTTTGAAAAAATCTCACAACTGATCGCTATGTCATATTTTTGAGTTGTGTTCTTTAACGTGAATTTACTGCTCATAATGGAATGATAAGTAGCATAGATTCAATTTACTAGAAAATCTCAAATGGGTTTATTTGATTCTTCAGCCGATAACTCACAGTTACACATACTCAGCCTCGCATGCTGCTGCTTGGAATCCCCTTGTCTGCTGGCAATCGACTGTTACTCTTGCTCCTATCTTATTAGGAAACTCTGCTTTAAAGCAGTAAAAGAACAAGATAAAAAGCATGGATAGGAGGAGACAGAATAATGTTCTCATGCTGCGTGCTTCAATAAAAACAGGTATGTCATTAATCATGGCCCACAAAACTGGCCCTGAATACATTTTTAGCTGGAGGTCCTCACACTATTTGAGAAATTACTCTGTTCAGTGTGTTCTCTTGACAAACACAAACAAGCCAATTTTGGCATCAAAGCACACTAATTAATTTGCCTTTTTTGAAAAAATGTACACGATTTAGGAATAATTTCTGCTAAGAGCCTATGGTGTTTCTACAGCAGCATATGGTACACTGAGCAGAAAACATTTAGAGAATAGAACATACCAGGTGGTCTGTCAGGATTCATAACACCTCTAAAGAATAACCTTCCATGGACTTGCATCATTTTTAAAAAAAAGATTAATGCTTGGGAATGTGTGTCGCAGCAAAAGCTGTATCCAGTGGTCCCATTAAAATGGATGATGGGTCCGCTCCTTGTCCTACTGTAGTCTATAATTCTCATTGTGTTGCCACATTTGTTTTATATGCGGCATTCCAAGATTCCAGATTGGCACGGAAAACGGATAGGAAAATGCCAGTAATATTTTGATGTCACATTGTTGACATTGTCTTTGTCAATGTCAGATTTTACAGAAATAAGACAAAAGCAAAAATATCGCCAACGCTGGAAATCCAAAATGAAAGCAGTAAATGTTTCAGACACTCAGTGGTGGTAATGGAGGTACAGTGATTTTAAAAAAAGGTGCAAATGATAGGTGTATAAAGAAGAAAATGGCTCTAAGGAGAGTGGGCACCAGCATTTACCACCATCAGTACTCCCTCTGCCTTTTGTTCTGAGCACCCTCACCATCTGCCTGACTGGCTTTTTCTTTCCATTTATCAACAGCAAAGAAGCAATAATTTTACAGCCCCAATCACTTCTGAAGATGAATCATTATCAGACTCCAAACACTAACTGTTTCTTCCCTCATGGATGCTGCCAGATCTGCTGAGTTTCTCAGGTATTTTCTGCTCTTATGTGGGAAGGAGATATGTGGTCACATTCTTGGCAACTGAGGGTCCTGTGGTTCCATCATAGAGTCCCTGCATCTGGGCAGAAAGACTGGGTTCAAGTTTATCTGAATAAAAAACAGTTCTGAGGAAGGATAATTGGACCCGAAACATTAACTCAGAGATTTTCTTCATAGATGCTGCCAGACCTGCTGAGCTTCCAGCAACTTCTGTTTTTTGTTCAAGTTTCATCTGGCCTGGAGGTGTGTTATAATGAGACTAAACAGGTTAATTCATTTTTTTAATGCTTGGTAAGTTGTTTTGGTGTATCCTGTAAATCATATATATTGCAGAAACAGTGTGTTGGTGGTAAAGGCATTTCTTCTGGTTGTTTCATTCTTCTTCAGTTTTTACTGAAACTCTACACTGAGACATGAGGGCACATCCTTGAAACTTGTAGATAATGAGGAGGTTTTAAGCAATTGCAGGTGAGCTGCAATTGTCATAGGTTTCCTATTGTGGCTTTTAGTGCAAGCCACAATGCAATACTAGATACCAAACTACATTTTATTTTTACCATTACGGGAGTTTATAGAGGGCAGGATGGATGATATTGTTACATTCAATAGTAATTTTACTGATAACAACAGTGAATTGTTATCCTCTGTGTAAAAAGGCAAGGTATATGTGGAGGAATTTCTTCATACTGCTAGTTGGAAAAATCTGGAATGCAGCCCATTGACTGTTGTTAGAGGACTCAGTCATTCGATTTTCAGACAGAAATTGGATATATTCTTAAAAAGAGGGAAAAAGGCTGATTTATAGGGCAACAGCAGTCGATGTATTAGGATCACACAATCAGTACAGAGTGGAAGCAGGCCATTTGGCCCATCAAGTTTACACTGACCCTCTGAAGACCTTCCCTCCCAGACATATCCCCCTACCCTATTCTGTAACCCCACATTGTCCAAGGCTAATCCACCTAGCCTGCACATCACTTGGTAATATAGGCAATTCAGCATGACCAATCCAGCTTGGAATGTGGGAGAAAACCCACACAGACACCTAGAGATTGTCTGTGTGTGGTTTACACAGTCACCTGAGTGTGGAATCAAACCTAGGTCCCTGTTGGTGTGAGGCAGCAGTGCTAACCACTGTGTTCTCCAAAAATAGGTGGCTTTTTCAAAGAATTGCAACAAACACAATGGGCTGGTTGGTATTTTTCTACACTGATTCATTCTATGATTCTATGTCTTGGACTGGAGGCAGGATGCAGAATTTGTTAAGTCATGACAAAGATGGGGTGACGATTTCACCAATAAAGGACTCAAAATAAGAACAAGTAGTACAATGCAAATCATTAACTACTTCTGAAATGTCATCCTGTTGGGCTGAGAGGATTTCAGGTGTTGCAAACCTTCACTGCAATAACTCACCAAGGTTCTTCCAACAGCATGTTCCATCCCAGTGACCTTTACCACTGCAAAGGACAAATGTAGCAGATACATGAAATTTTATCGATATGATCTAATCCATTCTGATCTGAAATAATGTCACCACCTCTTCATTTTTGCTGGGCTAAAACTCTATAACTCTCTCCTTAACAGCACTGTGGGCATCTCTGCATCATTAGAATTAGGTTTATTGTCATGCTTCATGTGAACTTCAGCAGTTCAAGAACATGGCTGACAATCAACTGGCTCTATTGAAGTGTTATTCTGAATGAAAAATAAATCATGGGTTTGACAGTGACACTTAAATCCCATGAACAAATGAATAAATAAAATGTGAAATATAACTAGCCTGTACTGAGATTAATAAAACAAAACTGCAAATTCTGGAGATCTGAAGCAAAAACAGAAATTGTAGGAGAATCTCATTGGGTCTGGCAGCGTCAATGGGGAGAAAGCAGAGTTAATGTTTCCATCAGAACTGAAACTGATGAAGAGTCACCAGGAATCGAAACATTAACTCTGCTTTCTCCCCACAGATGGTGCCAGTCCTATTCTGTAGCCTGTGCTGAGGAATGGTTTGCCTTTAAATAATATATTTGGCACTTAATGTTAAATAAAAGAGTCTGTGTCAAATGCATTCCTTTAAGTTACGGAAAACTGCTCAGTTATGTTACAATATGATGTATATATCTGGAGCAAAAACACCAAATTTAAGGGCAATTTAATCTCAAAATGGATACTTCAAATACCCAATTAAACCTAAGATTGCAAAAAATTAGAAGTGTCCATAACAAAGTAACGGTTCGCAAAACAATGAGCAATGAAAGGAAGCTTAAATCATAGAGAACAGAAAGAAGGCCAAGTTTTCTGGCCTGTGGAACAATTATCAACAGAGTCCACGCTTCTTAAAAACAAACTATTGCTGAAACTGTAGCCAGAACAAAAATACAAAACAGTAGCGTTTCCCTTTTGGTTCCAATTTTCTTCCATTTTCTCATGAAAATGTTGCCTCTCAGTATGGACTGCTTCCCTGTGCCTGTTAGTTTCTGTTAAATTGGTTACTCAATAACAGAGCAGAACTTCTTAAATGTGTCATAGAGAAAAAAGCTTTAGATGCTGAAAATCTGAAGCAAGCAGAGAAAATCCTGGGGAAATTCAACAGGTCTGGCAGTATCTATGGAAAGAGAAACAAATTTAATGTTTCAAACCCAATGTGACTCTGTTTCAGATGTTTTACATCCGTCATTCACAAACATCCCGATTCTCAACGACGAGGAGCCCCACATGTCAGTGGAAAAATCAAGCAATTTTTTTTGAACCAGAAAAGCTGCATAGTTCTTTCCTGTAGTCTCCAATTATCCATAGGTACCAGTCTCCAGCTAATTCAATTCACTCGGCATTACATCAAGGAATTGCTGAATGCAAAGGATACTGTAGATTATGAACATTGACCATAATCTAGCAATATAACTGAAAACTTGTATTCCAGAATTGGCCGTGACTTAGTCACGCTATTCCAATGCAACACTGGCACCTACTAGATGATGCCAAAATATATCCCCTCTATAAAAAAGCAGGGCAAATGCAACCCAGCTATTTGAGTCCTATCAATCTACTCCCAATTTTCAGTGAAGTGGTGGAAGGAGTCATTCAACAGTCATCAAATGGCAGTTACATTGGAATATCTTGTTCACTGGCAGTCAGTTTGGCTTCGGCCAGGGCCACTTAGCTCCTGGTGTCTTTGCAATCTTGTCCAGTATGGGTAATTTGTGAGAGGTGAGAAATCAAGACACCATTTGACTGATTTTGGCATATCAGAAAGCCTGAACAGAAGGGCAGTCTATGTGAATCAGGGGGAAAACCCTCCACTAGTTGAGTTATACCCATAGAACATAGAACATCGAACATTACAGCACACTACAGGCCCTTCGGCCCTTGATGTTGTGCCGACCTGTCATACTGATCTGAAGCCGATCTAACCTACACTATTCCATGTTCTATTCCATATGCTTATCCAATGACAACTTAAATGTACCTAAAGTTGGCGAATCTACTACCATTGCAGGCAAAGCATTCCATTCCCTTACTCTTCCTCTGAGTAAAGAAACTACCTCTGACATCTGTCCTATATCTTTCACCCCTCAATTTAAAGCTATGCCCCCTCGTGCGCACCATCACCATCCTAGGAAAAAGGCTCTCCCTAACCACCCTATCTAACCCTCTGGTTATTTTATATGTTTCAATTAAGTCACCTCTCAACCTTCTTCTCTCTAATGAAAACAGCCTCAAGTCCCTCAGCCTTTCCTCATAAGACCTTCCCTCCATACCAGGCAACATCCTACTAAATCTCCTCTGCACCCTTTCCAAAGCTTCCACATCCTTCTTATAATGTGGTGACCAGAACTATACGCAATACTCCAAGTGCAGCCGCACCAGAGTTTTGTACAGCTGCAGCATAACATCTTGGTTCTGGAACTCGATCCCTCTATTAATAAAAGCTAAAACACTGTATGCCTTCTTAACAGCCTTGTCAACCTGGGTGGCAACTTTCAAGGATCTGTGTACATGGACACCGAGATCTCTCTGCTCATCTGCACTACCAAGAATCTTACCATTAGCCCAGTACTTTGCCTTCCCGTTACTCCTACCAAAGTGCATCACCTCACTTGTCTGCATTAAACTCCATCTCAGAAAAACATGGCAATGGTTGTGGATGGTCAATCATCTCAGCCACTTGACATTACTGCAGGAATTCTTCAGCCAGTCTCTCAACGCAATTATCTTCAGCGGCTTTGTTAATGACTTTCCATCCATCATGACATCAGAAGTAGGGAGACTTGCAGATGATCACACAATGTTCAACACTATTTGAGACTCCTCAAACACTGAAGATATTTGTGTCCAAATGAAATAAGACCTGAACAACATCAAGGCTTAATAGCCAGTAACACTCAAACCATACAGGCACCAGGAATTGATCATCTCTAATAAAACAGAATCTATCCATTGTCTCTTGACACTGGACTGCAATACGATCACTGAATTACAAACTATCAACATGCTGGCATTACTGTTAATCAGAAACTGAACTAGATCAGCCACATAACTCTGTGATAATAAATGCAAGTCAGAGGCTAGGAATTCAGTTCTAAGTAACTCACCTCCTGTATTTCGGTGACTGTCTATGAGGCACATTTCAGAAGCATGATGCATATAGTCAAAAAGCTTGACACCATTGGGATAACACAGCCTACTTAAATGGCACCACTTAAACTTCCTGCTAAATTCACACCCTCACCACCAACACTCAATTGCAACAGTGCGTACCATCTACAAAATGCACTACAATAGCTCACTAAGGCTCTTTTGACAGCACCTTCCAAACCTGCGACCTCTAACTCTTGGAAAATTAAGGGCAGCAGATGCATAGGAACTCCATCATCTGCAGATTCTTCTGTAGGTTTCATAGCGTCCTAACTTGGAAATATATTTGCATTCTTTCACTGTTCAAGATCCTGGAACTTTCTTCCTAAAAGCACATGTGTGTCACCACACCTGAAGGAATGACACGATTTGAGAAGGCAGCTCACCAGCACCATCATTTAGGACAATTAGGTATTGCCAACAATTTCTGGTCTAGCCAGCAATGCCCAGTGCCCATAAACTAATAAAACAAAAGATGAAATCAACTGACACAATATAGATGGCGCATATGCCCAAGCATTTCCCTGGTCTGCACCACAGAACACAGGAGCTAGCATAGCTAGACCATGCAACTCCTCTATCCTATACCAACACTCAGTTGAATCACAGGTGATGTGATTCTGTAACAGCTGCTCTTTTTTAAACAACTGATCAGGCATAAAATTAAAATGCGACTTAGTCATCTTAACTATTTACTTTTATTTTAAATCAGTATGCAACGTATGAACAAAAACAATTTCTGTTTGACATTTTAGGAGGATTAAGGGGATGTATGTCATCCTGAAAAGCATGACCTGCCGTGAATTTTCTCCCTTTACACTTACTAAATTCAATTGAAAACAATAATTAATTGTCCAATTATTGTTCTTTATAGAAACTGCCATCATTAAAGTTAAAGTAATAATGATAAGAGCATTTTGAAACTAAAAGATATCTACAACATTTTGGCATGGATTAATGACTTCATTATCTAAAACCATACATAAGGGCTGACATTTATTGAAAAAGGGACAAAAGTAGAGGCTCAGTCGTGTTTTTATCTTCTGTTGTTAAGATTGGAACATAATACTGAATGAGGCAAGTCTTCCAATCTCCAGAAACTCAGTGACTGTATGATCAAAATTAAACCCGATGAAAACTATGACGGAATTGGCTGGGAAGATTGAGTAATGCCTCTACGTTCTGCAACTATTTCTGAGTCTGAGTTATGTCTGGAGACTTCATGCGGTTCTGATGCACTAACCTTAATAGTCTTCGAGGAAACGTGAGACAGGGAATAAAACCTAGTATAATTCGGGCAGCACGGTGGCTCAGTCGCACTGCTGCCACACAGTGCTAGGAACCCAGGTTTAATTCCATCCCAGGGTGACTGTCTGCGTTGAGTTTGCATGTTCTCCTCGTGTCTGTGTGGGTTTCCTTCGGGTACTCCAGTTTCCTCTCACAGTCCAAAAATGAGCAGGTTAGATGGAAAGGCCATGTTCAATTGTCCATTGTGTCTGGGGGTGTACAGGCTAGGTGGATTAGCCATGGGAAATGCAGGAATATGATGATAGCATGGCATGGGTGGGTCTAGATGGGATGCTCTTCGGAGGGTGGGTCCGGACTCAATGGGCCAAATTACTTGCTTCCACACTGTGCGGTTTCAATGATACAATTCCTGAGTAATTCGAGAACTGAAGCCCCACTCATCCATACTTATAATCACCATCTGTTTACTCCCTTAATCTCACAAACACCACTGATCTATCTTCAGCCCAATCATACAAATTCCCATACAAACACTTGACTATCTCCCCACCAACCTCTTCTGAAATCCAAGACCCACCTACCTACTTATCTTGCTCATCTATCTGTCCATTCACTCAATCATCCATTCGTCCAGTGATCAAAATGGGATGAAGAAAGATGATGGAGTGGTGTTTATGTCACTGTGTTAGTAATACAGGGTGCACTGAGAAGGCAGCTAACCAGCACCATCATTTAGGGCAATTAGGGATTGCCAATAATTTCCGGCCTAGTCAGCACTTTGGATTCAAGGTACAGCACAGTTGGTGGAGTTTAAATTGAATTGCTAAATTGGCAACATAAAGCACCAAGGTATTTGAGTGCGAGCAGCAGCGGAGGCAAGACGGACCCGGAAGACTGCAGCTAAGGTAAAGCAGTTTATTTTTAAAATTACTTACCGGTAGCGGGCAGCGGTGTTTTTTTTTCCTCTTTCAGAGAAGGAGCGGGAGCAGCAGAGGAAGTGACGAGGACCAGAGGGGCAGCCGGGAAGGAAAGCAGTGACCATATATATCAGCAAGGTGGCTGAATCCGAGACTCTACAACTGTAGTGTCTCCCACCCGCCCTCCTCCTCTAACCTAGTTAATAAGGTAAGGTTCATTCTAAACTTTCTCTATTGAATATAAGTTTGTTATTAATTTGTTATTGTTATTTGACGTAAGCTTTCTACTTTAGTATTGAGTTGGCGTTCAGATAAGTGGGGTATGGATGCTAGGGCAGTTGCTTGCTCCTCCTGCAGAATGTGGCAGTTGGGTGATGTGGCACACGTCTCCGCTGGCTACATCTGCGGGAAGTGCACCCAGCTACAGCTCCTTGAAAACCGTGTTAGGGAAATGGAGCTGGAGCTGGATGAACTACGGATCATTCGGGAGGCAGAGGGGGTAATTGAGAGGAGTTATCGGGAGTTGGTCACTCCTAAGGCTCAGGTCGAGGATAGATGGGTTACAGTTAGGGGGAGGAAAGGGGACAGACAGACAGTGCAGAGATCCCCTGTGGGCATTCCCCTCAGCAATAAGTATACCGTTTTGGATACTGCTGGGGGGGATGACCTACCAGAGGAAAGCCATAGTAGTCAGTTCTCTGGCACTGAGCCTGACACTGTGGCAAAGAAGGGAAGGGGGCAGAATAGAAAAGTACTCGTGGTAGGGGACTCGATAGTTAGGGGAATCGACAGGAGATTTTGTGGGCAAGATCGGGATTCCCGGAAGGTATGTTGCCTCCCTGGTGCCAGGGTCCGGGAGGTCTCCGATCGGGTGTATAAAGTTCTAAAAGGGGAGGGCGAACAGCCAGAAATCGTGTTACATATTGGCACAAATGATATAGCCAGAAATAGGTTTGAGGATATAAAAAGTGATTTCAGGGAGTTAGGATGGAAGCTGCAGAGCAGGACGAACAGAGTAGTGTTCTCTGGTTTACTACCGGTGCCACGAGATAGTGAGGTGAGGAACAGGGAGCGGGCGCAGCTGAACACGTGGCTACGCAGCTGGTGTAGGAGGGAGGGCTTCAGATATGTTGATAATTGGGATGCCTTCTGGGGAAGGTGGGACCTGTACAAGAAGGACGGGTTGCATCTGAACTGGAAGGGGACCAATGTCCTGGGTGGAAGGTTTGCTCGAGTAGTTCGAGAGGGTTTAAACTAGTATGGCAGGGGGGTGGGAACCTGAGCTGTATACCAGAGGTGAGCGTTGATGCAGGTGAGGCAGTAGCAAGAGGTAGACCAGCTAGTGCGAAGGATTTTCCTGGGAAGGAACCAAGGGATCGGTTAAAGTGTGTTTGCTTTAATGCAAGGAGTATCAGGAATAAAAGTGATGAACTTAGAGCATGGATCAGTACCTGGTGCTATGATGTTGTGGCCATAACAGAGACATGGGTTTCTCATGGGCAGGAATGGTTGCTGGATGTTCCAGGGTTTAGAACATTTAAAAAGAATAGGGAGGGGGGAAAAAGAGGAGGGGGTGTAGCACTACTAATCAGAGAGGGTATCACAGCTACAGAAGCTTCCTTTGTCGAGGAAGATCTGCCTACTGAGTCAGTATGGGTGGAAATTAGGAACAGCAAGGGAGTAGTCACCTCGTTAGGGGTTTACTACAGGCCCCCCAATAGCAGCAGGGAGATTGAAGAAAGCATAGGTCGACAGATTTTGGAAAAGTGTGCACGCAGTAGGGTTGTTGTAATGGGTGACTTTAACTTTCCTAATATTGATTGGAACCTCCTTAGAGCAGAAGATTTGAATGGAGCTGTTTTTGTAAGGTGTGTTCAGGAGGGTTTCCTAACGCAGTACGTTGACAGGCCGACGAGGGGAGAGGCCATTCTAGACTTGGTGCTCGGAAACGAGCCGGGGCAGGTATCAGATCTTGTGGTGGGAGAGCATTTTGGTGATAGTGACCATAACTGCCTCACATTCTACATAGCTATGGAGAAGGAGAGGATTAGGCAGAATGGGAGGATATTTAATTGGGGAAGAGGAAACTATGATGCGATTAGACATGAGTTAGGAAGCATGGACTGGGAGCAGTTGTTCCATGGTAAGGGAACTATCGACATGTGGAGACGGTTTAAGGAACAGTTGTTGGGAGTGATGAGTAAATATGTCCCTCTGAGACAGGCAAGAAGGGGTAAGATTAGGGAACCTTGGATGACGAGAGCGGTGGAGCTTCTAGTGAAAAGGAAGAAGGTAGCTTACATAAGGTGGAGGAAGCTAGGGTCAAGTTCAGCTAGAGAGGATTACATGCAGGCAAGGAAGGAGCTCAAAAATGGTCTGAGGAGAGCCAGGAGGGGGCACGAGAAAGGCTTGGCAGAAGGAATCCGGGAAAACACAAAGGCATTTTACACTTACGTGAGGAATAAGAGAATGGTCAAAGAAAGAGTAGGGCCGATCAGGGATAGCATAGGGAACTTGTGTGTGGAGCCTGAGGAGATAGGGGAAGCCCTAAATGAGTTTTTTGCTTCTGTCTTTACGAAAGAAACAAACTTTGTAGTGAATGAAACCTTTGAAGAGCAGGTGTGCATGCTGGAATGGATAGAGATAGACGAAGCTGATGTGCTGAAAATTTTGTCAAACATTAAGATTGACAAGTCGCCAGGCCCGGATCAGATTTGTCCTCGGCTGCTTTGGGAAGCGAGAAATGCAATTGCTTCGCCACTTGCGAAGATCTTTGCATCCTCGCTCTCCACTGGAGTCGTACCTGAGGACTGGAGAGAGGCAAATGTAATTCCTCTCTTCAAAAAAGGAAATAGGGAAATCCCCGGCAATTATAGACCGGTAAGTCTCACGTCTGTCGTCTGCAAGGTGTTAGAAAGGATTCTGAGGGATAAGATTTATGACCATCTGGAAGAGCATGGCTTGATCAAATACAGTCAACACGGCTTTGTGAGGGGTAGGTCATGCCTTACAAACCTTATTGAGTTTTTTGAGGATGTGACTAGAAAAGTTGATGAGGGTCGAGCTGTGGATGTGGTGTATATGGACTTCAGTAAGGCATTTGATAAGGTTCCCCATGGTAGGCTCATTCAGAAGGTCAGGAGGAATGGGATACAGGGGAACTTAGCTGCTTGGATACAGAATTGGCTGGCCAACAGAAGACAGCGAGTGGTAGTAGAAGGAAAATATTCTGCCTGGAAGTCAGTGGTGAGTGGAGTTCCACAGGGCTCTGTCCTTGGGCCTCTACTGTTTGTAATTTTTATTAATGACTTGGACGAGGGGATTGAAGGATGGGTCAGCAAGTTTGCAGACGACACAAAGGTCGGAGGTGTCGTTGACAGTGTAGAGGGCTGTTGTAGGCTGCAGCGGGACATTGACAGGATGCAGAGATGGGCTGAGAGGTGGCAGATGGAGTTCAACCTGGATAAATGCGAGGTGATGCATTTTGGAAGGTCGAATTTGAAAGCTGAGTACAGGATTAAGGATAGGATTCTTGGCAGCGTGGAGGAACAGAGGGATCTTGGTGTGCAGATACATAGATCCCTTAAAATGGCCACCCAAGTGGACAGGGTTGTTAAGAAAGCATATGGTGTTTTGGCTTTCATTAACAGGGGGATTGAGTTTAAGAGTCATGAGATCTTGTTGCAGCTCTATAAAACTTTGGTTAGACCGCACTTGGAATACTGCATCCAGTTCTGGGCGCCCTATTATAGGAAAGATGTGGATGCTTTGGAGAGGGTTCAGAGGAGGTTTACCAGGATGCTGCCTGGACTGGAGGGCTTATCTTATGAAGAGAGGTTGACTGAGCTCGGTCTCTTTTCATTGGAGAAAAGGAGGAGGAGAGGGGACCTAATTGAGGTATACAAGATAATGAGAGGCATAGATAGAGTTGATAGCCAGAGACTATTTCCCAGGGCAGAAATGGCTAGCACGAGGGGTCATAGTTTTAAGCTGTTTGGAGGAAAGTATAGAGGGGATGTCAGAGGCAGGTTCTTTACGCAGAGAGTTGTGGGAGCATGGAATGCGTTGCCAGCAGCAGTTGTGGAAGCAAGGTCAATGGGGTCATTTAAGAGACTGCTGGACATGTATATGGTCACAGAAATTTGAGGGTGCATACATGAGGATCAATGGTCGGCACAACATTGTGGGCTGAAGGGCCTGTTCTGTGCTGTACTGTTCTATGTTCTATGTTCTATGTTCTATGTTCTATCATTGATTGTCAGAGAGACTTATCTCATTCACTAAAGCCCTTTAGGGAAGGATATCTGCCATCATTGCTTGGTTTGGCCAAAATGTCACCCAAACCACAACAATATGCCTCGCCCTAATCTGCCCTCTGAAATAGCCTAGCAGTTTAAACATTTAGTTTAAGCGCACTTTTGGATTGGGTAAAAGAAACGTTGGCCTTGCCAGAATGGCCTATATTTGTGTGAAAGAGCAAAGAAAGAAAAATGCAAAAGCTGGAAACTTTAAACTTTCCAAATGACAACTTCTGCTGTTCAAAGGGCCATGTCCTAACTACCCCATCTCTGATTGGCTTCACCAAAGTTCCCCAAGGGGAGGCACTCTCAGTATTTCGGAAAAAAGCCAAGCTTGGAAGACTCCAGAAGTAATGTGAAGCAGCAATCAAGTCACTGGGAAAGTTCGAGCAGAGTGACAATCTGCCAGTGATAGTCAGTCCTCAGAAGATCTGGACCTATTTCTGCCCAAGGCACGACCCATCAATCAAATTTTGGATCGGGGATAGCCAAATAAACCTTTTAAAATGGACAGAGTGAGTTGTTGAAGAATATTATGGAAAACCTACTGATGCTTCAAGACTGTTGACGCTAGGATATGCATGCATGTTCAAGAGTGAGGTTTATTGACTATGAACTCTTACACATTTTCTACTTGCTGACAAACTTTGTTTTTCAGTGTTGTTTGCAGCACACCTTTACTCTTAAAAGCTATTCCACCTGTAATCCCATCACTGTAGGTTGAAATTTCTGTTTTTCACACCCATGATAACAATTTGATCAAACAGTGACACTCACCACTGAATCAAGCTTCTAAGTAATGAGAGGTTAATTGATGTAGGCTTTTTCTATCAAATTTGAGTTGGTGGGTCACAAATTTGCACTAGGAATGCACTATCTTTTCTAATGCAGTGATTCTACCACATTAACATCTTTGAGTAGCTATTTCACCATATGCTGTTCTGTAACTGTGATCCACTTCTATCGAATATATTTTTTCTGGAAGTGACCTACAGAGAAGGCATTCTTTTATAATAGCGTGTGAAACTTAGAACATAGAACATAGAACAGTACAGCACAGAACAGGCCCTTCAGCCCACAATGTTGTGCCGACCATTGATCCTCATGGATGCACCCTCAAATTTCTGTGACCATATGCATGTCCAGCAGTCTCTTAAATGACCCCAATGGCCTTGCTTCCACAACTGCTGCTGGCAACGCATTCCATGCTCTCACAACTCTCTGCGTAAAGAACCTGCCTCTGACATCCCCTCTATACTTTCCACCAACCAGCTTAAAACTATGACCCCTCGTGCTAGCCATTTCTGCCCTGGGAAATAGTCTCTGGCTATCGACTCTATCTATGCCTCTCATTATCTTGTATACCTCAATTAGGTCCCCTCTCCTCCTCCTTTTCTCCAATGAAAAGAGACCGAGCTCAGTCAACCTCTCTTCATAAGATAAGCCCTCCAGTCCAGGCAGCATCCTGGTAAACCTCCTCTGAACCCTCTCCAAAGCATCCACATCTTTCCTTCTTTGGTCCAAAGCACTCACTCCGACTTGTAGTATCTGCTGGCTGGCCTACTCTTTGTGTTAGCTTGTCATATTTGTCTTTAGGGTTTTTGTCCTTTCTAGACTCATGGATGCTATTTGTTACCCTGTGATAGCGTTGTCTTTTTATTCTCAGGATTTTCCTGTGACTTTTCCTTCTTTCTGCTTCCAACACAATCTGCACAGTTTTCTCCATAGTAAAATCTTTGTACTGTAATAAATCTGGCAAGGACTCATCAGTAATTCAAACAATATGCTGTGCCTCAGGAATTCTGATTTCAAAATTCCATCATCACAGTTTACCACCAATCTACAGAGACTTTTAAATATTTTAAAATTATAATCCATTTTTAAGGAATTCCTTGGATGCAGAAATCTTTGATTAAATCTTGCACTGTAAATACTTTGTTTGTTTTTAATGTAATTGTCAAATTATGTTGTTCTGGCGCAAAAGGAAGCCATTGAGCCAACTGTGTCTGCACTGACTCTGCAACAAGTATCACAGCTTATTTGGACAGGTACATGGGGTATAGGTACAGTGCAGGCAAATGGGACTAGGTTAGTTTAAG
Source organism: Stegostoma tigrinum (assembly GCF_030684315.1). NCBI lineage: Eukaryota > Metazoa > Chordata > Chondrichthyes > Orectolobiformes > Stegostomatidae > Stegostoma > Stegostoma tigrinum. The sequence goes on from NC_081363.1 coordinate 22,889,038, forward strand.
AAATCATAGAAGAGTTGGACTGAAGGGTTTGTATCTGTGCTGTGTGACTCTATGACAAGATTCCAAATAGGTCCGAACAAATGCCGTGTTCAGCATAACCTCTTCGCTCTTGTACTCTTATGCCCGTATGAATAAAGCTCAGGATACAACATATTTTGCTCATTGTTAAGTCCACCAGTTCTGCCATTTTCCATAATCTATGCACACATACATCCAGGTTCCTCCGCTCCTGCACCCCATTAAGTGTTGTACCCCTTATTTTATACTGCATGTCTATATTCTTCCTTCCAAAATGCATCACCTCTCACTTTTCTGCATTGAACCTCACAGATTGCTTAGCACAATTCCTAATATTGTGTCTGTCATCCCATGTCTCCTTCACCCTGAAGCTCTCATTCTCCTCTATTCACCCACCTTACCTCCTTGGGAAGAATGAGAATTATTTTATTTTGAACCTTTCTAAATACTTCATGGATCTTTAGCCTCTAAATTTTCCCATTCCTTGTCCCTATTTACTTTGTGCAATCAATACCATTTTCTCATCAACATCAATATCAAAATTCTTGAATCTGAGTAAATAAGTAAACAGAATAGAATTTTTACTAGGTAGGACTTTACTTGCTTAAACAAGGTTAGGTAACCATGGTACTGACAATTATGTGTGCAATTATGTGTGGTAGGAGAGACTAGGACCCAAGGGCACAGCCTTAGACTAAAATGAAGACCTTTTAGAACAGAGATAAGAACAAAGAACAAAGAAAATTACAGCACAGCAACAGGCACTTCAGCCCTCTAAGCCTGTGTCGATCAAGATCCTCTGTCTAACCTGTCATCTATTTTCTAACAGTCTGCGTCCATTTGCTCCCTGCCCATCCATGTACCTGTCCAAATATATCTTAAAAGACGCTAACGAGTCTGTGTCTACCACCTCCACTGGCAACGCGTTCCAGGCACCCACCACCCTCTGTGTAAAGAACTTTCCACGCATATCTCCCTTAAACTTTCCTCCTCTCACTTTGAACTCATGACCTCTAGTAATTGAGTCTCCCACTCTGGGAAAAGGCTTTTGCTATCCAAAGGAGAAACATCTTCGGCCAGAGAGAGGTGAATCTATGGAATTCACTGCCACATAAGGCTGTGGAGGTCAATTCATTGAGTATATTTAAGACAGAGATAGATAGGTTCTTGATTGTTAAGAGGATGAAGGGTTATAGGGAGAAAGCGAGAGAATGGGGTTGAGAAACTCATCAGCCATGACTGAATGGCAGGGCAGACTCGATGGGCTGACTGGCTTAATTTCTGCTCCTCTGTCTTATGGTCTTACTCAGGACAAGGGACATTTAGAAAGAAATCTCTCCTCTCCATCTTGTGTACAAAGCTTGATGGAAAGGCTGATCTATCCTTGTCTGAAGTGTGTGCTAAATTCACCTTCCCAAAATGGAAGCTACAGACACCAAACTACCAACATCCTGGGGATTACCATTAACCAGAAACTCATCTGGATTTACCAGAGAAACACAGTGGCAACAAGAGCAAGTCAGAGGCTCAGAATACTGTGGCGAGTAACTCATTTCCTGATCCGCAAATCCCATCTGCCATCTACAATGCACAAGTCAAGAGTGTGAAGGAACACTCCCCACTTGCCTGAATCGTTGCTGCTCCAGTAACACTCACAACGTTTGACACCGTGTAGGACAAAGCAACCCACTCGATTAGCATCACATCCACAAGCATCCATTCCCTCCACCTCTGACGCTCAGCAGCAGTAGTGTGCATTACCTACAAGACGCAATGCAGAAATTCACCATGATCATCAGAAAGCACTTTCCAAGCCCTCAATCGCTTCCATCTTAAAGGACAAGGACAACAGTTACACCACCTACAATTGCCCCCAAGGCAAAATTATGGACCAGACCAAACCCCTTCAAAATACATTAAGAAGGGAGCCTAGACCCTAATCTTTTCTCATGTCAAAGGTAGCTGTAAAGTGTTGCATTCCTGATCCAATCCATAGCTCCCTGAAAACGGCCATGCAAGTAGATAGGGTGGTAAAGAAGGCATGTAGTGTTCTTGCTTTTATTCATCAGGGAATTGAGTTCAAGAGTCAAGATGTCATGTTGCAGCTTTATAAGACTTTGGCTAGGCCAAACTTAGAGTATTGCATTCAATTCTGACCATCACATTACAGGAACGTTGTGGAGGCTTTAGAGAGGATGCAGAAGAGGTTTAACAGATTGTTGCCTGGATTAGAGGATATGAGCTATGAGGAGAATCTAGCAAAACTTGATTTGTTTTCTCTGGAGCGGCAGAGGTTGAGGGGGAACTTGATAGAAGTCTATAAAGCCATGTGATACATAGACGGGGTTGAGGGTCAGAACTTTTTTCCAGAGTTGAAATGTCTAATACTAGTGAGTATGCATTTGTGGTGAGAGGAGGTACATTCAAAGGAAGCTCAAAGTTTTTTACACAGAGAGTGGTAGGAGTCTGGAACATGCTGCCAGGGGTAGTGGTGGAGGCAATTACGATAGAGGCATTTAACGGGTTTTTAGATAAGCACGTGAAAATGCAAGGAATGGAGAGATATGCACCAAGGGCAGGCAGAAGGAATTAATCTAATTTGACATCATTTTCAGCACTACATGGAGGCCAGAAGTCCATCCCTGTGCTGTGATAATGGGAACTGCAGATGCTGGAGAATCCAAGATAACAAAGTGTGGAGCTGGATGAACACAGCAGGCCAAGCAGCAACTCAGGAGCAGAAAAGCTGACGTTTCGGGCCTAGACCCTTCATCCGAGACCCTTCATCCCTGTGCTGTACATTTCTAGGTTCTATGTTGTTCTATAATTAGTTAAAATGCTCGACTTTAAGCAAAACACACTTTATTTTGCACTACAGTAAAAATACTGGCAAAATAAATCTAAAACAGTTGGCTTAACTGCAAATCTAATGAAATAGAGTCATTGAACTGTACAGCATGGAAACAAACCCTTCGGTCAAACTTAGCCATGCCAACCAGATATCCTAAATTAATCTCATTCCCCTTATCCCTCAAAGTCCTTCCTATTCATATACACATGCAGGTGTTTTTTAAATGTTGTAATTGTCCAAGTCTCCACCACTTCCTCTGGCAACTCATTCCACGCATGCACAATCCTCTGCATGAAAAAATGTCCCTTGGGTCCCTGTCAAATCTTTCCACTCTCACCGTAAACCTTTATCGTCTAGCTTTGGACTTTGCTATCCTGGGGAAAAGACCTTGACAATTCACTCTATCCATGCTCCTCATGATTTTATAAACTTCTATAAGGTAACCTGTCAGCCTCTAATCCATTCGGAAAAATAGCGCCAGCCTATTCAACTTTTCCATAAACCTCAAACCCTCCAACCCTGGCAACATCCCTGTAAATTCTCTCTGAACTCTTTCAATTTCACAACATCTTTCCTACAGCAGGGAGACCAGAATTGAATGCAGTTTTCCAAAAGAGGCTTAATCAAAGTTCTGTACACCCACAACATGACCTCCCAACTCCTGTACTCAATGCACCGACCAATAAGGGTTAGCATACCAAACACTTTCTTTACTAACCTGTCTACCTACGACTCTACTTTGAAGAAACTATGCACATGCACTGCAAGCTCTCTTTGCTCAGCAATACTCCTCAGGGCCTTACCATTAAGTGTAAAGGTCCTGCCCTGATTTGCCTTCCCAAAATGCAGAATCTCACATTTGTCTAAATTATACTCCAGCTGCTACTCCTCAACCCAACACTCCATCTGATCGAGGTCCCGTTTAAGTCGAGGATAGCCTTCTTTGCTGTTCACCATGCCCCCAATTTTTGTGTCACTTGCAAACTTACTAACCATACTTCCTATGTTCATCCCTAAAACATTTATATAAATGACAAAAAGCAGTGGTCTCAGCATTGATCCTTATGGCACACCATTAGTTACAGACCTGCAATCTGAAAAGCAACCCTTTACCACCACAACGATAGTAAGTTCTATAGATGCTGGATTCAGAAATAACATGGTGTGGAGCTGGAGGAACACAGCAGGACAGGTAGCATCAGAGGAGCAGGAAAGCTTATGTTTCGGGCTCAAGACCCTTCTTCCGAAAAAAGAAGGGTCCCAACCCGAACCATTAAATTTCCTGTTCCTCTGATGATGCCTGGCCTGCTGTGTTCCTCCAGTTCCACACTGTGCTACCTCTACCACCACCCTCTGTCTTCTATCTTTGACCCAGTGCTGTGTTCAAATGGTTCTTTCTCTCTGTATTCCATGTGATCTAACCTTGCTAACCTTGCCTTTCCAAATACATGTCAATCTAAACCTTCAGGATCCCTTCCAACAACTTGCTCATCACTGATGTCAGGCTCACTGATCTATAATTCCCTGGTTTTTCTTTCCAACCTCTCTTAAATAGTGGCATCATGTTAGCCAACTCCAGTCTTCTGACACCTCACCTATAGCTATCAATGATACAAATATCTCAGCAATGGGCCCAGCAATCACTTCCCTAGTTTCCGAAAGAGTTCTAGGGTACACCTGATCAGGTCCCATGGATTTATCTACCTCCTCTGCATTTTCAAGATGTTGCTATTTATTTCCCCATGTTCCCTCACTTCCACATCCTTCTCCACTGTAAATACTGGTGCAAGATACTTATTTAATGTCTCCCCCATCTCCTCTGTTCCACATATAGTTGGTCTCGCCTATCTTTGAAGGGCCTTATTTTCTTCCTTGTTACCCTTTTGCCCTGAATGTATTTGGACAATCCCTTTGGATTCACCTTAACCTAATTTGCCAAAGTTACCTCATGTACCCCTTTTTTTTCTTTCCTGATTTACCTCTTAAGTATACTCTAATGCCTTTTGACTAAGGTTTCACCCAATCCATGCTGTCTATACCTGACATATGTTTCCTTCTTATTCTTGACTAAAACCTCAACTTTTCCAGTCATTCAGCACTTTCCACACCTACAAGCCTTGCCCTTTATCTTAACAGGAACATACTGTCTCTGGGCCCTTGTTATCTGATTTTTTTAAGGCTATCCACTTCACAGCCATTCCACTACCTGGGAATATCCACCCTCAATCATCATTGAAAATCCTGACCTAATACCATCAAAATTGGCTTTCCTCCAATTTAGAGCATTAACTTTTAGATGAAAATGCTTAACAAAATAACATGTCAATTAAATACTACTAATTAACTGTTGCAATACATTAAAAATCCCATAAACACACCCTTGGCAAAGGCAAACTCAGTAAAATAGATTGTCTTACACACAACTCTCACAGCAGAAAGAAAACTCCAGCTTTTAGCTGTAACAGAAAGAGGAATGAGAACTTTCACATCCAGTTTCAAGACCTTAGCAACTTCAGAAAGATAAAACTAAAACTCCTCGTTCCATGGGAGCTTGATTCCACCCATTCAAGCCGTTTCTATTGTTCCATTCTTTCCAAAAAAAGGCATTACAAGTTGTTTACTTTCATAGTTTAAAGCATACTTTCTCTAGGACAACTAGATACGGAAAAAAAGAGCTGACCAGCCAGCGATACATATGTCCTACAAATGAATAAATTTTGAAAAATGTCATCACAAACAACTGGCCCGTCAGAGAGAGTAGAAAAATTATTTGGTTTCTATGCTAAGCTGGCCTTCAGATTGTGTTTGCAGTGGCAGAAGGGATGACATAGCATATGGTGGAGAAGATGCATTGATCAGATTGTTTTATTGGGGAGTCAAGAAGAGCATGCCAAAAAAATCTCCTGTACCTTCTTGACAGCCTCCAGCAGTTCCTTCCAGGTGTCATTAAGTAATATCCTCTCAATGGGACCTCTGATAATCAGATTGTGTATTTCTTCTGTTTTATTAGAAGTTATTAAAATCATTTATTCATAAATGTAACATAATAAGGTCACCCAGTTATTTCCCTTACCAAAGAAATGTAAATAATTTAAAACACTCTCATGGGATCTAATAATAAATTCTTCCAAATTGATCTGCAATTTCTTGGAATAATTTTCCAAATATAGTTGCATACTCTTGGTTATTCTATTAAACTGTGATGCAGAAATCATACAACAATCTTTCTTTATCCTGCATTTGAGCTTTGCAAGCTGTCTGTAGCATGAGATTTGAAAACATGAAAATGAAGATCATGAAGCAGGGATTATTTATTCCATTGGTATCAGGTCATTATGAACATGAGGGGAAACTAAAGTTAAACAAGCAATTATTTCCATTGAGTTGAGGGATTATTTGTTTTTCTGCTCCTCTTTTCTACATGTCTTACTTTATCTAAAGAACTCCTATTCTGAGGAACGGTCACTTGACCAAAATCATTAACTCTGATTTCTCGTCACAGATGCTGCCAGCCCTGCTGAGCTTTTCCAACAATTTCTATTTTTGTCTCTGATTTACAGCATCTGCAGTTCTTTTGGTTTTTAATCTAAAGGTACCCATTTTTTCTCCAGAGGGGAACTGTTCGACTGTCCCAGTTGCCTGCTGCTGTTGGATATTCTGCCTCAATTGCTTGTATTCCCCTGTTCAGAGGACTCTGTTACATATTTTTAAAATGACTTAAGAGGTACATAACAGATAACCTACCTCACAATGCAAAGACTCATCCAGAATAAAAGCTACTATTCTCAGTTTCTTCATGGTACAACATCTCAGGGGGAAAAAAGGATGCTATGTAAGTGCAATGATTTTAATACTTTAATTTCTCAGATTTACTAGTATTGAATTTTCTTGTCTCTGTGATCTAATCCACCACACCCTTCATACTTCTACTTTAGCCCATTCATTCTCTAGGGCTTTCTGCATGCTGAAGCCCAATTTGTTTAGCTTATCTGTAAACTTGACAGATTTCATATAAGAAGCTTTCATCTCCATGCTAACAGTTGAGGGGGTATATGCGATCCAGAGAGAGAAAGAATGTTCAGGAGTTAGTGAAGAAATATGTTAAGAAAAAATACATGTGATACAATCACAGAAATCAGCAGATACAAAGCCAAAAGCACCCACACAAACTTATATAAATAATACAACTGAGCGAATGGCAGATCTCAATGTAGAGAACAATGGCTATGAAAATGCCACAGCTTGTTTTAAAACAATTTGTAAAAGTGAATAACTATAATTCATTTCAGATTTCAGGAAATGTATATTTTTGAATCACTGAGTGTTTTTTCTTCAACTGCTATTCAACCACCCTACACTGCTTTGCAGTTTGTTCCACATCTTGAGCACATATTATTTAAAGAAATGTTGTCTGAATTGTCCACTTGCTTCAAATTTCATTATCTTATATTTCATTCCAGAATTCTGGAAACAACCCATTGTGCTCCCTCATAATCTAAAAAAGGTCTATCAAATCTCCAGTCATATTTCCTTTCTCAATAAGAAATCCCCAATGTACAAAATCACAGACTATGGCCTAATCCTGTACACTCCAGTAGGAACTTTTTTTTATTATTCATTAACAGGATGAGGGCGTCGCCGGCTAGGCAGCATTTATTGCCCATCCCCAATTGCCCAAAGGGTAGTTTAGAGTCAACCACATTGCTGTGGGTCTGGAGTCACATGTAGGCTAGACCAGGTAAGGAAGGGAGTTTCCTTCTCGAAAGGACATTAGTGAACCAGATGGGTTTTTATGACAATCAGCAATGGATTCCTGCTCATCATTAGATTCTTAAATCCAGATATTTTTACTGAATTCAAATTCCACCATCTGCCATTGCAGGATTCCAACCCAGGTCCCCACCACGTTATCTGGGTCTCTGGATTAACAATCCAGCAATAATATAATTAGGCCACCACCTCTCCAGTGTTAGAATGTCATTCCTTCAGTTCCATTTCAGCAGTACATCAGGGGATCATACATTAAACACAACATATCATAATCTGTCATATTAAAAATACATACTATTTCGAATCTCTTTGCTTTTATTTCTGTACAATACATTTTCTTTAAGAATGCTCAACATTTTGTTTTTTTGTTTAACAGCCGAAATACTGAATTAACAACCTGCATGACAATATTCTTTCTCCAGCATGTATTGGGTACAAAGCAGTGATATTGTTGTAACATCATTGTAAATGATAATCTTGAGGCCCAAACGTGTCATCTGGGAACATGGGACTACATTCCATCGTGGAAGCTGGTAGTGTTTAATTTCAATTATTAAGTTTAGAGTATTAAGCAGGTCTCTTCAATGTCAACTGTCAGTGATTGTCATAAATGTCTATTTGGTTCATGAACATCCTTGAAGGAAGGAAGAGTTCTGAGGAAGCGTCACTGGACCTGAAATGATAACTCTGATTTCTCTTCATGGATATTGCCAGGCAAGCTGAGCTTTTCCAGCAATTTCTGTTTCTAGCGAGTTTTGAGAAGATTTGTAGGTCAGGTTGAGTTTCTGGATGTGAGTTTGCTCGCTGAGCTGGAAGGTTAGTTTTCAGACGTTTCGTCACCATTCTAGGTAACATCATCAGTGAGCCTCCGACGAAGCACTGGCGTTATATTCCGCTTTCTATTTATCTAACCTATGAACCAAAACAGACAAATAGAAAGCAGGACATAACACCAGCGCTTCATCGGAGGCTCACTGATGATGTTACCTCGAATGGTGACGAAATGGCTGAAAACTAACCTTCCAGCTCAGCGAGCAAACTCACATCCAGAAATTTCTGTTTCTGTTTCTGATTTACAGCATTAGCGGTTCTTTCAGTTTGTCTTTTGGAATGGAAATCTGGTTCACATGAGACTCTAGACCTACAGCAATGTGGTTGACCCTGAAATGCTCTCAGAAATAGCCCAAGTTCAGGAGAAGTTAGAGAATGCAAACACATGTTAACCTATCCATCAACCTTCCTATCCCATGACAGAATGAAAGAAAATTAAATATTCATTCAATGCTACATTTGCTTCTGAAAAATGCAATCATTTAAAATTGATTTTAATTGTTTCTGCCATATTTATGTCCAGACTCAACCATCTCTTGCTGAATTTCTCTACAGTTGCACTCATTTGCTCCCCCATCTTATGCCATCTTCACAATGAAATGCTAAGTTCAGTCTCTAAATCATGTGATACATCAATCACACAGCTGGATAGCAGAGCTGCAATGATAAAATGGGCATCCATGTAAAACATTTAGTCATTCGGAATTAGTAAAAAAAAAATGGGCCTTGTCATTTTTGAGGTTAGAAACCTGGTCCTTGATCAGATGAGAGGATAGTCATCTTTTCCTTTCAAAGTGTAACCTGGGAAATGAAGTTATCCCTTTTCTTAACAGCAATAGAAATTCAATGTTATGGAAGAAAGAAAGGTGGCAAATGCACTAAATTGTAAGGAATGTGAGCTTAATAATTTGGTGATAAGTACGTTAAAACAGCACACTTTTTAAATGTAAGAAACTTGGAATTATTGGCATTCAGAGAGACTTTGGTACGCTCATACAATGTTAAGCAGAAGGCTAACATGGAGATATACTAAGAAATAAGGAAGGCAAATGGAAAGCTGGCCTTCGTTACAGCGGTATTGAAGTCTATGCCAAATATACTTCGATCTGCCACAATGGCTATATCATTGAAAACTCATGCTCTTGCTCCAATTCAAGGGCCAGACGCCTTACAATGATAGTTATGGGGAGACATGGGTTACCCTCTGCAACCGTGGCTAATGACTCTGTCATGCAATTCCATGACTGATTATGAGCATTAAAAAAAATGGCAGCCCATTCTTTGCCATCATGCAGCAAGCCATAAGGCTTGTGGAAGATGAGGGTCTGGTGCTTGGATCAACCTGGGGGTGGCTTTGCAGCCCAGTTCAGACAAAATGTGCCACATATTCCTATTTAATGGGCTGCTGTTCTGCACAACTGGAACAGGCAAAGTGAGAATATTGTGAAACTTGCTGAACATGACAAATGGCCAATTTTTGGTAAATTCCAGCCCAAACAAATAGGAGGACATTCAGCCAATCAACTCTGTTCCATTGTCCAATGAGACTATGACATATCCTTATTGCATGGACTAGTTGGACCAAAGGATCTGTTTCCATGCTGTATGACTCTAACAAAAATCTATCAATCTCAGTGTCAATTAACACAGCATTCACAGCTTCCCTGGCATAGAATGTTCCAGATTTTTGCAATGTTTCATGTGAAAAAGCTCTTCTTGATTTTGTTACATGATTAGAATAGAGTAATAGTCAGATACAGGAAATATCACAGGAGGTGATGCAGTGTCACACAATCTGATTCTTTCTTGCAGGAACTTGTGCAAGATATAGTCACAGTGAGACATATCTTCATAATATTAATGTTTCTTTAGGAAAGCAGATTGTAAATATTCCTTAGCGACACAATAAGAAAAAAAAGTCATAGATTTTGCTTTTAAATAGCAGAGTGCTAATTTTAAGATCAGTCCCCCAAACCCCTGCCTGTTCCATGTATCCTTTTTACTGTATAGATACGTTGTATCTATCCTAATTCAGTCCTTTTTTTAAACTGTTTAAACAATTCAATCGATCATCTGTTAAACTTCAAAAGGCCAAGGAATAAGATCATAAGGCATAGGAGTGGAAGTAAGGCCATTCGGCCCATCGAGTCCACTCTGTCATTTAATCATGGCTGATGGGCATTTCAACTCCACTTCCCTGCACTCTCCCCGTAGCCCTGGATTCCTTGTGAGATCAAGAATTTATCAATCTCTGCCTTGAAGACATTTAATGTCCTGGCCTCCACTGCACTCAGTGACAATGAATCCCACAGGCCCACCAAATGGTAACAACATTTTACAACCTGTTCTTATAACTTAATCCTTCCATTCCTATGTGGAAGCTGGAGAATTGACATGAAATATTTGAACAGATTTTCAAATCATTGGTATTAACCATGAAGAGATACTCTATGAATTTATTTTAATAAATGGAAATTCCTGACAGATCAGTATGCACCTTACATCCTTTCACAGGATTTATTCATTCCTGTTGTCTTCAATGTATAATCTATGATTCTGTTTATTTGAAACATTTATTTGAAACATCTCATATCATTAATTGCTTAAAAATTACCTCATATATAAAAATACACAATGCATGTTTTTGTAAGTAACAAGAAAAGAAGTATTTCACAGATCTTAAACAACTCTATTAATCACTGGGGCATAATAGCTTTATAATTATATTGCTGGAGTGGTAATCCAGAGGCACAGATGAATAATGCAGAAACATAAATTCAAATCCCACCACACCAACTGGGAAATTTAAATTCTATTAATTCAGGAAATCTGGAAGAAAGATCAAGGGCGGAGTTTTCTGTTCTATTGAGTGGAATGGGCAACGGTGATAAATTTAGAAAAATCAAATTCTTGATGTCAAGAAAAATATTGTCCATTTTCCTCTTAGGGCTTTAATAGTGAGCTCAGAATCTCGCTAATGAGAAGTGACCACCTTCCTTCTAATAGGGACAAATTTCAATATTAGTTAGTCAACTCCCAATTTGACCCACCTTCCCTGAGAAAGCAAAATGGCACCAATTCCTGACATGAAAATCACTGTGGTTACCTGGCCGCAATCAGTCAGGTATTTGGTTCTACCAGAGGCTAGGGATCAATGCCTTTGCAGTCTTGGGGGCTGGTCCATGGTCAGTCCAGTAGGAGGAGTGGAACCAGTCCAATTAAAACGGGTACATCGCTTGTTGTTCTGACAAAGCATCAGTCCAGAGGCTGAGCCATTCTCTGTTGAAGCAGTCCCAACTCTTCAGTCTGGAGCTAGACTTTGGGTAGATTAGATTAGATTAGATTCCCTACAGTGTGGAAACAGGCCCTTTGGTCCAACAAGTCCACACTGCCCCATGGACCATCCCACCCAGACCCATCCCCCTATAACCCACACAGTCCTGAACACTACAGGCAATTTAGCATGGCCAATTCACCTCGCCTGCACATCTTTGGACTGTGGGAGGAAACCGGAGCACCCGGAGGAAACCCACTCAGACACGGGGAGAATGTGCAAACTCCGCACAGACAGTTACCCGAGGCTGGAATCGAACCCGGGTCCCTGGCGCTGTGAGGCTGCAGTGCTAACCACTGAGCCACCGTGCCGCCCACAACCACTGTGTCACCCACAGCCACCGTGCCGCTGCAGCTGTAGGTGTTTGAGAATAATTGGTCTGGGGATTATCAGAGTCCAGTCTATTGAGTCCTAAGTAAACTGGAAAACTTCAGTCTAGGGGTGGGGGGGTGGTGTGGAATAGTAGGAACTGCAGATGCTGGACAATCTGAGATAATAAGGTGTTGAGCTGGATGAACGCAGCAGGCCAAGCACATCAGAGGAGCAGGGAGGCTGACGTTTCAGGTCTAGACCCTTCTTCAGAAATTTCTAGACCTGAAACGTCAGCTTTCCTGCTCCTCTGATGCTGCTTGGTCTGCTGTGTTCATCCAGCCCTATACCTTGTTATCTCAGCTTCAGTCTGTGTTTGAGTTTCTCTGAGTTGGGTCATTGAGTGAACGGTAATAGTGAAAGTTGACAATTCCAATTGGAAGGATGGGGTCTCATAGAACATTGGAGAGAATGGGGAGCTTCGGGAGTGCAAGTTTCATGGCGCACAATCACTTTGGCCTCCACATGACATTAGTATATGGCCAACATGGGCATGGTAATTCACAAAGCCATGGGCTTGGGAGTTAACTGGAGGCATTAACAATGATACAAAGGGGCTAAGCAAAACTAAGGGTTGGGCAAAAAGTAATCGAAAATACAAGGAAAGTAACACAAAAGCGATCATGAAGGTTAGGGGGTTTATTGTGTCACTCACGAGGACTCAAAACTGAAATCTTGCCGCTATTGAAAAAATTCAATTGCACAATGACATGACAAAATGGCTGCCACTGCATGCAGTCTAGGCAGAATAAATTACTGTTTTGCCCTTTATGCAGAGCATAATTCTTTGAATGCGAGGCACTGCTAGAGACAATTGTATTAATTCTGCATCCACTGATTCAGCAGTGCCACCGATCTGGCATCATTTGCAGGTCATTTGTTTTGCATGAATGAACATAACAAATGTTATGGCCTCAAGCAGCCAAGACCATTATCGTGTTTGACTCCTTGTCATCTCAGAAATGTAAATGTATTCAGAACGATAAATGTACACCATCAGGAATGTTAATCTGATCTGCCCTCTCAATCTGTTGTAGGTGCAGTGATAGGCTTTTACCTTCAGCAGAGCACTCATATCTGATGAGGTGATACTTACATTAGCTCCGGTTACATAAGAACGAAATGTAAGTCCAGGAGTGCTGAAACACATTTATTACAACTCCTGTTATCTAAATATATTACAATTGCATGCACTGTGGTCAGCAATTTGGCAATCTCCTCAAAGGTAAAGGTGAAGCTGAAGGTCACTAGTGCTGGCCTCTTCCTGAAGGAGGGTCGCTGGTTGCCATTAGTTGCTGCATGAGAAAAGAAAGGACACGAGGTGTATAAAATGGAGGTAAGCAATAAACAGAATACGTATAAGTTAACACTAGTATTAATGGAAGAGCAGCACAGTACAAAAAAGTTTATTTGGTTGATAATTCACAGAGGTCTTTGCATCACCATACAAGTGGTCACCCACTTTTCCAGCTAAACTCAGCATGAGATGAGTTAATTTCACAAAATCGAAGCAAATAAAGAAAGCTAATATTTAGATTCCTTATTTCTATTGGCCGAGTGGAACACTGTCCCAGGAGCTCATGTCAGAGGGATTGAAGTTCATAGTCCATTCTGAAGAAGGGTCTAGGCCCAAAACATCAACGCTCCTGCTCCTCTGATGCTGCTTGGCCTGCTGTGTTCATCCAGCTCTACACTTTGTTATCTCTGATCTTCATAGTCACTCATTTAGCCAGAGGTAATCAAACAGTTCAGGAAACACAAAAAAGCAGATCATATGATTTTGTGCAATTGTGCAAAGCATTTGTTTTAATTTTCATTGACTACAATGGGAGCGATGTAAATTGATTGCTTGCAAAATTCTATCAGTTGCTTCTCACAATCAAAGTCAGGATCCATTCGACTTTTCCAGTAAACTGTAATATCATGATGTCACTGTGGAAAGCGCTTGGCTAAGTTTAAACAATGCAGAGATGGAATTTTGCACACTATTTTTTCACCCATGAAGAAACAGATTTGCACTTGTTACATTCAGGAAGGCACTCCCTTTTGAAGGAGAGGTGGTTGGATTCAGGTTTAATATTAACTTTCAGAAGGAAAGTGGATAATTACTTGATGTGGAAACCTTTGAAAGGCCAAGGGGAAAAGCAGAGGATTGGGGTAACCTTCAAGGATAGTCAGTCACAATGGGTTGAATAGCTTCTATCTGTGCTTTCACACTCAAGTTTGGAGGCAGGGGTGCCATTTAGTCAGGTGGATGGATACTAATTAGGCCTCCTTCCTGCCTCTAACTAGCTGTCCACTCCTGATTAATTCAGGGGTCAGCTCATGGATGCCAATTGAGTTCTTAAGTAGGGAGTGAAGATGAAAAACCCTCCTCAAAGGAGGAAATTCAAGATGGTGGCAGCATAGCATGGCTGATCCCAGGGCTTGCTGCTCCATCTGTTTTTTATTACTTTTTTCTTATTATTTGTGAGCTTTATCATTTTTTCTTTGTTTTCTTTTCTTTAAATCCCATAGTGACAGGTGAAGGAGAATGTTCCTGGTGGCAGCCCAAAAATGCCAACATGAGCCGGACGCAGCTCCACCCCATCTCGGGGTCACTCATCCAGCGAGGGGCAGGTAGTGAGTGCTTGGGCTGAGCTCATCTGCTCACGGGAATGGGGACTTCTGGTGGCAGGAGGCCTGGAATGTGAATTCTTGATGGCAGCGGTAGGTCACCGAAGGCCGCAGTGTCGATGCCCAGACTCGGGACTCTGTAAAAGTCCTGGAGCCAATGAAGATGAACTCTATTTACGTGCTTTCTTCTTGTCTTCTTGTATCTCAGAATGCCATTGGATTGTGGTGACAGAACACTTTTCACTGTATCCCCCTAGATATATGTAACAATAAATAAATCATTCACCATCACTCATTCAACGTCACTCACTTATTCAAAGCAGGACTTGCACTAGCTCTCTAGGCATGGGAAAGACCACTATAACCTGGATTAAAATCTGTAGTAATAATATGATGTATTATCCAAATCACATTTTTTTTTCTCTGTCTATTTGTCTATTTCTTGTTATTCATTATTTAACAGTGAATGTGTAGAGCGGCATCAATCGGATATTTGACAATGGGGAGTGTCATTTCTAGTCATTGATTTCCTTAATGAATTTTAGGTGAAATATTGTGCTTGTAAGAGAATGCTGCTGTGCCCACAATTCTGCAAAAATCTACTCTAAAGATCACAGAAGGGACATCATCCACTTAATTAACAACAAATAACTGCTTTTTGCATCATGTTCACTCTACAACATATTTGATCAAAGGTTACGTCAATCAAAAAAACTATTTCAATCAACTGATCCACTGCCAGTACCTACATTTCATTAGTCAATGCACTATCACATTTTAGTGAGAATTTGAGTCTCCTTCCCTGCTCTACATTGTGTAATTAATCCAGTTAATTTTAGTGAGTCAATATCACATCAAGGCACAGTCACTGCTGTTGGTTATGTTTCAATCAGAGCTTAAAAGGTGCTTTCTAACTTAAGGTGCAAAATATTTTTAACTTGTTACTTGCACATATTTTACAGTAGGTGTTTCTACAATCTGTTAATTAACTGCCCCTGTCTTAACCATACTTTTCGCATGATTTTTTTCTTGAGATGGCGAGGAGCAATGCAGAACTGCAGATTGGAAGCCCGTTATGAATGTCACAAAATTGTTGCAAAAATGAAATCAAAGAAATGCTTTTTAAAATAATGAACACAAATACAACAGATATGCAAGGTTTTTTATGGGGCATTTTGTCTTTATCTTAACTTTCCATTGCAGTAAGATGGTGATTGACTTGTATTTAAAAACACAGAAATTTAGAAAATAGTTGCAGCGCTAAGCCTTTTGGCCCTTCAAGCCTGCACCACCATTCATTACGATCATGGCTGATCATGCAATCTCAGGATCCCATTTCCACCCTTTCCCCATACCCCTTGGTACTTTTAGCTGCACGGGCCATGTCCAGCTCCCTCTTGATTATATCTAATGAACTGGCCCCTACAGCTTCCTGTGGGATAGAATTCCACAGATTTGCAACTCTCTGAGTGAAGAAAGTCTTCCTCATCTCAGTCCTGAATGGCTTACCCCCAGTTATGGACTTCTCTAACATTGAGAACACTCTTCCCACATTTAGCCTGTCCAGTACCATCAGGATTTTATATGTTTCTATGTGATTCTCCCTTCAATTTTCCAAATTCCAGTGAATACAGGCCCAATCGATCATGTCTTTCCTCATATGTCAGCCCTGCCATCCAAGGAATCAGGACCCTAGTTTCAGAATTAGTTGTGTTACTCTCCATCTTAATGAAATCTTAAGAAATCTACAATATTATGATTACTCTTCCCCAAAGGATCTCTACAAAGCACTATGTTGGAAATTAACCCTCTCTCATTACACAATACCCAGTGTAGGATGGCTTGTTCTCTAGTTCCTCGACATATTGGTCAAGGAAACTATCCTTCATAAATTCCAGGAAATCCTCCTCCATTGCGTTGCTACCAGCTTGGTTAGTCCAATGAATATATGGGTTGAATTCATCCATAATAACTGCTCTACCCTTACTGCATGCATCTCTAATTTCTAGTCTGATACGGTCCACAACCTCACAACTTCCGCTTGGTGGTCTGTACACCACTTCCATTAATGTGTTTTTCTCTTTGGTGTTCCGCAGCTCCACTCATGCAAATTTCACATCATCCAGGCTAGAGTCCACCCTTACTACTGTGTTAATCTCCTCCTTAACTAGCAACACTATCCCACTTCCCTTTCCTTTCTGTCTGTCTTTCCTGATAATTGAATACCCCTGATGTTGAGTTCCCATCCTTGGTACCCTGGAGTCAGGTCTCTGACATGCCAATTACATCATATCCCTTATTAACTGTTTGTGCAGTTAATTCGCCCACCTTATTACAAATGCTTCTCACATTGAGACTCAGAACTTTCAGCCTTACTCTTTGCCCTTTATTGACCGTTTAGAATCATTGTGAAATGCAGCCCTTTCTGATTTTTGTCTTTGGTTTCTCTGTCTTCCACTTTCACTTTTTCCTTTACTGTCCTTTGCTGTTGTGTCCACTTTACTTCCTTCAAGTTCCTGCATTGGGTCCCACACCCCTGCCATATTAAACTCTCCCCAGCAACACTAGCAAACACTTCCTCTAGGACAGTAGTTCCAGTCCTGCCCAGATGCAGACTATCCAGTTTATGCTTGTCTCACTTCCCCCAGAACTGGTTCCAATGTCCCAGGAATTTGAATCCGTCCCTCTTGCACCATCCTTCAAGCGACATATTCATCTTAGCTACTGCCATTCCTACTCTGGCTGGCAAGTTGCACTGATACCAATCTTGAGATAACTACTTTTGAGGTCCTACTTTTTAGTTTAATTCCTAACTCCTTAAATTCAGCTTGTAGGAACTCATCCTCTTTTTTTACCTATATTGTTGTTGGGCATATGCACCATGCCAGCTGGGTTGTTCACCCTGCCCCTCCAGAATGTCCTGCAGCCACTCCAAAACATGCCTGACCCTTGCACCTGGGAGGCAATATACCATCCCGGACTCTCATTTGCAGCTGCAGAAACACCTATCTATACTCCTTATAATTGAATGCCCTATCGCTATAGCTCTGGCACTCTTTATCCTGCCATTCTGTGCCATGAACCTAGCTGCTGCCACCTTCCCCTAGTGAGTCATTTCCCCCAACACTGTCCAAAATGGACTCCCTGTTTTGGAGGGGGATGACTGCAGGGTCTCCTGCACTGCCTTTTCACTCTTCCTCTGTCTGTTGGTCACCCACTCCCTACCTTCTTCCATAATTTTTATCTGTGGTATGACCAACTGACTGAACATGTTATCCACAATTTCACAGCCTCAAGGATGCTCCAAAGTGAATCCAGCTGCAGCTCCAGAGACAGCAAGCTGTCAGATAGAAACTGCAGTTGGGCACACTTCCTGCATGTGAAGGAGTCGGGGCCATTGGAACAGTCCCTGAATTCCCACATCGCACAGGAGGAGCACAACACAGGTTAACAACAGTAGCAAACTGAAGAGGAAATAAGAGAGAAGAGGACCTATTCGCCAGTGACTCACTTACCTGCTGCTGTGACTTCACGGTTAAACTTCCTTCTACTTCTCCTTTACCCTTATGGGTTCAGTAGCTGCAGTGGTTTTCTCCTCCTCCAACTGCCTTACCTCACTGGTGATCGCTCTTCTCCCTGAATAATATTCCCTTAAGCCTACACCTAAACCTTCAGCAGCACATCAACCACAAAATGGCTGCTCCAAAAATGGCCTCTCTACTATACCTCGCCTTCCTTTTATTTGCTATTGGGCAGTGACTGAAGAACAATAAAATAAATTGTAATACAATCAAATATCAGAGAAGGTCAAATTTATCCAACATTCTCACTCTGATCTTATTGTGGGCACGTGAACCAGACAGGCTATTGTGCAACATATCCTGGTCCACAGTAAAATGACAGAGAATTGACATGACGTATTCCCTTAAGTGACATTAGCAGAAAGATACTGAACTATTGAATACAGTAATTAATGCAGTTAAAAAAAAACTTCCCAAGCATCCTGTTATTCACTGAATCGATAGGCTTCGAGAACAACTGCTGCCTGGGACTGATTATAGAGGTCTAAGCCAACTGGTAAATTCAGAAGACACAATGCGTAGCTTAAGCAACTTATTGTTTGAGTGCCAGAAGCTTGAGTAAACAGATGTTTGCAGGCTGTAGAAGCAGACACAGTAGAACTGGATATTATAATCTATATATGTTCAAATAAACATCAAGGTCTGATAAAAGTATCTTTCTTAAACATCACTAATTTATCATAATGTGGACTGACTGTAATTTCTCATTTGTTATCCCATTTGAGAATGCCTACAGGCTGTCTATTTGGTATCCATGCTTATCCAAGCTAAATAATGGTTTATAATTACCATCTTACCTTTATGGCAAGTTAGAATAAAGGCAAAATGCTCAACAAAAATCTTGCATATCTGTTGGGCTTGTGCTCATTATTTTAAAAACCATTCCTTTGATTTTGTTTTTTGCAAGAATGTTGTGATATTTGGGATTTACTTCTAATCTCCAGACCTTTATTGCCATAGCCACCTCAAAAAAAATTCTCAAACAAAAAGACTTTTTAATTTTAAAAAATGGATAGCTTTGCAGGGGGAGAAAAAAACAGTGACATATACGCTGTTTTAAAAATGTACCTATTGATTTGCTTTTGCTCTCATATTCATTTCAAATGGAAGGCAGAACAAAACAAAATCAGCTGGCTTTGATTTATTCCAAAGTTTAGCAGGTTAGTGACCTTTCATCTTATGCCATTTTCACAGTAGCAGTTTCAACCTTCGATCAACAGTAACAGGCCGAGTCAGAGGGTCATGGGTTCTACCTCCTTCCAATGACTTGGGAACATAATCTTAGTTGACACTTCAGTTATATCTGAGGTAGTGCTGTGCTGTCGTCTGTCGCAGAAGGCTCAGTAATTGGATATTTTCAACCATTTAGCATTTTTCTGGCAAGATTACAGACAGAAAGTCAAAATATTTATTTTTATTGAAGGGTACGATGTTTAGACTGTGCCTTTAATTAAATTCCATCCACATGTCTTCTGCCAAACAATGCTTGAACAAATGTGTCACTTTGAAAACTCTTGTCAACGAATCAAAATTCTTTAAAATGGTTTTTAATGTAACAGCTAGCAGAGGCCAGACCAGTGTATCCATTGAGCAGATCAAAGGAAAAGAATATTGCAAAAGCTAAATAACGGTAGAATTAGATATATATCAATTTTTATATTAAAGAACAATGGACCATATTTGACAGGTTATGGTGAGGTTGAGAATAAATATGTATGGATATTAAATAAAACAACCAGACACATTACGTAAGACTCAGTCTAAACAGCTGATATCAAATGTGCTGATTTTTAAATACATATTCAAGTGATTTGGGCTTTGCTGCCAAGACCAGTACATGTTATCCAACCCAGTTCACCCTTGAGAGCAGTCGCGAATCAACCACATTGCTATGAGGCTGGAGTCACATGTCAGCCAGACCAGGCAAGGGCAATACATTTTCACAGCAATTGATGGTTGCTGCATGATGTTATAGATTTCAGGTATGACAGCATCTTTTAGGCAGTTTTTTGGCATCAAAACATGTAATGTTCTGGTGTAAAGATACCCATCTTATCTTTTTTTGCACGATGGAGTCAGTACATTGTCTTCACTCAGTCAGCTGTGTGCTTTACAATAGCATGAATAAGCACAGAAACCAGACTATACACGTAAGTCTGGGATATTGTAGCTGTGCATATAGCTACTGTTGTTAATAAATTTCAAGATATCTAACTCAACAAGAACATGCATTTCAGTATTTGGGACCAGGAGTAGGCCATTCAGCCATGCTCACCAATTAACACATTCACAGCTGATCAAGCCTTGTAACCCTAAAATTCCCCCAATCCTTTACATCATTGGTAACCAAACATTGTTCAACTTTGCTTTGAATATGCCAAAGATTGTACTTCCACAGCCAATAAGCTCATTTGGGATCAGTTCTGTGCCGAGGGATTGCTGAGATAAATTTCCAGTGATCAGTGGATGGTCAGGATTGTCTGTGACCAGAATTTCTAAGCTACAGTTCCGACGAAGGGTCACCAGAGCCAAAATGTTAACTCTGATTTTTTTCTTCGTAGGTGCTATGAGACCTGCTGAGCTTTTCCAGCAACTTCTGTTTTTGTTCCTGATTTATAGCATCCAAAGTTCTTTCACTTTCTTTCTAAGCTACATTGTTGTTTGGTGCATGAGATGTATGTGTGGAATTCCATGGTAACTGATGTTTTAATATCAAACCTATGAATGCCTGGTTAATGCAATAAATCCTTTGAAAAGCTTTACATCACCTACAAGTAGACCCTTAGTAAAAAAAAAGAGAAAAAAAACCTACTCTGTTCATCCTGGGGGTGCTGGCAGCCATATTTCATGTTTATTCCACGCTTGAGATTTGGTTGAAAATGGAAGATTTTCCAGATTGTACTGGTGGTAATGAATTGAACACTCTATCTGTCTTCTATGTATCCCACTTACTTGATCATCAGGCTTCATGCTTTATTGCAGCTCCTGTCAACTCCAACAGTTTGAAGTCTCACCTCATTCCTGCATAATCCACTTATGTAAAGATTCATATCTTCAGTTGGTCCCCCAACCCCCAAACTTTCCACACAGCCATATCTAGTATCACGTTCCACTGCTTCCCCACACCTCATCAATGCCAGGGTGCTAGTGACTAAAGAAGACCCTTCCCTCCTATAGTATATTGGCTCCAAATCTTATTTCTAGAGCGGCTGCCTTCACTGTGACTGTCACCTCAGAATCCCAGCATGACGTCTTCAATCCCCACACTTGACTTCCTCAGTTTAAAGTAACTCCCCTTAATGTTTAGTACCTAATCACTCAAGACTGACTATAGCCTTGCCCCTGGGCTGACTTGGGAAGACCACCTTGAGCAAGGATGGGCCATTCCCCCTAAAAGATTTCTGTTTAGCTCTTTGACTGACTTTCCAGCAACGCTTGGACTGGTTAGACTCAATCTGCAGCAAGACTGTGGCTCAATCCCTAGAATATGAGAATTCAGAGGCTTGAAAGCACCAAGCAGCTGACTGACTGTGGTTCAACTCCCTGGGCTGAGATCAGATGATGCCTTTGACCTGTGGCAGCACTACTTGACTGACTACTCTCGCTAGGCTTTCAGACATATTTCTCATGGAAGCTGTTGTCTCATGCTGGAGATGTGACATTGACACAGCATAGTGTGGTACAGCAGCATTTACATCCATTTGACTTTTTAGTGCTGGCAAACATGACAAGCTGCCTGGCTTTCTGTCTGTGCAGAAAGGCATGGAAGGGCACAGCTATTGTAAGCCTCTAAGTACTGAATGAAGCAGCAAATGTTCTTAAAAGGTAAGGCAAGGTGGATCCCTGTGAGTGTCCAAGCAAGCACAAAGTGAATGAATGCAAAAGCAAGCTAAGAGTCAAATGTTGACCAGGCAATGACCACTTGCAACAGAGAGAGTCTATTCATTGTCCCTTGACATTCAATGATGTTACCAAGACTGAATCTCCCATGATCAACATCCTGGTGTTTAGCATTGACCAGAAAATGAACTGGACTAGCCAGCTAAATAGAATGGCTTCCACAGCAGGATAGAGGCAGTGTGTGTCTCCTTCACACACTAACGGTCTCATGGGCTGCATAAGGGCACAGAGCTGCTTTTCTCACAGATTGAACTGTAAGAATGTCTGAACATGCTCATGCACAAAATGCTGCATTGCTTTTGTGATATGGTTGGGATGGGTGTGGTGGGATACAAGGTTTCAGCAATCCTACAGCCCTTAGAATCTCCCATTGTGTTTGTGCCATATGCTCTGTTTAGCAGACAACAGATTACAGTCTAATATGTCAGAGGTCAAGTTAGAACCATACATGACCCTGTTTGTCAGTGGCCCCTATGTCCGACTATATCCAGGGTCGTGATAAAGTCATGTCACCTGTCACACATTACGCAAGATATGCTTTGTTTCGCTATTTCTCACAGTGTCATTGAATGGCCCCTTACTGATCCAACATAACTAGTTTTATCATTGGTGCAGTTGCTTTTGAACAAAGACGCAGAGAAATTGAGAAGAAACAATGACATCAGTAAGTCCAGGACTTCTTTTTTCCTTAGTTCAATATATTTAGGTCAATGTATATGTGCAAATACATTTTTGTAAATTCTGTACCAAAATATGTTCGGCACAAAGTAATTCTACACTTATTCCAGAATCCTGCTAATGTGGTCCAGCTAACAAAAAAAAGACTTAGAGGAGGATCTTGTGTCTTTCCCTGCAGTGAGTTTAATGGAAGGGACCATGAGATACAATCTGATGCAAGGCTGCTTTTTGGCTCTGGGGTTAGAGTCTCTCCCGAAACATACTTGCTGTCTGGGGCTGAGCATCAGGAAGTGGATTCTGTCTCCATTGCCTTTGGTGTCACGCATTTCCATAATCTCCACCTCCGCCCCCCCCTCAACCATTTGCCCCTCTCACCATCTATCACTGGAATCCAGTGATGATATAGCCCATGGGCAGTTCTTCTGGTTAGAGGCAGTTCTCAGTGAGCCAATTTTCATTCCCAGGGTGCCTGATCCCAGGGGAATGTCTGTCACTGGTAAGCCAAGTTCCTGATAGGGGCGAGATGCAATGGACCTTCCTGAAAAAAAGGCAATGCAGGCCCCTTGCTGATTCTCTAGTCAATGGCTGATGTCTCTTTCATACCCACAAGAATCTACCCTTTCATTTGTTAAACCAAGTTTGCAATCATGTTTGAGGCATAATTGTGTGCATGTTAAGTGGACACAACTTTTTAAAAGAAATAACAAGGTGTGGAGCTGGATGAACACAGCAGGCCAAGCAGCATCAGAGGAACAGGAAGGCTGACGTTTCGGACCTAAACCCTTCTTCAGAAAAGAAAATCCAGCTCTACACCTTCTTATCTCAGATTCTCCAGCATCTGCAGTTCCTGCTATCTCTGAAACAACGTTTTAAAACTTGTTTTGACCTAGTGCATTAGAGACTAATACTGATGGCTTTTAATCTCTGGTTATGCATCGCTTAAAACCAGTTGCACTCAAGCCACAGAGTTAATTTATTGGCTGAGTGACTACACCCCAAAGCACAGAGTATTTCTCATGGAGTTTTGAGTGTTGAACCTGCACTATGAAGGTGTTAGATTAAAGTATAGCAGATTCCTCATTACATCTGACAATGCAAACAGGGTAATAACATATACTCAGGACCAAAATGCTCTCAGCAGGAATTCACAAGAAGAAATATTTTCGTAATGATGAGGGTAGAATAATAAAATATCCCTTGTCAGGCAAACATTCCAACAACAAGACTCAAGACAAATTTCAAAGGGTTACCAGTACAAGAGGAGGACTTCCTAATGATGCCTTCATTTAGGAGGAATACATTCTAAGTTTTCTGATATGCCAGTGATATAACCCAGGGACTTCTGCAATGCTCCTGTGCAATCAAGTAAATCGTTAAGTGCTGTCCTGAACGGAAGTGTTTGACAACTTGACAAAGAGAAATTTGTCATTGTTTTCTTGGGAATTAATGAAGTTCCCAAATTTTAATGAATTACTTTCAACATCAGTGTCTTCCCTGAAGCTATGGCATTGATTAGTACTGTACTTTGAAATATCTGTGACAAAATGGGTAAGCTTCTATGGGCCTGCTTCTTTCTCATTGGGATGGTACGCTCTCCAGAAAACTTTTTATTTTGTTAAGAAGTTGGCATCAATTTAAAAGATTTTGGTTCACAATAAATCCATTAATAGAGAAAGTACATAGAATGTAGAACATAGAACATTACAGCACAGTACAGGCCCTTTGGCCCTCGATGTTGTGCCGACCTGTCATACCGATCTCAAGCCCATCTAACCTACACTATTCCATGAACATCCATATGCTTGTCCAACGACGACTGAAATGTACTTAAAGTTGGTGAATCTACTACCGTTGCAGGCAAAGTGTTCCATTCCCTTACTCTTCCTCTGAGTAAAGAAACTACCTCTGACATCTGTCCTATACCTTTCACCCCCCCAATTTAAAGCTATGCCCCCTCGTGCTCGCCGTCACCATCCTAGGAAAAGGCTCTCTCTATCCACCCTATCTAAGCCTTTGATTATCTTATGTGTCTCAATTAAGTCACCTCTCAACCTTCTTCTCTCTAATGAAAACAGCCTCAAGTTCCTCAGCCTTTCCTCGTAAGACCTTCCCTCCATACCAGGCAAATCTCCTCTGCACCCTTTCCACAGTTTCCACATCCTTCTGATAATGCGGTGACCAGAATTGTACGCAATACTCCAAGTGCGGCCGCATCAGAATTTTGTACAGCTGCAGCATAACCTCTTGGTTCCGGAACTCGACCCCTCTATTAGTAAAAGCTAAAACACTGTATGCCTTCTTAACAGCCCTGTCAACCTGGGTGGCAACTTTCAAGGATCTGTGGACATGGACACCGAGATCTCTCTGCTCATTGATGTCCATGTACACAGATCCTTGAAAGTTGCCACCCAGGTTGACAGGGCTGTTAAGAAGGCATACAGTGTTTTAGCTTTTATTAACAAAGGGATCGAGTTCTGGAACCAAGAGGTTATGCTGCAGCTGTACAAAACTCTGGTGCGGCCGCACTTGGAGTATTGCGTACAATTCTGGTCACCGCATTATAAGAAGAATGTGGAAGCTTTGGAAAGGGTGCAGAGGAGGTTTACTAGGATGTTGCCTGGTATGGACGGAAGGTCTTACGAGGAAAGGCTGAGGGACTTGAGGCTGTTTTCATTAGTGAGAAGAAGGTTGAGAGGTGACTTAATTGAAACATATAAAATAATCAGAGGGTTAGAGGGTGGATAGGGAGAGCCTTTTTCCTAGGATGGTGACGGCGAGCACGGGGGGAGGGGGCGGCATAGCTTTAAATTGAGGGGTGAAAGATATAGGACAGATGTCAGAGGTAGTTTCTTTACTCAGAGAGTAGTAAGGGAATGGAATGCTTTGCCTGCAATGGTAGTAGATTCACCAACTTTAGGTATATATAAGTCGTCATTGGACAAGCATATGGACGTACATGGAATAGTGTAGGTTAGATGGGCTTGAGGTTGGCACAACATCGAGGGCCGAAGGGCCAGTGCTGTGATGTAATGTTCTATGTTCTCTATCTGCACTACCAAGAACCTTATCATTAGCCCAGTACTTTGCATTCCGGTTACTCCTACCAAAGTGCACCGCCTCACACTTGTCCGCATTAAACTCCATTTGCCACCTCTCAGCCCAGCTCTGCAGCTTATCCACGTCTCTCTGTAACATACAACATCCTTCATCACTATCCACAACTCGACCGACCTTAGTGTCGTCTGCAAATTTACGAACCCATCCTTCTACGCCCTCCTCCAGGTCATTGATAAAAATGACAAACAGGAGTGGACCCAACACCGACCCTTGCGGTACACCACTAGTAACTGCTCTCCAGGATGAACATTTCCCATCAACTATCACCCTCTGTCTTCTTTCAGCAAGCCAATTTCCGATCCAAACTGCTATATCTCCCACAATCCCATTCCTCCGCGTTTTGTACAATAGCCTACTGTGGGGAACCTTATCAAACACCTTGCTGAAATCCATATACACCATATCACCGGTTTACTCTCATCTACCTGTTTGGTCACCTTCTCAAAGAACTCAATAAGGTTTGTGAGGCACGACCTTCCCTTCACAAAACCCAGCTGACTATCCCTAATCAAATTATTCTTTTCTACATGATTATAAATCCTATCCCTTATAACCTTTTCCAGCACTTTACCAACAACTGACATAAGGCTCACTGGTCTATAATTACCAGGGTTGTCTCTACTCCACTTCTTGAACAGGGGAACCATATTTGCTATCCTCCACTCTTCTGGAACTATTCCTGTAGACAATGACGAGTTAAAGCTGAATGCCAAAGGCTCGGAAATCTCCTCCCTGGCTTCGCAGAGGATCCGAGGATAAATCTCATCCGGCCCAGGGGATTTATCTATCTTCACCCTCTGTAGAATTTCTAATACCTCTTCCTTGTGAACCTCAATCCCACCTAGTCTAGTAGCCAGTATCTCAGTATTCTCCTCGACAACATTGTCATTTTCTAGAGTGAATACTGTCGAAAAATATTCATTTCGTGCTTCCCCTATCTCCTCTGACTCCACAAACAACTTCCCACTACTATCCTTGATCGGCCCTAATCTGACTCTCCTCATTCTTTTATTCTTTAAATACCTATAGAAAGCCTTAGGGTTTACCCTGATCCTATCCGCCAACAACTTCTCATGTCTTCTTCTGGCTCTTCTGACCTCTCTCTTTAGGCCTTTCCTGGCTACCTTGTAACCCCCAAGCGCCCTAACTGAGCCTTCACATCTCATCCTAACATAAGCCTTCTTCTTCCTCTTGACCAGAGATTCCACCTCCTTCGTAAACCACGGCTCCCGCACTCTACAGCTTCCTCCTTGCCTGACACATACATACTTATCTAGGACACACAGGAGCTTTTCCTTGAATAAGCTCCACATTTCTAACGTGCCCATCCCCTGCAGTTTCCTTCCCCATCCTATGCTCCCTAATTCTTGCCTAATCTCATCATAATTGCCTTTCCCTCAGCTATAACTCTTGCCCAGTGGTATACACCTATCCCTTTCCATCATTAAAGCAAACATAACAGAATTGTGATCACTATCACCAAAGTGCTCACCTACTTCCAAATCTAACACCTGGTTGGGTTCATTACCCAGTACCAAATTTAATGTGTCTTCGCCCCTTGTTGGCCCATCTACATACTGCGTCAGGAAGCCCTCCTGCACACACTGGACAAAAACGGACCCATCTATAGTACTCGAACTATCGTGTTCCCAGTCAATATTTGGAATGTTGAAGTCCCCCATGAAAACTACCTTGTCTCTCTCACTCCCATCGAGAATCATCTTTGCTATCCTTTCCTCTACATATCTGGGACTATTCGGAGGCCTATAGACAACTCCCAACAGGGTGACCTCTCCTTTCCTGTAATCAGAAGTAAAGTCAGAAATGATGAGAGCGCAAAACAGAGCTGTTAACAATGGAAAGAGAAAGATAAAATGACATTTCCAGTATGTAGTGGAGGTGAATCATATTTCAGTAACTTGCTGCATTGGTGTAAGGTTGAATACTGGGTCTTGTCCTTTTTGTAGTTTTCATGCAGGGCGTGGGTTCCCCAGCAAAAGGCCAATGGCCTGGGAAGGCCCTGAAGACAAAGCTCAGTTGGGATTGGGAAACCCCCTCGGAAGAGTTCTTTGTGGGCAATCCTGAGGGCCAGAGCGTGAATTGAAGAAGGGTTAAACGACAGACGATGCAGAGGGAGATGGAGTACAGAACTGGTGATTTGCATTGCTGGGCGGCAAAGGCCACTGACCATGGTGCTGGCTAGAGGACTGGAAAGAGAAGCAGGAGAACATATGTCTACTGGACACCTAAGCAGATCATCTGCATAATACTCTGGAGTCTGAGGAGTGAAAAGAGAAGAAGATTCTCTTTCTACAGGGCAAGCAAGATAACTTGATTCTGCGGTCTTGAGAAATTAGCACAGTTAGCTTCACCAACTGAACGTTGTTACTTTTCTGTTGAGTGATCAGCAATTAATCTTCAAAAGATCCAGCTGGTAGATTTGGCGTGTCAGGTAAGTGCACTATGTCAACATCATGTTTCTCAGAATACAGCTTTTCCTTTGACTTTTTGTTCATTTTATTTTTTCCAATATTGCCTCCTTTCTTTGTGCATCTTTCAACACAGTCCCAATCCTTTGGCTTTGCCACATTGCTTTTGTTTGTTGCAATTTGATGCAATCCTTAACTTCTGCATTTTTATGTTTTCATGCATAAGATGAGGGCATCACTGGTTGGACTGATATATATTGCCCACGCATAACTGCCCAGCGTGCAGTTGAGAATCAAACATATTCCTGTGCGTCTGGAGTCATATGTAGGCTAGACCAGGTCAGGATAGTTGCTTCCTTCCCTAAAGGACATTCGTAAACCAAACAAATTTTTCTGATAACAAAGTGTGAAGCTGGATGAACACAGCAGGCCAAGCAGCATCTCAGGAGCACAAAAGCTGATGTTTCAGGCCTAGAACCTTCATCAGAGAATTTTTCTGATAATCAACAATGAATTCATGGTTACCATTGGATTCTTAGTCCCATATGATATTTTTAATTGAATTTAAATTTCATCATCCGCTGTGGTGGAATTTGAATGAAGGACCCCGGAGCATTATCTGAGTCTCTGGATTAAAAGTCTAGCAATAATACTACTCAGCCATCACCTCCCCAAAACAGTGATCGATTGATCCCTTTCCTAGAATCTTTCTTTCTCATTGAGATATATTTTTGTTGTTAGCCAGAAACTATTTTATTAAATATATGACATTTTTCATCAACCAACTTTGCTGTTAAACTTCTTTTCCAGTTGACTTCATCCATCTGATGAAGGGTCTAGGCCCGAAACATCAGCTTTCCTGCTCCTAAGATGCTGCTTGGCCTGCTGTGTTCATCCAGCTCCACACCTTGTTATCACAGACTCTCCAGCATCTGCAGTTCCTATTATCTCATGATTAATGTACTTTTTTTCCCCACTCCTTCATTATATCCTGATTCATTCTCAGTCTTACTATGTAGTTATCTATATTTATCTCTTAAAAGTATACTGATATAAACACATGTAAATGTAACACATCACCCTTTGAGTAGACAGTGTTCTTGAATCACGCACAATAAGTACAATCCTTCATTAATTAACCAGTACTTTCACTCCTAACTTGAAACTAACCCTCCATTAGATGGAGATAACACGGTTTGGAGAAGGAGGAATACAGCAGGCCAGGCAACACCAGAGGAGCAGGGAAGCTGATATTTTGGGTCGGGACCCTTCTTCAGAAAATCTTCATTGGAATCTCCTTCTGAAGAAGGTTCCTGACCCAAAACAGCAGATTTCCTGCTCCTCTGATGCTGCCTGACCTGCTGTATTCCTCCAGTTCCACACTGTTATCTATGACTCCAGCAGCGGCAGTTCTTAATATCTTTGAGTGATTTATAATTCCATTAGATAGATGCTTTCCTGTGCATTTGTGGCATTTCCATTTTTATTTAAATATCAAAGATATTTGAGGCTGTTTTGAGGTGGAAAAGTACAGAGTCCCAATCAAAATTCTTGAAGCTCTCATTATCCCTACTCAACAGGACGTAAACATTGACTTCTTCAGTCATCAGAATCCTGTTCTTAATTGACTGGAATTGTAGCAGCTCAAAACATTAATGAAAGTCCCAACGAACAAAGTTAGCCCAACTAGAATGTTTTATCTGTTAGGAGCGCTGTCTTGCAAATTTAGATGAACAGGTTGCCAAACTCACATAAAATTTTTCAAAGTAGTAATGAATGAACTACATCAATATGCCTGATGACTACCTTAATACAAATTCATGATGCAGAATCCAGTAATCTAAAGCTCTTGATCATTACAATTATATCAATTGGTCATATATGAATGCAATAACTTCATATGAAAAAGTGTGTGTGCATATATACTGTACCAATTTGGATTTGGAATTAGTTATCACATGGTGTAACACAGTTGCTTTTAAGCTAAGTTCAGTATGCATATGATGGACAATGCAGACAAATTAAGATGAACGAGGGTGGGAGCAGGTCCATGTGGATCATTTCTACTGGTGCAAAGCGGCTGGGCAGAAGGACACACTCCCACACTGAAAATCCCATTAACTTTTCATCAATGAGACATGAGTTGGAATGCAACACTGGCACAAGGACTGAATACTTCCCTTTATATGGCTGATACGATCTCTCAGCATAGTAGGACCGATTAGCCTCAATGCTATTCCTGTTGAACACAATTTAAAATTCACAGCCAGCCAGGTAAACACAATATGGTGCAAAGCAGTATTATAATCCTCCTTTGACAATACTCACAGTGCCTTTTCCATTTGTGCACTGTAGTTATCATTTGCAATTTTGTGGGCAGATGAATTAATGGCACTGTCATGAAATTGGGTCGAATGTGGAACTGTTACATAAACCCCTTTTTAATAATCCATGTTTTATAGTGAAGCTTGAAGGGTATCAATAAAGTTTAGCTGCAATTCCTGGTACAATGAGATGGAGCTGTTCCATAGTTTCCTGTTTCGCTCCATTTTAACCGCGCTACTGAGGTTACTGCTCAAACCGTAAAGCTGACAGGGCAGCTCTGCAACATTTACATTAAGACAAGCTATAGTATCAAAATCAGGCATTCGTCAAAACTAGCAATTGAGGACAAATTTCAGTAAGCACTTCATTATATCTGCTCTGTTATCTGATGAAAAGCAATTGATATAAAAACCTTGGATTCATTCAAGATCATGTTAGATAATGAGATGGGCTAAGCACTGTGTTTTTGAATAAACAAGACAATGTCCTACATTGATGAATTGTTCTGGTGTCTAACGCACAACTGTACATGACATTCTTGTTCAGGCTAACAAGTAAGAGTATTTCTGTGCACTTATTACTCACGAAGGAACCACAATTCCTAATACTGTATAAAAGTAACATATCAATTTTCACATTGGCAAAACCTCTTGTGTTATAACTGGCTTTGAGATAGGCCTGACTATGTCTTATATTTTATAACACGTAAGCACTTTACAGATTGCACATAACTGTTCTTACACAATTTCTCTATTACCCCTGCATCTGTCTTGGTTCCTACACAAAGGAGAACAGATCAATCTCATGAAAGATTCACCACAAATTTTTCAAACTCAGATTTGCGAATCCCATTATACTCCAGCAACTGAGGTATTTAAAATTCATTGAATTAGAACCAGAAAAAAAAAGACAACAATAAATAGTCGATAGTTATCGAGGTGAAGTTTCTTTAAAGTTTGTTTTGGCACATCAGCATGAGAAACTAAGAATATCTCATTGTAATGTTCCTAAAGACAAGAGGACAATTTTAACCACAAGGGACTGAGGAAGAGGGTTGGGACGGATGGTTTAAAATTTCCACAGCCTGAAAGATGCTGATTGTGGCAGAGATGGGCTGGAGGTAAACAACTAGGCCAAGATATGGGTGAGTAGTTTCAATATTTTTAATGAGGATAAGTATCTGAAGTTTTACCAGGGCTGAAATTTCCATGCCTGCAGACCATAAGCCCCAAGGTTGGGAAGATACAGTAACTGAAGGGAGATATCAGTGGCCCGGTTCTGCAAGTAATTACTTATCAAGCAATGAGCGTGGATAAGGAGTCAGAATGCATTTTCCCAGACTCTCAAAAGAACGTGTTGCGGCTGACTTCCCTCTCCTTTCATATAACCTCCCCATCCACAGTCTCTGCCAGAACTCACATCCAACCTGTACCTTAAAGAGCTTGACTGCAGTAAGGAACTTTCTCATTCTCCTAACCTCCCTTGTGATTAAAATTGTCGTCTTGCTTTGAGGAACATTACAATGAAATATTCTTACTGTCTCTTGCTGATGTGCCAAAACAAACTTTAAAAAAAAATTCACCTCAATAACTGTAGACTATTTATTGTTCCAATGTCATTTTTTTTGTTCTAGTTCAATGAATTTTGAATACCTCAGTTGCTAGAGTATAATGGGCTCAAATTTGAGCTTGAAAAATTTGTGGTGAATCTTTCATGCGATCGATCTCTTCTCCCTTTTGTGGGGCTCAAGACAGATGTAGGGCTAATATAGAGGTTGTGTGAGAACAATTATGTGTATTCTGTGAAGTGCATACGTGATATGAAATATGAGATATGGTGAAGCCTATTTCATAGCCAGTTAAAATACAAGAGGTTTTGCCAATGGGGAAATTGATATGTTAACTTTAGGCAGCATTAGAAACTACAGTTCTTCAGTGAGTAACAAATTTAGAGGCAGACATCAAAGTAGGAGGAACTTCCACAACCACAAAACATTTGAGTTCCACCTCGTGTCCAGTGAAGTTTGCTAAAATCAGTCAACGCCGTAGACTTGGTTGGACAGGTTTTAGGCCTAGAAAGGCCCCACTGCTGGCATAGCAAGCATTTAAAAAGAAACCAGGCTGCATATGACTGGTGTGAGGTAGATAATGGGAACTGCAGACGCTGGAGAATCCAAGATAACAAAGTTTGGAGCTGGATGAACACAGAAGGCCAAGCAGCATCTCAGGAGCAGAAAAGCTGACGTTTCGGGCCTAGATCCTCCATCCGTTAAGGGGGAGGTGGAGAGGGTTCCGAAATAAATAGGGAGAGAGGGGGAGGCAGATCGAAGATGGATAGAGGAGAAGATAGGTGGAGAGGAGACAGACAAGTTAAAGGGGCAGGGATGGAGCCAATAGAGGTTGGTGTAGGTGGGGAGGTAGGGAGGGGATAGGTTAGTCTGGGGAGGACAGACAGGTCAAGGGGGCACGATGAGTTTAGTAGGTAGGAAATAGAGGTGTGGATTGAGGTGGGAGGAGGGGATAAGTGAGAGGAAGAACAGGCTAGGGAGGCGGGGATGAGTTGGGCTGGTTTTGGGATGCAGTGGGTGGAGGGGAGATTTTGAAGCTTGTGAAATCCACATTGATACCATTGGGCTGCAGGGTTCCCTCGCGGAATATGAGTTGCAGTCCAACTTGTTTATGCTGATCAGATATCCTAAATTAAACTAATCCCATTTGCCACCATTTGCCTCATACCCTTCTAAACCCTTCCTATTCACACACATATTCAGATGCCTTTTAAATGCTGTAACTGTACCAGCCTCCATCACTTCCTCTGGCAGGTCATTCTATACACACAGTATACTCTGTGTGAAAAAGTTGTCTATGAGGCCCCTTTTAAATCTTTCCCCTCTCACCTTAAACTTATGCCCTCTAGTTTTTGATTCCCCTACCCCAGGGAAAAGGCCTAGTCTATTTATTCTACCCATGCTCCTCATGATTTTATAGGTCTCTATGAGATCAGCACACAGCCTCCGATGCTCCAGGGAAAATAGCCCCAGTCTTTGTCGGATCAGACCCTTCATCATCATAGCATCGCGACAGTGTTGGAACAGGCATTTGGCCCAAGAAGTCCACAGTGACCCTTGGAGAATCCCACCCAAACGCATCCCAGCAACACATCCCTAAACACTACGGGCAATTTAGCATAACAATCTACCCAACCTGCACATCTTTGGACTGTGGGAGGAAACCAGTGCACCCAGAGGAAACCCACACAGATACCGGGAGAATGCGCAAACTCAACACGGACAGTCGCCCAAGGGTGGAACTGAACCCTGGTCCCTGGTGCTGTGAGGCTGCAGTGCTAACCACTGAGCCACCATGCTGTCCTTAAATCCTGCCATCTACTCAGCCTCTCCTTATAGCCCAAACCCTCCAAACCCTGTAAACATCCTTGTCAATCTTTTCTGAACCCTTTCAAGATTCACAACATCCTTCCTATTGCAGGGAGACCAGAATTGCACACAGTATTCCAAAAGTAGCCTAACCAATGTCCTGTACTGCTGCAACATGACTTCCCACTGCCTGTACTCAATGCAGTGACCAGTAAAGGCAAATGTACCAAACACCTTCTTCACTGACAGTGAAGGATTGGAGAATAATAAGAGGCTGCAAAAATCAGGAGGACTTATAATTTGCTCACGCTAAAACATGTATATTTAAAAGAATCTCTTAACAGAGTCGAACAGTCAAAAAATGTCAAAAAATAGGATTTAAAAGGACTGGGATTCAGTATCAAGCTGGGATGTTCGTGGGAAGATTTATAAAGGCAGCAACCAGAGGACTTTACTAACAAATTGTTTGCAAAGGAAAGTGTGATGCGCTTTGGGACAGGGAAAATGGAAAAAAGTTCTTTTTTTTCCCAGGAAGAAGAAGGAAAATCCCATCTTGCCCGCAGAAATAGGAAAACCCTGAAAAAGGGCAAGAAGCTGCCATATTGATAATATAAAAATATATTGGCAACACTAAGATAGAAAAAGCCAGTAAGCAGGAAATTAATGTTACAAAACAGATTTAATATGCTTGAAAGAATAAATTACCATGAAACATCCATTAATACAACCATTTAAGGCTTTACTGAAGAACTAAATACAGCATTCCAGATATACTGAGTTTAAAAGACTGTCTATTAAAAGAAACACTGCCAACATTGCTAGAATACATACTTCTACTTTAAATAGCATTTGTGAATGCAAGAGTGCAAGTTTAGGGAATAACTGATTACGAGCAGTATTACAGAGTTAAAACAGCCAAGAAAAATTGAGCTTAAGAAATTGAAAAGGATTTAAGAACTTCATTTAAATCCAATATCAGAGACAGGCCATACAGACCACTAGTTTGGGCTTCATGGAGATGACAGTTCTTTAAGATGCAGAATTTCTTCCCTATTAATATCAAGACTGATGCTGAGCAAGTAAATATATTATTAAATGGATACATTGTTGGTGGGGTCTGGTTGAAGATGATATGAACAGACAAAACTTCCAAGAGAGCGCAGATGTTTTGATGATGTCTTTCAAGCTATTTATAAGTACTTCACTTTAAGAACAAATAAAATCCTTGAATGAATAGAGTTTAGAAGAAGAAATAATCTTCCAGGAGAATCTTTAGGCAAGTTCATCAATAACCCCGACAGATTTATTTTAAAAAGCTGTGAACATGGAGTTTGGAAACTCTCCAAGGCAGAGTTGCTATTGGAATTCCTGATGAAACCTCATCAGATTTCATGTGGTTCAAGGATATCCTTGGATAAATCTATTCAACTCAAGCAGAAGACAGAAAGGCTCATAGACAGATCCAGAGAGAAGACCAATTCTACCTCAAGAGGATAACTAAGCCAACTCAATTCATACATTTCAGACATTTTAAAGAGGCATGTGTCAAAGCTACACCAAGAACAAGGGGCTTTTATGGTGCAGTGGTCATTCCCTAACCCTGGGACACAGGGCCAAGGTTCACATCCCAAATGCCCAGACATGTATCTTAATGCGATAAACTGTTTGATTAACTCAACTATACAAAGAACAATCCAAACTCATGAGTCTAAACACTAATGTCATCACAGCAGCACAAAAAGGGCACACATATACAATGGCTGGCCATCACGAATGAATGCTAAATTTTGCAAAGTTGTCAGTCATATTTATAAAGTGTATGGTAAGATACAGTGTGAAACCAGTGGAAATAATAGTGGTCATGTATGTTGTGAGGTCCAAATAATGGATCACTCACCGCCATTAGAATTATGCCTGCATTTGATGATGTACCTTCATTAGAGAAGATGCCAGAGGCATTCCAGGAGAACAAAAATCCACTGGAGTCAGAAAAGACAGAATTAGTCTATATTAATAGGCATCTGGTTATTTGTTTGTTTGATAGAGGAGCAAGTGTCACTGTCCTATCAGACCAACGATCATGGCTGATGACGCAAAAGCTACAGCCAACAAAGATAAGACTATGTGAAGCAGGTGGAATTACTGTCAGAAACATAAGCATGCTACAATTTGCATTATAACACAATGTACGCACAAGAGAACTGAAAATATACACATCGCTCACAAGCAGCCAACTTCATTTTTATATCTTCAAACATCTCTTGATCTCAATTTCATAGATCATCATAGATCATAGAATGTCTACAGGGTGGAAACAGGCCCTTTGGCCCAACAAGTCCACAACAACCCTCAGAGCATCCCACGCAGACCCAGCCCCCTGTAAACCACCTCATCTACTCATCCCTAAATGCTATAGACAATTTAGCATGGCCAATCCACCTGCACAACTTTAGACTGTGGGAGGAAACTGGAGCATCCGAAGGAAACCCACACAGATATGGGGAGAATGTCCAATCTCCACACAGCCAAGGGTCATTAACTCCACACCGGCTGGTGGAATCAAACCCATGTCCCTGGTGCTGTGAGGTAGCAGTGCTAACCATTGAACCAGAAGAGTTGCAGGAGATCCTTGACCTCCCAGAGAACAACTGATCCAGGAATAAACATTCCAGTAAAATCACTTAGGGTGGATAGGAGAGCTGTTTCACATGGTAACCATACAGAATATCATAATATTCACAAGAGTGGTGGAAGTATATTACCTGTTGCCTTTTAAAACGAAACAGTTTATGCCACGTACATAATTAGTGTTGTGTGAACATCTTTCTTTAGGTAACATGGTTGGGAGACTGAAAAAGTTTATATCACTCATCAAAAAGCCAAAATTAATTCCTGGAATGTCCAGCCTGATAAACACAGGTGCTTGGCCAATGTCCACAAACCCAAGATATGGTCAAGAAGAAGCAACAGTCCATTCTACATATCCAGAAAAAAAGACTATCTCACCCAATTAGAAAGACATCACCTGATCCAGAAAACATGGATAGAAGTAAAAAAACTTATTTCAACAAAGCAGTTGACTTCCAAAACAGAGATTCAGGAAATTAAGGATCATCCAGCTAAGGTAATGGACCAACAACAATTGTTGGATCAACAAGGTACAAAGAACAATGTCCTCCACAAAGGATATTGGAGAGACGAAAGGTCATCCAGTAAAGAATGGCCCACAGATCAGTCAATGATCATCAAAGAAGAAAAAAAATTGTTCTTCCATGTCTGAAGAGAGTATGTTCTGAAAGAATTGTAAAATGTCCAAATCACCTGTATTTTTAATGTCAGAGACCCGGGATGAATTTGAAGTAACATATGTAAAATAGCTTTATAGATGATTGAATAATGGATTAACAATTAATAAAAAAAACTTGATCAACGATGTTGCAGAAGGCATTTCTGAAGTGATTATAATTCACTTTACATTTTTAGCACCCATTCTACTGACATAATATACAGTTTGTGCTGGATACAAAGAATTCTACTCTAGTTTTCAGAGTGAGTGGATTATCTCTATCAGCTCCATAAAGGTTTTAGTAGTTATGCTTGATGAAATACAGTTGTACTTAAAGCTGTCATGCAATAAACACTTTTTTTAAAATTTTAACAACAGTGTCTCTTCCGTAAATATTGCATGTTGGAATATCCTCTAGTTCTAGAAAATCCCAAGATAAATGAAGATTGGTGGCAGTGAATTATTTTAAATGACCCTCAGATAGTGCCACATACTGGCAGAGTTGGTAAACATCGTATGACGCCAGCAATTTTCATCTGGGAAAATACTATGTCCTTGCTGTTGGAAAAAGAGTCACATCTGTCTTACATTTATACAGCACTGTTAATGATTGACAGGTATCACTAAACATTTTAAAGCTACAATGCATAGTGAAGTACCGTTAAAATGCCCACTTAACTGATTAGTTGCAGGCCAGAAAGCAGAGACAAAAATAAAATCAAGTGAACAGTTTGGGAAGTTTACCACTACATTATCTACATTTTGGTATTCACAGTACTTGTAAACACATTCATTAGAACATTAGAAATAGGACCAGGAGTACGTCATCTGGCCCGTTCAGTCTGCTCTGCCATTCAATAAGATTATGTTTGATCTTTTCATGGACTCAGCTCCACTTGCCTAGCCTCTCACCATAGCCCTTAATTCATTTACTGTTCAAAATCCATGCCTGAAAAATTTTCAACGAGATAACCTCAACTGCTTCACGGTGCAGGGAATTCCAAAGATTCACAACCCTTTGGGTGAAAACATTCCTCTTCAATTCAGTCCTAAATCTCCTCCAACTAATATTGAGGCTATGTCCTCTTGCTCTAGTTTCACCCATCAATGGAAACTACCTCCCTGCTTCTATCCTGTCTTTTCCCTTCATAATTTTATGTTTCTATAAGAAACCCCCCTCATTAGAGCATAGAACATAGAACAGTACAGCACAGTGCAGGCCCTTTGGCCCATGATGACCTGTTATCCTACTCTAAGATCAAACTAACCTGTATACCCTTCATTTCACTGTCATCCATGTGTCTCTTCAAAAATCACTTAAATGTCCCTAATGTATCTAACTCTATTACCACCGTTGGCAGTGCATTACACTCATTACGCACCCATCACTCTTCTAAATTCCAATGAAGAGTACCAGTCCATTTAATCTCTTCACATAAGCCAAGCCCCTCAAATCTGGAATCAACCTTGTGAACCTCATCTGCAGCCTTTTCAGTGACAGTACATCTTTTCTCAAGTAAGGAGGACAAAACTGTACACAGTATTCCAGGTGTGTCCACCCTCTGCAGCTGCAGCATAACCTCCCTGTTTTCAAACTCCATCCCTCTAGTAATAAGACCATATCCCATTTACCTTCTTAATTACCTGCTGGACCTGCAAACCAACATTTTGTGAATCATGCACAAGGACACGCAGGTCCCTCTGCACAGCAGTATGCTGCAATTTTTCACCATTTAAATAATAGTCTATTTTTCTGTTATTCCTGCCATAATGAATGGCCTCACATTTGCCAACATTGTACTTCATCTGCCAGACCCTTGCCCAATCACTTCACCTGTCTATGTGGCTCTGCAGACTTTCAGTGTTTCTGTACATTTTGCTCTACCACTCATCTTAGTGTCATCTACGACCTTAACACATTACACTTGGTCCCCCGCTCTAAATCATCGATGTAAATTGTAAATAATTGCGTTCCCAACACTGAGGTACACCGCTAACCACTGATCGCCAACCAGAAAACACTCATCTATCCCCACTCTTTACTTTCTGTTGGTTATATCTTCTATCCATGCTAATACATCACCTGTAAAACCGTTTACATTTGTCTTATGCAGCAGCTTTTTGCGTGGCACCTTGTCGAATGTCTTCTGGAAATCCAGATACACCACATCCACCAGTTCACCACTGTTTACTGTGCTCATAATGCCCTAAAATAATTCCAGTAAATTAGTTAAACATGACCTGCCTTTCACAAACCCTTCCTGCGTCTGCCCAATTGGACAATTTCTATTTGGTGTCTTACTTTTCTTCCTTGATTATAAATTCAAATATTTTCCCTACTACAGAAGTTAAGCTAACAGGCCTGTAGTTACCTGTTTTTTGTCTACCTCCTTTTTTAAACAGTGGTGTCACATTTGCCATTTTCCAATCTGTTGAAACCACCCCAGAGTCCAGTAAATTTGGAAAATTACCACGAGTGCATCTGTTATTTCCCTCACCATCCCTTTTCATACCTTGGGATGCATTCCACCAGGCCAGGAGACTTGTTTACCCCTAGTCCCACTACCTTGACCAACACTATCTGTTTAGTGATAATTTTCATTTCTAGGTTCCCACCTGCCACAGCTTACTTGTCACTAATTATTGGTATGTTATTTGTGCC
Organism: Stegostoma tigrinum; assembly: GCF_030684315.1. NCBI lineage: Eukaryota > Metazoa > Chordata > Chondrichthyes > Orectolobiformes > Stegostomatidae > Stegostoma > Stegostoma tigrinum. The sequence continues at coordinate 22,929,181 of NC_081363.1, forward strand.
TTCCACTGCATAGACTGACACAATAATATCTGTTCAATAGTCCTCATTTTCCATTCTCAACTCCTCCTTCTCAATCTCTAAAAGATCAATGTTTACCTTAGCCCTCTTTTTTGTTTCATGTATTTGTAGAAACTTTTGCTATCTGTTACTATATTCTGAGCTAGTCTACTCTCGTAATCTATCTTACTTTTCTTTCTAGCTTTCTTCATGGCTTTCTGTTGACTTTTAAAGATTTCCCAATCCTCTGGTTTCCCACTAATCTTTCCCACTTTGTATTCATTCAGTTTCAATTTGATACCCACTTTTATTTCATCAGTTACTCATGGCTGATTATCCATTTTCCTACAGTCCTTCCTTCCCACTGGTATATAGTTCTGCTGAGCACTGTGAAAAATTGCTTTGAAAGTCTTCCACTGTTCCCCAGTCATCCCACCATATGGTTTTTGCTCCCAGTCTACCTTAGCCAACTCCTCCCTCATCCCATTGTAGTGTCCTTTGTTTAACACAAGGCACTGGTATTAGACTTTACCTTCTCACCTTCTCTCTCTGAGTTTTAAATTCAATCATACCACAATCACTCCTTCCATGAGAATCCCTAACTATGAGATCATTAATTATTCCTGTATCATTACACAGACAGGGTTGTGAGGCCAGATGTCAGATAATTTGCTCCCCTGTAGGTTTCACTACATACTGTTTGAGGAAAAAATCACGTTTACATTCTATGAATTCCTTCCCAAGGCTGCCTTGGCTGATTTGGTTTGACCAATCAATTTGTAGATTGAAATCCCCCATGATAATTGCCACACCATTTTTATATGCATCAGTTTTTGTTCATGCATTCCCTGGTCGACCACATTGTTGTTACACTGACATTTTCCCCTTATTATTTCCAATTTCTGCCCATGCTGGTTCAACTTTATTCTCCACAGAACCTGTCTCACCTCTCACTGTTGCCCTGATGTCATCCTTAAATTCACAGCCAATGTCTCTTACTGTGGGTTCCAAAATCCCTATTTAAATGTATGTATCGGTTAGTAAAAGGACTGTATATTGATGTTTAATACATGTGGAAGACGTGAGGAAGGAAGGCAGCAGGATTCTCAAGCTAAGGTAGAGCACATTAAAAAGTAATGGAAAAGCCATTAATATTGATCAGCCAACCAAGCAATACAGTTGATCCATATAAAAATGAAATGACAGAAATGAAAATAAATGAATCATTTCATTTCACCAAGCTCCCTTTCTGGTGCATCATCTAATCTTGCTCTGATTCAGGTGCTCTTAGCTTCTCCTTCTCAAACATTCACCTAAAAGCACTGCAGAGATCCGACAAACTTCACATTTGAATCACAAATGGCATGCAAGGTGGAATATGGAAAATTACAAGTGAAAATCTAATGCTGCCATTTCCTGTTAACCTGCACATCACAATGCCAAGTAACATTCATGCCAACAGTGTCAGGAAATTGGTATCTCAAGCAAGAGGGAACCCAATGAGTGCCTTTGATATCCAATTTTGGTCATGTCCACAAACCGGTAATCCAAAGGTTCAGGCTAATGCTCTGAGGAAATGAATTCAAACCCCGTCACTGTGGATGCAGGAATTGAAACTCAATTTATATAACTGGAATTTAAAAATGAGCAGAATGGCAACCTCAAAGCATTTTCATAGAAACACCATGTGATTCACTACTGTCCAATAGGGAAGAAAATTGTCAGTTCTTACCTGGTCTGTCCTACATGTGACTTCAGAATCACAACTAAATGGTCCAGCAAGACACTCAGTTATATTGAACCACTACTTAATAGCTTAAAATAGGATGAACCATCCAGCATCAGCCTAGCGCTAGAAATGACAATGGCAAGTACAATCATGGACAAAGAAAGTGCTGGAGAAATTCAATGGGTCTGGGCAGCATTGGGAGAGAGAAAAACAGAGTTAAGATGTTGCTTGGCCTGCTGTGTTCATCTAGCTCTACGCTTTGTTATCTCGGATTTTCCAGCATGTGCAGTTCCTGTTATCTCTTAACACTTTGAGTAATCTTTCAACAGAACTGAAAGCATCTGGGAAAGCAAAGTATGGTAAGGTGGGTTTGGTGAAAGTGGGGAACTGTTGAAGGGCATGAATGGAAAACACAGGGATGATGCCGAGAGACAGAGAGAAAAAAGGAGGCAAACAAAGGGATTGCTGATGACTCAAGACGGAGGCAATGATGAAAAGAATGCCAAAACAAAGTCATCCTACCTTACTTGCCATTATCTCACTCTCAATTCACCATCAGTTATCACTTAACATGTAACATTTTTGGTTTTCCTTCTCTCTTTCACAATGTTAAATCTGTTTTTCTCTCCACAGGTGCAGTCAGACCTGTTAGGTTTCTCCTGCACTTTCTGTTTTTGTTTCAAATTTCCAGAATCCGTAGTTCTTTGTTTTTTTTTAACGACAAACAAATCCTTGTCAACCCTCTCATAGAACATTGCAGCACAGTACAGACCCATCGGCCCTCGATGTTGTGCCGACCTGTCATACCGATCTCAAGCCCATCTAACCAACTATTCCACGTACGTCCGTATGCTAATCCAATGACGCCTTAAACGTACTTAAAGTTGGCGAATCTACTACCGTTGCAGGCAAAGCATTCCATTCCCTTACTACTCTCTGAGTAAAGAAACTACCTCTGATATCTGTCTTATATCTTTCACCCCTCAATCTAAAGCTATGCCCCCTCGTGCACGCCGTCACCATCCTAGGAAAAAGGCTCTCCCTATCCACCCTATCTAACCCCCTGATTATTTTATATGTTTCTATTAAGTCACCTCTCAACCTTCTTCTCTCTAATGAAAACAGCCTCAAGTCCCTCAGCCTTTCCTCGTAAGATCTTCCCTCCATACCAGGCAACATCCTAGTAAATCTCCTCTGCACCCTTTCCAAAACTTCTACATGCTTCTTATAATGCAGTGACTAGAACTGTACGCAATACTCCAAGTGCAGCCGCACCAGAGTTTTGTACAGCTGCACCATAACCTCTTGGTTCCGGAACTCGATCCCTCTATTAATAAAAGCTAAAACACTGTATGCCTTCTTAACAGCCCTGTCAACCTGGGTGGCAACTTTCAAGGATCTGTGTACATGGACACCGAAATCTCTCTGCTCATCTACACTACCAAGAATCTTACCATTAGCCCTGTACTTTGCCTTCCGGTTACTCCTACCAAAATGCATCACCTCACACTTGTCTGCATTAAACTCCATTTGCCACCTCTCAGCCCAGCTCTGCAGCTTACCTATGTCTCTCTGCAACCTATAGCATCCCTCGTCACTATCCACAACTCCACCGACCTTAGTGTCATCTGCAAATTTACTAACCCATCCTTCTACGCCCTCATCCAGGTCATTTATAAAAATGACAAACAGCAGTGGACCCAACACCGACCCTTGCGGTACACCACTAGTAACTGCTCTCCAGGATGAACATTTCCCATCAACTACCACCCTCTGTCTTCTTTCATCAAGGCCCTCCTTCCTCACATCTGGAGATTTATCCCATAATTGGGAAAGATGTCATTGAGATTAGTCAGGCAATAACCTGACACAGTTATACTCACGGAGTCTTATGTCATAATCAATGTCCCAGAATCCTCCACTACTATTGCCAAGTATGTCCCATTCCATCAGCAGGACAGAAGCGCCACAGCATGTATACTATATGCATTACATATACTATATACAATCGGGAGGGAGTTGCCCTGTTAATATGCATATCAGAATGCCAAGTAACATTGATGTACCAACATCAGGAAATTAGCACCTCAAACAAGAGGGAATCTAATGAGTGCTCTTTGACATTCAATTGTGGTCATATCCACAAACTGGTAATCCAAAGGCCCAGATTTTTTGCTTTTGGGAAAGCAAAACAATGACGCTGGTTCTCATGAAATCTCATGATATTTGGTCAAACATGAGCAAGGATCCCAATGATTATTAGCCTCCTGGATGAAGAGCCAGTATTCTTCAATACTGGACACTACTTAAAAGAAACACTTAGGGTGGTAAAAGCTCAGAATATGCTGCAGATGGGGTATTTCAATGTCCATCGTCAACAGTAGCTCTTTCTCAGCATTATTGACTGACCTGGCCAGTGTTTAAAGGACAAAGCTACTAAAGTAAACTAAATCTATATCAGGTGATGAGGGAATCAACAAGAGGAGAAAAGAAAAAAAACATAATTGACTTCAACCTCACCAAGGTAAATATTACAGAGGCATCTGCCAATGACCAAAATGATAGGAGTGACCACTGCACAGACCTTATGGACGCAAAGTTACATCTTCATCCAGCAAACTGTGTACCATGACCACCATGCTAAATTCAGTAGATTTTTGAACAGCACTATCAACTCAAATTAGGTACACAGCAGTAGCAGAATTTGCAATTTGCAACCTGATGATGTGGTGTATCTCACACTCTACCATTAGCATCAAGCCAGGAGTTCAACCCTGATTCAATTAAGAGCTCAGAAGCTCAGGATGTTGCCAAGAGTGGTATGAAAGGCACTTAAAATTGAAGTTATAACCTGGTGAAGAAAGAAAACAAGGCTGCTTGAGCACCAAACAGGATAAGCAATCCCATAACCCATGGTTTAGGTGCATGTTTTGAGGCCCGGCCACATCAAGTCATAAATGGTAATGGAAAATTAAACAACTTTCTGAAAGAGGAGGCTCTAAAATATGCCCATCCACAATCATGTGGGAGCTCAGCACACCAGTGCAAAAGATGAGGTATTTGTACACATCTTCAGATAGAAGTGCTGAATACAAGATCCATCTTGGTCTCCTCCTGAAATCGCAAACATCACAGATTTCTCCAGATAATAATGATTATAAGAAACTGTTGGAAATACTCCATACAATAAAGGGTATGGGCCCTGGCAAGATTATGGCAGTAGTATAGAAGACTTGTGCTCCAAAATTAGCTGCACCTGTAAACATACTGTTTTGGTACAACTCCAACATGAGCATCTGCCTGGCAACATGGAAAATTGCCCAGATATGTCCAGTCGCAAAAAAAGCTGGATAAAACTATCGTAGCCAATTGCTGCTAAGATCTGTCTTTTCTCCATCATCAGCAAACAGAAGGCATCACAGGCAGCTCTATCAACATCACTAAATAATAATCTACTCACCGACAGTCCATTTGGATTCTGCAAGAGTCGTTTGGCTTCTGACTTTATTACAGTATTGTTGAAACGTGAACATGACAAGGCTCAATGGAAATCAGGGAGAAAACTCTCCACTGGATGGATATCTTTATAAAATAAAATGGGTGACTGTTGGAAATTACTATTCTTTATTTGTTCATTTGTTGTGGGCATTATTTGCTTGGCCAACATTTGTTGACCATTGCTAATTGCCCAGTGGGCAGTAAAGAGTCAAAGAGATATTGCTATAAGTGTTGAGTTGATCGGCAATAAATTCTGGTCTCGCCAGTGATGACACCATCTACTAAGTGAACAAAACAAAATGCTTGCAGCTATACATATCAAGGCAGACAATGGGAAATCTGTAGTCAATCTCCTGGCTCCTGAAATCCTGTCCATTGTCCTTTAGCTTAGGGATGAAGAGATCAACAGGTATGGGAGAGAGTGGGATAGGAGTACTGAATTGGATGATCAGCCACGATCATGCTGATGGCGTAGCATGCTCAAAGGGCTGAATGGCTACTTCCGTTTCTACTTTCTATGTTTCTATCTTATACAAGATCCAAGTCAAAAGAGTAATAGAATTAATGAATATGAATTACTTGAATGAATACAGCTGCAGAAAACTCAGGAAACTCAACACCATTCAGCAGAATGCAATCCACTTGAGTGCCATCCCACCCAACCTTTAGCTCACCCCTGCTGAAGGACGCAGGGGAGCAATGCCTGCTATATGCAAAATGGACTGTAGAAACTCACCAAGCCCCCTTCAATACCTGCAATCTCTATACCGAGAAGAACAAGGGAAACAGGTGCATGGGAATAGCACCAACAGGTTTCGCTCCTAGTCAAAAGTCATCATGACTCAGGGCCATTTCAACATTCCTTCGCTTTCACTGAGTCAAAATCCAAGAATTCCCTCCCCAAACATTTCTGTTCTCCAGTTGTGAGGAAGAGTCACCAGACTTGCAACATCGACTCTGATTTTCCCTTCACAGATGCTGCTGGGCCTGCAGAGCTTTTCCAGCAACTTGTGTTTTTATCTCTGTGGGTGGATTTACTTTCTTCCTGGAAAGTGGTGGAAGCAACGCCTTTGAGTATTTTTAAGATGGTGGGAGATAGATTTCTGGTAAGCAAGGTTATTTGGAGGATTCAGGTTTGAGTTTAAAAGTGGATCAACCATGATATATTTAAATGGAAGAGCCAATTTGAGGACTCAGTTAAACTTCAAGACATTAATTCCAACACAAAAACAAACAAAACAGGTGAATGAGTTAGTGATAGTAGGAGCTGCCGATGCTGGAGAATCTGAGATAACAAGATGTCGACCTGGATGAACACAGCAGGCCAAACAGCATCAGAGGAGCAGGAAAGCTGACTTTTCAGGTCTAGACCCTTTTTCAGAAATGGGGGAGGGGAAGGGGATTCTGAAATAAATAGGGATAGGGGGAAGCAGATAGAAGTTGGATAAAGGAGAATATAAGTGGAGAGGAGACAGACAGGTCAAAGAGGTGGGATTGGAGCCAGTAAAGGTGAATGTAGGTGGGGAGTTAGGGAGGGGATAGGTCAATCCAGGGAAGATGGTCAGGTCAAGGGGGCAGGATGAGGCTCATAGGTAGGAGATGGGGGTGGGACTTAAGGTGGGAGGACTGGATAGATGGGAAGAACAGGTTCGGGAGGCGGAGACAAGCTGGGCTGGTTTTGGGATGTGGTCGGGGAAGGAGAAGGAGATTGGTGCAGCTTGTTTTGTACTTCAAAGTGGAGCTCCAGTGCGACTAGTATATTCATTTCTAAGTATTACTTTTTTTTTAAATACTAGTTTTAGCCTACAGAAAGGAACTAAGGAAACCAGCAGCAGGGAAGAATATTGTAAGCATGGCTGAATGGCAAGTGCTGTAATTTTAGAGTCACTCCTGCTTTTGTTAATACCAAGAAACGTCAAGTTAATATTCACCCGAGTGTTGGCTGATCTGTACCATGATTTAGACAGCACTGACATACAATGTATATCACAAAATGAGATTTATGAAGCCTGGTGATGTTTGTTTTTGTGGGTATATAAAATTTAGCAATTTTACAAGCTGAAACTATTTGATTTGTGAGTCCAAGAGGAAATAAAAGGAGTGTGTTTTCTGCTAACTTATTTTGATGTAGTGAAGTGAGTCATCACACTCAGCTCAGTCAGATGGAGATGGTAATACTTCTGCCTATGATTTGCATGGAGGCAGAAAGAGATATAGAAAGTGAAAGATAAGGCGAGAGGCAGCTTTGTTTCATTAATTCTATAAATGGGCAGTAAGAGTGGGTTCACTGGCAGTGCAGTAATGTAGTTTGTAATGGTACATTGCACCAAACATATGGGCCACTGATATTATCCATTCAAAGAAGCATTTACCAGCAACTAGAATCCCTACAGCGTGGAAACAGGCCATTCAGCCTAACAAGTCCACACCCACTCTCTAAAAAACATACCTCCCAGACTCATCCCCCTATCCTATTCCTGCACCATTCAATTTCCGAGAGCTAACCTACGTACATATCCCTGGACACTATAACATATAACACGGCAGGCTCATTCATAAAGTTGGCAGGCTCATTCATAAAGTCAGGAGGTATGGGATACAGGGTGATTTGGCGTCTGGATTCAGAATTGGTTGGCTAACAGGAGGCAGAGAGTGGTTGTAGATGGTAAATGTTCTGCCTGGAGGTCAGTGCTGAGTGGTGTCCCGCAGGGCTCTGTTCTTGGGTCTCTGCTCTTTGTAGTTTTTATAAATGACTTGGATGAGGAGGTTGTGGGGTGGGTTAGTATGTTTGCTGATGACACAAAGGTTGGAGGTGCCGTTGATAGTATCGAGGGCTATCGCAGGCTTCAGCGAGACATTGACAGGATGCGGAGCTGGGCTGAAAAATGGCAGATGGAGTTCAACCTGGATAAATGCGAAGTGATGCATTTTGGAGGGTCGAACTTAAATGCTGAATATAGGATTAAAGGCAGGATTCTTGGCAGTGTGGAGGTGTTCAAGTGCATAGCTCCCTCAAAGTTACCACCCAGGTGGATAAGGTTGTTAAGAAAGCATATGGTGTTTTGGCTTTCATTGACAGGGGGACTGAGTTTAAGAACCGTGAGTTTATGCTGCAGCTCTACAAAACCCTGGTGACACCACACTTGGAATATTGTGTCAGTTCTGGTCGCCCTATTATTGGAAAGATGTGGAGGCTTTGGAGAGGGTGTAAAGGAGGTTTCCCAGGATGCTGCCTGGACTGGAGGGCTTGTTTTTGAGGAGAGGTTGACTGAGCTCGGACTTTTCTCTCCGGAGAGAAGGAGGAAGAGAGGTGACCTGATCGAGGTGTACAAGGTAATGAAAGGCATGGATAGAGTCGATAGCCAGAGACTTTTCCCCAGGGCAGGATTGACTGCCACGAGGGGTCATAGTTTTAAGGTGTTTGGAGGAAGATATAGAGGAGACGTCAGAGGGAGGTTCTTCACCCAGAGAGTTGTGAGCGCATGGAATAGTTTACCAGTGGTAGCCGTGGAAACAGAGTCATTAGTGACATTTAAGCGACTGCTGGGCAAGCACATGGACAGCAGTGAATTGAGGGGAATGTAGGTTGGGTTATTTTATTTTTGGATTAGGATTATTCCACGACACAACATCGTGGGCCGAAGGGCCTGTACTGTGTTGTACTTTTCTATGTTCTATGTTCTACAGCCAATCCACCTAAGCTTTGGACTGTGGGAGGAAAGCAGAGCAAAACTACACAGACATGAGGGACAATGCGCAAACTCCACACAGACAGCCACCTGAGGCTGGAATTGAACCCAAGCCACTGGCATTGAGAGGCAGCAGTGCTATCCACTGAGCCACCACAACTTTTTGCACCAGGAGTACAAAGATGAGGATTTATATTCAATGAGAGCACAAAATCAGAAAGTGAATATGCTATTATTTTTGACTGAAAAATATCTGCCAAAAGAAAATGAAGCCTCAAGATATTTAGAAATCACAATCAGTGCAATAAAATGTCCGTAAATATTTCTTTCCAAACTGCGTAGAATCACTGTGGAGAATTAAAATGAAATGAAATCAAACCTGCTGCCATCTTCCCCTTGAGAAGGCCCCAGTGAGTGAGCATGTGAGAAACATCCAATACTCTAAGATTGAAGTACTATACTTGCTTGGTGGTTATTTCTGCAAACAGTTGGCCTTTGAGAGTAAAAGATTAGAAAGTTAGGAAATAGTTACAAACATGAAATGCTGCTTGCAATTCCAAATGCTACCAATGCCATTTTGTCTTTAGAATGGCACCCATGGGCGCTTAGACACTGCTGACAGGCATACCAACCATGATTTAAGCAAGGGGTCTAAACTATATACAGAGAGCTGATAGTATGCAGAGAGAACAGCTCATAGCATCAATGAACATGCAAGGTTAATTAGATGCCATTATTGCCACTTTGAAGAGTAATGCTCTCACAAAGAGATCATGATTTTGCCACCAAGAGGTGTTTTCCCTGACATGGCAATGCTTATGTTATCACCCATAGCACAAAAAAAAGTGAGCCACGTTAAAGAATCCAGCAGATATTTATTACTGCCAACATGTACAGGATTTGGAGCTATTATTTTATAACAGTGGAGCATGTTTCCAGTAGAGTGCTATGCCTTAAGTGATGAAAAGGAAGATGGAAAATGAGATCTTTTTACCCTCAGATCAAATTTTATGGCACAGTGATGATACCAAGAGCACATCTCTGTGAGGTATACTGACATGCTGATCATGAGATATAATGCACAGTCTGTCAAAATATTGTATTGCCAAGCATGAAAGACCTCATTACCTATTTAAACAGATCAAGTTAGTTGCGAATTGATTATTCTGGCATTTATTGATGATGTAGTTCTTTATATTTGCTAAAGTGTAAAGGAAGAAATGAGGTATAGAAATTTGGCTTGATTTCAAGTAGTCTGTATAAACGTTTTGCTCGTGGATATGAGTGCCATTTTTTACATCCACTTAGTGTACAACATGACAGGGAGAATGAGCAGAGGTGACACAGAGTAGGACATTCTACAGAAAGAAGTAGAAAGAGTCAAGGAGAGAGGTAATTGTTGTTAGTTTGTTTAGTCTAGCCAGGCAAGATTGCCTTTTTATAAAAGTTAATTGCATATTCTGGAAACATATAAAGCTTTACAGAAGTGTGACTAACACTGATGAAGCCATTATGTTTTCCTTCCAAGTCTCACATGTGCACTCTTACATCATCACAATGGTAGAAACTATTCACACAGTCTCAGACATTGGCCTTTCCAAAAGCTTATGTTCAGGAATATACAGGAAGCAGCCTCAGCAGGAGACTATATTCACCCAGAGGGTTCAGGAAGGAATTCTTCCAGTTGAATCGTAGCGAGGAACGACATTTCATTTTTTGCTTATTCACTAGTGGGATTGTTTGTATCACAAGCTGGGCCAGCATTTCGAGCTGCCCATCTCTAGTTGCCCTTGAGAAGGTGATGGTGAGCTACGTTGTTAAACTACTGCAATGATGGCAGTATATTTCCAAGACTAGCTGGTGAATTGTTTTGAAGGGAACTTGCAGGACCTTGAGGGGAGACAGTATGCTGCTGCCTTTACCCTCTGTGATGCACGTGGTCCTGAGTTGTGTCTCCAATTCAGTAAGCTTATCCTGTCTGAAATCTGACACCTGCTGTAGCTGCGGCTATAACCTCAGCTAGTGTTGAGAACAACATTGTCAGCAGCTGTGATGAGAAGAAAGAAAATGAGGATGGGTTGAATGAGAGGAATAAGAGACAAAGGAAAGAAGTAGACAAAGGACTTGGATCTTTTCTGACTGGGTAGTGCTTCTGATCTTGGGTCTCAGTTTTGAATGAGTAACAATGTTTTTTACTCTGGGATAATGGGAACTGCAGATGCTGGAGATTCCAAGATAATAAAATGTGAGGCTGGATGAACACAGCAGGCCAAGCAGCATCTCAGGAGCACAAAAGCTGACGTTTCGGGCCTAGAACCTTCATCAGAGAGGGGGATGGGGGGAGGGAACTGGAATAAATAGGGAGAGAGGGGGAGGCGGACCGAAGATGGAGAGCAAAGAAGATAGGTGGAGAGGGTGTAGGTGGGGAGGTAGGGAGGGGATAGGTCAGTCCAGGGAAGACGGACAGGTCAAGGAGGTGGGATGAGGTTAGTAGGTAGCTGGGGGTGCGGCTGGGGGTGGGAGGAAGGGATGGGTGAGAGGAAGAACCGGTTAGGGAGGCAGAGACAGGTTGGACTGGTTTTGGGATGCAGTGGGTGGGGGGGAAGAGCTGGGCTGGTTGTGTGGTGCAGTGGGGGGAGGGGATGAACTGGGCTGGTTTAGGGATGCAGTGGGGGAAGGGGAGATTTTGAAACTGGTGAAGTCCACATTGATACCATATGGCTGCAGGGTTCCCAGGCGGAATATGAGTTGCTGTTCCTGCAACCTTCGGGTGGCATCATTGTGGCAGTGCAGGAGGCCCATGATGGACATGTCATCAAGAGAATGGGAGGGGGAGTGGAAATGGTTTGCGACTGGGAGGTGCAGTTGTTTGTTGCGAACTGAGCGGAGGTGTTCTGCCTGGGACTTCACCAGTTTCAAAATCTCCCCTTCCCCCACTGCATCCCTAAACCAGCCCAGTTCATCCCCTCCCCCCACTGCACCACACAACCAGCCCAGCTCTTCCCCCCCACCCACTGCATCCCAAAACCAGTCCAACCTGTCTCTGCCTCCCTAACCGGTTCTTCCTCTCACCCATCCCTTCCTCCCACCCCCAGCCGCACCCCCAGCTACCTACTAACCTCATCCCACCTCCTTGACCTGTCCGTCTTCCCTGGACTGACCTATCCCCTCCCTACCTCCCCACCTACACCCTCTCCACCTATCTTCTTTGCTCTCCATCTTCGGTCCGCCTCCCCCTCTCTCCCTATTTATTCCAGTTCCCTCCCCCCATCCCCCTCTCTGATGAAGGGTCTAGGCCCGAAACGTCAGCTTTTGTGCTCCTGAGATGCTGCTTGGCCTGCTGTGTTCATCCAGCCTCACATTTTATTATCTTTTTTACTCTGGTTTCACTTTCTTCTGATCTTCCACTTCTTGATACTTCATCACGACTTGAACAGGTTGCAGTTTATGGACATCTGAATAGATACAGGCACATGACTAGGAGTTGATGAGAGGAAGAAAAAGGAAGCATGAGGTGCTTTCTTTTACCATCTGTGGGTTGTAAATCTGAAGAGATTATGGGCTGAGGAGCATGTGAGATGGGAGAAAGAGAATTGGAGTTGGGCATATAGTGACCTTCAATGATTCTGGCTCCATCACTTCATACACAGTCAGATCACAGTGATGCCAGTCATCGACAACCACCCTCTCCTCCATGAAGTTAAGGACATCCAGCTGTGCCTCTTCATTGCCAGTTATACTATCTTGTCCAAGAGAAGGGGATTGGGATATAATAGGTGTGGGTGATGCGTTATGTTCAAGCTTTGAAATGTGGCCCTGAGTCTTGCTGAATCTACTGGGGTGAGATAAAACTCTGAATTTTTAATAAGAGTCACACTTAATAGTGATAGCTATTAGGCAAGTGCTAGGTATTACACAAAGCAATGGATGAGCTTTTGGTGCGTTGATAGGATTCGACATTTGATGATACATTCATTAGGTTTGACTACTAGTGTGATATTTCTGAACTCCAGTAGTACATCCAGTTCCTCAAATCTAAAATCCTGGAATGGACTGTCATGCCTATCTAGCTCCAATTCCTTCATTAGACCACTTGCTTCAACCAGATTGATCCTACACAAGAGGGACAAGTTGGCTGGGTTTAAGCATAGCAGGCTGGCTTGAACTCATACTGTCCGTCAGAATTTTGAGCCCCTTATTTTATAACATGCACTGGCCACATATTATGACAGTTTAAATGAGTAGGCAGTACAATGTTTGCATGATGCCCCCTCAGAAACAATGGACATGGGTTCTGAAGATACTTGGATAAATTAGGACAGATTTCCTTAGAGAAAAGGAAGTTGCTTGGAGATTTTGGCTGAGATTTTCAAATTCGTGGACTGTCTGGGCAAATTCAAGAGAAAGAAATTGTTTCTGTTCTGAAGCAGCAAGACAAAGAAGTCATAAATCAAAAATAATTGTTAAAAGAAGCAAAACTGACATGAGGAGAAACTTTTCTCATACAGCAACTGTTTAAGGTCTGGAATGCATTTCTTGACAGCATGACACAAGCTGCTATAAGTGAAGCAGTCAAAAGGAAATTATACTGTCATTTCAATGTGCAAGGTTAATGGAAGAAGGCTGGAGAATGGCTCTCAGTGAGATGATCATTTGAAAAGCCAGTGCGGACACAATGAACTGAATGAACTCCCTCTGTGTTATAACAATTCTGTGACTGTGCATCACAACTCCCAAGCCCATTTTCAGGACTTGCTGAATTTCAAGGCTAGGGACTTTGCAGGATGGTGCTCCATGTTGTTTATCCTTTTTAAGCAGAAGACAGTTTCCCATCATAAGAATCCCAGTGCTTCAATAAATTACCGCTTAATACATTTTTCTGTTTTATTATGAACTCCATCACCACAGCAATTTAATGCCTGCTTGAATCTATCATTTATCAAATTTCTCAATTTGCACCAAATAGGTTACAGCTAGATGGCTGTCCCAAACAGAAGGTTCATAAACAAAATTAAAGCACATGAGATTGAGGGTAATATACAGGCATGGATTTCAGAATATTTAACAGGCAGACAACAGAGAGTAAGAATAAATGGATCATTCTCAGGCTGGCAGGCTAGGCCTGGTTGTCCCTCAAACAGAGTCATAAAATATGGAAACAGACCCTATGGTCCAACTCATCCATACTAACCAAGTTTCCGAACTATTCTCATTTGCCTGCATTTAGCCCTTATCCATTAAAACCTTTCCTATTTATGTACTATCCAAATGTCTTTTTTAAATGTTGTAACTACACCTGCATCTATCACTTCCTTTGGCAGTTAATTCCACACATGAACTAGCCTCTGTGTGAAAAAGGTTACCCTTCAGATCTCTTTTACACCTTTCTCCTCTCATCTTAAAATATGCCCCTAGTTTTAAACTCCTCCACCCCAGGGAAAAGACCCATCTATTCACCCTATCCATGCCCCTCATGATTTTATAAACCTCTATAAGGTCACCCCTCAACCTCCTGTACTCCAGTGAAAAAAGTCCCACGCCAACCAGCCTATCCTTATTACTCAACCCTCCAGCCTTGAGAACATCCTTGTAAATCTTTTTTTGAACTCTACAGTTTAATGATATTGTTCCTCTAGCAGGGTGACTAGAACTGTACTCCAGTACTCCAACTGTGGCCTCACCAATGTCCTTTACAACTGCAACATGACATCCCAACTCCTATACTCAATGGCCTGAGCAATGAAGGCAAGTGTGCCACACACCTTCTTTACCATCCTGCCTACCTATGATACAACTTTAAAAAACTTTGTACCTGGACCCCTTGGTTTCCTTGTTCAGCAACACTCCTCAGGGCCTTACCATTAACTGTATAAGCCCTGCCCTTGTTCATCTTAAGAAAATGCAGCACCTTGCATTTATCCAAATTAAACTTCATCTGCCATGCATTGGCCCTATTGGTCAAGATCTGTTTGTGATCTTAGATAATTGTCTTCACTGTCCACTGTACTTTCATTTTTAGTGCTACCAACAAACTTACTAACAATGCTTCCTAAATTCTCCCCCAATTTGTTGATATGAATGACAAATATTAATGGATCAAATACTGGTCCTTGTGGTACACTGCTGATCACAGGCCTCTAGTGCAAGAAACAACCCTCCACCACCACCCTTTGTTTTCTAGCCAATTTTGTATCCAGTTGGCAAGCTTTCCCTGAATTCCATGTAATCTAGCTTTATGAACCAGCCCACCATGAGGAACCTTGTCAAAGGCTTGACTAAAGTCCATGTAGACAATGTCTATTGCTCTAGCCGTTTGGTCACATCCGCAAAAAAACTCAATCAAGTTTGTGAGACATGATTCCCTAGTACAAAGCTATTCTGAGTATCCCTAATCAGTCCTTCACTCTCCAAATACATGTAAATTCCATCTTTCAGAATCCCATCCAACAATTCTCCCCAATGTTGATATCAGGCTCACAGGTTTATAATTCTCTGGGTTCTCCTTGCAATGTTTATATATCAATAATTTGGAGATGAGGATCAATTGTAAAATTCCCAAGTTTGCAGGTGATATAAAAGTTGATGAGAATGTGAGTTGTGAAAGAAAGTGCAACAAGACAGTTGACTGAAAGGACAAGCGTATACCAGATGAAATGCAATGTGAATAAGCATCAGGTTATCAATTTTGGTACAATGAACGGTTGTGAAAGGTATTTTTCGAATAGTTTTGATACCAAAGAGACCTAAAAATCCTTAATTATAAGTAAACAAGTGTAGGCATGCAGGTGCAGCAAGAATTTGGAAGCAAAGAACATTAGCCATTTTTCATAGAATCCTTACAGTGTAGAAACAGGACCTTCAGCCTAACATGTCCACACCCAGACCTACTCCCCTATAACCTACCCAATTTACATATCTTGGAACACCACAGGCAACTTAGCATGGCTAATCCACCCAGCCTGCACAACTTTGGACTGTGGGAGGAAACTG
Source organism: Stegostoma tigrinum (assembly GCF_030684315.1). Lineage (NCBI taxonomy): Eukaryota > Metazoa > Chordata > Chondrichthyes > Orectolobiformes > Stegostomatidae > Stegostoma > Stegostoma tigrinum. The sequence goes on from NC_081363.1 coordinate 22,945,084, forward strand.
GAGTTCCTAATGGAAACCTGTGCATACACGGGGAGATTGTGCAAACTCCACATGGACAGTCATCTGAGGGTGGAATTGAACCCAGGTCCCTAGCGCTGTGTGGGAGCAGTGCTAACCACTGTGCCACCATGCCACCCAAAAGTTTTTTTTGCAGGAGAATTTGAGTACAACAGCAAAGTCATGGAGTCATATGGCATAGAAGATGCCCATCATTTCTGCACAGACCTAACTACACTCTCCCACCTTTCATTGCTCGGCTTACAGCATTTCATGGGCTCATCCATTTATTTTGTAAACATTGAAAAGTCTCCTGTCTCTATTAGTCTGCCAGGCAGTGCATTCCTGATATCCACCACCCTCTGAATGAAACATACTTTCCTTAATACCCCTCTAAGCTTCTTACACTTCACCTTAAAATTATACCCCTCATAATTAACCCTTCAACTTAAGGGGAACAGTTGCTTTCTATCCACTCTGCCATGCCCCTCATAATCTTGTACATATCAACCAGATACAGCCTCTCTGCTTGAAGGATACAATACAAGCCGACCCAGCACGTCTTCAAAAACTAAAGTGCTCCATCCCAGGCAACATCTGGTCAAACGAGTCTTGCTTCAGCTTATAGAAGATCAATGAGAAGGTGCTTGTAGAATTATGTGCAATTTTGGATTCTTTGTCTATGAAGGGATACTTGGCATAGAGGGTTTCCATTGAGTAGTGATTGAGGATACTGGGCCTGTATTCATTAGAGTTAGATGAATGAGAGCGGATCTCATAGAAATTTATTTACCATTCTTAAAGGAATAGATAGAGTTGATGCGGAAAGGAACTTTTCCCTGGATGTAGGGTCTAGAAAATAGGACACAGGAAGAATTGCTTTGTGAGACAGTGAAATTTTAGTTCTTTACTTCTGAGTGTTGTGATTAGAATTGGAATTAGATTTCATTGTCACATGTACAATTTCAAGAGAGTGACCAATAAATTCTCACAACTAACAACATCAAGCGTGATGGAGATAGCTCAGGAATATGGTGTTCTCATAGATGACTAGCCATGTTCTGGAATAGCAAACCAGGCTCAAAGGCCTGAATGACTAACTCCTACTCCTATCTTCATCACAAGTTTTCAGACAAAACTTATTGTGTCACCTAGATGCAGCATCTGCAAGAGAATCAGTGAGGGAGGTCTGCGCCTGTTACAGAATGCAGCTAATTTCCCATCCGTTGGTGTAAATAAATGGGGAAAAAATAGGCTGTGTTAAAGACATGTGATCCTCCCAATCTGCTTTTCCTTTTCTGTGCTCAGGCAACTCAACCCACCCAGTGTATCAATCTTCCCAAATAAAAACCAAAAGAACTGCAGATGCTGTAATTCAGGAACAAAAAGCAAAGTTGCTAGAAAAGCCCAGCAGGTCTGGCAGCATCTGTGAAGGAGAAACCAGATGCTGCCAGACCTGCTGAGCTTTTCCAGCAACTTTATTTTTGTATCAATCTTCCCGCCTCCCACCCCAAGCTTGGAGAGACGGGTTTAGTTCTAACCAGATGTATAATTCAAAACAGTATGTAATCTATATTCCATCTAATTAACAGCTCATGATGACTCACAAATGATGATCTGTTAATTAGATTAACACAGTTATATTGGATTATCTGTCAGTACTGGGTACCAAGAATCATTGTTTTTTGCATGAAATGGTATTTTGAATGCCCTGCTTAAGTTTGCTTTATAACTCTGAGTTAGCTTCTAGCAAGCTGCTTCTCACTGGCAGCCATCCCAAGCTAAAGCTTACATCTGGGTTTAGACCCACCAGTAGAAACTATGAGTGCTCAAAACTGCCATCTTCTTAACTGCACACTCAATTTTGATCAGCAACCGTAAATTATTTAAAAGTACTTTTCCATTAATCAAAAAATGAAGAATTCTTGCATGTGGCATAACTCAAGAAACCAAAGGCCGAGCCCCTCCATGTTTAACAGCGGCAGAAGTCAAGAGTTCATAAATTGAAACGTCAAAACAAATCGCACTCCATAACAGGTAACCAACAGAATATCAGAGCTTGTTTGGCAGGATGCAGGTCAAAATCATTTCTTGTTCCTGGGTTCAGTCCAAAGTTATTAGGGTCATTAATTGGATCAGTTTGATCAATTTAACATTGCAGTCCATTATCTGCAACATTGCATAGATGTAATCAGATTGTGAGGTATTTCTGTTGTCAAACAGGATTTCATGCTCAATTTTAATTTGCTGCATCAATTCAGAAAGTCTACATTGAAAGCCCAGACTGGAGATTTTAAATTCCTGCTCTTCTTTGATTCAGCCTTTCTCACCAGTCTGAACTTTGGGAACTATTTCCACTGAAATCAAAAGTTGAAATGTGAAGTAAACCAGGATCCATTAACTTGAACCGAAAGAATCGAGGATGCTGTACATGAGGATCAAAAACAGAAATTGCTGGAAAAGCTCAGCAGCTCTGGCAGCATCTGTGGGGAGAAATCAATGATAATATTTTGGATGTGACCCTTCCTCAGAATCAATGGTAGCTAGGAAAAGCATAGAAGCTTAGAATCCCTACAGTGTGGAAGCAAGTCCGCACTGACCCTCCGAAGACAATCCCACCCAGGCCTATTCCCCAAATTTCCCATGTCTAACTCACCCACCCTAACCATCCCTGGGCACTATGGACAATTTAGCATGGCCAATTCACCTAGCCTGTACATCTTTGGACTGTCGGGGGAAACCACAGCACCCGAAGGAAACCCACGCAGACACGAGGAGAATGTGCAAACTCCAAAATATTGGTTCATATGCAGAAGATAGGGTGGGGAGGGGGGTTAAGAAGGAAACAATAGGTGGGGATAGAGCCCAAAGAGAGACAACAGTTGGGCAAAGGAGATGGATAATGATTTGGCTAGGAGGGTCAAGATCTATTTATGGAGATTGCTAATGATTAGCTATGGATTGTGTGTCATAGCAGACTATATGATAACAAGGACTGGTGTGTAGACATTGAGGTTAGGACATAGGAAATCTCAAAGCTGTTGAAAACTTAATATTGAGTCCAGAAGGCTACAGGGTACCAAAGCAGAAAATGAGATACTTCACAGGGACACTGCAGGAAGCCTGAGACAGGGATGTTGGCCAGGGAACAGGGTGGTGTTTTTGAAGTGGCGGTGAAGCGCTATATATTTATGTGTTTTGATGTTTACATTTGTCCCTGGGTTCAGCTATTAACAGCTAGCAAGGTCAAGTATATTTTTCCAATTATCATTGACTCCGAAGTCTTGATTAGTTTACATAGCATAAGATAATACTTAAAGAAAAGCAGAAAATGCAGGCAGTACGCAGCAAGTCCAAAAGGAACTGTGCAAAATGATAATGGGAACTGCAGATGCTGGAGAATCCAAGATAATGAAATGTGAGGCTGGATGAACACAGCAGGCCCAGCAACATCTCAGGAGCACAAAAGCTGACGTTTCGGGCCTAGACCCTTCATCAGAGAGCCTCACATTTTATTATCTTGGAACTGTGCAAAGAGTAGCTGAGTTAATATTTCAAGTTGACAACCCTACATTGCTATCCTGAATTGTTATGTTTCTTTCTCACAGATGCTGTCAGACCTGCTAAATATTACCAGCATAAAAGATTTAAATGCCTGACATCAACATTAATTTATTCATGCATTAAATAAAACAAATTACTTCTAAGGCGCCCAGTTGAGCAAATCACAGATTTGGCATATCAGTTTTTCTCTGCAAAAAAGTTAAGGTTAAAACTCCCTTTTAATGTTGAGGAAACACTGCACCGTTGAAGGTGAGACATTAAACCAAAGTTCTATCTACTTTCTCAAGGGACATAGCAAAAAAGTGGTCATCCCTGACTTGAAATCTGATGAAAAAGAAATTTCTTGGCGGATCCTAATGTAAGCATTCATCTTGATAGTCACCTTCACTCTTAGTCAATTGGTACACCCTGTTGGGACAGAGATAGCCCATACCAAACACTTGCTGGGTCCTGAGTGAAGCCCAGAGCAGAAGTTAGACATCCAGAGGTCATCATCCTGGATTTCACAATCCCACCATGGAAACTTCACTGATATATTCTGATTCCAGTTTGGTTTTGAGCCATTCCAGCAGTCACCTGCTGAAGTTCCATAAGTATTTTGACTCAGTAGCATTCAGGAGTGAATCTGTGGAACTTGCAGCCATAGAAGAGCTGTGAGGCAAAGTAATTCAGTGTACCTAAGACAGAGATAGATAGGCTCCTGATTAGTTAGGGGATCACAGGTCATGAGGACAAGGCATGAAAATGGGGTTGAAGAAAACATATCAGCAGTGAATGAATAGTGAAGCAGAATCAATGGGATGAATGGCCTAATTCTTCTCCTGTATCTTCTGATCTTATGAAATGTTTGCATTCTTTGAGAACACACTGCATTATTATACAGTGATTATCCTATTGTGCTGGGTTTTTGCTAGAGCTATCAAATTTGACACACACTCCTGACCTTGATGCATAATCCTGTAAATTTTTCCACTACATGTTACCAGAGCAGAAGATCCAATCAGATCCTTTGGGAATGTTCCTGCTTACTTTCCATGCTAATAGTCCTCATAAACAAGAAGGAAATCTGTCAAAATTCAAAGCAACATTAAACGTTATTGCACATCTGTTGTAATGCACAACATACTTCAAGAGTAAAATAAAAGCAAATTGCAGTCACCACTTTATTTCAAGGTCACTGCAGAACAATAATTTGTACTTTCTGAACTTAAAAAGGTGCAACTATTTTACCCACCCCTGCTGCCCAAACCTGACATTTGATGTTGTTGAAATATTGTTGTGTTGGTTGACACAAAGGGACATTTTTATTGAACAGGAAATGAAAATCTGATTTATGGAATTCTGTTCCCCAGACACATAAGCCATGTAATATTTTGCTGTGGTATTTACACTACTGATTGAATCAGTATGGTAACAAGGGGACTGTAATACTGCCGGAGTACCATTTCACTTTCTCACAGCTTCGCATGTTCATTGTTAATATACGGCAGAGATCAAACTGCAGATGTATGCTGTCAAAATTGATTAACTTCAAAACAGCTTATTTTCTTTAAGAGAAGGTGTCAAATATATAACCTGAAGACAAAATAATAGCGAAAGAAGGAACTGGGAATGGATGGGGGATTGATGTTTGCCTTTGCCACCTACACATTTTCAGGTGGAGGTTATTGAGGTTGAGGGGTGCGAAGCACTGAAATGAAACTTTGGCAGGGAGGATTGGACTCCAAGGATGTGGCCTTGCCAATTTTCCTTTCAATTAAATGAATGAAAGAGAATAAGGTGACCTCCTTCATGGGTGTGCAATTGTCACTGCTTGATCTGCCTCGTTGTATTTACACCCACACAGAAGTCATGCTTCATGCTCCGGTTGTAAAGATTAAATCAAGCCCACTGTCTTGGAATTTGAGTCTGAAGTTGTTCATTTAAATCCCACCCCAGGCCAATGCATTGGCTATCTCTGTTAAAGTGGCTGTGTTATTAGTACTCCTGCACATTGGATTGAAACCTTGACAAAAAAAGACTTGTGTTCAAATGAATGTTTAAAAAAGACATTTACGGAGTTGATCTCCACATGAACAAATGCAACTTCACCAGCTTCAAAATCTTCCCTTCCCCCACCGCATCCCAAAACCAGCCCAGTTTGTCCCCTCCCCCCACTACATCACACAACCAGCCCAGCTCATCTCCTCCCCCCACTGCATCCCAAAACCAGCCCAGCCTGTCTCTGCCTCCCTAGCCTGTCCTTCCTCTCACCCATCCCTTCCTCCCACCTCAAGCCGCACCTCCATTTCCTACCTACTAACCTCATCCCACCTCCTTGGCCTGTCCGTCTTCCCTGGACTGATCTATCCCCTCCCTACCTCCCCACCTATCCTCTCCTCTCCACCTATCTTCTTTTCTCTCCATCTTCGGTCCGCCTCCCCCTCTCTCCCTATTTATTCCAGTTCCCTCTCCCCATCCCCTTCTCTGTTGAAGGGTCTAGGCCCAAAACGTCAGCTTTTGTGCTCCTGAGATGCTGCTTGGCCTGCTGTGTTCATCCAGCTCCACAGTTTGTTATCCTGGGTTCTCCAGCATTTGCAGTTCCCATTATCTCAAATGCAGTTGTTGTCAAGTTTACAAACATAATGGTAATCATTCACATGAATCTGGATCACTGCAGAAGCTCTCAGACCATTCTACAACTATCAGATTTTTTTTTGTGTTGAGTGGTACTAGCTTGTAGAGCAGGATTAAAAGGGAGTAGATAAGCAATAGCAAGTACAAGAACAAGAGGCTCATCAGCCTCCTGGCGCTGTCATTCAAATAGGTCATGGCCAATTTCCTTCATGAATTATCTTTCTTCCAGATATCCCTGATGGTCTTGTTGATTAAAAACAAAATGCATAAATTTTATTTCTGAAATTTTCAATTAACCTGGCATCCTCAACTAACCCTGCGGTTTGCACCATCTTCAGCCTTTTGGGTCAGTGCAAGGAGGTTGCATTCCAGATTTCTGCTCTTCCTTGAGTGAAAAATTGCTTCCCTCATGTCCATCCCCTAATAGTCGCATACTAATTTTTGGAGAACAGCTCAGGTATTCCGAAAGGAAGATACTTGTTGCAAAAACCAGGATAATGTGGAAATCCTGATGTAGCTGGATGCAAGGGAATTGCCTGACAAATTGAAAATCCTCATTTTCCCTCGTGTGTGGAACATGCTGAAAAGTTGGAGATTTTGGAGGGTTCCAACTCACTGGAACTTAATATTTGCCTAGGAAAGATTAAAAGATTAAAAACCCAACGCCAAGTATATTTTGAACAGAACTCCCAACATTCAGCACTGATATCCTCCCTCCCTCAATACACTACACTAGCCACTGAAGACAGAGATGAGGAGAATGTTTCTTTCCCTCACAGAAGGTCTTGTGACTTCCAAACGCTTTAAATATTTTTAAAGCAGGTAGACAGATTCTTGATTACCAAGGGGATGAAAAGTTATCGCGGTATACAGGAATGTAGAGTTGAGGTTTAGATCTGATCAGACATGATCTCTTACAGAATGGCAGAGTAAGCTAGAAGGGCTGAATGGCCTGTTCCTTGTTTGTATATTAACATGCTTCTCTCTGAAGGTGGTGGAGGTGGTGTGATTGCATATTTTTTATGATGGAGGTATCTAGAGCCTTGTTAGGCAAGGAAGACAGAGGGTAGATGGGAAAGTGGAATGTTACTGAATGGCAGACTAAGGTGGAAGGACTAAGTGGCATTTTTTCTGCTTCTAATTTATACATTCCTGTATTTGGAACTGGACCCAGCTGCACACCCCACCCAACCCTCACGACTGACCCTACCCTGCTAGGCTTGATCTACTTGCCCTTGACAGAACTCAACTCCACTGGAACCAAAATTGCCAACCCCGATGACCCAAGCAGGTATCTACTTAAATGCCATCCTGACTGTGTTTTATGCATCTTCTTTGCAGCTGCAACTTTGTAATCTTCGCTCTGTTCAATCACCCTATGATCTTTGTGTCTTATGATCTGCTTGTGCTGCACGCAAAACCAAACTTTTCGCTGTACTTAGGTATGTGACAATAATAAATCAAATCAAATCCCGAACTACTCCTTCACTTACATTGCATGCTAAGCCTTTGATGTTAACTCTTGGAGAGCTGCATATTTAAACTTCAGAATAGAGAACTCAGTTCAGCAAAGGAAGGAATGGCTCTGATGATGATCTTCTCCACTGCAGGGCTTGAAGCTTCCTGGGCAGCTTCATAACAGGAGCCCCAGTGCTGAGGCAACCAGAAAGTAAGTGTATATATTTTTAATACAAACAGGGTCAGAAATACACTGACAATGATTACAGTTTCTGCAACCAGACAAAAGAAAATCTAATTACTCCAATAGTCTGCGCTGAAATCATTTTCATTCTGCAGCACAAAGTAGTGTAGGAGCAATGAGTACACAATACACCTATTAAGTAAATTACCATTTTAATACCTGCTTCTGCACAACTAAACAGATGCTAATTTTCTTTCATTATTTTGGGAAACAATACATTTAGAATTAAATATATACGCATGATTTATAATTGCCTATTGGCATAAACACTCTTATTTTACTGTGGGCCCCTAATGCAGAGGTTCCGTCTTTGAAGCATTTTTATGAACATGTCACATTGTGTGAAGTTTAAATGCAGAGCAGCTGTGATTCCAAGATCCGAATGTTACACTTACCAGATGTTCTTTCAGATGTTGCCATCAATGATTGCATTAATGATCCATAATCTAATCAATTCAATAAAACTGGTGGTTGCAAAAAAAGAGGAAAATAATATCGATTTCAGGATAAAATATCGGATATAAACTCTGATATTTGTGTCTATGTCAAGCTGCCTACAATGTTTTGAAATGCCTTCCCTCCATGGAGTTTCAGATTTAATTGAGTGATCCATTCCTCCCAATCCCCATTCCGCACACCCTGCTGGGAGTTCTATTAGGTCGCATTCTCTGAGTGTGATACACACTTGTCTCCCACAGCCTTATGATGAAGGACAAGGGAGGCACATCAGTATTATCAGAAATTCTGAGTTTCCCTAATCTATAAGGAAATAGAGATGTAACAAAGGAACTCAAACAGTTCATCCACTTCACCGCCACATTCCACCTCAACCTCAAGTTCACCTGGACCATCTCCAACTCATCCCTCACCTTCCTGGACCTCTCTGTCTCCTTCTCAGGCAACCACCGAGAAACCGATATCCATTTCAAGCCCACTGACTCCCACAACTACCTAGAATACACCTACTCCCACCCACCTTCCTCCTAAAATTCCATCCCCTAGTACCGATTCCTTCGCCCCCACCGCATCTGCTCCCAATATGAGGCATTCCACTCATGTATATCTCAGATTCCTCATTTCTTAAGGACCGCAACATCCCCCCCTGCAGTGGTCGAGAACATCCTCGACCTTGTCTCCCGCATTTCCCACAACTCATCCCTCACACTCCGTCCCCCCAATAACCACCAAAAGAGCATCCCCCTCATCTTCACATGCCATCCCACTGTCCTCCGGATACAACGTATCATCCTCCGACACTTCCGCCATCTGCAATCTGACCGCACCCACCAAAGACATTTTTCTGTCCCCACCCTTGTCTGCGTTCTGGAAGGACTACTCTCTCTGTGACTCCCTTGCCCGCTCCACACTCCTCTCCAACCCCACCACAGCCGGCACTTTCCCCAGCAACCGAAGGAAGTGCTACACTTGCCCCCACACTTCCTCCCTCATGCCCATCCCAGGCGCCAAGAAGACGTTCCACATCAAGCAGATGTTCACCTGCACATTTGCTAATGTGGTATACTGCATTCGCTGTACCCATTGTGGCCTCATTTACATCGGGGAAACCAAGCAGAGGCTTGGGGACCGCTTTGCAGAACACCTACGCTCGGTCCACAAAAAACAACTGCACCTCCCAGTCACGAACCATTTCAACTTCCCCTGCCATTCCTTAGATGACATGTCCATCCTGGGCCTCCTGCAGTGTCATAACGATGCCACTTGAAGGTTGCAGGACCTTCAACTCATATTCCGCTTGGGAACCCTACAGCTCAATGGTATCAATGTGGATTTCACAAGCTTCAAAATCTCCCCTCCCGCTACCGCATTCCAAAACCAGCCCAGCTCGTCCCCGCCTCCCTAACCTGTTCTTCCTCTCACCTATCCCCTCCTCCCACCTCAAGCCGCACCCCCATTTCCTACCTACTAACCTCTTCCCGCCCCCTTGACCTGTCCGTCCTCCCCAGACTGACCTATCCCCTTCCTACCTCCCCATCTGCACTCACCTCTACTGGCTCCATCCCCGCCTCTTTAACTTGTCTGTCTCCCCTCTACCTATCTTCTCCTCTATCCATCTTCGATTTGCCTCCCCCTCTCTCCCTACTTATTTCAGAACCCTCTCCCCGTCCCCATTTTCTGATGAAGGGTCTGGGCCCAAAATGTCAGCTTTTGTGCTCCTAAGATGCTGCTTGGCCTGCTGTGTTAATCCAGCTCCACATTTTGTTATCTTGGGTTCTCCAGCATCTGCAGTTCCCATTATCTGTAATAAATCCTCATGCTTCTATATTTTGCAATGGTATGGCAAAATGCAACTGCCACCACTATGCTTTCAGTAGCAAATTTAATGGTTAATTCGAGGCTTTGTGAATTTAATGTGCTCAATGGTGACAACATTTATCTGCTAATTCTCTTATTCAACTTGCACAAGCTAAGAAAATAGAGTCTATTTTTGAAATGACTTTAAAGCAGTCAGTTTAATTGGATGAAATAACAAGGTATAGAGCTGGGTGAACACGGCAGGCCAAGCAGCAGAGAATGGACAGAGGTAACAGGAACTGCAGATGCTGTAGAATCCCAAATAACAAAGTGTGGCGCTGTGTAGGCCCAAAACGTCAGCCTTCCTGATCCTAAGATGCTGCTTGGCCTACTGTGTTCATCCAGCTCCACACCTTGTTATCTCAGAGGATGGACAGTTGATTTGTAAGACAGAATGGTATCAACAGTCTGAGTTCCTTTCCCACACTGGCTGAGGACACTGTGAGGGTCCAGCCTTCTTAACCCTCACTCCTCAGCTGAGCTATGGTGAAACTCAGGTTAAACTCACCCCCAGTCATCTCTATCTCTCTAATGAGAAAGTGGGACAGTGGTGACTTTACCTTTACTGTGGTAACGTCTGAGGTACAGCTGATAACATACACAGAGCAAGGTCCCACATTTGGGAATCTAGTCATGTCCAAAGAATCCTTATCTTGCTTGACAAAGAAATATTGTTCAGGACACTAGGAAGAATTCCCCTGTTGTTTCTGAAAAAAAATCCCAACAGGATCTTTTATGTTCAGCTGAGAGGCTAGTTGGGCAGTTGAATTAACATTTCATTCGAAAGTCCTCATCTCATGGAGTTCTCAGATTGAAAATGTGGACTTGTGAGGTTGTTGACTTGCTCGCCGAGCTGGCTTGTTCTCATTCAGACATTTTGCCACCATGCTAGTTGACGTCTTCAGTGCAGCCTCCGATGAAGCGATGTTATTTTACTCCGCATCATTGGAGGCTCCACTGATGTTGTTACCTAGCATGGTGACAAAACATCTGAACAAAAATAAACCGGCTCGGCGAGCAAGTCAACAACCTCATCCACAACCCGAGCTACAGATCTTTGCCAAAACTTTAAATGTAGACTTTTATGCATCTAATGAGTTAACACTTCTAAAATTGCAAACAAAACAAAAAACGCTGAATAATTTGATGCAATGATATTACTGGTGAAGCCTGACATATTATTATCTTCAGGCCATGGGCATCATTGAGAGAAGGCATAATTTCAGCTGTCAGTAGCCTCAGCACATGGCCAGCTGTGCATTAATATATCTGATGATACTGATTAAGAAGTTACTGCAACTTGAATAATGTTGTCTGTTCCATGCAGAACCTGACTTTGTCAGACATCAAGGGATGGGCCTCAATGTCAGGTTGGGACCCTGCCTGCTGAAGCAGTTCCAGATTCCAAGCCCACTTTGCAACTTCTTCCCATCCTCTCATTGAAAACTGTGCTATGTTCCAGAGACAACAGTTGCTCTCCAAGGCTGCAAATTTCCAAAGGTATCAGCACCAAGTTCACTCCCACAGCAACTGAAAATCCAGCCTGATTTATCAGACCAAAACACCTTTGCTCATTGCCCTCGCCAGATCAAAACCAGTGAACTCAGTGATCATGGCCTTTACCGTAACTGCAATTTACTTCTTTCTTTATCAATCAGTCAGTTTAACAGTGCAACACAAAACTGCATCAGATTACAAACAAAGTTGCCTCAGACTCCTGTTAAGACTTCAGTATTGCCTGCAGTTAGGTGAGAGATAACTGGTCAAGATTCAGTCACTCAGATGGGTCCGTCCTTCTTTGAGAAGCCCAGCTCAGAGTCTTACTTCTACAATTTTTTTTTCTTAGGTAACATTACTGTTGTCTTCAAGACACTGATTTTTTAATATATTTTCTCTTGAAAGTTCCAGAAAGTTTGACTCCCACCCAAGAATTTTGTGGCTCTTAAGATCAAACCAGCCAAGGGACAAGATGCTTTTGTTTCATTGTCCTCCCTCTGTCTTTAATTTAATAGCATTGATAACCAAGGAAGTCAAGTAGCTTTTTTGCAGCTCTTACTCTGCTTAATGAGCAGTGCCTGATTCTGCCTTGCACCATAGGCTATTGTTCCAATTATGTTGTCCACTTTTTCCCATCATCCTTAGAGAGATTTAGCTGCTAACTGTGCTTGTACAGTGCAGGAATTAAGATACAGCCATACAGATATAACACACTTTGAAATTTGTGCCTTTGATCAAGTCAGCAGCAACATGAAAACACTGTTAGGCTGGCATGTGAACTTATGAATTCATAAAGTGTCAAATGCTGAGTTCAGATATATTTAGAAACAAAACCGAATTTCAAAATGTGATCACCAGTACTGAGTTTTACTTTCGGCTCCTTTTTTGTCCAGCTCAATCTTTCAACGAATAGCTTCTGGTTACTTCTTTTAATTGACATAGAATATGAAATGGATGAAACACGATCAACATCTTGAGATGGATGAGTTTGCTAAATCTGTCAACATCTCCGATGGTTCCATGTGGGTAATCTACAAAACATTGTGAATTCATTTAGCAGGGGATAGATCAGGAAAACGTTCAAAATCAACCTGGATGGATGAGTTGAGGAAACAAATCAGCACAGCTGGAGTGTATTTGAGAAACGGTCTGAATTTCTATGAATGGAGCACTCCAAGCAGTAAAGAAAATCTCCGAACTGTCTCATATGGGAGCTATTTTGAATGGATAGGTTAGAGGCCCACTACATTTGTGTGAATGCATTAATCTGACTTCAAATGACGTCGCCACTAACAGATTGTCAGCTCATCCACTTGTTGGCTGTAGGACATCGTTGACAAGAGCAACAACACCGTATCAGCCAATTTTTTGAGTCAGTGGTGTACATAGCTACACCCTGTCTGTATGGGGCAGCCTTTATGGATTAGGGTTACCTTTCCTCATCATTTTTCCTCTAGATTTGTGTGCAATGCTTGACATTGGAAGATGCAATGTAACTGCAACTCCCTCTAACTTATTGGAAAAGAATCTAATCGATCTGAATTGGATAAACCAGGAATTATAATTTATTAATTGGAATTGTTGAATTTGAAAGCAGCAACACATTCACAATTAGCCCTGTCAGATGTTTTATCTGCAATGGCATTCCATAGCTGTTAAACACTGTGTGACTCCAGTCAGCTTTCCAATAATTTCAGTAATTTTTATCTGCAGCTCCTGTAATTAAATGTTCTGTTAAACGTAATGAATGACACAGAAAGAACGCATCCAATTTAAATTTGTTATTTGAATTAAATTTATGTCAGTGAATTTGAGAACTGTGTACACCACTATGTTCTAATTTACCTTATGCTTCACGTGGGACAATAAAAGAAAACAAACACATTTGAAACATGGGATAACAAGGTGTGGATCTGGATGAACACAGCAGACCGAGCAGCATCAGAGGAGCAGGAAAGCTAACGTTTCGGGTCTAGATCCTTCTTCAAAAATGGGGGAGGGGAAAGGGATTCTGAAATAAATAGGAAGAGGGGGAGGCAAATAGATGTGAGGTGGGAGAGGGATCCGCTGAAGTCTTTTGGAGCGAGGAAGGTAACTTCTTCAAGGTAGGCATCCTTAGAAGAGGCTTCGCAGTGGGGTTAATATTGATTCAGAAATAGTGGAGACTGCCGATGCTGGAGAAGCTGAGATAACAAGGTGTAAAGCTGGATGAACACAGCATGTCAAGCAGCACAGGAGTAAGAAAGCTGATGTTTTGATTATAGATGTTGATGAGCTGATCAGTGCAAGTCGAAATGAACCTGAATGAGTGTGAGGTGATGCACTTGAGGAGAATGAGTAAGGCAAAGAAAGACATGATTAACAGTAGGAACCTGGGATGAACGAAGGATCAGAAGGATCTTGGCATGCATGTCCCCCAGTCCCTAAGGTAGCAGGACAGATAGATATATTGATTAAGAAGGCATCATTGAGGGGATACTTATGGAATATCCTCCTCCAGTGAGTTGTTTAATTGTCCACCACCATTCATGACTGGATGTGGCAGGACTGCAGAGCTTAGACATGGATTGGTTGTGGGATCACTTAGCCCCATCTGTCACTTTGGCATATAGTTCTGTTTGGTGGCTTCGCCAGGTTTATACCCCATTTTTCAGGTATGTCTGACACTGTTTCTGGCATGCCTCCCTGCACTGTCCATTGAACCAAAGCTGAATCCATAGCTTCATGGCAATGGTTGAGGGGGGAAATGCCAGACCATGAGGCTGATTATGCTGGAGTAGAATTCTGCTGCTGCTGTGGCCCACAGTGCCTTATGGATTCCCAGTCTTGAGTTTACAAGATCTGTTCAAAGTCTAAACCATTTAGCACAGTGATCATGCCACACAAAACAATGGAGGGTATTCTCAATATGAAGGCTGGACCTCACCTTCACAGGGCTGAGTGGTGGTCACTCTCACTCATACTGTTATGGACAGATGCATCTGCAGCTGGAAAATTGGTAAGGATGAAGTCAAGTATGTTTTTTTTTCCCTCTTGTTGGTTCCCTCACCACCTGCTGCAATCCAAGACTAGAAGTTATGTCCTTTAGGACCCGACCCACTCAATCAGTAGTACTGCTGCTGAGCCACTCTTGGTGATGGATATTGAAAACCCCCACCTAGCTTGCATTTTGTGCTTTTGCCATCCTCAGGGTAATAGCACTGGACATGGTGCGGAGGAGATTTACCAGGATGTTGCCTGGGCTGGAGAGTTTTAGTTATGAAGAGAGATTGGACAGATTAGGAGTTGATACAGAGGAGATTGAGGGCAGATATAATTGAGATGTATTATATCATGATGCTTCAATGTGGTAGAAGAAGCATTTCCCTCCTTGGCAAAGGGATTAATGATTATGGCCATCAAGAAAAGGGGTAGGAGGTTTTGAGGGGATGTCAGGGCTCGGGGGAGGAGGAGGTTGCACATTCCTGGTATCCAGATGGAGCCTGGAGCTGATAGTGTCCACTAAAAGCTATGACTTGTTGATCTCTAAATATGCAATATAACTGAAAAATGCTTTGAACAATCCTCAAGTTGGGCTGTGTCAGTGACATTTTGACAACCAAAAGTGCAATGTCCATCTGCTGGACATTAGGACATTAAAGGAGCAACTGCACAAAACAACTAAAATTTACAGTCAAAATATTTCAAGGAATACAACAAAATGTGCTAACATTTATGATAATATTTATCTTTGAGGTATAATGCCCAATTGCCTTTATGACAAACAGTGTTGAGGAAAGAGAAATCTTTACCACTTGTTAGAACACACAGATTTACTCAGTGAAAGGGAGATTATACAAACAGACTCAAAAATTGAAGAAGCAAATTTTATGCGCAAATACCTGTAATCAGGTATCTGACGTGCCCTTTTCACAAGCGAGATTCTTTACGTGATGAGATATTGAGCAGCATTTACCCCATGACCTGACTGGTAGCTTTATGTTTATTTATATTATCTTTATTTGTAATGTACAATAGAAAAATGACAGAGAAGTTACTTGATTATAATGTATCTATTTTCAGTGAAGAAGATACTAGGAATCTCAAAGAACTAGAGATCCAAGTAGCTGAGGAGTATGAGAAGCTAAAGGAAAATGGCATCAGTAAGAAGACTGTGTTGAGGAAATAATGGGGCTGAAAATTGATAAATTCCCAGAACCTGATGGTCCACATCCAGAGCTTTGAAGAAGGTTACTATACAGGATGTTCATACAGTAATGATGATCTTCCAAAATTCTATATATTCTGGAATGCTTCCTGTGGATTAGACAATAGTGAGCATCCCATCGTTATTTCAGACAGGATGAGTGATGTAACAGAGAATGGCAACTGTGTTAAATTTATATCAATAGCAGGGGAAATGTTGCTATCTATTTATTGTAAAGGATGGGATAAATAGGCTGAAGTAAAAGCAATATACAGTGGTGCTGGAAATCTGAAGCAAACACAGAAAGTTCTAGAGAAACACAGCAGGTCTGGCAGCATCTGAGCACAGAGGAAGAGTTAATGTTTTGTGTCCAGGATGACTTTTCTTTGCAACTCTATTTTTTGCACATCCATGGTGGAGATGAGATGGCTAGAACCCAAAAACAGGGAATCGTAAAACTGATTTAAAATGTCAAAAATATCCCGAATCTAAGAGGGAAGAGATTGAACAAGGAGGATAAAATTGGAAATAATATGTTCAGTGGAACAGAAATAACTGCTGATATTTCTAGGACTATCAATGATCTTATCTCTTCCAGAGATCTCCCCTCCATAGCTTCCCACCTCATAGTCCCTCAAAGCCATACAACCCATTTCTGAAGAAGGGTCCTGACCCGAAACATTAACTTTCCTGCTTCTCTGATGCTGCCTGGCCTGTTGTGTTCATCCAGCTCCACACTGTGGTATCTCAACCCACTTCTAACACCTTTCCAAAACCCACAAATAGTACCGCCTTTCATTTCAGCCTGTTTCATTTCAACTGAACTTGGTACCCACTTTGATTTGCATTTTCTTTAAAAATATATGTAAGACAATTTGCTTGGTTATTGTCCTTGTAACTACAGTATGTCAAATCTATCTGTCCCATTAATGGTTAACCTCCTAAAAACAATTAGATAATTCCCTACTGTTTGCAAATTATGGACAGTAATTAAATTCATTCAAGCCATGTATAGCCCTGTGGTTTGTCTCTGGATTTTAACCAAGTGCTGCTCTTCAACTCACACATGTCCCAAGACAGAGAGATGCCCTTCAAATTTGCTAACTATGTTTCACAGGTTATGGTAGGAATCTGCTGTGCTCGCTCACATTGTGTTGAAAAAGAAATCAATGCCAAAGTACCTTTATTATCATGCTGTTCTTTTTAATGCCTTCAGCGTATTTAAATCTATCTATCAGTCACATTGGGTACTCTTTCCATGCTGTGTCTGTGCTACTTAGTCAGTTGTTAGTCATCTGCTTCAACCACTTTTGGACCAAATTTCCAACTCAAGGTGTAAAATACTGATGAGTGTTAATTGGCAATTATCTGCTGAGTAACAAGTTAATCAACTTTGTGCAGCTCGAAATGAAAGTGTATCCGAATAAATTAAACCCAGCTGTCTGTCACTCCAGTTTGTCCTGCTGAGATAAACGCTAATCCCTTGACCTATTTAGCTATTGCATTAAAGATGTGGGAAGCATTACATTGTTCAATGCTGACCTCAATTCTACAAATTGAAGTCAATATTTTCTCCAGTGCCAACAGTGGCTCATCACACAGATTTTTAAATATTCTCCTTCTTTGTAGGAATGCATAAAACAATATTTGACTTGGCACATAAAAGTAAAATACTATGGATGCTGGAAATCTGAAATAAAACAGAATGTACTGGAGAAACACAGCAGCTTTAGATTTAATGTCACACACACACACACACACACACACACACACACACACACACACACACACACACACACACACTCATATGTATAGATACAGTGAAAAGTATTTTTCAAGTGTCCAACCCAAAGTGTTGCCTTGCTACTGGGCTGTGATCACAACTCTCCGTAGTTTCTTGCAGTCTTGGGCAGAGCGGATATTGTACTCAGCTGGATATGATGCTTTCTACAGTTCATGTATAAAAATTGTTAAGGGTCATTTTGGACCTGGCGAATTTTCTTAGCCATCAAAGGAAATAGAGGTGGTGGTGTGCTTTTTCAACCGTAGCATAGACGTGGATGGACCTGGACAGATTGTTGGTGATTGTGGCTTCTCGGAATTTGACAGTCACAAGTAGAATACTATGCAAACATATTGGTTCACAAGGGAAAGTCAATACTGCTGCTGGGCCTACTGTGTTTTTCGAGCCTCACATTTTATTATCTTGGATTCTCCAGCATCTGCAGTTCCCATTATCTCTGATGGCTGCCACTTGCACAACTTGACGACAGAACACACCCTTTGATATGGCCTGTCCCCAGGGAATAGACATAACAGACTGGAAGCCAGAAGACAATCTCTGATGAAGGGTCTAGGCCCGAAACGTCAGCTTTTGTGCTCCTGAGATGCTGCTTGGCCTGCTGTGTTCATCCAGCCTCACATTTTATTATCAGACAATGTGAGTAGCAAGTTTCCCATCAAAGCCAAGTCATTTTCCAGTCTAAAACTGCTCAAAGTATGAACCTGGCTAGTTTGTAGCAGGTAAGGCATTGCAGGATGGCTTAGGAACTAAGTGAAAGTCTGCCCTCAAAAGGAAGCCACTCTTGCAGACGCATCAATTTTATCCTCTAAGAATGTACTAAAAATTTACTGCAACTCTAACCTGGGTGTGTTATGGGCTGAAGTTCCAATGTGTGGATGAAAATGTGACTAGAACCACAGCTTTGAGAGCAGACATTCAAATACCCCTGGACTGCAGCTACCACAAACCAATACACACTTTCTAAATCTGTACTTATTCACTGTTGAAATGAATCAATGCAAAAGAATTTCTACCAACCTGCAAATCCAAGAATCTCAAAATTGACCACTCACTTACCAATGTTATCGATGTCATCCAATAACTGGTATAACAGCTGATATGTTTCACCCGCTTACTAATCAAGAATCTATCCCTCTACGTCTTAAATACACTCAATGATTTGGTCTCCACAGCCTTCTGTAGATTTACCACCCTCTGGCTGAAAAAATGTTTCCTCATTGCAATGCAAAAGCGGTATCCCATCATGCTGAGGCTGTGCCCTTGAATCCTCATCTCTCCTACTCGTGGAAACATCTCTGCTCCTACTCTATCCAGGCCTTTCAGTATGCTGAATTACAAAGTAACATTAGTGAGCAAACCCTGCAAGCGAATGAGCAAGGCACTAAGTAATAGGTTAATATTTGTCTGTTGTCTCTGAAATACCTTTATGCCAGTGTCTTCTTTATGTGAGTGACAATAGATTTTTCAGAATTTTTTTTTCCTTTAGACTTTAAAACTGGCAATCCGGTGGTCTGCAGAACACAGCAGGCAGGGAAGAAAGTATCAGCATGGAAAATTAAGGAAGTCTTTTCTAATATTCAGTTTCAAATCCCTCTACACAGTCTCTTTACTGTTGTAACATTATTACATCTGCAGACTTCATAGTTTATTTTGCAATATAACACAAGAATGACTTGCACTTATATACATTGGGGCATGGCAGCCTGGTAATTATGTTTTTCCACGAATAACCCAAAGACCTGGACAAATGAACAGGAGATGTGAGTTCATATCACACCATGATGGCTGGGGAAATCAAATTCAGCTATTTAAATAAATCTATTATATAAAAATCTAATGTCAGTAACTGTGACCATGAAACAATAAGTTTATTGTTAAAAAAACTCATGTTTCATTAAAGTCTTTAAGGGGAGGGAATTCCCAATTCTCACTCAGCCTCAATGTGACTCTAGGCCGACAACAATCTGGTTGGCTTTAAACTGCCCTGTATAATGACTAAGTGAGCCTCAGTTCTTTAAAACTGCGATGAAAAGATACCTAACACATTCAGGTCACTTAGATTTGCTAACATTGTCATGACAAAAGCACATCTAGGCCAGAAAACTTACAAATTTCTTCTCACTAACATCCGAGGTCCTTTTTCCAAAGTGAGGAGAGCTGTCCCACAGACTAATTATGTAACAGTCTGACACTGTCATGCTCAAAGAATTGTAAATTTTGGTCAAAATCCCAACAGCACCATCCACATTCCTGAATGTGCCCTCTGCAGCTGATTGAACACAGCAAACAGAGGGTGAACAACTCCAGTTTACAGCTAGTGGCTGGGAGCCTTCAACATTGGCTTAAACCCTGCATAAAATCACCCAGCATCAAATCAAGTGTGAGCTGAGAAAATTCTGTTGATTATTACCTAAACCCACTCCTCTCCAATTACTGAATCAGTATTCATCTTTGTCAAACACTATTGGAAGAATTTTTTAAGCAACAAGAGCATTTTAAACAGCAAGAGCAGACAATTTAATCTGGAAGGGGGTTTCAATATCCATCACTAAGGGCAGCTTGCTGGCACCACATCTAAAATAGTTAGCTGAGTTCAAATTATATACTATTTTTGTTATTTGTTTAAGGAGTGGAGGTGTCACTGTGTGGGTCAGCATTTCTTGTCCATCCTTAATTAGCTTGATAGATGCAAGGCTGACCCTGTGAAACAACCAACTCTAGTGAAAAACCTACTCAATTTCCATCTTATCCACCTATCTGTCCCTGACTATGTTAGTAGAAGTGAGCATCAAAATACCTATTGGAGATGATCTTCTGACTCTTTCCATTATTATGTGGGATTACCATATGCTGAATGGACAGATTTATCAACTCATTTATAAAGTGCCATCAGCCATAAGCAACAGAAGAATTGTACTCCAGGTTAAATGGCAATATCGAGGAATAATATACACTTCATTCTATAATTTCCATCAAAAGGAAATCAACGGTGGGTCAACCAGAAGTACCGGAGATCATGTCAGAAGCAATGCCAAGAATATTACAAATGAGGAGCCAATAGCACTGGACTGTGTGAATATTAAAATGCATTCTATATAGATCAGGCTAAGTGATCCCACATTCAACAGATCAGATTAAAGCTCTGCAAACCTGCCATATCCAATTGTGAATGGTCTAGGGCAATTAAACAATGAACCAGAGGAGGAGGTTCTGTAACCTCAGTGAGAGAGAGAGAGAGAGAGAGAGAGAGAGAGTGTGTGTATCAGTGCAAGGATTGGAGATATGCAATTGTCATCAGCCAGATATGCCAAGTGGAAGATCCATCTTGGCCTCCTCCTAAGGTCCCAGAAGCCAACCTCCCATCCATGGACTCCATTTACAGTTCTAGTTGCCACAGAAAAGCTACCCACATCATCACAGACCCATCTCACTTTGAAAATGCTCTCCTGCGTCCTTTCCCATCAGGCAGAAGATACAGAAGCTTGAACAAATGAACCAGCAGGTTCAAAGCACCACCAAGGTTACCATTGGCCTAAAACTTCACTGGACTATTAACATGAATACTGTGGCTATAGATCAGAGGCTCAATGTCCTTCTGCACGTGACTTTGTTCCTGATTGTCAACTTGTACCAAGGTACAAACCAGAAGGAAATATCCTCCACACCTGAATGAGTACAGCTCAAACAACACTTAGGACAGATTTGTCAATATGGTGGCAAGATCAGAAGTTCTTGTTCTGAGAAGGTTGTAGTAAACTGCCTCCTTAAAACACTGCAGTTAGTACGATGATGTTGCTACTACAAAGCTATTAGACAGGGACTCCCAGGATTTTGACACAAAGATAATAAATAATGATTTATTTTCAAGTCAGGTTGGTATGGAACTTGAAGTGAAGGCTGCAGGTGGTGGTTATTTTCTTGTTTCTGTTGCCCCGTGAGCCAGGGCAAAGATGGGTAACAAATCCATCATTTTAAACCTTCACTTCCTTCCTGTATTATCTGCACTGACTCACTGAAAAATTTTCACAAGGTTTCAGCACTTCTGAAACCGATCACCTCAATGTCTAGGAAGACCAGTGTTAAATTCCTTGCAAGTCCCTGCCTGATAGCACTTTGGGAATTTTTTCATCACAATAAATGCAGTAGTTCAGGAAGACAGTAAAAGCACTCAATGAGCTATTTTGAAGCATAGTTACTGTGGTAATCTAGGAAATGTGGTAGCCTATTTGCATACAGCAAGATACTGCTAAAAGTAATAAGATGAATTGCCAGTTAATGTCTTTTAATGATGTTGGTTAAAGGTTAATCATTACTTCCTTGGAGAGCAGCCCTCTTTTTCCTTGAAAATGTGAAGGCATCTTTCAGCAGAAATTGAACCTTGTTTTAATGTTTCTCCCAAAACACGGCACCTGCTACAGTGTACCATTAAACTGTCAGCCTAGACTACAAACCACTGGAGTGGGCTTGACTCCACAATGTTCTGACCCAAAAGCCAGATCGAGTGAGTAGAGGCTAAGAGAGTTGAGAGCATTGATAGGAGTGACGATAACTGACAACCTATCCTAGACTTCCCACATGGATGGCCCCACGGTCAAGAAAACACAACAATGTCTCTTCTTCCTCAGGCAGCTTATGAAATTCAGCAAGTCCATAAGGACCCACACCAACTGTAACAGATGCACCATTGAAAGCATACTGTCTGAGTGCGTAATAGCCTGGTATGACAACTGCTCTGCCCAGGGCCTTAAGAAACGACAGAAGGTTGTGCTCACAGCCCAGACCATCACAGAAGCCATCCACCCATCCACTTAACACTTCTCATTGCCGCAGAAAGGCTGCCCACATCGTCACAGACCCATCCCATCTCGGTAATGCTCTCCTGCGTCCTTTTCCACCAGGCAGAAATAACAGAAGCTTCAATAGATGCACCAGTAGGTTCAAGAACATCTTCCCTGCCACTATTAGATTGCTGAATGGACTTCAAATAATGTTGATCTTGCTTTGCACAACTCCTGTGTAATGGTAACCTTGAGTGCCTCACTTTGTCCAAGTACTCTATGCCCTTCTTTGTTATAATCTGCCTGTACTGCTCGCATAACAAAGCTTTTCACTGTACTTAGGTACACACGACTACAATAAATCAAATCAAATCCAATCAAAAATCAGATGAACCATGACAGATGCTAAATAATACAATGATTTACCTGCGAATTATATTGTAAACAAAAGGTGTTTTCAAAACTATTGCATTGTTCACGGTGGTACTGTCTTTGCATCCTGTTAGCACCAAAGATATTCTGAGATCTTTCAAACTCCATTGAAGGGTGTGACCGGCTGGCGTGAAACTCATTAGTGCCAGGTACAAAACCCTTATAAGAACCCATCAAACGATAGTTTCAAGCAGGACTGGTAATGCTGATTGAGGGATAAATAAACTGATTTCATAGCTCCGCTGCTTGTGTTATATTTGCACGTAGACATCTGCAAGTTTGTAATTCTGTTTAAACAGCAACTTTTGCAGCTTACAGGGAGCAACAGATATCTTCCAAATTTACGAATGCTATGGAAATCAATTACTGGAAGTTGACCTAAGACATTTTGTTGACTGGGACGTGGCCTAGGATTTATCAAACCATCCACTCTTAACAATTTAGTCACCTTGGTAACAAACAATATATTTTCCAAATCTTTAAGCATTATGTATCAGAAAAGTTGAGTATTTAAGGCTAAAGAATGAATTATCTGATCATTTGATTTAACAAAACAAAATTGAATTAAGACCAAATTAAATATGAACCATTGTATTAACCCCGTGAAGTCTTAAGGCTTTATCAGTTATGTTCTTGGTTAGGAAGAATTCAGTCTAATGCCAATGTGTTGGTCTCCCTGTATCCACCTGCTAATCTTTTGTTGACCTCCCTAATTTTAACAGTTACCAATTTCTTGGTGCAAACCATCTCCTCTTTATCTTGGATGTCCAATCTCCTTCACCTCCACCCCTTGACATGAGAGCTCTCTGTACTTTTTTCCTCAATCAAGATACAATTTTTAATCCAGCACCATGCTACTTTGCCTGCTTATCATTGTCTCTTATTGAACAACGTCTCTATGAACCCATTCCATGTCATTCAAGTGGAAGACGTTGCTGTGGGTAAGTTCATTGTTCCACACTTTGCATGCCTTTTCATGTCAGAGATGTGGAACCTTTCTTAATCCACTCCAATCAGATTCCCTCAATGAATTCTATTAATAGTTCATTGATGGCTGTATTGGTGATGTTCTCCTTCTTTCACCCTGAACTGTAAAACTTCACTATCTCTGACCTTAACCTGCTAGCCCTTTACTTACCTGGCATCCCTCTTCCCATCTAGCATCCCACCCTCCTAGCTTCCTAACTGCATGGGCTAAACATTTGGCAGCAGCCATCAAAAAGTCTGTGGATCTTTCAATTCCAGGAAATGACAGCTGGCCACTGTGAAAAAGGGTTTGTGGTTCACCTTCTCCCAACTATTAGAGGAGTGAGTGAATGGAAGGAACACCCAATCTTTGTCAAACAGTTGTAAACAGAATCTCCTGTCAGAAATGCAGATATCTCTCTTTTTGTTTAAATAAAGGGATTTCAGTAGCAATCTGCAAGATATTACCGCTCCTTAGAGAATCCAGTCTAACATCTCCCACTTTCAAACATATCACAGATCTTCCTCTTCATTCTTGAACCACCCTCCCTCATTTGATCTACTTAAAGCCTACAACGTCTCTAGTTTTTCGTGATTCCGATGAAAGGTCGCCAACCCGAGACATTAACTTTGTTTCTGTTGGCATGGATGCAGCCTTGTTGTATGAATATTCCCAGTATTTTCAATTTTTATTTCAGATTTCCTGCATCTTCAGTATTTTTGTTTAATATCATCCTGTTGCATCAAATACACACAGGTAGGTATGGATGGCTTGTTTACTTATTTAATTATGAATACAGAGCTCTAAGATGCATTGTTATAAACTCACATCCTACGTGTTATGATATTTTGTATTGGATCAAAACAAACATGAATCAGTTTGGGCTTACGTTCATAATGAACATTGAAACATGAATGGTATTTTTCACCTCTTTAAAAAGCTTTGATTACTTGCATTTTAAATTCTGTAAATTTAAAAGTGTGGAGTTAGAAGTGCCAGTAAATCACCAGGAATTTAATGAATTCATAGATATCAAAGGATTAGTCTGGTGTTGCATTTTTAGATGCCTTTAAGAAAATTCACACATTTGTTCTTTTCTACATACTAGATGATATAAAACATTCCTGATTATGAATGCACAATTGATTGTGACAAAGTTGGAGTTACACCAGTTGAAGGGATTTGGTAGCAAATGTTGTGATCCCTCTAGAAAGCATTACTTTTTCACGTTTTGACGCTGTAAAATGCAAGGGATAAAGCAAGCAGAAATGTGATTGTAGCCATTTCCAGAGGTATCTTCATGTGGAGAGAGATTGGAAGCGAATTTCAAAGAACGAAAAAATGAGCTTGTCCTTAAAAACTGCATTTCACAAACTCAGCTTACTGCAAACTTCTTCATAGCTAATTAAGCATTTTTTGAAGTCTGGTCAACTGTGGTAATGTAAGAAATACAGCCGACAATGTGTGGATAGCACATTCTCAGGTGGTTGTGACCAAATAATTTGTTTTTGTGATGTTAGTTAAACATTGGTCATGATTCTGAGGGCAGGGGATTCCTCTGATATTCCCCTAATAATGCTACATTGAATTCCTCTTCACTGTTTATCAGAACAGACAAAAATGGTATTAGATTAATATCTCATGAGAAAGATGGCGCTTAGTGACATACTGCCTGATTACAGCTCTAGAGTATCAGCTCAAATCATTGTTTCCAGTCTCTGGCATGGGATATGACCGTATAACTCTTGCATCAGAGGTGAGAGTGCTACCAATGAGCCATAACGAACAACCTTCGTGATTATAAAATAACATACAGCTTCATTATTTGCATTCTTCAATCAAACTGTTCAGAGACCAACAGCAAAGGATCTGGAGAGTCTGTTAAATCAAATTTATTTTAGAAAG
This sequence comes from Stegostoma tigrinum, assembly GCF_030684315.1. Classification (NCBI taxonomy): domain Eukaryota; kingdom Metazoa; phylum Chordata; class Chondrichthyes; order Orectolobiformes; family Stegostomatidae; genus Stegostoma; species Stegostoma tigrinum. The sequence continues at coordinate 22,970,845 of NC_081363.1, forward strand.
GCTTCAAATTCCCGGCGTTTGTAATTACATGGAGTCTTGTTTCTTTATCTAGATTGAGGGTTTGCCATATTTTCAGCCAAATAGTCAAGTACGACATCATTATTTTTCAATTATTGACTTTTTAAAATTTGGAGCTCTTCCAACTTTCAGTACGGCATTCTCATGAAATCTCTTGCTCTGAGACCACACAAGTACTGTCTGTCTGACCATAAACTACAACTGTTTCACTCTTTGAGGTGTACAATCTACTTAGAGGTCTGGCATTTGTCTGGATATTCATTTTGCACTGAACACGACGAGCACAACATTTAACTACTGGCTTCAGAATCAATTGGAAGTGGCGATTTTTGACCTGAATTTTTTTCTCCACTTTTCATTTGTGATTTCCATTAATCCTAAATCACCCCAAAAAATTTAAATTGATAGTTATCAATAATTGATTTATTTCTGCACCTTTGTACATGCATTTTTAGACATGCATCGGATAACCTTAGGCTGTTTATTGAGAATTAATTCAAAACTAGTCAACTATTTGCCACATGGGACGGAGAACTGCAGTTACAAACACTCGCATATACAACAAAACAGAGTGTCCTTGTCCCTTTTGAGGAATAAATGCCATTTTTCATGTTTACAAAACTATTTTCTTTGGGCCCTTGTGTTCTTTCTTTTTCAGCAATGGCACTTTGCTGATTAGCACAGGATCTGAAGAGAGCTGAGAAAAGAACACATCTGTTTGTGCTGCAATTGGAAGAAATCAAAATATTTGAATCCCGTATTTTTTTAACAAATGGGCAAAATTACAAACAGCCTTCAAATTGTTTGTACAAGTCCTCAGAAACCTTGAACTATTTTGAAGATTTCAACCATGTATGACGATAATTATATCTGTAATTCTGCGGAGATTTAAGGTAAAGTGCATATTGGTGTTTAATATGATTTTTCCTTTTTGCTACCACATGGTAAAAATAAAGTCAGGAAGGGTGGGAAGCAAAGGCAAGTTTTGCAAAGAGCAAATCAGAGTATTTAAAAAAAAATTAAAACTTGTTTAAAATAAGAACTGTTCCTATGAGAAATTTCCTTTATCACTGTAACTAATTGATTCCATGAATCATACATGACCGAAATTGTTTCCAATCCACAGGGTTTTATGTGGAAAAAATCTGCGACACACAGAAACTTCCTTCAAGCTCTGCAAAAATACAGGAATAAAACTCAATAATTCATTATGTTGCAGGTAATGGTGGATTTAATACCATTGCAGAGTGGGAATTAAAACAATGATGAAACACATGTTAGAAGAAGAGCTTAGCACAAAATTAGTCTCACTGTAATATCATGACAGCTGTCTTGACACACGGTTAAGGTATTTTTACATGAAGCGCCTCAGTCCAGTGACTCATTCAAGATGGCAGTAGAGCAAGTAAGCAGCATTCAGGCTCCTAGGCCTGTCCAATCCAGGTGGCAGCATCCTCCCTTCTTTCCTCACCCTTTCATCTTCTTTCGTTTTCTTTGTGTCTTCCTGTCAGGGGGAGTGGATGGTGTGATACTACGGAAGGGAGTGGCTGGAGTTGGACTCTTGGTGAGGTGATGGACAGGCCTGGTGGCCAAGTCAGGGACCCCTGGTTGCAGTACACCCCAGGAGGGGACTCCAGGCATCAGCGGCTTCAGCAGAGCCAAGGACATCTCGTTGTCGTAGGCCCGGAGCAGCGGCCTGCTTATCGGCACATTGGTGGTAGCAACTCTTGGTTTGGTAGGCCCGGAGTGAGGGTCTCCAGGCCATTGGAGAGGCAGGAGCAGCAGCTCTTGGCTGCAGTAGGCCTGGAACTGGGGGCTCCTGGTTATCAGCAAGGCAGCAGCAGCAACTCCTTGTTGCTGAGGTCCAGAGCCGAGGTCTCCTGGTTATTGGTGAGGCGATGGCAGCAGTGGAGCCGGGGCCTCCTGGTTGTCGGGCAAGTGAGGTCCCAGCACAGGACCTGGCATCGGCAGCCTTTTGGCGAGATGGGCCCAACGACAAAGAGGGGGTACCGGAAGGGGCATGGCTCCGAAGTTGGCACATCTGGTGCAGATGTCATTGGTTAGCCAACTTGGGACTCATAGTGGAAGTGGAGGAGAAAAGATGGATTTCTGTCAGCTTTACCTTCTTATTCTTGAAGTCTTACAATAGTGTTGGATTGTGACTGCAATTGAAGCTTTTCACCGTATTTCACTGTGTTGTTCATTTTTAGAGTACAAATGACATCATTCATTCATAAAATGGGCTACTTTCAGTGAACTGACACTGTTTGGTTGGTTTGTAATCCATCAATGCAAATTCGCTCATTCACTTATTGGCATCATAAAGAGTGGTCGTAGTGTTCCTGCCATGCTTGGCAGGTAAACAAACATGAACATAATTGGTCAATGTTCCATGGTACTAATCATAGCTGATAATTTGCATATGCAGCTCAGATTACGGTAAATCAACCAGATTGAGGATAGGGGCCCATCAACAGAGATAGTAATTTCGGAAGAAACAAATCCAAAAGACAGGTAGAAATATTCTCACGTACGATTATAATCGAACTTGGCATGGTCTATTTTGCAGTGTAACACAGGAAAATCATTCTTTGCCATCACACTATACCCCCTCCATTTTGAGGAAAGAAAAGGCTAAAAACGGGATTCTCTGCATTATGCATTCAGTATATAATAGAAAAAGACTTTGCCTCTGTGTGCTGAAAGGATTTACTCCTAATATTGAAGAGAAAATAAGATCTGATGAAGGGTCTAGGCCCGAAACGTCAGCTTTTGTGCTCCTGAGATGCTGCTGGGCCTGCTGTGTTCATCCAGCCTCACATTTTATTGCCATTGTTCTTTGGATAGTGTATGTTTTTAAAGAGTTGATCTTAAGTAGTCATCATGAAATTGGTGAAAGGTTACCAACTGAAGGATATGACTGGTCAGTTTGTGGATTTAACCATGCGTGCCAGATTCCCAAAGATCTGATCAGCACAATTATTTTGGAGATGTAAAAATGATTGCACCTTTCTTTAAAAAAAGTAAGGATTTCTGTCAAGATCTTACCAAGAAAACATTAACAAAAGTTCAAATTTGTTATATAGGGCGAGCCATCAACAATTCTGCACAAAGCTCATCCATTGATGTTAAAAATTTTACGAATCCAGATGCCCAAAAAGTCAAACATTAAGCAAAGAAAAAGAATTATTTAAATTCTTCAAACAACCTAGCTTTTCCAGAGAAACAGAAGAGATGTCAAGACACACATGCTTGCTTGAGGGCATTTCTATTGCACAGAATTTACACTGACATGATAGCAACCTTTCAAAGGTCAACATTTCATGCAAATGTGAGAGCAGAGTTTGGATTCAGGCATGAATTAGACCGTGCAAATTTGGTAATGTAAATGAGATACAGATCACTTCAAGCTTGCAAGCAAACCAACTAAAATAATTAAAATAATTAGGAGTTACTAATAATGTATCACCCAACTTAAGAACGAAGAAGTCAGTAGTATGATCTATGATTGCGATAAAGATATATAGAATATCATTCTATATACCCTGGGTTGATTCTGATGCATTAACTGCAATTGATGCCCACTGAAAAATCGAGTATCACATTAATCAGCTGCTGAAATAATAATTAGGAGCTGCTGTGATGATCTTGCATCTCAGCAATTCCTCATATCATTGTAAAACCTGAGGTTTAATGTCCAGTCATCAGTAAGTGCAATACATTTTGATAATTCTTAGCAAAACTGTTAGGCAGGGAGCTTGGCCTCAGGCATGTTATTAAAATCATTTCTTCTCATACTGCACCAAGCAAGGTAGGTGTTAGAATACTTAAAAGACTCTCTGAAATGTGAAATTACATGACTGAAACTCATTTATTGATATCACAAGATTGCTAGCAACAACATATAGCATTCAAAGTATGCAGATGTTTTTGTGCTCGGAATAATTTTGTTTTGTTTTAAGCATTCATTAGCTGAATACTGACATTCCTGGTGAGGGCAACTTTTATGTTTTTCCCTAATTGCCCTTAATAAGCTTTCTCCTTCAAGCTTTTTGTCATTACAAGGCGAGAAAAACTTGAATTTATGTAGAGTTCTTTGTTGTGTCGGGTAATGGTCCTGATCAGGTTCTGATTCATGCCACAATGGCTTCTGCTACTCTCACCTCAAAGATGTCAGACAATGACGATCTCCAACAAGAGGAAATCTAGCTGTGATGTTCGATAGTATTCCATTTTTGGATTCCTCGCCATCCTGGGAGGTCATCATTGACTAGAAACTGAATGGAACCAGCCATTTAAATGCAGGTCAACAGTTAATAATCAGATGGCAATTAACTCATCTTCTGACTCCCAAAGCTTTCCACCACCTACAAGGCACAAGTCAAGGATGTGATGAAATACTTTCTGCTTGCCTGGATGAGTATGGTTCCAAAAACACTGATGTTGACAGTCGGGAATTCAGCTTACGGTAATCCCATTCGATGTCAAGTGGAGGTGGTTAGTTTCTCTCTTGTTGGAGTAGGTTGGAAAAGGCCTGACACTTGTTTGATGCAAATGCTATTTGCCACTTATCAGCCCAAGTCTGGATGCAACCCAGGTTTAGCTGCATTTGGACACAATACAGTTGAGATACTCAAGTGGGACTCAAAGTTTGCTGGATGTAGCTTTAGCCTGCGAGATGCGAGACTTTTATTCTAGTGGTCGGTAATTGATCATGGAGTAAAGCTTAACAACAAGCTACATGGCCAAATGATGAATTTGAAAGAGGTGATGATATCAAAGTGGATCTGGAACCACTGAAGTGAATGGCATTAGCATTTAATTCGGGGACAGAAGATGAGTTGAGGGACCTGGGTGTATATTTGCATAAATCATTGTACAAACGACATTTGGATAAGTAGGAAAGGTTTGGAAGGATATGGGCCAAGTGTAGGAAGGTGGGACTGGTTAGGTTTGGGTTTATGTTTGGCATGGACTGGTTGGACCAAAGGTTCTGAGTCCATGGTGTATGACTCTATAAAAGATGCTGAACATTGTGTGATCATGAGCGAACATTTCCATCTCTGATTTTATGATGGCTGCAAGGTCATTCGCGGTGGATTTCAAGAAGGTTGAGCTTAGGACATCAGCAGCAATGTCCTGGAACTGAAAGGATTGACCTCCAACAACCAAAACTACATTCTTATGGATATGATTACAACTTGTGAATGTTTTCCATTAACTCCAATTTTGTTGATCCTCCTTGATTCCATGCTGCCTTCGTGTTCAGGCCAGTCAATCTCACTTTACCACTGGAATTCTATATTTCTAGCAATAATGGAATGAAGTAATCAGATCAGGAGCTGAGAGGCCATGATAGAGCTTAACACAGCGAGCGGGTTATTGCTTAGAAAGCGCTGCATGATAGCACTGTTGACAATACTTCCCATCACTTTGCTAGTGATCAAAGTAGAATAATGTCATGACAATTAGCTGCTCTGCATTTTGTAGTCAGGGCATACATAGGCAATTTTAAACATTGCGAAGCAGATGCCAGTGTTGTAAATGAATTGGCTCAGCATGACTAGAACAGCTAATTCTACTTTCAGTGGTATTGAAGGGGTATAATTTCCTCTCTCTGAAAATGTTGTTCAACATTTCCAGATTTTTTTTATTTTTAACTCCTCCCAATACAACACTGATGGACTGTGTCGACCATATATCCCAATTTCCAGAGTGGGATTTGAACTTATGGCCTTCTAATTCATAACTAAGAGAGATGCTATTGAGCCAATGCTGCTGTTATTGAAAAGAAAATTCAACTTTTTTTCCAAACATCATCAGGATTGGATTATAGCTATTTTTCTGTTGTTAATTTAATGTGCATCATTTCTTTTAGTTAGTTCTGCTGATGTTTTTGACATGCTTTATTAGGTAAGATATGTGTATATGTTTCATATGATCAAGTTGGCAATTGATAGTTCTATTTGTTCAGGGTGTTTTAGTTCTCACACTGGTATGACACCACTCTCCTTCAGAACAAAAAGCCCTATTCTGACGAAGTCATATTGAACCCAGAAACACAGAAACATAGAAAATAGATGCAGGAGTAGGTCATTTGGTTCAATATGAACATTGACTGTCATTCTCTCCACAGATGCTGCTAAGCCTGCTGACTTTCTCCAGAGCTCTCTGTTTCTGTTTCAGACTTCCAGCATCTGCAATTCTTTATTTTATCTCATTGGTTAATTGTTTTGCACGGAATAAGGAATTCATACATTAATCTAACTGGCTGAAAAATCACATCAACAATTTATCATCGTGATTTCATGTACAGATCAAATATTTCAAAATAATGACATTCAATTTGGTTATGTTCAGTTTGGCAGCTGACTATAAATTGAAATAAGAACACTGCAATATTTTCCACTTGGATGAGCTAAAATGTGTTGGAAACTGACAGTCATGTAATTAAATAGACTAGATTGATCACATTTTCCTGAAAAGTATATACATAGACTATTGCATTTTAGATACTGCTCTTTATAATATTAATGGTGTGTTGATGCATTATGACATGATGTTGTGACATCAGCATACCCACAGAGAACAATGCCAATGACCATATAAGCACATTAAATGGATAGATCTTTAGTTTTTGGAGATATTATAAAATGAATGATAACCAGCTGGTAGTATTGCTTGGGCTTATCGAAACCTTTTGTTTTCAATTAAAGTAGCAAAACTGTCAGAGCAATTGAATAATTAGCTGCAGCAGATCAATGACCAGCATCTGAAATTGATCAAGAAAATATCAGAACACAAAGCGACAGTTATGCTGTATTGATCAAACCAGTCATGTGTTTCAGAAAAATATGTTAAAAGATTTCGAAAATTGTAGAATGGTGAGCGCCCAGAAAGTCATTTTGCCAATCAAGTACATGTCAATTTCCAGCTGGCACCATTGTCCCACTTCTTCCCTGCAACTTTGCAATTGTTTAGTTACAATTCAGGTGATCCAGTTCTCTTTCAAAAGCGTTTCAGAGATAGTAGGAACTGCAGACGCTGGAGAATCTGAGACAACAAGGTGTAGAGCTGAATGGACACTGCAGGCCAAGCAGCACCAGAGGAGCAGGAAAGCTTGATGTTTCAGGCCTAGACCCTTCTTCAGAAACGGAGGAGGGTAAGAGGTTTTTGAAACAAATAGGGAGAGAGGAGGAGGCGGACAGAAGATGGATAGAGGAGAAGATAGGTGGAAGGGAGACAGGCAGGTCAAAGAGGTGGGGTAAGAGCCAGTAAAGGTCAGTGTAGAAGGGGAGTTAGGGAGGAGATAGGTCAGTTCAGGGAGGATGGACAGGTCAAGGGGGTGGGATGAGGTTTTAGGTAGGAGATGTGGGTGGGGCTTGAGGTGGGAGGAAGGGACAGTTGGCAGGAAGGACAGATTAGGGAGGCAGGGACGAGCTGGGCTGGTTTTGTGATGCGGTAGTGGGATGGGAGATTTTGAAGATTGTAAAATCTACATTGATACCATTGGGCTGCACAGGAATATGAGTTGCTGTTCCTGCAACCTTCGGGTAGCATCGTTGTGGCAGTGCAGGAGGCCCAGGATGGACATGACTTCTGAGGAATGGGAGGGGGAGTCGAAATAGTTCGTGACTGGGACGTGCAGTTGTTGAGTGTGACCCGAGCATTATGTGTTCTGCAAAGCGGTCCTCAAGCCTCTGCTTGGTTTCCCCAATGTAGAGGAGGCCACAACGGGAACAGCGGGTGCAGTATATCACATAAGCAGATGTACAGGTGCGCATGTGCTTGATGTGGAAAGTCTTTTTGGGACCTGGTATGGGGGTGAGGGAGGTGGTGAGGTGGCAGACATAGCACTTCCTGTGGTTGCAGGGAAAAGTGCCGGGTGTGGTGGGGCTGGAGGGGAGTGTGGAGCGGACAAGGGAGTCACAGAGACAGTGGTCCCTCCGGAACGCAGGTAAGTGTGTGGAGGGAAAAATGTCTTTGGCGGTGGGGTCAGATTGCAGATGGTGGAAATGTTGGAGGATGACGCATTGGATCCAGAGGTTGGTGGGGTGGTACGCGAGGACAAGGGGGATTTTGTTTTGGCAGTTATTGCTGGGAGGGGGTGTGAGGGTTGAGTTGCGGGAAATGCGGGAGACACGGTCGAGGGCATTCTCAACCACTGAAGGGGGGGCGGTGCGGTCCTTGAAAAATGAAGACATCTGAGATATATGGGAGTGGAATGCCTCATCCTGGGAGTAGATGTTGCCAGGCAACGGAATTGGGAATAGCAGATGGCATTTTTGCAGGAAGGTGGGTGGGAGGAGATGTATTCTAGGTAGCTGTGGGAGTCAGTGGGCTTGATATGGATATCAGTTTCTAGGTGGTTGCCAGAGATGGAGACAGAGATGTCCAGGAAGGAGAGAGAGGTATTGGAGATGGTCCAGGTGAACTTCAGGTTGGGATGGAGGGTGTTGGTGAAGTGGATGAACTGTTCGAGCTCCTCGTGGGAGCATGAGGCAGTGCTGATACAGTCATAAATGTAACGGAGGAAGAGGTGGGGTTTAGAGCCAGTGTAGGTACAGAAGAGGGATTGTTCCACATAACCTAAAAAGAGACAGGCATAACTTGGACCCATGCGGGTACCCATGGTTACCTCCTTTGTCTGTAGGAAGTGGGAGGAATTGAAAGATAAGTTATTAAGGGTGAGGGCAAGTTCGGCTAAGTGGATGAGGGTGTCAGTGGAGGGGGACTGGTGAGGCCTGCAAGACAGGAAGACGTGGAGGGCCTTTAGGCCATCTGCATGGGGAATGCACGTGTGTAGGGACTGGATGTACATCGTAAAGGTGAAGTGTTGGGGACCGGGGCATTGGAAGTTCTGGAAGAGGTGGAGGGCGTGGGAGGTGTCGTTTTTCTCGATCTGAAATTAGGACTCTCCTGATGATCACGAAACTGTTGATGAAAAACCCCATTTGGTTCACTAATGCCCTTTAGGGAAGGAAACTGCGTTCTCTACATTGGGTTCCTCTACATTGGGAAAACCAAGCAGAGGCTTGGGGACCACTTTGCAGAACACCTCTGCTCAGTTCACAACAAACAACTGCACCTCCCAGTCGCAAACCATTTCCACTCCCCCTCCCATTCCTCAGACGACATGTCCATCATGGGCCTCCTGCAGTGCCACAATGATGCCACCCGATGGTTGCAGGAACAGCAACTCATATTCCGCTTGGGAACCCTGCAGCCCAATGGCATCAATGTGGTTTTCACAAGCTTCAAAATCTCCCCTTCCCCCACTGCATCACAAAACCAGCCCAGCTTGTCCCCTCCCCCGACTGCATCCCAAAACCAGTCCAGCCTGTCTCTGCTTCCCTAACCTGTTCTTCCTCTCACCCATCCCTTCCTCCCACCTCAAGCTGCACCTCCATTTCCTGCCTACCACCTCATCCCGCCTCCTTGACCTGTCCATCTTCCCTGGACTGACCTATCCCCTCCCTACCTCCCCACCTATACTCTTTCCACCTCTCTTCTTTACTCTCCATCTTCGGTCCGCCTCCCCCTCTCTCCCTATTTATTCCAGAACCCTCACCACATCCCCCTCTCTGATGAAGGGTCTAGGCCCGAAATGTCAGCTTTTGTGCTCCTGAGATGCTGCTTGGTCTGCTGTGTTCATCCAGCCTCACACTTTATTATCTTGGATTCTCCAGCATCTGCAGTTTCCATTATCACTGAAACTGTGTTCCTCACCTGGTCTGGCATCCATGTAATTCCAGACCCTCTGCAATGTGGTTGACTCTTAACTATCCTCATAAATAGCACAACAAGCCACTCAGTTGTACCAACCTCTAGAAATTCTCACAACATGGCTCGCCTCCATGGTTGAGTTTCCTCTTAAAGAACACTAGGGATAGGCAATAAACTCTGGCCCTGCCAGCAATGCCCAAATCTCACAACTGAATATCAAAAAAACTCAGGCTAAATTGCACTATTTCCATAGCGGGAAAAGTTCAATACCTTAAGTTTTTAATGATTTTTGCACTATCCGTCTCAATTAAACAGAAAGTCTTGAAATAATATAGCATGATTCGTCACTTCAAAATGCTCCAAAACATGTAACAGTCAATTCAATGTTTCTGAAGTTTGGTGAATGTTATAATGTAAAAAAAAACCCGACAGGTCGCTTCCATGCTGCAAGGTCCAACAACAGATATGTGATAATGATCAGGTAAAAGTGTTTCTGCGATAGGTATTGAAGCAGAAAAGCCAACAGTGGATATTGGTTCTTCGTTGAAATAGTTGCATAAAATCTTTCATACCCTGACGTAATCGATAGTGTCTCAGTTCAGCACTTTAAGCAAAAGATAGGGCCTCTTGATTTCTGGCATGCTTGTTCTGATATTTGTATTCAAGGCTGGAGTGGAATATGAACACACAAGTTGCAAACTCAGAGACAGAGGTCCTGCCAGCTGCACCCCAGCTGACATTGACTAATTGTTGCTTATACTGTCACAATTAAAATTTATTGTTGGGCTTAAACTTCTTCAGCACTGTTATAATGTTCTGCGCTATCTCAGCCTTAAATATACACAAGGACATTACCCCGACAGTTCTCTGTGGCGAGGAGTTTCAAAAGCTCTCAACCCTCTGAGAGAAGAAATTCCACCCTGTCTGAGTCTTGGATTGGTGCTTGTTCTGAACAGTAGGGTGACATCAGCCATAGCTTTAGTGGGTATGCATTATATCACCTACACTCCACCCTGATGGGAGTCACATTCATGTGATCAAATTGCGCAAAGTAGAGTGCCTTGATATTTCAAACACCTCCATCGTGGCCTACATCAATAATCAATAATGTGACCGCTGAACTGATTGTATGAACTCACTTGCATGATGTTGCACGCATGAGCAGCTCCTGCCTGAGGCAAACTCTTTGCATAAAATCTGAAGGTTGTGTCTACCTTCATGGTCACTGATGAACAGCAAATGCATCCGAAGTTCCTCTTTTAGCAATTCACAGTAACAGCTGAAGATTATTTGCTGAAGTGCAGCTTGTTGACACAACTGCCCTGACAACTGGAAAGGTGCCCAAGATTCTGTGGGGTGGTAACTGTCCTTCTTAATGAATCATGGTGTATGCTACTGACATGTTCTTGTTCTTTCTGTGCTATTAAACCTAGTGGAAAAGACATTTTTTTTAAAATGAGGGAAAGGCTTTGCAAAAACTTACTAGATTTTATTTTTCCACTTCCTCAGGTGCAGTTATGTTTCTTGGTGAGCATTGGCCTGTAGCAGAATAGAAAGTGTGCCTTCCTATTTTTCAGAACAAATGAACATGATGTGTGATTGTAGAGGTGCAGATAAGGAATAACAAATGAATATGTTCTGAAGAATAGATCTCTGTACCTGAAACGTTAACTCTTCTTTCTCTCCACAGATGCTGCCAGATTTGTTGCATTTCTCCATCAATTTCTTGTTTTTCTTTTGAGTGAATCATTGGGACCCGTTCGCGGATAAAGATTTTTCAGCTGAAGTAAACCTTTCCTTTTAACCTATCAGCACTGAGTGCCGAAGGTTAGCCTTAATATATTGTTTCTTCCCAATTTGTGTAAAGGAGCCTTCACAAGTTGGTTTGAAGGGAATTAAAAACCGAAACAACTGCTGTAAATCAGGAACATAAACAAAAGTTGCTGGAAAAGCTCATCAAATTTGGCAGCGTCTGTGAAGAAAAATCAAAGTTAATGCTTCGGGTCCTCTGAACTGATTCTGAGGAAGGGACTCTGGATCTGAGACGTCAACTCTGATTTTTCTTCACAGAGGCAGCCAGACCTGCTGAACTTTTCCAGCAACTTCAGTTTTTGTTCTTGAAGTCAAGGGATATTCCCATGACAATGTATTAGCTTGAAAGGGTTAACCTTAATGAAGACACCTAAGAGTTGAGCACAGGACCGTGGAAATAATCCTTAAGCAGTTTGCTTTGGAAATTCTTCCAAATTATTCTAGGGTTACTGGTGAGGTGGGGTGCTTGATCTTGTAATGTTAAAAGCACAAACAACATTATTTTTACTCTGGTCCGATACAACCTCACGGTTCTTATTTTGGAATGGAAAAACAATGGCCTCATCTGAAATACCAATATCTAATAGTCTGTGGTAAAGTCCTTGCTTACATATTGCCAATAATGCAGCCAAACTCCACAAAAACCACAAGTGAACAGTTGTTGGCATCTGTATTATATAGTTAATTCAATCTTCACTGAAAATTCTAGATAAATGGAACTAGTTACACATGGCATTGATCAAAGCCAACACTTGAATGGCAGGAGCAAAGTACTATATCTATTGAGGTCAGCTGTCTCTTTGATGCCTGACACAGTGATTCTAAATCTTGTGACCTCGTTGCAAAGCATAATCCACTTCTGAGTGTTACAGCAGAAATTTACTGTTAAGCATGCCTTAATAGAAATCCTCATTTCATCAGACTAGAATGGCAGCCAGTCTCCAAGTGAACATTGAAAGCATTCTAGATTTTGGTTTTGAAAGTCTGGAAAATGAGAGAATAAATGATGCATTACTTGGTAGGATTATACAGAAAATGAAACTGGTGGACCAAAATATCTTTATTGCTATACTTCCGAAGGCCAGGAGTCAACTTAACCTAAGTGTTAAGCCGACAAGAAAGAAATCAAAGCATGCCATAAACATAACCACGTTGGTTGTCAGATTATAAATCCACATAAAATTTTAATGATTTTTTTTCAAACTATTGTCAATTGCTGTCAATTACATCATGTACCATATTCATGAGCATCAGGGATTCCAGTAATATTTTATGTTCCATGAATAACTGTGTAATTACAGAGTAAAAGCAGAGTAATTACAATATTATATCATATTAATATACATTTGATGTCAATATTATATTTCATATCAAAGAAATTGTGAGCCAGCATGAATTATGAGGCATACTTGAAAGGTTCTAAAGTTCCATACTGAGGAGTGAAGTGTCGGTAGCTTTTAAGCTTACTGTGGGATATTAAGAAAGTGATTTTGAGAATTCCACTGTTTGTACTCTGGTTGAAAATGTGACAGCTACTGTGTGCCACATTTCCTCAGGAAATTTAATATGCAACTTTCTTGTGATTGCAGGAATTTCGAGGAATGGGGAGGTGGTGGTGGTGTGGGGGATAGTATGGGGAGCGAGATCTCATAGAAACATATAAAATCCTGATGGGACTTGACAGGCTAGATGTGGGAATAATGTTCCCGATGTTGGGTAAGTCCAGAAATAGAGGCAACAGTCTAAGAATAAGAGGTAATCCATTCAGGTCTGAGAAGACGAAGAATTTTGTCATTCAGAGGGTTGTGAACCTGTGGAATTCTCTCCCACAAGAAGCTGTTGGGGCCAGTTCATTAGATATAATCAAGAGGGAGCTGTACATGACTCTAGCAGCTAAAGGGACCAAAGGGTATGGAGAGAACGTAGGAGTGGGATATTGAAATAGTTTGATCAGACATGATCATATTGTATGGTGGTGCAAGCTTGAAGGGTCAAATGGTCTACCCCATCTATTTTCTGTATTTCTGTTACTGAGGAGCTGTACAAATTAACTGGTGATTTTAAAGAGCTGACATGGGCAGGATTAGCTTAACGGTCACCTTCTCAACCAGGTCATCACAACATCAAGGCCTGTACTGCACTGTAATGTAATGTTCTATGTTCTAGCATTCTGTGCTTCTATTTTAGACTTGCTTGAAAATAGGACAAGTGGTGGGTTGAAACATAGGGTTTTGTTGGATGTAATTTGGTTTCTGGGGACTATAAAAGGCAAGCAATCATGAGCCAGCCGTGATAATGATGTTTTAACACTTCCCAACAAGTCACTTGACCCATATAAATAGCAAAAAAAAGTTCACCTCCCCATTTATGAAATGTGTGATATTGTTGTGAAATGTCTCTCCATGATGCTTGAAATCACAAGATAAGTGCTGCTGAAATGCAGAGAAACATCAGGGGCTTGTTAAGTACCAGACTCAGAGCAGGATGCTCCTCATTTGCTGTCATCAACCCTATCAAGTTAAAACAAACTGGTGGGACATTGCAGAGGGAGTGACTTATTGTCTGGCTCCCATTTATGCTTCAGCTTTGGTTTCCAGTGATCAAGGAGCTTGATATAGAGCCATACTGTAAATTAGCTTGAAAAGGTTTAATCTCTTTATCTAATGAAAACGTGCAAAAAATGTAATTCCAGCTCACCATACCCCTGTAAATTTTTCACTTCAAATCAATTTTTGTATTTCAAATCAGTGTAGAGGTCACCTGACATTTTTGTGGATTGAAACCAACTCTTTTTCTTGGGATGAAAACAGAGGAACATTAATTTGGAATCACAGCAGGCCAAGGCAGCATCACTGGAGCAGAGAAGTTCACGTTTCTGCAGCTTTCCTGCTCTTCTGATGCTGCCTGGCCTGGTGATTTCCTCCGGCTCCACACCGTGTTATGTATGACTCCAGTATCTGCAGTTCTTACTATTTCTCATGTTAAATCACTGCTTTTTTTTTCCCTGAAACTACTTCCAAAGGGCATTGTCAAATGAAGTGGGTCATTCAAACACAAAAGATAGTGCCTGCCTCGAATTCGCAAGATGCGTAACATACAGCAAAGAATGTACAATCAATATAAACATCTTCCTTCTTTGGAGTGGAATGTGAAATCATAAAAACTCATGTGATGAGACAGGCACAGTTTCTGTCTGCTTCTAAATTAACGAAACTAGATGCCAGTGCAAGAATGCCACAGATAGTTGTTAAACTAGATGCACATCAGCTGAACAGCCAAGGTGCTTAGATATGAGCCTAAAATTTGCTAAGTTTGCTGAAATGAAATTAATTAAATTGAAATTTTTGTAACCTCTTGAAATGTCTTTTGCTCAGTGCGTGTGTTTTGTTTTGCTGTATTTTACAATATTTCTGACCATTATTTCTCTATAGTAAGGATGATTCCACTCCATGATAAATAATTGATCTTATACTTGAAGCACTGAAACAAAAGTTAATGAAACCTCAAAATGTCCTCTGTCATAAAACTGGGCATGTTAACCCATTTTCACTCCCTTCAGAATCTGCTTTCAGAACCATACGGAGAAGACTTTCATTTTGTCTGACTGGATCAAACAAACTCAAGGGTTTGATAGACAGAACGGAGAACTTTAAACATGCTCAGTATCAGAACCGCACCAGAAGGGCAAGACAGGAGAAAGCTGAAATATTAAATAGAAAACAAAGCCCAATCATTAAGAGTGTAATTATTTGCGTTCAAAAAAAACATAATGGAATTTAGTTTGACGGATTAACCCAATCTGAAGAGATGGGTCGATCATGACAATATTTGATTGAGGTCCATGCCTCAGATTTGGTCATAATCCATAATTAATATCCCCAAGGTTTTCCTGAGGTTGGGAAAATCTATTCTAAAAGGAAACATCATTCTCTTGATCCAGAAGGTACATGATTAGCACCATTTATGGGTCAAGATGAGTTGAAAATTTCCTCAACTCTCCTAAGCCCCACGCTGGCTCCTCAAGTGGACCTGTTACAATCTGTCTCCCATACATGATCAATGTTATCCGTAATGCCTACCCACAACCCTGTCTTTCATCATGCTCCCTCAATCCAAACTCTCTCCTTCCTTTTTGCCATCCTCCAAACACCAACTCCTGACCTGCTCAGTTGCTGGAGATTGCCTTAGCCATCTTCAGCTCATGCCTCGCACTACAGATTTTCCCACCTGGAACTTCAATTTGGTTGGCAGCTGGGTAGAATTTGAAGTAAAGATTTTCTAATGCAGACCTCAATTTCTGGTTTTCAATTCCTTCAGCTGCTGACAAACTCCTCTCCTCTCTCTGTCACATCATAAATATTTGATCTTGTGATTTTAAGGGGCATGCATTAGTTCATCATTAACATGTTTTACTTAAAAAAATCAAATGATGCCTGACTGAATAAATTTTTCATTTCTTGTTTTTTTCTGATTGCAAACATTGTCTCAGACAGCATCATTTTGTTTTTTTTATATATACTTGGGATTGGGGCAACAATCTTAATCTGTAAAAAAGCATGATTTTCATTGATCATGATTATAAAAGGTAGGTAAATAAAAAGATAAGAAATGTCACCCCATGGAAAGCACACAGATAGCACACTTTGGTGCTTTGTAACTGACAATTTGTGTGAGAAGCAAGCAGATAAACTTTAATTACAGTTTCTAAAAAATGTCTCAGAAATCTAACAAGCAGACAGGTTTGGTTCTCATAGAACAAATGCGAAAATTGGTTTGACTGAATTAATTCAGCACAGAAAAACAAAGAATTTGGTGTTATGACAACTGAAATACCCTGAACACAGATTGTGAGGTGCAGCTGAGATTAAAGTGGATTTTAAAACAGCTCATTTTTTGACTCCCATATATGTTTCTTTAGAAGTTCACGTGTCCTGTCATAGGTGCTGCACTACAGGCTGGAAGCACTTTCATCAGGCATGGTGTGTTTAAAACCACTGAGCAGACAAACTTGCTTCTCTGAGGATTTACAACAAATTGTTGGTTTAACGCTCGATGGGCAAAACTCCACACATGAAACTCGTCAGGGAACTCACAAAAGAAAAGCCAGCCACAGCTCACACAACCTTGAGGCTGTTTACTTGCCATTTTTAAGATCCATTGCAAGTGAGGAAATTGAAAGATGCAGTGGTGTGAATAACCCAACTTAAAATAAACAGGTGAATGCTTCAAGAAGAATAATCTGTGCAGGAATGAAGCATGAATGTATTAAACAATTCATATGTGGATTTGGCCGATTGCATAAAATACACTGTACAGAAGCTTCAGCAATCATTGCATTACCTAGAAATCTACTGAGGAGAAACAAACAGCCGAGTGATAAAAATATATTATTTTGATTCACTAAACACTGCCACTTAACATGAGGCACAAAATGACTCTAAGTTCAGAATTTCAAATGCTGGCACAAAGAGATATCACATCTGTGTATTTAATATTATCCTTTATGATCAAACTCTCAAGATACATTATGAATTACTTGAGGATAGGCATGTGATATTACGTTGGCAAACGTGGCTGCCATTCGAAGCGCAAACCATTTTATAAATAACCATAAGGAGAACATTCAGATACATTAATCTACTCTGCCAAAGCAGCAGAAGAACTTTGTTTTTGTTTAGACAGTGACATGAGATTGTCAATGCTCAGTGAATCACTGGAACAGGATTATACATTTCAATATTGAGTGCATTTGTACAGATATTAATGTAATACAGTCTAGTTCTACGATAGCGGACAATTGTTAAAATCTCTACAACATAACGGCCAGTTTCACCAATGAGTTTCCAAAATGAAAGCATATTTAGATGACTCATCAAGAAGATTTAAAGCTGTGAATTAAAAATAAGGGACAAAATATGAATTGGGTGTAATATTCTTCTTGTTTGCTGCAAGACCAGTTCTTATAAAATAACCTTAATAACATGAGTTGATTATCCTTTATAGCATCGCTCAAAATTTGACTAAATTCTTTCATATGATTTATTAAGGTACTTCAATAGAAGGGATACATAGTTTCTAGACGACCCTCAATATAATGCTACTTGGAAGGTTTTTGCAAAGATGGAAAACTAAGGAATTAAGAGGGAATTATGCTAATAGAAAAATTAGCTTAGAAGTGGAAGCAATGCATGTTGGTGGTGACAGATATTTGATCTTCAAATGGCGATTAGGTTTGCATTACTGTTTCCTAAGCACCCTTTCCAATTTTTAATGATTTCTGTTATGAATGGCTTAAACTCAGGAGCTGGGAGCAGTGTTAGAATAGAATCCTTACAGGCCCTTCACCCCAACAAGTCCACACCAACCCTTGGAGCAGTCCACCAGTCCCATCCCCCTATAACCCTCAGACCCCTGAACACGATGGGCATTTTAGCATGGCCAATCCACACCCAGACTCATTCCCCTATAACTCACATAATCTACATGTCACTGAACACCACAGGCAATTCAGCATGGCCAATCCACCCAGCCTGCGCATCTTTGGACTATGGAAGGAAACCAGAGCACCAGGAGGAAACCTGCACAGACATGGGGAGAACATGCAAACTCCACACAGTCACCTGAGGCTGGAATTGAACCTGGGTCCCTGGCACTGTGAGGCTGCAGTGCTAACCACTGAGCCACTGTGCTGCCCCTAAAGTTTTTCCCCTGTTATATAGTTAGTACATAACAAAAAACTTAGGAAACCGATGCATCATGATGAGGATACCTGCAGGCCTCTGAGTGTTGTTGATATTATGGTAAAGTGGACAGAAGTATGCTAAGTGGAGTTCAATACCATAAGTGAAACAATTTTGAAAAACATAGATAAGCAAACAAATGTTGCTATGCATATGTCGATAAAATTATTGGAAAAAAATTATATGGGTTTATGAATAGGAAAATAGAGTATAAAAGCAAATTTGTCATGTCAAAGAAGATCACTGATTAGATCTCAGATGAATTCCTATGAACATTTCTCAGCAAACCACTTCAACTCAGATGTGAAAAAAGCTTTTCAATCATGCAGAGAAGGTCCATAAGAGAGTCTAATTGTAAGGAGAAGCGGTAAATGTTAGGTCTGTTACTTTTGGAACTCAGATTCTTAAGCAATGACGTAAAGCAAGTTTTAAAGAGAAGTTTTAATGTTTTAATAAGAAGTTCTGATCATCTAGACAGAAATATTATTCCTGCAATAAGCGTGCCAGCAACCAAACATAATAATTTGAAAATGTTTGGCAAATGCTTCATGAGGAGATGAATAAAAAAATTTGTATGTATTTACAAAGAGTGCCAGAAGAATTGGACTGACATAGCAGAATCTTCCAGTCCCACAGGTAGCAAGTCTCAAGCAGGGAAGGTAATGATTGAGAGAGATAATGGGAACTGCAGATGCTGGAGAATCCAAGATAACAAAGTGTGGAGCTGGATGAACACAGCAGGCCAAGCAGCATCTCAGGAGCATTCTCCCCATGTCTGTGCAGGTTTCTTCCTGGTGCTCTGGTTTCCTTCCACAGTCCAAGGATGCGCAGGCTGGGTGGATTGGCCATGCTGAATTGCCTGTGGTGTTCAGTGACAAATAGATTATGTGAGTTATAGGGGAATGAGTCTGGGTGTGGATTGGCCATGCTAAAATGCCCATTGTGTTCAGGGGTCTGAGGGTTATGGGGGATGGGACTGGTGGAATGCTCTGATGAAGGGTCTAGGCCCGAAACATCAGCTTTTGTGCTCCTGAGATGCTGCTTGGCCTGCTGTGTTCATCCAGCTTCACACTTTATTATCAAGGTAATAATTGAGGTGGCTTTGTAGTGTTCCAGAACACTGCTGCTTTCTTATCTCTGCCTGAATTAAGTTCTGGCTGGGATAGCCTACGTGCCACTTTCTTGCCTCACTGGCTGCGGAGGTTCCTACATCATCAATTAATAACCGATAGAGCGCCTATTCCCATCTGGGATGAAATTATCTCTGCTCCAAGTGGAATGAAAAAGAATCAGTCCCACTGACTGATAACCCAGTGCAGGAAAGCTGTCAACCGGAAGAAGGCAGGGATATTCCCTTAGTGATAATGGGAACTGCAGATGCTGGAGAATCCAAGATAATAAAATGTGAGGCTGGATGAACACAGTAGGCCCAGCAGCATCTCAGGAGCACAAAAGCTGACGTTTCGGGCCTGGACCCTTCATCAGAGAGGGGGATGGGGAGAGGGCTCTGGAATAAATAGGGAGAGGGGGGAGGCGGACCGAAGATGGAGAGAAAAGAAGATAGGTGAAGAGGAGAGTATAGGTGGGGAGGTAGGGAGGGGATAGGTCAGTCCAGGGAAGACGGACAGGTCAAGGAGGTGGGATGAAGTTAGTAGGTAGGAGATGGAGGTGCGGCTTGAGGTGGGTGGAAGGGATGGGTGAGAGGAAGAACAGGTTAGGGAGGCAGGGACAGGCTGGACTGGTTTTGGGATGCAGTGGGTGGGGGGGGGAAGAGCTGGGCTGGTTGTGTGGTGCAGTGGGGAGAGGGGGCGAACTGGGCTGGTTTTGGGATGCAGTGGGGGAAGGGGAGATTTTGAAGCTGGTGAAGTCCACATTGATACCATTGGGCAGCAGGGTTCCCAAGCGGAATATGAGTTGCAGTTCCTGCAACCTTCGGGTGGCATCATTGTGGCACTGAAGGAGGCCCATGATGGACATGTCATCTAAAGAATGGGAGGGGGAGTGGAAATGGTTTGCGACTGGGAGGTGCAGTTGTTTATTGCAAACCGAGCGGAGGTGTTCTGCAAAGCGGTCCCCAAGCCTCTGCTTGGTTTCCCCAATGTAGAGGAAGCCGCACCGGGTACAGTGGATGCAGTATACCACATTGGCAGATGTGCAGGTGAACCTCTGCTTAATATGGAAATTCATCTTGGGGCCTGGGATAGGGGTGAGGGAGGAGGTGTGGGGGCAAGTGTAGCTTGATCTGCGCTAATTTGCACATGATTGGGAGACTAGAGACCAGGAGTAGCGCAGTATCATAAAGTCATAGAGATGCAAGGCATGGAAGCAGGCCCTTCGATCCAACTCAACCATACTGACCAGACATCTTTAATTAATGTAGTCTCATTTCTCAGCATTTGGGGTGGCATGCTGGCTCTGTGGCTAGCACTGCTGCCTCACAGCACCAGGGACCTGGGTTTGATTCCAGCCTTGGGTGACTGTCTATGTGAAGTTTGCACATTTTGCCCATGTCTGCATCAGTTTCCTCTAGGTGCTCCAGTTTCCTCTCACAGTCCAAAGAAGTGCAGGGTAGGTGAATCAGCCATGCTAAACTGCCCACAGTGTTCCAAGATGTGTAGGTTAGTTGGGCTATGAGAGATGGGTCTGGGTGGGATGTTCTGAGGGGCAGTGTGGACTTCTTGAGCCAAAGGACCAATTTCCACGCTGTAGGGATTCTATGATTTTGGCCCATACAATTCTCAAGAATTCCAACTCATGTACCCATCAAGATACTTTTCTAAATGTTGCAATTGTACCAGCCTCCACCACCTCCTGTGGCAGCTCATTCCATACACACGCCATCCTCAGCGTGTGCACAAAAAAGACATCCCTTAGGTTCCTTTTAAAGCTTTCCTCTCTCACTTTAAACCTAAGTCTTCTAGTTTCAGAGGCCCTACCATGGGGAAAACATCTTGGTTATTCGTTCTGTACATGCCCCTCATGATCTTATGAACCACTGCTACTTCAGTGAAAATAGCCCCAGCCTATTCAGCCTGAATCTGTAGCTCAGTGATTAGCACTGCTGCCTCACAGCATTAGGGACGCAGGCTTGATTTCACCTTCGAGTGACTGTCTGTGTTTGCATATTCTCCGTGTGTCTGCAGGGGTTTTGTCTGGGCTCTCCTGTTTCCTCTCTCAGCCTAACAATATGAAGGTTAAGTGAATTGGCCTAACTAAATTGCCCATATTGTTCAGAATGTGCAGACTATGTGGATTTGCCATGGGAAATGCAGGGTTACAGAGGCAGGGTACGGTGGCTAGGTCTGGGTAGGATGTTCTTCAGAGAGTCAGTGTGGACACAATGGGCCAAATGGCTTGCTTTCACACTAGGTATACTATGACTCCAGACATAAAGCAATGGAGTAACCATTGATCAACACTTTCCGTCATTTTTTTCTGAATCCCTGCCACCCCCCTGTGTCGTGCAATCCAGAAACCCATATCCTCCCAACTTCCACAAAGGATTTACCGGGTTTTCACCTTGTTGGTTTGATCTACTAATAGGAGCTACAGCCCCAACAGCTGTTTGACCGGCAGCTCTCACCGAACAAGGCCTTTGCCCCCAGGAACTTCACTTTTAAAAAAGGCTGCTGCCTACCAACATCCCTAATTTGAGGAAGATGAGGCAGACATTGCTCTGAAAAGTGAGCTTGATGTCTTGCCAGCTATTCACCAAGTAAGCAAGACACCTGATGGAGATAGAAGGTTACCATTCAAAATTTTGATGCCAAAGTTGGGTTGCAATTTGGATGATCACTAAGCCTGTGTTTATCTTCTTGATTGATTGTGCAACCAAGCAAGTCAGATCGGAAATGAGATCTGCAGATGACACAGAGCTATGCGGAGGGGATAACAAGAACAATACTGAGTACCTGGAGAATGGGAGAAAACTGGAAAACATTTGAAGCAATGTCGATCAAATATGCAATGTATGGACTGTCTTCTGGAGTCAAGGGAAGAGGATGAGCATGCATTTATAAGAATTGTGGGATGAAGGATTAAACTTTTTGAGAAAGTGAACAATTTGATGTAGCTGGTGACAATGGGGGAAAAAGATGGAAGAACGGACAAGGAACTTAATAGAGGATTAGCTCTGATTGGGATAATTGGAACAAGTGCAGTAGACTGTGATTTTACAGAAAAAAAAATCACTAAAACTGAAAGAAACTACATGGCCATTATGGGACCAGCCTTGATACATAATGTAGCAATGAAGACAACATCAGGAGGACAGGAATATTGAATGGATGGTAATAAGATACAGATATGGAGATGAATATGTCGAATGATGAGAAAGGTCAAGATCAGTGAAGATTATGAGCACATTTAGCAGATTGAAAATGAGATTTTTGGAAAGAGACAGAGAGAGAATGTGGTGAGGTGAGTGGGGAGATGGGCCTGCCAGGAAGAGGAGAAAGACAATAGGGAAAGACACAGTTGCCAGAGACTTCAATACAGCAGAACTGAAAGAGGAATAGGCAACTGACAGGAGGAGACAGAGAGAGATCAAACAGCCCAACCAACCTCAGGTAAAACGGGAGACAAGAATAAAACATTGTCAGGATTTAGAAAGGCCCATTTGAAAAGGTGATTCGACATACAATTTTATAACGACTAGAACATGACGATGAGGAATTTACTGAGCTACAGACAAAATGAGGAAGTTAGCTAAATATGATTGCTCTTTCAAAGATGTAACAAATAACGGCCTCACTCTGTACCGTAAACTGCCGTGATACCTAATTGTAACTGCATTGGAGACTAAAACTGATGCAAATCCTGTATTTGACATCATGTTTTGTGCCAAACTAAGTTTACAATTGATCAAAAAGTAAAATATTCTGTCAAGTTTGCAAAGAGATTAGGGTAAGGAAGCAGGTCTTGATTCCAAAGATGACTGAAGGTGTCAGGACTGGTGACAAGGCCAATTGATAAAGCATAAGGTATCCTTGGCTTTGTTATCAGTGACAGAGTACAAGAGCAGGGAGATAGTGTTGAAGTTGTATAAAGCACTTGTTAGATCTCAGCTGGAATATTGTGTGCTGCTGTGGGCACTGCATTATAGGAAAGACATGAATGTGTTGGACAGGGCACAGTAATGATGATAGATTGAAGAAGTTGGGACTGTTTTCCTTGAAGGTAAGAAGGCTGACAGGTGATTTGACAGAGGTTTTCAAAATTATGAGTGGGCTGAACAGATTCGATAGAGAGAAGCTTTTTTCCTCTCATAAAAAGAACATAAACAAACAGGCATAAATTTAAAGTGATGTGCAAAAGGAGGAAGGGTGTTGGGAAAAAAAAACACTTACAAAGCAAGTCGTTAGGGTATGGAATGCATTGCTTGGAAATGTGGAGGGAGGTAGGTTCAATTGAGGTATTCAAGAGGGCATTGGATAATTAGTTAGAAATAATGTGTAAGGGTTTAGGGGAAGAGAGGGAGATTGGCACTAGGTAATCAGGCTCATTTGAAAAGCCAGTGCAGGCAAACTGGCTGAATAGTTTCCTTCTGTGCCATAATACATCTGAGATTATCCGAACCTTACATTGTTGAGAGTAATCTGGTCCACACTGGCAGTGTAGTCAACTGACCCCCAGGGAGTTGCTGTAACTGCATACCCCTTTTACATTCATGTTGTAGTCGGGAGCTATAGCTAGTGATGGTTGAGATTCCAATTTCTTCCCATCACACAGCAGATCAGGAATCTCTCCCTCTTCTACTACTTATTACTGGTAAATGTTGGGAGAATCTGCAAATAGAGAATCAAACTTGGCCAGATTGTTAACACACCTTCCACACTCATTAAATCTTGGAGTGGTGCTTGAACCTTGATAGTCTGTCCTAGAGGCAGGAATATTATCTACTGGACCACTATTGGATCCTCCTCCATTGCATCTAGCTGTGAATGAATGTTTTGGTCTATTTAATTTATAACTATTTGTGTCTTGGGACAGAAGCAGATACAATATTTATTAGAGATAATGGGAACTGCAGATGCTGGAGATTCCAAGATAATAAAATGTGAGGCTGGATGAACACAGCAGGCCAAGCAGCATCTCAGGAGCACAAAAGCTGACGTTTCGGGCCTAGACCCTTCATCAGAGAGGGGGATGTGGGGAGGGAACTGGAATAAATAGGGAGAGAGGGGGAGGCGGACCGAAGATGGAGAGTAAAGAAGATAGGTGGAGAGGGTGTAGGTGGGGAGGTAGGGAGGGGATAGGTCAGTCCAGGGAAGACGGACAGGTCAAGGAGGTGGGATGAGGTTAGTAGGTAGCGGGGGGTGCGGCTTGGGGTGGGAGGAAGGGATGGGTGAGAGGAAGAACCGGTTAGGGAGGCAGAGACAGGTTGGACTGGTTTTGGGATGCAGTGGGTGGGGGGGAAGAGCTGGGCTGGTTGTGTGGTGCAGTGGGGGGAGGGGATGCACTGGGCTGGTTTAGGGATGCAGTAGGAGAAGGGGAGATTTTGAAACTGGTGAAGTCCACATTGATACCATATGGCTGCAGGGTTCCCAGGCGGAATATGAGTTGCTGTTCCTGCAACCTTCGGGTGGCATCATTGTGGCAGTGCAGGAGGCCCATGATGGACATGTCATCAAGAGAATGGGAGGGGGAGTGGAAATGGTTTGCGACTGGGAGGTGCAGTTGTTTTTTGCGAACAATATTTATTAGCTCTTCTTAATAAAAGGTGGAAGTTACAAAACGTGTATGTACCACCAATACCGAGGATCCACAGACAGTAAATAAGATGCATTGGTTTATACACAGGTTTTCTTTAGAGATTTGAATTCATCAAGCAGATGTTGCACTCTTGAGAGGAGTTAAAAAGGTTTGGGAGAATTTTGTAACCAGAAATTATGCAAAAGTGACCTCTACATTTAATTAATATGCTACTGTTATTTTACAGTACTCTATTAATGTGATGTGGCTATCAATCATATAATAATGTACTTCTTGTGTGACACATTTTTGTCCAGAACTCCCTGGGAGCTGACCAGGCAGAGAGACAAAGAACACAGAGTCAGTTGTCACGCCCAATGTCCTAAATGTGGTTGAATGCAATTGGGAACTTATCTGGATGAATGCAACTGGCATTAACAATAAAAGTCTTGTCTGCTTATCCTTGGATCAGTTGAGGTGTTTCAAGTTGCTAAACACATGTTAAGCAGCAGGAAGGATTCCCAATTAGTACTATTTAATGGGGGTCATTAACTAGTCACATTAGCTGCTGGTTGACCTCTTCTAGCTATTGCTGCACATCTCAAAATATTTGGTGCTTTCCACAGCTGTTTCAAAATATAAAAGTTGAAAGGGAATGGTGTGAGAAATGTTGACTGATGTTTTTATGACCAATGTTTCTGCACAAAGCAATTGTTCTAGGTATTGAGACTCCAGTTGGCCTTCCCTAGGAAGAGTGCATTAAATTGGAGAAGGAACTGATACCACACTGAACAGTACAAGCAGCCAGGAGGTGGCAGAGGAGGCGGAATCAGATTTAAAAAAGAGGACGAGAAAGAGGTAGCATGCCAGAAAGTCCCAGGCTATTTCGCGTGAGATACCAGTAACCAGAACCCTAATTTTCCACTCATCCATCCAAGAAGAACAGCAGTAAAAAGGCACATTCCAAACAAAATTATTCAATGAATTCTTAATCACCCTTGCATATTCACCCAGTGCCTGATTATTAGAACAAAGAACAGTACAACACAGGAACAGGACCTCTGGTCCACCAAATCTGCACCAACACAGGAGGCCTTTCTAAACTAAAAACAAACTTTGTCTTTGCCTGCTTCATACTTCAGTATTCCAGCCTGTTCATGGATCTCTAAAGAAGCTTCTTAAATGTTGTCATTGTATCTGCTTTTTCCACTTACTTTGGCAGCACCTTCCAGACACTTAACACCTGTTGTGTAAAAAAAAACATGGCTCTCACATCTCTTTTAAAATTTCCTCCTTTTACCTTAAAGCAATGTCCCCAAGTAATTGACATTTCAAGACAGAGAAAAGACATCGACTATTCATCCTCTCATTTGTAAACTTCTACCAGGCCAGCCATTAACCTCCAACATACAAGTGAAAACAAATTACATTTGTCCAATCTCTTCTCATAGCTCAAAAACAGGCTGTATTCTGGTTAAACTTTTCTGTACCCTTTCCAAAGCCTCTGCATGCTTCTGGAGGAACACAGCAGGTCAGGCAGTATCAGAGGAGTAGGAACGTTGGTGTTTCATGTCAGGATCCTTCTTCAGAACTGGGGAGTGAGAAGGGAACTGGGAATAAATAGGAGGAGGAGGGGTGGGGCTGGGGTAATGTAGGCAGATAGTGATAGGTGAATGCAGGTAGGGTGTGGTAGGGATTGGTCAGTGAAATGGGTGTGGTGGACTGTTGGGAAAGAAGATGGGCACGTGGTGTCAGGTCAAGGAGGTGAGAGGGAGGATGCATGGAACTGGGGAAAGGTAGGTAGGGTGGTGAAAGATGGATACAGGTAGGGGGTCGTGGGGATTGGTTGGTGGGAAAGGTCAGGCGGATAGGTGGGCAAGAAGATGGACAGATTGTGTCAAGGGTGAGAGGGACAGTTGGATATGGGATGAGGCCGGGCTGGGGGAGATTTTAAAATTGGTGAATTTCATGTTCAGGTCATTGGGTTGTAGGCTCCTGAGGTGGAATATGAGGTGTTCCTCCTCCAGATTGCGTGTGGTTTCATTGTGACACTGCAGGAAGCCCATCAAGGTCATCAAGGGAATGAGAGAAGGAGTTAAAATGGTGAGCAACTGGAGGATTTTGTTGATTATTCTATATAGAATGTAGATGCTCCACGAATCAGTCCCCAAGTTTGCACTTGGTCTCACTGATGTAGATAGGGCTATATTGGGAGCAGCGGCTACAATAGACCAGGTTGATGGATGTACAGGTGAACTGATAGGGAAAGTTTGCTTTGGGCCTTGGATGGAGGTGAGGGGCGAGATGTAGGGACAGGTGTAGCACTTTCTGAGGTTGCAGAGAAAGGTGTCAGGATTGGTGGGGTTGGTGGGGAGTATGGAGCAGACGAGTGAGTTACTGAGAGATAGAGGTTCCTATGAAAGGCAGATAGGGGTGGGGAGGGAAATATCTCTTTGGTCATGGGATCATATTTTCAGTGGCAGAAGTGGTGGAGAATGATATGCTGGATGTGGAAGTTGGTGGGGTGAAAGGTGAGGACCAGGGGGACCCTGCCTTTGTTTTTGTTGGGAGTGATGATGTGCTTGAAGGTGGAAGTGTAAGAAATGCTAGAGATGTGGTTGAGGGCAATTTTGATCACTGGAGAGGGGATGTTGTAATCCTTCAAATCGGAGTACATGTGGGATGTCAGGGAACAGAATCTGGATGTAAGCTGGTTCACTGAGCTTGAAGGTTTGTTCCCAGATGTTTCATCACTTTTTTTTAAATTTGAAAAAATATACTTTATTCGTAAGATGTACAAAAACTAAAACATATTTATACACCTACTGAGTCATGCAAGCCGCTCCGGGTTACCCGGGGGCACGTACACCAACTAAAGGAAAAAAATAAACAAAGAAGAAAAAAAAAGCAAAGAAAATACCCCGGCAGTTGTCAACCTGCACAGTCCCCGTTGGCCCCCTGACCAGTTGGGGAAGGCGCCAGCTGGGCCCAGTTACCAGATAGGGCCCTTTTCACCATTCTGGACGAGGGGTTTCATACCGTGGTCTTTCCCCACCGCGCCTTGGCAGCGGCTGCCCCAAACTTTAGCGCGTCCCTCAGCGTGTAGTCCTGGACCTTGGAGTGTGCCAGACTGCAACATTCGGTCGGGGTCAGTTCTTTCAGCTGGCAGACCAGCAAGTTGCGGGCTGACCAAAGAGCGTCTTTCACCGCATTGATGGTCCTCCAGGCGCAGTTGATGTTGGTCTCAGTGTGCGCCCCGGGAAACAGCCCGTAGAGCACGGAGTCCCGTGTCACGGAGCTGCTCGGGACGAACCTCGACAAATACCACTGCATCCTCCTCCAGGTCTCCTGAGCATAGGCGACTCCAGAAGGAGCTGATCAACAGTCTCGTCCCCCCTGCAGCCACCTCGAGGGCAGCGTGCGGTGGTGCAGATATTCCGGGCATGCATAAAGGATCTCACTGGCAGAGCCCCTCTCACCGCCAGCCAAGCATCGTCCTTGTGCTTGTTTGAAAGTTCTGGCGATGAGGCATTCTGCCAAACGACTTTGGCAGTCTGCGTGGGGAACCACACGACGGGATCCACCCTCTCCTTTTCCCGAAGGGTCTCGAGGATACTACGTGCTGACCACTGCCTGACGGCCTTGTGGTCAAAGGTGTTTCCTTTCAAAAATTTCTCCACGAAGGACAGGTGGTACAGAACGGTCCAAATACTCGGGGCGTTCCGCGGCAACGAGGCCAGGCCCATCCTTCGCAACACCGGGGACAGGTAGAACCTCAGTAAGTAGTGACACTTGGTGTTTGCGTACTGAGGATCTACGCACAGCTTGATGCAGCCGCACACAAAGGTAGCCGTCAGGGTGTGGGTGGTGTTCGGTACGCCCTTTCCCCCATTTTCCAGGTCTTTGTACATGGTGTCCCTGCGGACCCGGTCCATCCTCGACCCCCAAATGAAGTGCAAGATGGCCCGGGTGGCCGCAGAGGCGCAGGTCCAGGGAATAGGCCAGGCCTGCGCCACATACAACAGTACCGAAAGCCCCTCGCACCTGACAACCAGGTTCTTACCTGCGATGGAGGGGGACCGGAGCGTCCACCTGCCCAGCTTCTGCATCAATTTTGTGATACGCTCCTCCCAAGTCCTAGTGCACGCCCCAGCTCCACCGAACCAAACACCCAGCACCTTCAGGTAGTCTGTCCTGACGGTGAACGGGATGAAGGAGTGGTCGTCCCAGTTCCCAAAGAACATGACCTTGCTCTTACCCCTACTGACTTGGGCAGCCGAGGCCAGTTCAAACTGGCCGCAGATGTCCAATAGTCTACTCACCGACCGACGATCGGTATAGAAGATGGCGACATTGTCCATGTACAGGGAGGTCTTGACCTGAAGGCCTCCGCTGCCTGGGATAGTCACGCCCTTCAGGCTCACGTCCTTCCTGATGGATGCGGCGAAGGGCTCCACACAGCCCACGAACAAGGCAGCAGAGAGCGGGCAGCCCTGCCTGACTCCAGATCTGACAGGAAAACTGTCTGATTCCCACCCGTTGATCGAGACTGCGCTAACGATGTTGGTGTAGAGCAGCCGGATCCAATTGCGGATGCCCTCCCCGAACCCCAATTTGGAGAGGACGTCACTCATGTCAGCATGAGAGACCCTGTCGAAGGCCTTCTCCTGGTCCAGGCTGACGAGGCAGGTATCCACCCGCCTGTCCTGTACGTAGGCGATCGTATCCCTGATGAGCGCGAGGCTCTCAGCGATCTTCCTGCCCGGCACAGCACAGGTTTGGTCAGGGTGAATCACCGACTCCAGGACAGACCTGACCCAGTTGGCTATGACCTTGGCCAGGATTTTGTAGTCCACATTCAATAGTGAAATGGGACGCCAATTCTTAATTTCTTCCCTCTCCCCCTTCCTCTTGTAAATGAGGGTGATGCCCTTCCTCATGGACTTGCACATTTCCCCTGCCCGAAGTGCACTATTGTAGACCTCCAGCAGGTCCTGGCCGACCAGGTCCCACAGAGCGGAATATAGGTCGACGGGTAAGCCGTCGCTCCCGGGAGTCCTCTTCCTCTCCAAGGACTTGAGGGCTCTGGTCAACTCGTCCAGGGATATCGGCCGGTCCAGCCACTCCCTCGTGCCGTTGTCTAAGACCTCCATGATAGACGACAGGAACGATTCGGTGGCCGTGCTGTCCGTGGGTTTCGTGTCGTACAGTCCGGCATAGAAGGATCTGCTGATCCTCAAAATGTCGGGCCGAGACGACATCACCGAGCCGTTGTCCTCCTTCAGCCGGCTAAGCACAGAGCTCTCTTTGTGCACCTTCTGAAAGAAGAAACGCGAGCACGTCTCGTCCTGCTCCACGGAGCGGACCCTGGACCGGAAGATTATCCTGGAGGCCTCCGCGGTGAAGAGCGAGGCTTGCTGGCCCCTCACCTTGCGAAGGTCCTCCGTGACATCGACCCCCATCAACTGCAGAAGGAGCAGGCTCTGCACCCTTTTCTGGAGTCGCGACAGCTTTCCCCGCCTCTCTCTCGCCTTCCGAACACCCTTGAGGACAAAGAACCTCTTGATGTTCTCCTTCACCGTCTCCCACTAGTCACCCGGAGATTCAAAGAAGGGTTTCACGGTTCTCCAACTGGCGTAATCCCTCTTAAGCTCCTCGACGTTCTCTGGGGTCAACAGAGTCGTGTTGAGCTTCCACGACACCTTGCCGGCCGCCTGGTCATCCTGTAAGTGACATTCGGCCAGCAGGAGGCAGTGGTCAGAGAAGAACACCGGCTCGACGCCGGTGGACCTGACCGAGAACGCCCGTGACACAAACAGGAAGTCTATCCTTGAGCAAATAGACCCGTCTGGCCGCGACCAGGTGTACCTCTGCTGCGCTCCGTCTGCAGGGGCGCTGAAGACGTCGAGCAGCTTGGCGTCCTTCACCATGCCCGTCAAGAATCTGGACGTGACGTCCAGTTGACTCCCCCCACCCGCTGTCCCCACGCCGGATCTTCCATCTGCATCGATGATGCACTTGAAGTCTCCGCCTAGGATGACTGGCCTGGACGTAGCCAGCAGGGGTGGAAGCCGCTGCAGGACGGCCAACCGCTCACTCCGTACCGCTGGGGCGTACACGTTGATCAGCCTCAGGGGAGCGTTCCTGTAGGTGACGTCAGCCACTAGGAGGCGCCCCACCACCACCTCCTGAACTTGAGAGATGGTGAAGTCGCGCCCCCGCAGCAGAATAGCCAGGCCCGAGGAGCGACAGTCGTTACCCCCCGACCACATCGAAGGCCCACAGGTCCAGGCGCCAGACCATTTCCCGTACCTGCCGAGGTGCGGTATCTCGCACTCCTGCAGAAACAGGAGGTCCGCCTTGATGGTGGTCAGGTAGGCCAACGTGGACACACATCTCGCGGTTGACTTGACGCTGCGCACATCACTGCTCGCAACTTGTACCCCCATTGTGGGCAGTGACCGCAATACCCTCCCCAAGTCCAAGGTCCAGCCCCTCCATCTGTCCCTTCATGCCCATTGCCCGGGCTAACTGCTGGACGCTGTCTGGGCTGAGGAAACCGTCCGTGCTGCCTTCCGGGTGGCATCCTCCCGTCGGGGGTACAGAGGCAGGAGAGTCCGGCTCTGGGTCAGGCTGGGGACGCGCTGTTTCCTCCTTCTCGCCTGGAAGTTCCGGGGGGCCCTCCAGTGCCCCAGCGGCACGTGACTGGGTGTCGGAGGGAGCCTCAGGACGCCTCCCGTCACCTGGAAGCGTGGTGCTGCTTTTCTTCTCCCTTAAGATCTTTAACCTCTGCTTCGGGCGGGCCCTCTCCGAATCCCCCTCGTCAGAGGGGCTCTTATAGCCCCCCTGCAGCTGCCTCTTCCCGCCTGATGGTTGCAGTTCCTGGACCTGCCGATGCACCTTCCTCCTCGCTTTCCGGACCGTCGTCCACTTCCGTGGGTCGCCTGTCGCTGCCTCCATCGACTCCGGGTTGTCGGGGGGCAGCGGAGCCTGCAGGGGTGCTTTGCTGGCCTTGGGCTCATCCTGCGGGCCTACCTGACCACCATCCTTACTCTGTCTGCACTATTCACCCTTGTTACATTTCCTTGTCATCTGAAAACAGGAAGGCACAAGAGTGCTGGAAAGAAACTGACTAAAAAATGAGTGCTTATAATATCTGCAGCTTTCAAGTTAGAGGATTGCATGGGTTGAGGAGGAATTGGGGCATCAGAAGGATTAGGATGAGGATGACACCACCTTAAATTAGTGCTGCCTTTTTCTTTATTCATTCATGGGATGAGGGCATCGCTGGCTAGGCAGCATTTATTGCCCATCTCTCATTGCCAGAGGGCAGTTAAGAGTCAAACACAATGCTGTGGGTCTGGAGTCACAAGTATGCCAGACCAGGTAAGGATGGCAGTTTCCTTCCTTAAAGGACATTAGTGAACCAGACCCATCAACAATGGATTCATGGTCATCATTTGACTCTTAATTCCAGATATTTATTGAATTCAAATTCCACCATCTGCCATGGCCAGATTTGAACCCAAGTCCCCAGAACATGATCTGGGTCTCTGGGTAACAGTGCAGCGATAATACAACTAGGTCTTCACTTCCCCTACAGGCCACAGGCTCAGCAATAGCCAATTGGTAACGACTAGCTCCATCTTCTCCATGTTGTATATGCACACATGTCTGACTCCTCTGGTTACACACACCACTTACTCCTGCTCGAGGAAAGTATGTCATTGGGTGTCAGGTAACCTGTTTGGGTGATATGATTGACGTAGTTAAATTACTGGTAGTGTAACCTGGCTCTGAAATGCATTTTGATGATTGCAGCAGTGCTACATCTGTGAGGATTCAGTTGCGTATATGAATCTTAGGGATGTATCGTGTGGGGAAATGTTGATAGGTGAATGATTAAGAATATGGTGAACTGAGAAGTGTTTGAGGCTCGTGGTTGTCATATAAGGTAATTATTCTGAAGGGTTTAATGTTCATGTTAAATTAGTCCAACCCATTCAATTTATGTCATATATATTTTACATTGATGTCAAAGTGCGGAGACCAAGAATTTTACAGTAGCTTTCAGGGGATCAAATGTATCTGTAACAGTTTCCTAAAGCTCGGGAAAAGAGGATAAATTAATCAGTTTTTACAGTGCCTTGTATATCCATGTGCCTTCAGAAGTTCATTTTCTTCAAAAAGTTCTCTATAGGAATTTTGTTGGATTATCCTTCATGGCGCCAGCTTGCTATTTGGTTTCAAACCTACAAAATGCATTATTTCAGGTTGGGTCACCATATTTGACATCTCCAGTAGTTGCAACTTAAATAGTCTCTTTAAGAATATGCGTGTTCTGTGGATGTACATATCGTTTTGGAAGCAGAGGGAGAAAATCTTGGGAATAATAAGTGAGGCTTGAGTTTAGACCTGAGGTAGAGTGCTATCACCCTCTTATAACCTTACAGTTACGTTTGACAATAGATCATAGTGCATATTTCTAGGTATATTGAACTGCTGTCATATGAATGCTTCATGAAGGTAGCACTGACCGAATAATGTTGAATTGACTGGCAGGCAAGCTTTATTATAGAGATAGCTCTCGCCCTGGTTATCAAAAAGACCAATGCTTTTAGTATCTACATCACTGGATCCTTTCAAGGTCCAGCTGAGAATAACAAACAGTTTTTTTTCCAACCAGCTGATGCCTTAAAGAGAGGGTGTATGTTTGCATGTTAGACCAAATTCTTACATGACTTTCTTTGTAGAAAGCAGACAGGAGTTTAAAGAACAATTAGATTTTTATGTGATATAGATTTTCCCTTAAAATTGACTGTGTAACATTTCTGATATACAGCAATCTAATCCCTAGATGTAATCCTATTGCCTTTATGGCAGCAAAATGCTTCATTGTACTAATGTACAACTAGTTTGTAGCCATTAAATGCACTTGAATGTTCATTGCCATGGTAACAGTCACACACCTACATTTTACATCACTTTGTAGTGTCATCATTTTTAGAAATACATGGGACGCTGGAGATATGATTTCTCTAAGATCAATTAAATTCTATGTTGTTTTGTCATATCATCCCTTGGGCCACATAATAAAAAGAGCTCAGTGTTGCAATGAGGAACACTTGGTCATCAGGAATATCATTGGACACAGCATGTTTCTATAGAGTAAAGACTGTCCTAAACTACCAGTGAAAATCTTAAATAAACGTAGTCATATTGACCAAAGCACAATGTTGTTATATAATGAGGCATAGCTATAAATAGCTTCTAAGAGAGGGTAATTAAGAGTAAAGGAGACTGAGACCTGAACACTTGTCAGTTAAGATCAAGGGCTTTTGTACAGCCTTGGGATATGTAACTGTCATAAATAGGAAGAGCTTTAAGGCAAGTCTAATCAACAGCCTATTGATTTAAATGATGTTTGATCCAAATTTTAAAGAAGCCTGTGGAAAAGCAAATAAAAAAATGAACCCATATACTAACTTCCCTGTCTTTTTTTCTGTCCTTTTGTACAAATCTGTTTTATTGAAGCCAGTCAAATTGAACAGCCAGTTTTCTCTTCCTCTCTAGTTTGGTGAGGGTCATGGGGTATCAGAGTATTTTAATCCCCAGAGTATTTAAGCCCTTTTAATTTACCCACCCTAGGGTCATGTCTTAGTATGGGAGGCTGTGAAGATGACAATCACTTTTGTTAGCAGGAAACGTGACGTGCTTAGCTGGCAAGGTTTAAATCAAAACAGAAGCATATGTTTGTAGGCATGTAGTGATTTTTTTGGCTGCATCGGTACGGAGAATGCTTATGCACCTGTCAAAGAACTAAAAGGCTGCTTAAGCACATTGCATAAGGTCTTCGTGAAGCAACCACGAAGTTGAGAGAAAATACTCCATATTTTTCAAACTAGGAAATTTGTGGATACTCATACCTTGATCATTTTCTTGAATTGAACAAACTAGCTTCCTTCCCACTGAAAACTACATTTTCATTCCTCAAATGATCTAATATGTGTCCTCAGAATATTTTCTCAACTAAGGTAACACTTCTGAAGTAAGGTCACTGGAGCAGAATTCAAAAAGAAATCAGTAATCACAGAATCCCTACAGTGTGGAAACAGTACATTCAGCCCATTGTGTCCATAATGACCATCCAAAGAGCATTCCACCAACACCTATTGGTCCCTCGCCTGATTCCTGTAGCCATGCATAACCCATGGCTGATCCACCTAGCCTGCATATCCCTGGACACAATGGGCAATTTAATACAGCAATCCACTAACATGCACATCTTTGAAGTAGGGTGGAAACCGGGCCACCCAGAGGTGGCCCACTCAGACACTGGGAGAATGTGCAAATTCCACATGGAGAGTCACGTGAGGATGGAATCAAATCAGGGTCCTTGGCACCATGAGGCTGCAGTGCTAACCACTGGGCCAACGTGCCAGACCTTCATTGTCCTGTCCTACTTCACTGTTTCCATGTTGTGCCAAGAAAGTAGAAATCCATTACAATTCTAGGTCCGTTTTATTAATGCATAGAAGCAGAGACACTTTAAGATTTGCTGACTCCAATATCCTGTCTGAGCATACAGTTCACTCACTCGCTGAGCATCGTACAATCTGTCCAAGAATCATTACTGGCCTTACAAAGTCATACAAAGTCAACTCTCTGCAGTACTTGCATGCTGTGTATGGAGTGAGCTCCAATCCAGCTGGCACTGACCCGATCCTGCAGGCCTGATCACATTCTTAGTTGTTTATTATGATGTACACAATTAGCTACTGTACTGACAATAAATGCATTTTTTGCCTGTGGAATAGAACAGTAATGTAATGCATCATAAAGGTCATGCATCAGGTTTTAGGCCAGAATAGAAATGTGAACTCAATTTTTTTGGTAAACTCGTCCTCATTTATTTCAAAGCAAACCGAGCAGAGATGGTTTTATGAAGTCTATGTTCAAACCAGAGTATGCCATTCATCTCCTCAAATCAGTTTTCACACTCAATTAGACACTAAGATCATGGCTAAGGAGGAGGTCATTCATCCCCTCAAAGCACAGGCAATATTGTGGTTTCTTTTTGCTTGGAGCAAGCGTGCTAAAAGCTGGAGCAGGTTTATGTAGACTAGCAGCACAGACACAGATTTTTGGTTTATGTTATTAATCAGTTTATCCACTGTCAGAATAATCCCAGATTCTTGTGCTTCTGAATGGCAATTTGACACAAGGAGTCTGCAGAAGGACGCAGGCAGGTTAAGTGTGTAAACAAGATTTATAGGGAACATGGCAGGGTAAATGCAAAAAGGTTGTTTCCCATTGCAGGCCAGTCTACAGCCAGAGGGCATTGTCTCAGAGTAAAGAGTTGCCCCTTAATGACAGAGGTAAGGAGACATTTTTTTTCTCAGAGAGCAGAGAATCTGTGGGTTGTTAATGATATTCAAGGCTGAGATAGGCAAGTTTTTAATCAATAAAGGAATCAAGGGTATGGGACAAAGCAAGAAAGTGCATTTGAGGATGATCAGATCAGCCATGGTCTCAATGAATGGCAAAGCAGACTGATCAGGCTGAAAGGTCTATTTCTACATGTTATGGTATTATGGTTGTAACACTGATAAGAAATCCTGGGTACCAACTATTTATTGTTGGGGTAGAGCGCTGCCACTACTGCTTCTTCATTTGCTATTCTAGAACCCATTGAATAGTCCATAGTGAAGGATGAGGACCTAAACAAGTCTTAACAGAACATTTTCTTGTCTTGGGTTGCTGTTTATTATATCTCAGTAACTAGATAGAAGTTACAAAAATTCAGAGGCATTTACCAACTACTACCAAGGAGATATGTGCATCTCCTGGAGGAGACTGGGCCAGACTTCAAGTACTGCCTGCCCAAGCTGTCTACCTGCTGAATGCCTAGTCAGTGCCTGTGTCACAAATCAGTGAGTGGATCTTCAGCACAAGTCATTAACCATTTTATATCCATTACCCATGCAATAGGACTTGAACCCAAGAGATCAGAGTGCTGCCCACAGAGTGACAGTGAACACCAACTTGCCATCAGCAACACAGATTGGTTCTAGACATTCTTGCTTCCTCTAGCAGGATCACCTCATTGATACGACAACATGCACCCAAACCTAACACTCAAATCAATAGCACAACATAAAAGAGTCAGTGCGATTCTGACCTGCAGATGTTGCATGTAGGCATGTTGAAAGCAATAGGTGAAAGAAGTAGCTGGACTAAGTTGACTAGCAAATGTTGATTTTAATCATTATTGATCCAATAATTCTTGCTTCGCTGCTTACTTTGTGTTTTTAATCAGATCAGTTTTTAATCTGAAACAGTTGATCTTTATTAAAGTAGTTGCACAACTAAAGCTCAATCAGTCTTCCACTTGCTTCTGAGTCAGAGGTTGTGAGCGCAAGTGCCATTCCAGGGATTATGCACAAAAATCTTGGCAGATATTCCAGTGCAGGACTGAAGGAGTGTTGCAATTTAGCAGAAACGATTTTCAAAAAATATCTTCGAGAAAACAGGTTCACAGTTTGTAGGAATATGGGACAAATCTTGGTAAATTGGACTACTTTAATTTGGGGTATCTGCTGGCATGGACAAGTTGGATCGAAGAGTCTTCTTCTGTGCTATTCAATTCTATAACTCTATAAGATCCTGTAAGAAAAGCAGGGAGTTACCTCTTGCATAGGTGGCAACAGAAGAATGTAGAGCCAGGATGGGTACAGAGCTTTGAAGGTGGAAAGATTTGCTGGGAAAGTAGACAAAAAGACTTCATAAATAAAAATAATAAGTATAAAAATAGTAAAGTTATGCTCCAATAAAAGAAAATGAAGAATTATGGATGCAAAAGATCTGAAACAAACTAAAGTGGTAATTGCTAGAGAAAATCAGCAGATCTGGCACCATCTGTGGACAGAGTTAATGCTTCAAGTCCGGTGACCCTTTTTCCAGACAGAGAGCCATCTTCACAACTTTTGAGGAAGAGGTACTGGATTCGAAATATTACCTAAGTTATGCTTCATCTTTACACAGCTCCGACTACCCACAACTGTGGCAATGTATCCCATTCTGGTCACTACAATTTAGGAAGAATGTGAAGGTCCTTGAGAGGGTATAGAGGATATTTTGTAGAATGGTTTCAGGGATGTGGAACTATAGCTGCAAGGTTAGTTTGGTGAAGCTGGTGATATTCTCCTCAGAGCAGTGAATATTCAAGTAAGATTTGAACAGTTCTGAGGAAGTGTCACTAGACCGGAACTGTTAACTCAGGGTTAAGATGGTAGGTTGCCCTATTTAATGAAAACTGGAGAAGCCACAGTTACTTTCATTCCCATCATGAAGTTGTATCTGTAATTGAGCCCACATGATTTTACTATCCATTTAATTGTTTCATGTATGTGGCTGATACTGCCCACTTGATTTTCCACATGTGCATTCCTCTGGTGAATATTTATGCAAAGAGTGCAGCCACTATAATCATAACATTTGTCATGTTGCAAACAAATGTATTTGCTTGCCTCAACTTTTGATATAAATTCTCAAAATAATTCTAGTCTGTTTAATGTCAAAATTTTAAAGTATTCTTTATGGAATCAATTCATGAATTCTACTTTATTGAATTTTTTTAGTTCGAAATGTCGGTTGTATGACATGCAAAATTCTAAGACAATCGTAAAAAAGGACTGAAACCAAATTATTAGATTCAATGCAAAGTTAGAAATTTCATTTACACTTCACTGTTCAAGATACAGCTGGGAATCCTATCACAATGTGGTATAAATTTTCAGTTTTAATGTTTCAAAAACTGTGTATAATACTTAGAAAGAAAAACACATTTACTTGTGAAGACATTTTCTGAGCCTGCAACCACTCTACAAGTCTTTGGCATAGCAAACAGACAGTTATCTACAGCTAATAGATAGTATAGTACACAAATCTCAGTAATGGTTCTTTGGGAACCACAATGAGTCAATTTAACCAATAAATTATTCATGATACTCTGGAGGCCAGGTTTAAGTATTAAATTACTGGGTCTATCAAAGAGATATAAGTTGATTCAAATTTCTATGGGCAGGCATTTCATCTTCCTGCTGTGTTTACCTTCCTCCTCTGCCAAAGAGAATAGTCAAACGTTCGTCTTAAGACAGCAGACAGAAGCTACCTTGAAGGCAACAGGAAATGCATGTTGAGCAGAACATTGCATCTTTAAATGTGAGTATACTATCACCACAGGTTGGACACAAGCCTTAGACCACTGAGCTGTGGTTTCACCAGCTGGATGTTAAAAAAAACTATCAGCAGCAGTGATAATGGGAACTGCAGATGCTGGTGAATCCAAGACAATAAAATGTGAGGCTGGATGAACACAGCAGGCCCAGCAGCATCTCAGGAGCACAAAAGCTGACGTTTCGGGCCTAGATCCTTCATCCTCCCTTCAGCCTCTCTCCAATGAGACACTAGCCCTCTGGACCTCTGGGATAGTGGCTGCTTTACCTTTATCCATCTTGTAATATACATGCTTACAAAGATACTGCAATGAGGCTCACAGTAATATAAATAAATGCCTTGAGCCATTGTTTAGAACATATCAGATCCATCCTGTTCTATCCATTAAGGATCCACTTTGATGATTGCATCTGGTTTTTGTCTGTCATGGATTCAGAAGCTCCAAATGTTAAAGAGAATTACTTTGACGGGCATGTTACATGCCTCAAGCTTTTTCATCATTGAAGCAAATTGAGAAAGACCAAGATTTTTGCCTCTCTTCTCGATGCTGTCTTGAAAAAAATAGTTTTAACAATTGAGATTTTTGAGATCCATACCTCAACACTGCTTTAATATCAAGTTCCACCTACTATAGTAAATGGAGTGCACCAAATCCACACAAGACTTTGCTAACGACATATCTTCCTTGTAAAGGAAGATTATTTCAAACACATTGGAAGCAAAATCTGCGGTTAAGTAAAGGGCTTGGGAAAAGCATCCAACTTAAGGGAAGAAAAAGCAGGCAGATGTGGAAAGATGCATGGCAGAGCAGATGAGTGGTCAGAATTTAAAGACTATCAAAGAATAACTAAAGAGTTAATCAGGATGAAGAAATTAGAGTGTGAGGAAACTAGCTAGAAATATAAAAATAAATTTGAGAATTTATACAGGTCATTAAAAAGGAAAAGAGCAAGTAAAGTGATTGTTGTCCTCGAGAAAATGAGAATTCTGAGTTAACAGTAGATGGTAAGGAAACAGTGGATGAAATAAGCAAATATTATGCTTCTATCTGCACAATAGAGACTGCAAAAAATTCTAGTTAATCAGTAGGTGGAAAGAGTAGAGCAGCTTTGTGAAATTATAATCATGAGGGAAGTGTAATAAGCAAACTGATGGAACCATGGGCTGACAAGTCAGGTTGCTAAGGATGTCAGAGATACATTGTTGTTAATTTTCCGAACTTCCTTGCATTCAAGAAAGGTTCCATCAAACAGGTAAGTAACAAATTTGGCCCTTCTATTCAAGAAGTGAAGGAGACAAGTAAACTATAGGCAAGTTAGCTTGACTGTCCATGTAGGGAAGGAATTTCAATCAACCATTAAAGATGTTATAACGGCACAATTCGAAAAGCCTGAGGTAATTAGTCAGCATCTTTCCAGAAACCAAAATCAGGTTTAACCAAACTGTTAGATTTCTTTGTATGAATAACATGTCCTGTGGACAAAAAGAAATGTACAGGTGTTTCGAGATAGTAAGAATGCCGAAGCGAGAGTCGGAGATAATACAGTGGGGAGCTGGAGGAACACAGCAGGCCAGGCAGCATCAGAGGAGCAGGAAAGTTAACGTTTTGGGTCGGGGCCCTTCTTCAAAAATTGACTTTCTGAAGAAGGGACCTGACTCAAAACTTCAACTTTCCTACTCCTCTGATGCTGCCTGGCTTACAGATGATTTGAGCTTCAATTTTCAGAATGTATTTGGCAATATGTGACATGTAAGGTCATTGTGCCAAGTCAGATCTCATGATTAAGGGGATAACATATTAGCATGGATAGAAGATTGACTGGGTGGTGGAAAATAGAGAGTACAGATTAACAGATCTTTGTCTGATTGGCAAGATGTAATGAATGGTGACAAGCAGGGGCTTGGTTGGCACCTCAAAACTTACAACTTACATCAATGATTTAAATGAAGGCATGGTGGCTAAATCCAAACAATACATTGTGAAGAGGACATAATGAGTTACTGTTCATTAATCAGATATCACCTCTTTAGAATAAAATGAGTTATGTTTGCCTCAAACTGGGTTGTGTGACATTGGAACTCTCTGCCTCAAAAAGCAGTGAATGGTATACTTCTGCTCACATTTCGCTTGTTCAAACACTCACACAAACCATTTTGTTATACCATCTGAGTATGAAATCATAAGTCATCAAATAAATAGATGTGGGTTTAGAAAGTTTTCTATCTGACACTCATAGAGTCATAGAGATGTACAGCAGGGAAACAGACCCTTTGGTCTGACTCTTCCATGCTAACCAGATTTCCTAAATTATTCTCAGCCCATCTGCCAGTATTTGGCTTATATTCCTCTAAACCCGTCCTATTTGTGTAACCACCCTGATGCCTTTTAAATGTTGCAATTGTACCAGCCTCCACCACTTACTCTGGCAACTCATCCCACACAACCACCAGCCTCTGCATGAAAAAGCTCCCCTTTCGGTCCTTTTAAATCCTTCCCCTCTAACCTTAAACCTTTGTCCTCTAGTTTTGAACTCCCCTACTCTGGGGAAACGACTTTGTCTATTTACCCAATCCATGTCCCCCATGATTATATAAAACTCTAAGAGGTCACCTCTTAACCTCCGACACTCCAGGGAAAGTAGCTGCAGTCCATTCAGCATCTCCCTGTAGCTCGAACCTTCCAACACAGGCAATATCCTTGAAAATTTTTACTGAACTCTTTCAATCTTGAAGCTGTAATTCACACACAACATAAAATCATTATTTGATCACATTCTCCTATCACTTCTCCTGTTTTCAGGGTATAAATCAATGTAAACAACACAAGTAAGGTTTTCTCTTAGCCTTACAAGTTTTTGATATAGAACTATAACCCGTATGCTGCATAAGAATTGTATCTAGTTTGCCTCTTTTTGGGTTCAATCATGGTCTTCAAAGTACTTGGTGCATTATAAGTGTCAGAAGAATCAAGAATCATCTTGGTGACTGTCATTTCCTTCTGAATAAAAGTTACATTGCAGTCCGGAATTGACTCGAAAAATTGTGTCCTGTCAACCAATAACTTTGAGTGATTTGACAGAGATGTTCAAAATCATTTTGGATCTAGACTGAAATAATGCAGAAACACTGGGCGGAATATTCAGAACCCACCTGGAGTATTAGAAGAGATAATGGGAACTGCAGATCCTGGATAATCCGAGAACAAAGTGAAGTTGCAGAAAATCCAGGAGACTCGGTTGAGAGCGTTCTCAACCACTGCAGGGGGCAAGTTGCAGTCCTTGAAGAACGAGGACATCTGGCATGTATGGGAGTGGAATGCCTCATCCTGTGAGCAGATGCGGTGGAGGTCTGCTCTCAGGATGAGGCATTCCACTCCCGCACATCCCAGATGTCTTTGTTCTTCAAGGACCGCAACATCACCCCCGCAGTGGATGAGAACGCCCTCGACCGTGTCTCCCACATTTCCCGCAACTCATCCCTCACACCCCATCCCCGCAATAACCGCCAAAGGAGAATCCCCCTCGTCCTCACATACCAACCCACCAACCTCCTGATACAACGCACCATCCTCCGACACTTCCGCCATCTACAATCCGAACCCACCACCACAGACATTTTTCCATCCCCACCCTTGTCTGCCCTCCGGAGAGACCACTCTCTCCAGGCCTCCCTTGTCCACTCCACACTCCGCTCCAACCCCACCACACCCGGCACCTTCCCCTGCAACTGCAGGAAGTGCTACACTTTTCCTCACACCTCCTCCCTCACCCCCATCCCAGGCCCCAAGAAGACTTCCCACACCAAGCAGATGTTCACCTGCACATCTGCCAATATGGTATACTGCATCCGCTGTGGCTTCCTCTACATTGTGGAAACCAAACGGAGGCTTGGGGACTGCTTTACAGAATACTGACGCTCGGTTTGCAATTAACAACTGCACCTCTCAGTCGCAAACCATTTTAACTCCCCCTCCCATTCCTTAGACGACATTTCCATCCTGGACCTCCTGCAGTTCCATAATCATGCCACCTGAAGGTTGCAGGAACAGCAACTCATATTCCGCTTGGGAACCCTGCAGCCCAATGGTATCAATGTGGACTTCACAAGCTTCAAAATCTCCCCTTCCCATACTGCATCCCAAAATGAGGCCACCTTGTCCCCACCTGCCTAACCTGCCCTTCTGTTCATCTATCCCCTCCTCCCACCTCAAGCTGCACCTCCATTTCCGACCTACTAACCTCATCCTGCCCCCCCACCCGGCCTGTCCATCCTCCACGGACTGACCTATCCCCTCACTACCTCCCCACTAATATTCTCCTCTCCACCTATCTTCTCTTCTATCCATCTTCAGTCCGCCTCCCCCCCCTCTCTAT
This sequence comes from Stegostoma tigrinum, assembly GCF_030684315.1. Classification (NCBI taxonomy): domain Eukaryota; kingdom Metazoa; phylum Chordata; class Chondrichthyes; order Orectolobiformes; family Stegostomatidae; genus Stegostoma; species Stegostoma tigrinum. The sequence continues at coordinate 23,014,445 of NC_081363.1, forward strand.
TTATTTCAAAACCCTCTCCCCATGCCCCTTTTCTGATGAAGGGTCCAAGCCCGAAACGTCAGCTTTTGTGCTCCTAAGATGCTGCTTGGCCTTCCGTGTTCATCCAGCTCCACGTTTTGTTATCTCTGTGGTTAGAACATAGAACATAGCAGATGACAGCACAGTACAGGCCCTTCAGCCCTCGATGTTATGCCGACCTGTCATACCGATCTGAAGCCCATCTAACCTACACTATTCCATGTACATCCATATGCTTGTCCAATGACGACTTAAATGTACTTAAAGTTGGCGAATCTACTACCGTTGCAGGCAAAGCGTTCCATTCCCTTACTACTTTCTGACATCTGTCCTATATCTTTCAACCCTCAATTTAAAGCTATGCCCCCTCGTGCTCGCCGTCACCATCCTAGGAAAAAGGCTTTCCCTATCCACCATATCTAACCCTCTGATTATTTTATATGTCTCAATTAAGTCACCTCTCAACCTTCTCTCGAACGATTTAGTTTTAGAAGGGTGGGCATGGAAACTTTATTTGGTTGGGGGGCATAAATTTGGATCCCTGATGATATGTTAAACGTTTGCTGTTAAGTTCTCAGGTCCTTTCAGGCAAGGTCAGGTTTCTTGGCTTTCATGGGAACCTTTCTCATTCATTAGTCTGCCATGCATAGTCATGAATGAGGCATACACCTGGCGGAGGAGACTTCTTCCTCCAAACTCTGTTGATTCCAAACTTCTTAACTGACATGACTCCTTCATTAAAGGTGTAAGGGGTGAACCCTCTCCAGGTCAACCAGCTCATGAGAAGGCTTAGCCATATTCAGTCTTGCTTGAACACAGCAGGCCAAGCAGCATCTCAGGAGCACAAAAGCTGACGTTTCGGGCCTAGACCCTTCATCAGAGAGGGGGATGGGGGGAGGGAACTGGAATAAATAGGGAGAGAGGGGGAGGCGGACCGAAGATGGAGAGTAAAGAAGATAGGTGGAGAGAGTGTAGGTGGGGAGGTAGGGAGGGGATAGGTCAGTCCAGGGAAGACGGACAGGTCAAGGAGGTGGGATGAGGTTAGTAGGTAGCGGGGGGTGCGGCTTGGGGTGGGAGGAAGGGATGGGTGAGAGGAAGAACCGGTTAGGGAGGCAGAGACCGGTTGGACTGGTTTTGGGATGCAGTGGGTGGGGGGGAAGAGCTGGGCTGGTTGTGTGGTGCAGTGGGGGGAGGGGACGAACTGGGCTGGTTGAGGGATGCAGTAGGGGAAGGGGAGATTTTGAAACTGGTGAAGTCCACATTGATACCATATGGCTGCAGGGTTCCCAGGCGGAATATGAGTTGCTGTTCCTGCAACCTTCGGGTGGCATCATTGTGGCAGTGCAGGAGGCCCATGATGGACATGATGGACATGTCATGATGCCACCCGAAGGTTGCAGGAACAGCAACTCATATTCCGCCTGGGAACCCTGCAGCCATATGGTATCAATGTGGACTTCACCAGTTTCAAAATCTCCCCTTCCCCTACTGCATCCCTCAACCAGCCCAGTTCGTCCCCTCCCCCCACTGCACCACACAACCAGCCCAGCTCTTCCCCCCCACCCACTGCATCCCAAAACCAGTCCAACCGGTCTCTGCCTCCCTAACCGGTTCTTCCTCTCACCCATCCCTTCCTCCCACCCCAAGCCGCACCCCCCGCTACCTACTAACCTCATCCCACCTCCTTGACCTGTCCGTCTTCCCTGGACTGACCTATCCCCTCCCTACCTCCCCACCTACACTCTCTCCACCTATCTTCTTTACTCTCCATCTTCGGTCCGCCTCCCCCTCTCTCCCTATTTATTCCAGTTCCCTCCCCCCATCCCCCTCTCTGATGAAGGGTCTAGGCCCGAAACGTCAGCTTTTGTGCTCCTGAGATGCTGCTTGGCCTGCTGTGTTCATCCAGCCTCACATTTTATTATCTTGGAATCTCCAGCATCTGCAGTCCCCATTATCTCTTCAGTCTTGCTTGTAGTTCTTACGCAGTTACAGTGTTATTTGTGAAGATTACCTAGGGCAACCACTTTATAAGAACTCTGTCATAAACAGTCTTACTTGTAATTAAAACTAAAAAAATAGCAAATAGGAACACAAGTAGGCCATTTACCACTTCAAGCCTGCTCCGGCAGTCATAATGATCACCCTACTCGGTATCATTCCTGCATTTACCCCATACACTTCGATCCCTTTACCCCCAACGTCAATATCTATATCCTGCTTGAAAACATTCAATATTTTGGCCTCAACCACTTTTTGTGATGGAGGATTCCACAGGCTCAACACTCTCTGGATGAAGAGACATCACCTCATAAGTGGTCCAGGAGGGATCGTGCAGAACATCCTGCTTGTTGCCCATAGCTATTCTTGTTCTACCTGTGCATGAATATGCAATAAGCTGAGAAAAACGTAATAATTTGAGAAAGTCCGACTCAACCCCAAACAGAAGAATTACTTGCTTGTAAGTCCAGATCTGCATTTAGTCTCCAAAGTACACGAGTTTGCCCATTATTTTCTTGCTGGAAGGACTAAGCGCAAAAGGAAATAGATTTAATGTAACCACTGCTGTCACCATTCAATTATTCTGTGATTTTGAAATACACCAATATGATCCATGCTATATGATGGCCATGAGATGGAAACTTTCTTCAACATTAAAGAAGACACACAAATATTGAATCTTGATTAAATGTAACATTCTGTTGTATTTCTTATGAGATTTGTGCACACTATCGGAACTTTTAGTTTAATCATTTCTGGAGTACTACTCCACTCCAAAGAACCATTTTGTGATATCAAAGTGCAAAGTCCCAAACACATCTCAATCGGAACAAGGATTGAGTCCTGTGCTGTGGGCACCTAACTCATCCACACCAGCCATCTAGGGCAACTGTTCCCTTACCAGGGAAACCAAGCTGCTGTTTCAAAATAACAAAGTGTGGGGCTGGATGAACACAGCAGGCCAAGCAGCATCTTAGGAGCACAAAAGCTGACGTTTCAGGCCTCGACCCTTTATCAGAAAAGACCCTTTTCTGATGAAGGGCCTAGGTCCAAAACACCAGCTTTTGTGCTCCTAAGATGCTGCTTGGCCTGCTGTGTTTCTCCAGCCCCACACTTTGTTATCTTGGGTTCTCCAGCGTCTGTAGTTCCCATTATCTGCTGTTTCAAAATACATTTTTATATGCATGTTATACCCTAGAGAAATTAATAATGATGGTATAGCCTCCAATTTCTCTTCATCACATGGATGGCAAGGAATTTCTCCTCCTCTTACACCTATCATTGACAAATGTTGGAAGAATTTTCAACTTACACATAACTTGATTGGCCAAGCCCAGCAGTGGAACATAAATTGGAACCTTTGACTCAGAGGCAGGGATGTTACAATTGCACCACAAAGCCCCCTCAACTGCAGCATACGCTATATCAATCATTCATGTTGAAATACAAGGAAGCAGTTAAGCACAATGACATGGAATTAACAGGTTGCCAGCTTAATGGCTTGCTTTCATTTATCAGTAAATCTTCAAATGGGTATGTCCTTTAATTTTAGCAAAAGTTAATGCACAACACACTTAATAGGATCTTACAAGCAATTCATACCTTCCTTTCGATCCCTCCTTTTCACTTTTTACTACTTGTTTCCTTCTTCGTTACATCTTACGTTAATACAGCTTTTGATCTTCAGTTTGTCATACCTATAGTTTGAAGCACAGTCGAAGAAGAATTGTAAACATCAGTTCACTACTCTAACATAACATCCTCAGTTATTTTAACAAAGACTAGGATGGTGCATCAAAAAAAATTTTGCCAAATGTAAGGTTATGTCATCACTTTCTATTATGGATATTTTTATTTTATTCACTTTTTTGCAAAACCAATTAAATTACAATTTGTAAATTGCTTTGCCCAATATTGTTCATCAAAATTTCCATGATATCTTGACAATTAATCTTAATAATGTCTGATGCTAATACTTTTTGACAACAATTAGAATTAATGCAAGACTTTATTTGCAATCTTAAAGGGTTAAGATATCTTTTTATGAACTGCCAAACTAATATGGATGTTTAAGAAATCAATTAATTATTCATGTGAACTTTGATTCTGTTTCTTGTTTTCTTGCACTTTTCCAGCTACAATTCTTCTGAATCTTAATCAATGACAGATGCTATTCGTTATGACAGAGTGCCATTCCTAAAAGGTCAGATTCTGTCCCTGAAGCAGGCATATTATCTAAATTCATTACCTATCAGAAGCCAGTCAAGTGGTAACATATGGACTAGAGTTGCAAAATAATTACTACGCATCGGATTTCAGTGTATTCAGTTTTCCAAATTGAAAGAACATAGTCGAGATGATTAGGTAAAAAAAATGTATTGTTTATGACGACCAGCTTGTGTCGACTCACTATCATATTTTCCCATGTAACAATAGTCTCGACGCTTTCCAATGTGTCAAATACTTTGAGACATTTTGATAATGTGTTAATGAACTGCATACATTTCAGAATTATCTAAACATTATTTAATCCAGTCATTTCCTGTGTTATTGCCTGTCATTAGCAAGGAACTATATTTCTCTCCACTCAAACAAAATAGGAAAAAAGGTTATTTCCATTTTGTTAGGGTTGGATGTTAAATCTTGTTGCTAGGCAGGAAAATAGAAAAGAAAATAGGTTATAGTTTTTAACAGGCCACAAATCTGCTCCTGCTAGTTTTCCAAGTGGTGCTCAAAATTAAAAGCTAGCAAATAATTTCTAAGCCCTTGACTGAAGTTGTCAAAATGAATGATACTTAAATCACCCTCTTCCTTAGAATAAGATTCCATCAGCGGGAACAAAATAAATTAGTCAGATGTAATTCATTGCTAATGATGACCATTTAACATCTGTCAATTGTCAATGAGCCATATTATCAGAGTTAAGAAAATGGTTTTTAATCTGCTATGTCATACATAATCTCTGTATTAAATAGCTGAATAAAATTTGAGAATATCTCCAAGTGCTCCAGGATGCACTTTATTTCATGCCTGCTGTTTCTAATAAATGGGAACAACCGTACATGTTTAGAATTCCTACCCAATAGAAAGGGACTTGCCCCTAACCTAAGAGTATGTGCCAGAATAAACCAGCTACATTGGATGTGATGTATTGGAGACCTCCAAACAGCAGGCAAGAAATGGAAGAAGGATGTATGTAGATAGGAGAAGGATCAGAATAACAAAATTATTGCTCTGTGAGATTTAATTGCTCATTTTTAATTTGGGACAAGGAGAGGATTAATGAAGAAGGAGGATTTGGAATGCCTAGAAAATCTAGAGAGTTCCTCCCTAGGATGGTAAGTTAGCAAGTTAGTGGCATAGAGTTGTGGTTAGATCCTATTTGAAGTAGTAAAATGGTCTGGTCAATGAACTGAATATGGATGATAATCTTGACTCCATGTTGCGGATGCTTTCAGAACTGCCTTGAAATGGGGAAAAAAAATCAGTACAAAAATGGGATCAGAGTGGATCTTAAAGCGATGAGGAGTGAGCTAGCTGCAGTGAAGCAGAAGGAGAAATTGGCACAAAAGACTAGAGAGCAACAGTGGGATGTTCATAAAAATTGCAAATGTATAGAATATGAGTAATTCATTAAAAAGGAAGGAAGCTAATAGCTGCTATAGGGCGCCAAGCAAAAGCCAGGAGATGAGGAACAAAATAAAGAGGGCTTATAAACATGGTAAGACTATAACCATGAAGGAAGAAAGCCTAGAGAAGAACATAATAAAGTACAAAATAAAAATAAGGAGAAATAAAGTGATTGAAGAGCCTCACAAAAAAGTTTAAGAAATTTTGAAAAGTGTATCAGTAAAAACAAAACCGCTATGTTGTCCTCCTGAGAGTAGAAGCTTGCCAAATTTGTCCATATTGTTCTGAGAAAAAAGAACAGTTGTATTTCATAAGATATTTGTATCAATCTTACCGAAAGTGAATGATATTGGTGAGGAGATTAATCTTGATTTGGTGACAGCAATATTATTTTGTTAACTTGAAGTCTGTAGCAAGGCTAAAGAAACGCACAGGAATGTGCAATTATTTTCTCTTTCAAAACCAGTGCTGAATGTATGCTTCCCATTATCTTCTAAAGCCATATAAATCCTGAAACTGCTGTAAAGGTTGGAGACAGACCGAATAGAGATCAAAATGGAAATCTATACATGGAGGCAGAGGACATGACTGATGTATTAAATTTATACTTTGGGTTGGAGTTTTCATGTCAGGTGTGTGAAACGTGGGTTAGTTCCTTTTTCAACTTCCAATACTGAGCTCATGACTGGTTGTGCATGTGAATTTTGTGTTTTCATGCAAGGTTCAGGTTTGCAATTCATTTTGAAAGCCATGGTGAAGTGTGGGTACAAAGCTGACTTGGATAGGAGGCCCACTTCTACTCTTAGAGACACCAGCCCAGCTTACAAAGCTGTTTAAATGTACCCTTAATATCATTCCTCCTCTGTCTACTTATCCTTAGCCACCAAATCCTCCCCAGATCTGCTACACCCTTTCTTGACCCATCAGATTCCAGTGTTGCTGTTATGCCCTCTCCAACCACCCATGCCCTCTTCATACCCCATACAGCCTTTGGTCCCTTAGATCTGCTTTGGCAGCCCATGTCCCCTCAGATCATTCATATCATCCCGTGCATTTCTGTCAACATTTTCATAGATCTATGTCATCCATCATCCTCTATGCACTGTACTCAGAAACCAGGCAATAATATTCTTCCAAGTACAGGTATCAAAAAATAAACCTCTGAGAAATGAACAAAACTGTCATTCAGAAATCTGTCAGTGATACTGTAAAGAAGAAAATAATCTGTTAAGTGGTAACTAAATTGTATAAGAAACAACAGATGACTCTACTAGAGAAGGGGCAAAACTTATCTCCTATTGGGAAATAAGTGACTGAGGCATTAGTGGGGGAGCACTTTGGAACCAGTGATCACAATTCGATTAGTTTGAAAATAGTTATAGAAAAGGATGGGCCTGCTCCACTCGTTAAAGCTCTAATTTCAGACAAAGCCAATTTTGATGCGAGTAACAGGAACTTTCAAAAGTTGATTGGGGGAGTCCTTTCATAGGTGAAGGGACACCTGGCAAGTGGGAGTAATTCAAAGCCAAATAACAAGAGTTCAAAAACAACGTATTCCTGTTAGTGTAATGAGCAAGGCTAGCAGGGGTAGGGGACACTGAATGGCTGGAGATGATGATGATTTGGTCAATAAAAAGTAGGTATTTAGACAGCTGGGATCAAGTGAGCCCCTTAAAGAGTGTAGGATGTTTAGGAGTACACTTCAGAGAGAGAAATCAGGAGGGCAAAACAATAATATGAGATGGCTTTGGCAGATAAGGGTAAGGGAAATCCAAGGAGATTCTACAAATAAATTAAGGGCAAATGAGTAACTATGGAGAGAATAGTGCCCCTTAAAGGTCAACAAGGTCATCCATGTGAAACCACAAGTGATAGGTGAGATCCTAAATTAATTGATCACTTCAGAATTTACTTTGGAGAAGGACATGGAAGCTGGAGAACTCAGGAAAATAAATAGTGATGTCTTGAAAAGAGGCCACATTACGGAAGAGGAGGTGCTAAAGGTCCTAAAACGCATGAAGGCAGATAAATCCCAAGACTAGATCAAGTGTATCCCAGGACATTGTGGGAAGTTAAGGAAGAAATTACGGAGATATTTGTATCATTAACAGCCATGAGTTATGTCCTGGAAGACTGGAGGGTGGCTAATGTTGTGCTATTATTTAAGAATGGCTGCAAGGAAACGCCATAGAATTACAGATCGGTGAGCCCTGTGTCAGTGGTGGGTAACTTGTTGGAGGGATTCTGAGAGATAGGATCTACATGCATTTGAAAGAAAAGGACTGATTAGAAATGTTCAGTATGGTTTTCTGCGTGGGAAATCATGTCTCGCAAAATTGATTAAGTTTTTTTGAAGAGGTGATCAAGAGGATGGATGAAGACAGAGTGGTAGACGCTATCTACATTGACTTTAGCAAGGCCTTTGACAAGGTTCCCCATAGAAGATTGATTAGTGACCTTGTTGAATCTGCATAAATAACTCATTGTTATTCATTGTATCTAAGAATAACATTTCTTGGTATGAAGACATGTTACTTTTATTTGTCAGCATGTTATCAACTTGTCAGAAGCCTTTCACTGTGGTCAAGAGCTCTCCAAGCGAGCACACTTTCTTTTTTGGCTTGCATAACCATACCAGCACATGAAAATAGTGCATGGAGGAACTTTAGTTATCTTGTGGGTCTCATAATGAAGACATTGGCCTCTGAAGAGATGCATTTGCACTTCTATACCCAAGGCCTTCCCAACCTACAAAAAGACTTATTGAAATGATGTGGTGTCAGAAAGACTTTGGAAAGTTGTATTTGCTGCAAAAGAAAATACATACTACATGTTGTGTTGAAAATTGGGCCCAGTGCATTTGCCTTTACCAAGGATGTAGATATTGACAAGATCACAGTGAAAGAAGACAAGGTTTATATCGTAAATGTACTTGAGATGATATTAGAAATACTGTTACTTAAAGGTTTAAATTGTCAAGCCTATGTAGGATGTATCTGAACATACTGGGAGCAGTAAAGAGGATGATAGAATTCTCATGTTGTCTTCAAATCCCTCTTAAATGCATTTTTTAAAAATGGTTTAAATGTCAGGTTTTCAGTTTGATTGACAGCTTGCTTTAGTGGCCAGTTAGACATAGAGAGGAGGATGTGGGATGCAGAGGATGGATGACAGAAGGCCTGCCTCTTTGGAGTTGATTCCAAGTGTTTTTAAACACACGTAAAACACCCCTGCTGCCCTCACATCCCAGATCGAATCACCTACCCATCTCCGTGTCCCATGCATATTAACACATGTCACCTTGTGTCCTATACTCACTTTCCTTCACATCTTCCATGTCAAACTATGCCCTCATGCTCACTTCTATTGAAATTTTATAGCCCCACGCTAATTTAGAACATAGAACATTACAGCACACTACAGGCCCTTCGGCCCTCGATGTTGTGCCGACCTGTCATATCAATCTGAAGCCCATCTAACCTACACTATTCCATGTACGTCCATATGCTTGTCCATTGATGACTTAAATGTACCTAAATTTGGCGAATCTACTACCGTTGCAGGCAGTGCGTTCCATTCCCTTACTACTCTCTGAGTAAAGGAACTATCTCTGGCATCTGTCCTACATCGTTCACCCCTCAATTAAAAGCTATGCCCCCTCGTGCTCGCCGTCACCATCCTAGGAAAATTGCTCTCCCTATCCACCCTATCTAACCCTCTGATTATTTTATATGTCTCAATTAAGTCACCTCTTAACCTTCTTCTCTCTAACGAAAACAGCATTAAGTCCCTCAGCCTTTCCTCGTAAGACCTTCCCTCCATACCAGGCGACATCCTAGTAAATCTCATCTGCACCCTTTCCAAAGCTTCCACATCCTTCTTATAATGCGGTGACCAGAACTGTATGCAATACTCCAAGTGCGGCCGCACCAGAGTTTTGTACAGCTGCAGCATAACCTCTTGGTTCCGGAACTCGATCCCTCTCTTAATAAAAGCTAAAACACTGTATGTCTTCTTAACAGCCCTGTCAACCTGGGTGGCAACTTTCAAGGATCTGTGTACATGGAACTGTGATCTCTCTGCTCATCTACACTGCTAAGGATCTTACCATTAGCCCTGTACTTTGCCTTCCGGTTACTCCTACCAAAGTGCATCGCCTCACACTTGTCCACATTAAACTCCATTTGCCACCACTCAGCCCAGCTCTGCAGTTTATCTATGTCTCTCTGCAAACTACAGCATCCTTTGTCACCATCCACAACTCCACCAACGTTAGTGTCGTCTGCAAATTTACTAACCCATCCTTCAACGCCCTCATCCAGGTCATTTATCAAATTGCAAACAGCAGTGGACCCAACACCGACCCTTGCGGTACACCACTAGTAACTGGTCTCCAGGATGAACATTTCCTATCAACTACCACCCTCTGTCTTCTTTCAGCAAGCCAATTTCCGCTCCAAACTGCTATATCTCCCACGATCCCATTCCTCAGCATTTTGTACAATAGCCTACTGTGGGGAAACTTATCAAACACCTTGCTGAAATCCATATACACCACATCAACCGGTTTACTCTTATCTACCTGTTTGGTCACCTTCTCAAAGAACTCAATAAGGTTTGTGAGGCACGACCTTCCCTTCACAAAACCGTGCTGACTATCCCTAATCAATTTATTCTTTTCTAGATGATTATAAATCCTATCTCTTCTCACCTTTTCCAACACTTTACTAACAACTGAGGTAAGGCTCACTGGTCTATAATTACCAGGGTTGTCTCTACTCCCCTTCTTGAACAGGGGAACCACATTTGCTATCCTCCAGTCATCTGGCACTATTCCTGTAGACAATGACGAGTTAAAGCTCAATCCCAAAGGCTCGGCAATTTCCTCCCTGGCTTCCCAGAGGATCCTAGGATAAACCCCATCTGGCCCAGGGGACCTATCTATCTTCACCCTCTGTAGGATTTCTAATTCCTCTTCCTTGTGAACCTCAATCTCACCTAGTCTAGTAGCCTGTATCTCAGTATTCTCCTCGACAACATTGTTGTTTTCTTGAGAGAATACTGTCGAAAAATATTCATTTTGTGCTTCCTCTATCTCCTCTGACTCCACACACAACTTCCCACTACTATCCTTGATTGGCCCTAATCTTACTCTCCTCATTCTTTTATTCCTTAAATACCTATAGAAAGCCTTAGGGTTTATCCTGATCCTATCCACCAACAACTTCTCATGTCTCCTTCTGGCTCTTCTGAGCTCCCTCTTTAGGTCTTTCCTGGCTACTTCATAGCCCTCAAGAGCCCTAAGTGAGTCTTCACATCTCATCATAACATAAGCCTCCTTCTTCCTCTTGACCAGAAATTTAGTGCCAAATCATACCACAAAAGGACCCCATCGATCTTTGCATGTATATCTGCCATTCAATTTGCATCAATCAGGGGCAGATCAAATTAGCAATGCAGAAAATTTTTATTTATTTTATTTTTATTTAGATTTTATTACCACATGTGCTCAATAACAGGTATACAGGAGGACAGTGAAAAGTGTACAAAATAAACTTCAGTTAAATGTTCTGAGTGTATCTTCACTACGTTAACCAAACACTTCCACACCCCCTCCTTCAGGAGGATTGAGAACACAAATTTGAGGAACAACACCTTATCTTCCGCCTGGACACTCTACAGCTCAGAGGACTCAACACTGAGTTTACTAATTTTAAATAACCTTCCACCCATTCCCCGGCTCCTTTTCCAGTCCCTCTTCCTCTGTTCCATTTCATCTACTGCCCCCACCCCGGCTTTCAGCTACAAACTGGATTCATCCCATCTATCGACCAACCAGGTCGTACCTACTACCGGTGTCCACCTGTCACCACCGTTCCGCTAGCCCACACCACCCCCTCTTTATCTGCAGCTTCCTTTACCCCCACTTCCTGTCATGAATGAGGGTAAAATCTGAAAAGTTGACTTCTCCTTTCCTCCAGATGCTGTCTGGCTTGTTGTGGTCTTCCAGCCTCCCGCTTGTCTATCTTAGAGTGCAGCATCTGCAGTTTTTTTTTGTCTCTAACTTTCACTCATAAGAATCAATTCACTATATTTCCATCCTTCCATTACATAAAACCTTTTAAGAACAAAGATTTTGTTCAAGTAAAAGCATAGTCATAATAGTCCTGCTCTCTCGATAGAGAGAGATGATGGTGGTTTAACCTGATGGTCACAATCCTTCAGGAGAAGGGAGGGGTTGATAAAGAGAGTGCTTCATTATAATCTCAGCTGGTATGGAAATTGAACCCATGCAGTTGGCATCTCTCTGTACTGCTGTCCAGCTAATTTCTGTGTTCTTTGTGTCACAGTGAAAATTTCTGTTCAAATCTAACACTTAGGTAACTGAGATAACAAAGTGTGGAGCTGGATGAATACAACAGGCCAAGCAGCATCTTAGGAGCACAAAAGCTGATGTTTCGGGCCTCAACCCTTCATCAGAAAAAGGGGGATGGGGAGAGGATTCTGAAATAAATAGGGAGAGAGGGAAGGTGGACCGAAGGTGGATAGAGGAGAAGATAGGTGGAGAGGAGAGTATGGGTGGGGAGGTAGGGAGGGGATAGGTCAGTCCAGGGAGCACGGACAGGTCAAGGGGGTGGGATGAGGTTAGTAGGTAGGAAATGGAGGTGCGGCTTGAGGTGGTAGGAGGGAATAGGTGAGAGGAAGAACGAGTTAGTGAGGTGGGGGTGAGCTGGGCTGGTGTTGGGATGCAGTTGGAGAGGGGGAGATTTTGAAGCTGGTGAAATCTACATTGATACCATTGAGCTGCAGGGTTCCCAAGCGGAATATGAGTTGCTGTTCCTGCAACCTTCGGGTGGCATCATTGTGGCACTGCAAGAGGCACAGAATGGACATGTCGTCCAAGGAATGGGAGGGGGAGTTGAAATGGTTCGCGACTGGGAGTTGTTTATTGCAAACCAAAGTTGTCCCCAAGCCTCCGCTTGTTTTCTCCAATGTAGAGAAAGCCACACCGGGTACAGCGGATGCAGTATACCACATTGGCAGATGTGCAGGTGAACATCTGCTTGATGTGGAAAGTCATCTTGGGGCCTGGGATGGGGGTGAGGGAGGAGGTGTGGGGGCAGGTGTAACACTTTTTGCAGTTGCCGGGGAAAGTGCCGGGTGTGGTGGAGTTGGAGGGGAGTGCGGAGCGGACAAGGGAGTCGCGGCGAGAGTGGTCTCTCCGGAAGGCAGACAAAGGTGGGGTGGGAAAAATGTCTTTGGTGGTGGGGTCAGGTTGTAGATGGCGCAAGTGTTGGAGGATGATCCTCCAACGCATCATCCTCCGACACTCCCACAAATGGGTCTGGGTGGGATGATGCTTCAAGGGGTGGTATGGACTTGTTGGGCCGAAGGGCCTGTTTCCACACTGTAGGGAATCTAATCTAATAAATAATAAGTGTGATTGGTTATTATGTCCAAGTGTTATAGAATTGAAAGAATATGTATTCTGGGAGGAGTAATTGTGGACTGAGTGAAAGGGCCCATCAGCTTACATACAGACACCTCGCCTTGAATATTTGTATGACTAAATCAGCAAATCTTAACAAAGGGAATTTTCAGTTGTGAATTGATGAATGGACATTAAACTCTTGTCTTGACTTATCATGTACAACCTCACATGATCTTTAAATTGCTTCTGGTGCTCTGGTCTCATTCATGGAGTGTCTGACCATTTCACATCTGTCCCTTTGATAATAAAAGAACACAAAAAAAGGACCCATTTGGCTTTCAAGCTTGCTCAACAAAATCATGGTGGATTTCCTATTTCATTTCTATGTTTTCACACTATGCCCAAATCTCTTAACACCTTCAGTTTCCAAACATCTCTTGATCTCATTCTTGAAACATCATTGATTGATTATCCACACCTCTTTGGAACAAAGAATTCAGTACATTTGCAACCTTTTGACTGATGTAATTTCTCTTCAATTACATCTAAGGGGCCAACCTGTTATTGTAGATTATAAACCCTAGTTTCCAGATCCTGTCTCAGAGCTGGTCAGAGCTGCAGATGCTGGAGACAGAGAGCCATTTCTGAAGAAGGGTTCTGACCTGAAATGGCAACTTTCCTGCTCCTCTGATGTTGCCTGGCCTGCTGTGTTCCTCTAGCTCCACACTGTGCTATTTCAGGTCCTATCTGTAATTTTTAATGAATTAATTCATTTGGTGTGGGGTGGAGTGATTAGAAGGACCTGAAATCTGAAAGTAAATCTGACTAGTTGTAATCTGGTATCATTTTTATGACTAGAGGAGAAAGCATCCAAAACTACAAAGTGAAAACATTTAATTGACAACAAGAAAAGCTCTGATGGCACAAAAAAAGGGTGTTACCCTGTAATAAGATAACAAAGTGTGAAACTGGATGAACACAGCAGGCCAAGCAGCATCTTAGGAGCACATTTGTGCTCCTAAGATGCTGCTTGGCCTGCTGTGTTCATCAAGCTTCACACTTGGTTATCTTGGATTCTCCAGCATCTGCAGTTCCCATTATCTCTGTTACCCAGTAATTGTACCTGGGCCTTCACGTTAAGCGGGTGATATAAAGAGCTTTGATAAGGTTTAGGGGGAAAAAAATGTCTTTTGCTTGTAAAGTCATAGTTGAGAGAATCATTATTTTAAAATTCCATTGAGAGAAATCAGGGAAGATTAAGGAGAACGTTGGGTAAGCATAGAATGGCTTAACTAGCCTCTAAGTGAAGCAAGAGAGGGACAACACCTTTTTAATAAAAATGTATTTAAATCTTAAAGCAGAGGAAGATTTAGACAGGGACGATGAGGCCACAGGAAACAGGAACAGGAGTAGGCCACCCCTCCAGCCTGCCTCGCCATCCAATAGGATCTTGGCTGAAGCATCTTTCCTCATTTTCCTTTTCTTGCCCTTTCCTCATAGCCCTTGATTCTGCTACTGATCAAGAATCTCAGGTTATGCACTCTATCCCTAGACTGTCCCATAAGGGGAAACATCCTCTCATCATTTATCCATCATTCCCCTTAAGAATACTATAGGTTTCAATGAGATCACCTCTCAATCTTCTGAACTCCAAAGAGTAGAGTGACTAAGAGGGAGAATAACATTTGTTCAGGATTGTCCTAGAGAAGGTCTTCACAAACATGATGAGTGAAATGGCTTCTTTCTGTCCTGTAAACCGCTCCAGTCATAATTCCAAGGAGTTTTTAAATAACATTGAAGAAGAATCATTTGTAAATGATTAACCAGTACAGTTAAGTTTCCCACTTACTATTTTCAAAGAGGTGTCGACTTGTTTCAATACAATGGGTTAACGTATCCATTTTAAACTATGGAGAAACAAATTTCAGACAGAAATCTTAAGTGTTCATGCTCTGGTATGCCACTGGATAATTTCAAAGCCATAATGTTGCTAAGCATCATTAATTAGATATTAGTTAAGACCAAACAAATAGCCATAGTAAGAACTCTCATCATCAAAAGAATTTCACAGTGTCTGTGGATTATTTAAACATTAGCCATTTTATCAGAGAAAAAAAATCTGATTATCTATCACACACCATTGATTAGAACTTGTCTATTCTAAAGAACGATAAAAAATTTTTAAAATTCTGGTCAAGGAACTGGAGGAACATCGTTACTTCTCATCTACTTTGTAAATCTTGTAAACTGTGTTAAGTGTGGAACTTTAACCACTTTTTGGCGCATTTCCGTTTGCTTATAAAAAATTATTCTGTATTAAGCACTGTGAAAAATGGCAAATATACTAATAACATGCCCCTGATATGGGCTAATTTTGCATACTAGGAAATTATGTAGCCTCATCTCATGATTTTCTGTCCGTTAATTTTCACAAGGAGGAAACATATGTTTAAAAGCCTGCAGATAAGATCATAAATATAGGAAAGTGATGAGACAGGATTTTACCTTTCTTAGCAGACTGAAGGGAGGCAGTACAGAGACAGTGATCTGCTTGCTTCCACTCTGCCATCCCTATATATATTACCAAGTGCAGGTAAGATACTCAATGGTTGCTCAGAGAGAAAATGCAAATGAAAATTGCTTCCCTACCTTCCTTCCTCATGCTCCCTTACAACACTGGAGGTATTATCACAGACCAGTTTCTCCCGTCTGTTTTTAGATGCCACAGTCAATGCTTGCGGCTTTGATTTACCATGTGAGAAAAGGAATTGCAGCTACATTTACAGTGGATTATGAATCATTTTATGAGCACCTCTGTGCGATCACACAACTTGTCGTTTCTGAGAAACTCCATGGATAATCGGCATTGTCATGAAACCTTAGAGTTCCCCATCAGTACTCTCAGGCCTTGGCATCTCACTTCAAAGTACTGCTGATCCTGCGCACTGCCAAAATGCAAGTCACTACCCCGATAGTATAATTTCACATTCCAGCACTGTTGCTATACAAATGCTGGGTCACAGTGAGCTGCTCTGTTAATTTATTAATGACTCTGTTTGCACACAAATCTCACACCTAGCACCCTGGCTGTCACAAACGTGGATCTTACCCTGATACAGCACCAAAAGCAATGTTGAGGAAAATTGCCATTTTGCCCTGAGCCTGTCCATCCTATACTATACAAACAATTTTATGACCTCTAATTGATTTCGATTTATTACAAGAGATCTTGGATTACTTGAGTTCCCATGGCCAGTACTTAGGCAGTGGCCCGAGAGGGAAAAGTCAGGTTGTCACTTCAGCAACATTATCATGATCCAGACTGCAAGCCACCTGTGACTAGTACCATCAGATCCTTTAAAGGTTAGTATATTTTTCTGAGTTATATTAAACTGATGCCACGTCATACTGCCAAAGTAATGTGCTGTCAGCTTAAATGAATCAAATAATCAACAAGGCAATAGTTCAATCAAGGAACATCTCAGACTCTGATTTTTCTAAGCAGGACCATATACTGATAATTCTCATTGATTTTTTTTTAAACTTCAGAATCATATTAAGCCAGAAAGTATAGAATTCAGATTCAAGGCAAGTTATTGAAAAAAAACGAATGATAATTCTAACAGTAATACATTGAAATTGTGATTTTTTTAATGTATGAAAATGATTCAAAATCCTACCCAGTGGGCTAAAAGTAGTTTTCATTCAAGTTACTGGAAAATATCTTTGTTATCTGCAATCACTGTGGACAGTTTAAACCCAGCTCGCCAGGTCGAAAACTCACAGGATAGATGGATGGTATTTCTACTTATTATTCAATATTACTCAAGGCTGACTTTAATGAAGATTAAAAGCAGGAGGATTGCAATTTAACTATTGCATATGATACTGACAGTTTGCTGACACGTTAGGTTAAAAATTACTCCCCACATTTAAATTTAACTTGGACTGAAAGGCTGCATGTTTACTCCAAGTTAAAATAGATACTAGCATTCTCATTAAAACAACGTGAAAACCGTATGGATATGTTAAGGATTCAACATTGTAATGTCTGGAAAATGTACCTTGAAAGGTTTACTTTTAAAAAATCCTCATCAACCTATTAATTTAGAACTCAGGCTACTTGCATGAATTGTGCTATTTGGGAACAAGATTTGGCTCTGATTTTAAGCTGAAACAAATTTATTCTTCGCTTATGACATTGAATATATATCAGTACTGATAAGAAATTGTATCAAATATACTGGAGCTACAAGCGTGTGCTTGCTACTATTGAATAATTCCAGAATCTTGACACAGGATCTGTCTCACAGGGCTAACCATAGCCAGTAGCTGGGATTATCTGGCACAGACAGAGCTCCATAAGAGGCAAAAACATAACAACAAAGAACGCGTTCAATAAATCTCAGCTCATATGATCATTACTTGAGTTACATGTACAAGAAACCCTGGTACGGTTATGATGCTCTCGTGCATAATGTTTGATGTAGTTTCACTCACCTCATCCGCAATTTGTCTGCATGGTGTATGGAGCGTGTGGAGAGAAAGGTTTGTAGTGAATTTTTTAAGCTTGTTTATCATTTTCTGCAATTATCCTGATCTAACACATTCATGTTGTGAAGTTGAAGGCTTTATTTTAGAATTGGGCAATCTTATCAGCAGTGCAAAACTGAGAATGGTATCAATGCTATTAATAATGTCAACTTGCACAAGATGTGTTTTAAAGCAAGGATTCAGTGGGTAGAAATTTAAAATGAAATCATTTATTCTATTGATTATTACAGAAAGTTAATATAATGTATTAATACAAAAATTGTTCAAATAATTTGTAGTTCTGTTCATCGAACCATACAAAAGGTGTAATTAACTACACATTGACAACCAATCAATTTAATTTAAAAATTTAAGTTACGGGGAGAATTTTAACTCATAAAGAGTGGGTGTGAGTGAGCAGGAGATTAAAGTGTTAAAAGTCTGAATCACAATGCCATAACATCATTAAACCTAATTGCAAACCTCAATGTCTGAGACATTATCCATTCAACTCTGAATGGGTAGGTTTCACAGAAAACCTGGCAGCTGACCCCTGAAAAGGCCTAAGTGGAAAGGCACTGATCTTATGAATCTACAGCATCTGCCTGGACAACCCACTGCAATTCTACTCTCGCTCAACCTCTCTGTATCTCTCCACATGCTTCCCCCTCCCAACACCCCACCATTCCCACCACCAATCTTTTCCACTCTCAGTCCCTGTCCACCACCTTTGCCCTTCCTGGGTATGCTCCCCATCCATCGCCATGGATCTCTGTCACTTTCCCTACGTTCACTGATTAATAAACTCTGCCATGCCAGGAGTCTAAGGGCACTGCCAGGGACTCAACCCTGTCCTTTACCCAAAGTTATTCAAAATACCTTTTCATCATGAAAACAAGAGTAGGCTTAAAAGTTTGTTTCCATTACAGTGTGTTACAACAACTATGAACGATGCTTAAAATGTTCAAGGTATCCTCCATAATGCCTATCTCCAGTGTGTTTGGAAATTTGATCAAAGTGAACTTTATTCCTGTTGGGAAAAAAAGAACTTCAGACATTGGAAATCGGAAAATAAATCAGAGATTGCTGGAAAAAAAAACTCAGCAGGTCTGGCAGTATCTGTGGAGAGAAAGCAAAGGTAATGTTTAAGGTCCTGCGACGTATCTTCAGAACTGATTTTAGCAGGAAATGGTTAGTATATATGCTAGAGAAGGGGTGCAGGAGGGGGTAAGGGATAAATGTTAGGTGGAGATGGAGCCCAGAGAGAGAGGAAAACAGTTTGGCAGAAAGGAATGGGTAATGCTCAGCCTGGCAGAAGGAATAACTGCTAATGGGGACCATTAGAAACTGACAATGGGTTGCTTGTGGTAGCAGTCCATGTGATGACAGGGCCTGGTGTGTGAGGATTGGGGTAGGGAGGTGGGAGAAGATGTTTAGTCTCTAAAATTATTGAACTCAAATTGAATCCAGAAGGTTGCAGAGTTCCCAGGCAGAAAATGAGATGTTATTCTTTCAGCTTTGCACTGAGCATCTCTGCAGCACTGCAGGCAGATGTTGGCCAAGGAACACACTGGTGTGCTGAAATAGCAGGTAACCAGAAGCTCAGGATCATTTTTGTGGACAGAATGTAATTGTTTGGCAAAGTGGTAGTCCAGTCTGTACTTTACCTCCCCAATACACTGGAGACCACATTTTGAGCAAGAAATACAGTGGACTAGATTGAGTGAAGTGCAGGTGAATAATTACTTCACCAGGAACATGTATCTGTGACCTTAGATAATGAGGAAGGAGGAAATAAATAGGCAGATGATACACCTTCTGCAATTGTAGTGGAAGGTGCCACGTGGTTGTGGGGACTTCTTGGGAGTGAAGGAGGACTGGGCCATGGTGTCTCCAAGGGAATGGTTCTCGTAGAAGGCAGGCAAGGGAGGGGAGAGGAATATATGACAAAAACAGAAATTGCTGGGTAAGCTCAGCAGGTCAGGCAGCATCTGTGCAGAGAAATCAGAGTTAACATTTCAAGTCAAGTCACCTTTCCTTAGGACTGGGGGAAGTATGTGTCTGGTGGCAGCATCCCTTTTGAAGGTGGTGGCAATGGCAGCTGATGACACTACGGATGTAGATACTGATGTGATAGTAGGTGAAGACAAAAGGAACACTATCACTGTGTTGGGGGTAAGAGAATATTCTTGTACAATATCACCTCATTCTCAATACAGGTATTTCTCCTATAATGCGATAGTTGCATTCTTCTGTGGCCTTGTGCTACAAAAAAATTGCGCTCGAGGGATTCTCCATAGAAAATCACGTGATAGGGAAATCACGGTAGAAAATCGCTGTAAAAAGTTTAGATTATGGATTGTAGAGTCATAGAATTATGCAGCATGGAAACAGGCCCTTTGATCCAACTTGTTGAGGTACTTGAGTAGTTTTGTGGCTTGGGTTGTGAACGCTGTGTTTGGTTGGCTTGCCAAGCTGGTTCGTCTGTTCACAGACATTTCATTACCTTGCTCGGTAACATCATCAGTGCAGACTCCGATGAAGCGCTCTAGTGTTTTCCCGCTTGGTATTTAAACTCTGGGGTCCATGGATTTGATTGCCTCATTTCCGGTTTTCCTTCGCAGGATCTGGTCGTAGGGTCTGATTCTATGTGTTTGCTGATGGCCTTCTTAGAGGAGAAGCAGACCTCCAGAAATTCCTGTGCTTGTCTCCGTTTGGCCTATCCTAGGATCCTGACGTTATCCCAATCACACTGGTGGTTCTCTTTATCCGTGTGAATGGAGATGAGTGAGTATTGGTCATGTCTTTTTGTTGCTAGTTGGTGTTCATGTGTTCTCGTAGCTAGTTTTCCTCCTGTCTGTCCAATGTAATGTTTGTCACAGTCCTAGCATGGAAGTTTATATATGAACATGAACCCGTCCATGCCAACCAAGTTTTCTAAACTAAACAGGTTCCACTTGTCTGCATTCAATCCATATCCTTCTAAACTTTTCTTATTCATGTATCTATCAAAATGTCTTTTAAATGTTGTAATTGTACCTGCATCTACCATTTCCTCTGGTAGTTAATTCCACATACGAATCACCCTCTGTGTAAAAAAGTTGCCCATCAGGTCCCTTTCAATCTTTCTCCTCTCAATTTAAAAATATGATTCCTAATTTCAAACTCCCCATATTAGGGAAAAGACCTTTGCTATTCACCTTATCTATGCCCCTCATGATTTATAATCCTCTATGAGGTCATCCCTCAATCTCCTTTGCTCCAGTGAATAAGTTCCAGGCTATTCAGTGTCTCCCCATAACTCAAACTCTCCAGTCTCTGCAATATCTTGGTAAGTCTTTTCTGAAGCTTGCATTGGATCACAGCATGTATCCAAGTGGTTCTTTTCAGATTGTGGTAAATTTAATTAAGAGAAGGTCCGACCACAGCGATTTGCTTAAATATGAATGCTTATAAAGTAATAATAATGATTACAGTGGTAAAAATAAATTATTATACTGGTAATAATAAATGGAAGCAATAAGAGAAAAAGCAACAAGTCTCATGCCATTCTGCCCATCAGCGGCCCCTTGATCAATGGCTGGTCTGGTGGATTAGGTTCGCTCCTGGCACCATTCATGATTCCGAGGTGAGGTGAAGTCCCACGCCTTGGAACAAAACTCTCTCTCTCTCTGTCATACAATGTAATAAACAACCAGCACAAAGGAAGCAGATAGAGAAAGATAAACTACTGGCTGATACAATACATATTGAATGGGAAAACAAGCTGCAGGCGTCGTCTTCAGCTCATAAAGGAATGTTCATAGGACTTACCCAAGGTCATGCAGCTTGTTGAGTATGACCATTAACTTTTAGTCCATTGGCCCAACCTATACCATTCCACTGTTGATAATATTTGACAGCTTATGTTGCAATTGCAAATGTAGGCGCAAATCAGCAACGATTGCGCAAGAATTATAAGAGCACGTGGCCTGCACTAGAAGATTAAAATTATAGTGAAAATATCCAGCATCAATATAAAGAATACAACAATAGCATGTATCATCAACTTAACGATTGCAGTGCCTTTTGAGACCGACCCTTTAATAGATACATATCGCTCCTGATGTACAGTCAAGGCCATGATGGAACCAGTGAGTTATGCAACCTGATTGACTTGACCAGAATGTCATCTACATTCTTTTTCAGTTAAGTTATTTACATAACTTGCTCTAAAATTCATCATATTTCATATTCAGGTTCATAAATTTGTGTGCTTTCTTTTCCAGCTCCCTATCCACAGGCTCCTCCACTTCCCGAGGCTTAGCTCAGCCGAATTGTCCTAACACATTACAATTTCACCGGCTGATTTAGTCATACAAATACTCAAGGTGGGGTATCTGTATGTAAGCTTATGGGGCCTTTCACTCAGTCCACAATTACTCCTCCCAGAATCCATATTCTTTCAATTCTGTAACACTTTGACATAATAACTAATTACACATTAGTTATTAGATTAGATTCTCTACAGTGTGGAAACAGGCCCTTTGGCCCAACAAGTCCACACTGCCCCTTGAAGCATCCCACCCAGACCCATCCCCCTCTAACCCACACACGCCTGAACACTATGGACAATTTAGCATGGCTGATCCAGCTAGCTTGCATGTCTTTGGACTGTGGGAGGAAACCGGAGCACCCAGAGGAAACCCACGCAGAGAATGTGCAAACTCTGCATAGACAGTCGCCCAAGGCTGGAATCGAACCCGGTCCCATGGTGCTGTGAGGCTGCAGTGCTAACCACTGAGCCACCGTGCTGCACTAATTTTGATTGTAATTTTTTTTTCACTCATGCTAATTCATTGTTTTAAAGTCAGTTTCTCTATGAATTTTGTGTCAGTGTCTTCCAAGCCACCCTATTCCTTTTGTCAAGTAGGTATACATGTCAGAGACCTGTTCTTCAGTTCATGCTTTTTTACCATCTCACGTTTGTTACTTCTGAGATAACATTCACTTTTGCACACTTACATAGGTATCCCAAGGCCATGTCACGCATTCTTAACAAATGTTATATGGGGTTTTACTCATCTCTCCATGTATGGTCCCAATGCTTCAGATAGTGGCTTGGTCACCAAATCTGTTCTCTTAAAAGAAAAGACAAGGATACACAAATCACCAAGAGAAAACTATCAGTTTAATGCTCTCATCCAAACCTCCTCTCCATCCAAATGCATTTTAATGTCAATTACCTTTTCAACCCATTATTCTAATTTTTGTTGTCTTCTGTAACCCGTCTCCATCCCAAATTACTTTATCTCATCCAGCTTTGCAACTGTTACCAACATATCTAATTCCAGAGAACTGGAGAGATTTGATTGTCTGTGGAACATAATCTTATAACATCTTAATACAGAAGTCAAACATTTCTGTTTGATTCACACACAAGTAACTTTGTTTGATATTTCTTGAAGATGACTCACTTTTTTTTAAAGTTACTTGATGACTCATTCGAGATATTTGATCTATCTCGATGTAAATTTGTCCAGATTTAATATTCTGCTTACTCCCTTAAAGTCACTGACTATTTTTAGGTATTGAAACCATTCAGTCTATATGCATACACTTTATTATTTCTAAGAACTCCTTTTAATTTTAAGCCAACTATTCCATTTAAATGAAATTTAGAACACAAGAGCATGTGAGCCTTCATGCAGTGTTTGTCATGATGTGCTTAGGTATACACAGGCTCAGTGGTTTTGAGATTCCTGGCAGTCACTACAATTAATATTTTCACAGTACTTCTCTAACAGTGAAATGTGTCATTGACAAATGGCTTGATGGGTTGAGGGTTCTTCATCCATCACTGTATTGCAACATTGAAATTCTGCAAACGGGTTCAGCCTTCATTGTTTCCAATTTCCAAAAAAAAACAAGCTCCATCCATTCCACATCAAGAAGAATGGTTAATTAGTATTAATCGACTATGATCCAAAAAGATGGTGGGGCTTAAACTCCTGCATGTAATTACATCATCCCTCTCTCTTCCTCTTGGAAGGAAGCAAAAGCTCACCCCTTTGTTAAACTTGCCTTGCCTAAACTCCTCGCACACAGGGAATTGCAATTTCAACATTCCAACTTTCCTATCACTTGGATATTAACAACAAGTCAATCCCTTATCATCCAGAATAAAAGATACACTTGTGTGAAAACAATATTCAGAAGTTCACACTGGCCAGAAAATAAAATTCCAAACATCACAATTTCTGGAATTAAAATTCACCCAGTCCAAATACAACGTGGACCCAATTCCAAAAGGTAAATTTTTACTAAGTTTTACAAACCAAATTTTTGAATCAATATTTCACAGATTTACACAACCACTGAAAGTTTTTTAAAAGGACATCCCAGATGTCCTCGTTTTTCAAGGACGATAACTTCCCTTCCACAGTGGTCGAAAATGTCCTCAACCGTGTCCTCGCATTTCCCGCAACTCATCCATCACACCCCTCCCCACAATAACAACAAAAACAAAATCCCACTCTTCCTCACATATCACCCCACCAACCTCCAGATCATCCTCTTGCACTTCCGCCATCTGCAATCTGACCCCACTACCAAAGACATATTTCCCTCACCACCCTTTTCTGCCTTTCGGAGGGAATGCTCTCTCCATGACTCCCTTGTCTGCTCCACACTCCCCTCCAGCCCCACCACACCCGGCACTTTCCCCTGCAACTGCAGGAAGTGCTACACCTGCCCCCACACCTCGCCACTCACCCCCATCCCAGGCCCCAAGAAGACTTTCCACATCAAGCAGATGTTCACCTGCACATCTGCCAATGCGGTATACTGCTTGCGCTGTTCCCGTTGAGGTCTCCTCCACATTGGGGAAACCAAGTGCAGGCTTGGGGGCTGCTTTGCCGAACACTACGCTTGCTTCGCACTAAGCAACTGCACCTCCCAGTCGCGAACCATTTCAACCCCCCCCCCTCCCATTCCTCAGAAATGTCCATCCTGGGCCTCCTGCAGTGCCACAGCTATGCCACCAAAGGTTGCAGCATCAGCAACTCACATTTCTCTTGGAAACCCTACAGCCCAATGATATCAATGTGGACTTCACAAGCTTCAAGATCTCCCCTCCCCTGGCCACATCCCAAAACCAGCCCAGCTCGTCCCCGCCACCCTAACCTGTCTGTCTTTCCTCCCACTTCAAGCTGCACCGCCATCTCCTCCCACCAGCCTCATCCTGCCTCCTTGACCTGTCCGTCCTCTGTGGACTGACCTATCCCCTCCCTAACTCCCCACCTACAATCACCTTTACTGGCTCCATCCCCGCCTCTTTGGCCTGTCTGTCTCCTCTCCACCTACCTTCTCCTTTATCCATCTTCGATCCGCCTCCCCCTCTCTCCCTATTTATTTCAGAATCCCCTTCCCTTCCCCCATTTCTGGAGATGGGTCTTGACCCGAAGCGTCAGCTTTCCAGCTCTTTCTTGTGATGCTGCTTGGCCTGCTGTGTTCATCCAGCTCTACATCTTGTTTTCTCAGATTCTCCAGCATCGGCAGCTCACACTATCTCCACATTAATCATATATGTCGCACACTGATACAGGCACACAACACTCTTTCAAATGATCATACATTCTCAAAATATAAACTAAAGTTTCAAAGTCTTCCCAGATCTTGAGATCCAGGAAACAAAACGACACAAATTGTACAAAGATAATGATAACTGCAGATGCTGGAGAATCCAAGAAAACAAAGTGTGGAGCTGGATGAACACAGCAGGCCAAGCAGCATCTTAGGAGCACAAAAGTTGACGTTTTGAGCCTAGAGCCTTCATGAAGGGTCTAGGCCCGAAACGCCAGCTTTTGTGCTCCTAAGATGCTGCTTGGCCTGCTGTGTTCATCCAGCTCCACACTTTGTTAGCACAAATTGTACAGGATGACATTTAGCAACCAATCATCAAAGGAGTATTCAAACCGGTCCACAAATTGTTCACAATTCTTCTGTATTCTTGAAAGTATTCTCAATGGCATTTCAAGGTCATTAAGGTTCTTGAATAGACAAGGTCATTGTGTGATTATTTCCAATATTGCTCATTAAGAAATGTATGGGCTTGTGCAGCTTGATTTTTGCACAGATTTTGTTCATTGATTTGCACTGTGTTTCTCAGTTTTGAGATGTTTCTTAAGCAAGCTGCATCAGCGCTAGATTGAATCGCTTCAAATAACCTCCAAAGTGCAAATAGTTTGGACGAAGCAGATTTTGTCACGTTTGTCTGAGAAGGATTTCTGATTCAATAGCTAGGCCAATTCGAGGTGGGGGGGCCATATTGGATTTGATGCTTGGCCACGAGCGAGGCCAGGTGTCAGATCTCTCGGTGGGAGAGCATTTCGGCGAAAGTAATCACAATTCCCTGACCTTTACTATTGTCATGGAGAGGGATAGGAGCAGATGGTATGGGAAAGTATTTAACTGGGGGAGGAGGGATTACAATGCTATTAGGCAAGAACTGTGGAGCATTAATTGGGAACTGATGTTCTCAGGGAGATGCACAACAGAAATGTGGAGGTTCTTTAGGGAGCACTTACTATGAGTACTGGATGGGTTTGTCCCATGAGGCAAGGAACGGATGGTACAGTGAAGGAACCTTGGATGGCAAGACATGTGGAACACCTAGTCAAGAGAAAGAAGGAAGCTTACTTAAGGTCGAGGAAGCAAGGATCTGACAGGGCTCTAGCGGTCTACAAGGTAACTAGGATGAACTGTAAAATGGACTTAGGAGAGCTTAAAGGCACTATGACAAAGCCTTGGTGGGTAGGATTAAGGAAACCCCCAAGGCATTCCATGCTTATGTGAGGAATAAGAGGATGGCCAGAGTGAGGGTACGGCATATCAGGGATAGTGGAAGGAACTTGTGCGTGCAGTCAGAGGGGGTAGCGGAGGTCCTTAATGATACTTTGCTTCATTATTCACCAGTGAGAGGGGCCATGACGTTTGTGAGGACAGCATGAAACAGGCAGATATGCTTGAACAGGTTGAAATTAGGAAGGAGGATGTGTTAGAAATTTTGAAAAACATGAGGTTAGAAATTATAGACAGATCAGTCTTACATCTGTGGTGAGCAAATTATTGGAGAGGATTCTGAGAGTTAGTATTTATGTGTATTTGGAAAAAGACAAGTTGATTAGAAATAGTCAGCATGGCTTTGTGAGGGGCAGGTCATATCTCACAAGGCTTGTTGAATTCTTTGAGGATGTGACAAAACACATTGATGAAGGCAAAGCAGCAGTGGGTTTGGATTTTAGCAAGGCAATTGATAAGGTCCCCCATTGTAGCCTCATTCGTAAAGTAAGAAGGCATGGGATTCAGGGAAATTTCGCTGTCTGGATACAAAACTGGCTGTCCATTCCAAGACAGGAGTCGATGGAACGTCTTCAGCTTGGAGTTCGGTAACCAGTGGTGTTCCACAGGGACCTGTCCTGGGACCTCTGCTCTTTGTGATCTTTATAAATGACTTGGATGAGGAAGTGGAAGGATGGATTAGTAAGTTTGCTGATGACACGAAGGCTGGTGGAGTTGTGGATAATTTGGAGGGCTGTTGTAGGCTGCAAAGGGACATTGACAGGATGCAGAGCTGGGCAAAGAAGTGGCAGATGGAATTCAACCCAGAAGTGTGAAGTGATTCATTTTGGAAGGTCAAATTTAAATGCAGAATACAGGGTTAATGGCAGGATTCTCGGCAGTGTGGAGGAACAGAGGTATCTTGGGGTCCACGTCCATGATCCCTCAAAGTTGTTACCCAAGTTGATAGGGTTGTAAAGAAGGCATATGGTGTGTTGGCTTTCACTGGCAGGGGAATTGAGTTTAAGAGCCGTGAGGTAATGCTGCAGCTTTATAAAACACTGGTTAGACCACACTTGGAATATTGTGTTCATTTCCGGTCACCTCATTATAAGAAAGATGGAAAAGTTTTAGAGAGGGTGCAGAGCAGATTTACCTGGATGCTGTCTGGATTGGAGGTCAGGTCTTATGACGAAAGGTTGAGGGAGCTAGGGCTTTTTTCATTGAAGCATAGAAGGATGAGGTGACTTGACAGAAGTGTATAAGATGATGAGGCAGAGATAGAGTGGATAGACACAGGGCGGAAATGACTGTTATGAGGAGACATAATTTTAAGGCAATTGGAGGAAGGTGTAGGGGAAATGTCAGAGGTAGGTTCTTCACACAGAGAGCGGTGGGCATGTGGAATGCGCTGCTGGCAGTGAGTGTGGAGTCAGATACTTTAGAGACTTTTAAGTGCCTCTTGCATAGGCACATGGAGGATAGTAAAATATAGGGTATGCAGGGTCATTTGATCTTAGTAGGATAATAGGTCGCCTCAACATCGTGGGCCGAAGGGCCTGTGGTGTGCTGTACTGCTGTATGTTCTATATTAATAATGCAGTCCGTGCAAGAGATTTGACAGTGAACTTCTCAGATTTTGAAAAATCTGGAGGAGGAGCAGGAGAAGGAGGAGTAGCACAAGATGCAGTGGTTGGTTGTCCTGCTTGAGAATATTCCCGAATCTCCAGCAGCTCTTTTGATGCTGCAGAAGTTGTCTGTTTCAATTTTGTAATTACACTGTGTGCTCCAACTGATGACAAAGGTGCAGAGTGTTCATCCTCTGGTGCAATAAATGATTTTTTTAAGGCTACCATTTAACACTGTATGAGAATTTTTTCTCAGCTGTTCTTTGTTTTGCACTGATTGGTTTGCTTCCATTAGAGAAGTGCGTAAGCATTCGCTTTTCTACGTAGGCTTCTGTACAATGGGTTTGAATTTCTTCACATGTTGGTATTGGGTTTGATATTGAAGCAATTGTGTGAAAGGAAGGTGAAGGTTCTGACTGCATTGCAAATACTGTTTCAGTAGCTGGAGAGGATACAATTGACATTGTAGGCAGATTTGAGGCACATAAATTATGTGAGACACAATCATCTTATTTCATAGCAATAACATGACTTTTAACAGAATCTGAAAATAACGGTGAAATTGGACTGATTGCAAAGGTCACAGATACGTTAATTGACTGATCACATAGAGCACTGAAAATCACAACATCTTTTGTTTTATTTTGCGAAATCTGCCTATTTGTATTGGGTCATTGCCTGTCAGTCAGAAAGGCTTACGCATATTTAATAAATGGATTCATAGAAACATACAAGGTAGGAGGAGGAGGAGGACATTCGGCCCTTCAAGCATGCTCTGCTATTCTTTACAATCATGGCTGATCGTCCAACCCAAAAGCCTAATCCTGCTTTCTCCCCATAACCTTTGATCCCATTCAGCTCAAGGGCTAAATCAAATTGCCTCTTAGATATCGTCAATGTTTTGGCATCAACTACTTCCTGTGGTAATGAATTCCACGGGCTCACTGCTCTTTGGGTGGAGAAATGTCTCTTCCTCTTCATCCTAATACATCTACTCCGAATCCACATACTGTGTCCCCTGGTTCTGGACACACCCACCATCGGGAACATCCTCCCTGAATGTCCAACCTGTCCAATCCTGTGAGAATTTTATGAGTGTCTATGTGATCCCCAGAATTCCAAATTCTGATTTCAGACAGCTTTAGCTTCCTTATGTATTATCATGTTTTCAACATTTTCTGTGTTGGAGTGGAGTGCAAACCCTGTCTTCTGTTGGTTTGTGTTTCCTCCCTCGACATCTGATTTGATCTGTCTTTCTTTCTTAAGCTTCACAGAGCAGTGCGTTCTCCACATATTGTACAGGCACCAGAGGTATTCCATCTACCTTACTCCTCTCTATTCCTGCTTTCAGTGATGCCACAACCATTTGCCTTGAGGTTATCTTTTGTTTCATCTTCGAACCCACCCCATCTCCAACTTGTTGGGACAAAGTGTGGAGCTGGATGAACACAGCAGGCCAAGCAGCATCTGAGAAGCACAAAAGCTGACGTTTCGGGCCTGGACTCTTCATCAGAAAAGGGGGAGACGGAGACGGCTCTGAATGGAGAGTTGGGGAATTCCTGGACCAAGGGGGAGAAAATGGAATCCATGTAGATGGAGATGAGCACCAACCATCATCTCCCAAACCATCCACAACCTCATCACCTCAGGAGTCCTCCCACCCATAGTCTCCAACCTCATTGTTCCCCAACCCTGCACCGCCCACTTCGATCTCCTTCCCGAAATTCACAAACCTGACTGCTCTGGTCGACCCATTGTCTCCGCCTGCCCCTGCCCCACTGAACTCATCTCCACCTACTTGGATTCCATTTTCTTCTCCTTGGTCCAGGAACTCCCTACCTAATCCGTGACACCATCCACGTACTCCACCTCCTACAGAACTTCCAATTCCCCAGTCCTGAACACCTCATTTTCACCACGGACGTCCAGTCCCTATACACCTGCATTCCTCATGCAGATGGCCGAAAGGCCCTTTCCTTCTTCCTGTCCCACAGGCCCGACCAGTCTCCCTCCACCAACACCCTCATTCGTCTGGCCGAGCTCGTCCTCACCCTCAACAACTTCTCTTTCGATTCCTCCCACTTCCTACAGATAAAGAGGGTGGCCATGGATACTCGCATGGGCCCTAGCTATGCCTTCCTCTTTGCAGGTTACGTGGAACAGTCCCTCTTCCGTACCTACACTGGCCCTAAACCCCACCTCTTCCTCCGTTACATTGATGACTGTATCGGCGCCAAAAGGAGCTCAAACAGTTCACCCACTTCACCCACACCTTCCACCCCAACTTCAAGTTCACTTGGACTATCTCCAACACTTCCCTCACCTTCCTGGACCTCTCTGTCTCTATCTCAGGCAAACACCTAGAAACCAATATCCATTTCAAGCCCACTAACTCCCACAGCTACCTGGAATGCACCTCCTCCCACCCAGCGTCCTGCAAAAATTTCATCCCCAATCCCCAATTCCTTTGCCTCCGCCGCATCTGCTCCCAGGATGAGGCATTCCACTCCTGTACATCCCAGATGTGCTCGTTCTTCAAGGAAAGCAACATCCCCCCGGCAGTAGTCGAGAACGCCCTCGACCCTGTGTCTCCCGCACCTCATCCCTCACACCCCACCTTTGCAATAATGGCCAAAAGAGAATCCCCCTTGTCCTCACATACCACCTCTCCAACCTCCGGATCCAATGCATCATCCTCCGTCACTTCCACCATCTACAATCCAACCCCACCACCAAAGACATTTTTCCTACCCCACTCTTGTCTGCCTTCCAGAGAGACCACTCTCCCCGTGACTCCCTTGTCCGCTCGTCACTCCCCTCCAACCCCACCACACCCGGCACTTTCCCCTGCAACCACAGGAAGTGCAACACCTGCCCCCACACCTCCTCCCTCACCCCCATCCGAGACCCCAGGAAGACTTTCCACATCAAGTAGATGTTGACCTGCACATCTGCCAATGTAGTACACTGCATCCACTGTACCCGTTGTGGCTTCCTCTACATTGGGGAAACCAAGCGGAGGCTTGGGGACCGCTTTGCAGAACACCTACGCTCAGTTCGTAATAAACAACTGCACCTCCCAGTCGTGAACCATTTCAACTCCCCCTCCCATTCCTCAGACGACATGTCCATCCTGGGCCTCCTGCAGTGCCACAATGATGCCACTCGAAGGTTGCAGGAACAGCAACTCATAATCTGCTTGGGAAACCTGCAGCCCATTGGTATCAATGTGGATTTCACAAGCTTCAAAATCTCCCCTCCCCCCACTGCATCACAAAACCAGTCCAGCCCGTCCCCGCCTCCCCAACCTGATCTTCCTCTCACTATCCCCTCCTCTCGCATCAAGCCACACCTCCATTTCCTTCCTTCTAACCTCATCTCACCCCCTTGACCTGTCTGTCCTCCCTGGACTGACCCATCCCCTCCCTACCTCCCTACCTGCACTCACCTTTACTGTCTCCAGCCCCACCTCTTTAACTTGTCTGTCTCCTCTCCACCTATCTTCTTCTATCCATCTTTGATCCGCCTCCCCCTCTCTCCCTATTTATTTCAGAACCCTCTCCCCCTCCCCCTTTTCTGATGAAGGTTCTAGGCCTGAAATGTCAGCTTTTGTGCTCCTAAGATGCTGCTTGGCCTGATGTGTTCATCCAGCTTCACACTTTGTTATCTTGGAGTCTCCAGCATCTGCAGTTCCCATTATCTCTCTCCAACTTGTTGTTCCTGTTTGTCGGGGTGGGCCTCATAGGGTCAGTAGGGCACCTCTCATCCAGCCAAGGCCATTTCACATTAGCTAACTCCTCATTCCAGCTGTGAAAGCTTCCTTATGTCTGTCCTGAAACTGTGGAGAATATACACCCACTTGCACGGCCAAATCTCTCAAACATTTAATACCTTCTGGTATGCGCTCCTTGTTTCCAACATCACCTTCCTAGTCAATTGGGGAAGGGTACTGGTTTCCTACTGCGAGTGTCAGTGCATTAAAAAACGATCCAGTTTGCCCTGTGTTTCCGAAGACACTATTCACATGTGGATCAATAGTTAGTGCTCCCAGATTCCCTCATTTTGTGGCACTCAGCATAACATGAGCCACACCCTGGTCCCATGACGGCCATAAGGTCAAGGGCTCACCCAACTTCTGCTTGAAGCAAAACCCCAAATCCTGCAATTCCGCTATAGTGTAATGTTTCACTATTCTCAAATTTTGTGGATTCGGTCCTCCTACCTCCTAGGTGTTTTGCCTTATTTGTTATTAGGGATTGTGCTAATAGTTCCATTTCTGAGGATAGCTCTGGAGGTGCAGCATCCCATTCCCTATCTGTCCATTTACACTCTGAATCAGATGAATGCCAAATGTCTCCATCCCAAAGGTCAGGATCCAATTATGAAGTTAACAATATGCCTGTTTTGATTGGGTCAACTTTCCAATTGCATCGTTTTGCTCTCTTTTTCTGTTGTACCATCACCACTATTATCTGTTTCTCCCCCACATTCTCAGCTCTTTCCTGCGCTGTCATAACTGCTTCTGCTAAGATAGCATTATGCAGTTCTACCGCAAACAATGTAGCCTCAAGCTGCCTGTTTTTGGCCTGGCATTCTTCCAATTCCCTACAAGTAGAACACAGAGCTGTTGACAATATCTATCCCATTTGTGACACATTGTCCTTGTTTTCAGGGGAAGCCTGTCTCCCACAGGCATTCATGCACGGCAGACTATATGAATAACCCTCCTTTCTCTCTTTTTTCTGGTTTTAATCGTCCCCCATCCTAGTGGAGGTCCTAACTGTGTAACAAGTTAACTATGGACCCAAATCCAGTCTGACACATTTCACCCTGGAACATGGCTCCAAAGCATCAGATTGCCTTTCCCTTCTCTTAAATATTTTCCCAAATCCCATCCTCATCACTAAACATGTCATGGTTCGCAGTGTGCATCCAAGCAGATCTTTGTAGGTAAATATAATTAAGGGAAGGCTCAACCACAGCAATTTGCTTAAATGTGAATGTTACTTAGTAATAATAATGATTACAGAGGTAATAATAAATAATTATAGTGGTAATAATAAATGGAAGAGAAAAGACAAAAAACAACAAGCCTCAACCTCATCTGCCGTTCAGGGGCCCCTTGATTGAGAGTTGGTCTGGAGGCTTAGGTTTGTTCCTGGCATCATTCATGATTCTGAGTCAAAGTGAAGTCCTACTCCTTGGAATGAAACTCTCTCTCTCTCTCTCTCTCATACAGTGTAACAAACAACCAGCACAAAGAAAGCAGATAGAGAAAGACAAAACTAGTGGTGGCTACAAAAAACACAGAACTAGAAAACAAGCTGCGGGTGTCACCTTTGGCTTGTAAAGGAATATTCACAGGACTCAGCCAAGGTCGTGCAGCTTGTCAAGTATCATCAGCAAGCCCTTCAGCCCAACGTGTACAATTTATCTTCTCATCCTCTTGTCCAATATTATCATTAGCTTTTAGCCCTCTGGTTCATTCTATACACCCTGTCCAATTCAATAATATCCATTCTATAGCACGGTGACCAGAACTGCACACAGTACTCTGAAAGCGGCTTTACTAATGTGCTGTACAACTTCAACATGATGTCCCAGCATCTATACTCAATGGTCTGAGCAATGGAGGCAAGCACGCTAAATACCTTTTTAACCACCCTATCTGTGATGTAACTTTCAATGAATTATGTACCTGAACCCCTGAAACTCTCTGTTCAACAACACTACTCAATGTCCTACTTAATTGAATAAATCCTGGCCTTATTTGTTTTATCAACACCTCGCATTTAACTTGTTAAACTCCATCTGCCACTCCTTGGCCCATTGGCCCAACTGATCAAGATCTCTTTGTAATCTCAGATTACCTTCTTCACTGTTGACTTGACCACCAATTTTGGTGTCATCCACAAACTTATTAACTTACAAACTTATCCTGCCTCCTAATTTCTCATCTAAATTGTTTATACAAATGACGAACAAAAATGGACCCAGCAGTGATCCCTAAAGAACGTTGCTGGTCACAGGCCTCTAGTCTGAAAAACTATTCTCCAGCATCATTCTCTGTCTCCTGACAAGCCAATTTTGTATCCAGTTGGTATGCTTACCCTGAATCCCATGGGATCTAACTTTTGTCTCACAAACTTGATTAAGCTATTTAAAGATGTATCCAAAAAGATTGATAAGAGCAGAACAGTAGATATTGTATGCAGCGTCATTAATATGAGTCTACCATGCAGAACCTTGTCAAAGGCTTTATTCAAGTCCGTGTGTAGAACAATGACCATTCTGCCCTTGTCTTATTGTTACAGTTTTTAAAACTTCAATCAAGTTAGTGAGACAAGATTTTCCACACACATAAACCATGCTATATCTTATCAGTCATAGCGTCTCCAAAAGAAAATAAATCCTGTCTCTCAGAATCCCCTCCAACAATTTACCCTCCACTGATGTCAGATTCACCGTCTATGGTTCCCAGCTTCTCCATACCACCTTTCTTAAATAAAGGTAAAACATTAGCCACCCTTTAGTCTTCTGGAAACTCGCCTGTGGCTCTAGATGATACAAATATCTTTGCTAGGGACGCCGCAATTTCTTCCCTAACTTCCCGTAACATTCTTGAATAACTTGATCAGGTCCCAGGGATATATCCACTTTATGTCCCGACCTGAAACGTCAGCTTTCTTGCTCCTCTGATGCTGCCTGGCCTGCTGTGTTCCTCCTGCTCGACACTGTGCTATCTGTATGCACTTTTATGTTTTTTTCAAGAATTCCAGCACTTCCTCCTCTGTAATGTTGATTATTTTCAAGACATTTCTTTCTCTACAGTAAAATCTAACACAAAATATTTGATTGGTATGTGTCCCATGTGGCTCACATAGTCAACCTTGTTGATCTTTACGGGTCTCTATTCTCATCCTAGTTGCTCTCTTGCTCTTAATGTACTTGTAGAATCTTTTTGGACTATCCTTAACATTATCTGCCAACGCTGTGTCATAGCCCTTTTTTGCTCTGGTGATTTCTCTCTTAAGAAAGCCCTTACACTCCGATATTCTTCAAAAAATTCACTTGATCCCAGTTGTCTATGTCTAATAATTGATTCCTTCTTATTCTCCACCAGACCCTCATGTCTTTATTCATCCATTGTCCCTGCTTTTACTAGCTTTACCCTTCACTTTTGAAAGCCTTCCAGTTGCCAGTTGTCTCTTTTCCTATGAACTGCCAGGTTCAGCGAGTTTAGTATTACGCAAGCCAAATAGCTGGTAAGTCTTTCAAAGCAAACTCTCAAAGCTATACTGATTTAGATATGATTAGGTATTGAGAATACGACCTCAAGAAACTCCAAATTGTGTGCTCATGCAATCAGTCTCATGATTCATTCATTACTTTCTTCCAGCATTACATACATAGGTGAATGGAAATGAATGATGATTTAATTTGCTAATGCAACTGCAGGCATGGGTATAAGTGAAACTTAGTTAATTTGAACTCTCAACATCTGGCAGAATTATTTGAAACTGTTGCTCTCTTTCCCCGCTGGAGGATCCATCAGATTTTAGTCTTGACAAGTAACATCTACTTCTAATTAAATGTAAATTAATATCCAAATTTAAATTAAATTTTTTTTTAACAGAGTGAATTATACTGCTATACAAAGTTCTAATTATGTCATCCATTGACAAAACCATATCAGATGATCAAACCCAGAAATGTGCTTGAATTGGTCTTCCTTTAAATGTAGAGTGGGTTGCTTTGCTTCATCTCTTCCCTAGCATCTTAAAAAGACAAGTGAAGAGACGAGAGGATGACAGTGACTGAAAAAGAAAGTCGTTGATTGGAAGATCGTCCTCACCCTCAACAACTTCTCTTTCGATTCTTCCCACTTCTTACAGACTAAGGGGGTGGCCATGGGCACCCGCATGGGCCCCAGCTATGCCTGCCTCTTTGTAGGTTATGTGGAACAGTCCCTCTTTCAAACTGGCCCAAAACCCCACCTCTTCCTCCGTTACATTGATGGCTATATCGGCGCCACTTCATGCTCCCAAGAGGAGCTCGAACAGTTCATCCATTTCACCAACACCTTCCATTTCAACCTCAAGTTCACCTGGACCATCTCCAACACATCCCTTACCTTCCTGGACCTTTCTGTCTCCATCTTAGGCAACCATCTACAAACCGATGTCCATCTCAAGCCCACTGACTCCCAAAGCTACCTGGAATACACCTGCTCCTACCCACCTTCCTGCGAAAATTCCATCCCCTATTCCCAATTGCTTCGCCTCCGCCACATCTGCTCCCAGGATGAGGCATTTCACTCCCGCACATCCCAAATGTCCTCGTTCTTCAAGGGCCATAACACCCCCCCGCAGTGGTCGAGAATGCCCTCGACCATGTCTCCTTCACCTCATCCCTCACACCCCGCCCTCGCCATAACCGCCAAAAGAGAATCCTCACATACCACCCCACCAACCTCCGCTACAGTGCATCATCCTCCGCCACCTACAATCCGACCCCACCACCAAAGGCATTTTTCCCACCCCACCCTTGTCTGCCTTCCGGAGGGACCACTCTCTCCGCGACTCGCTTGTCTGGTCCACACTCACCTCCAACCCCACCACATCCGGCACTTTCCCCTGCAACCGCAGGAAGTGCTACACCTGCCCCCACACCTCCCCCTTCACCCCCATCCCAGGCCCCAAGATGACTTTCCACATCAAGCAGATGTTCACCTGCACATCCGTCAATCTGGTATACTGCATCCGCTGTACACGGTGTGGCTTCCTCTACATTGGGGAAACCGAGCGGAGGCTTCGAAACCGCTTTGCAGAACACCTACCTCGGTTCGCAGTAAACAACTGCACCTCCCAATCACAAACCATTTCAACTCCCCCTCCCATTCCTTAGATGACATGTCCATCCTGGGCCTCCTGCTGTGTCATAATGATGCCACCCGTAGGTTGCAGGAACAGCAACTCATATTCTGCTTGGGAACCCTGCAGCCCAATGGTATCAATGTGGATTTCACCAACTTCAAAATCTCCCCTCCACCCACTGCATCTCAAAACCCGCCCAGCCCGTCCCTGCCTGCCTAACCTGTTCTTCCTCTCACCTATCCCCTCCTCCCACCTCAAGCCACACCTCCATTTCCTACCTAATAACCTCATCCCACCCCCTTGACCTGTCCATCCTACTCAAACTGACCTATCCTCCCCCCACCTCCCCACCCATACTCTCTTCTCCACCTATCTTCTCCTCTATCTATCTTTAGTCCGCCTCCCCCCACTCCCTATTTATTTCAGAATCCTCTCCCCATCCCCCTTTTCTGATGAAGGGTCTAGGCCCGAAATGTCAGCTTTTGTGCTCCTAAGATGCTGCTTGGCCTGCTGTGGTCATCCAGCCCTACACTTTGTTATCTTGGATTCTCCAGCATCTGCAGCTCCCGTTTTCTCTGAGGTGAAATAAATATTGCCTTGTCAATGGTGCTCGTTGCTTGAGAATAAATGAAATGTGATTAGATATTGCAAGAGTCAAAAATCACATATCATTCAGCAGATGATGTGACATAGTAAACCATTTGAGTCAAATTTTGTCCACTTATTTCAAGAAACTTAGATGTTGAAGTGGCTGAAAGGATGACATCAGTACATAGAACTTCTCTGTGAAACTGAATGGCACATTTACAAGAGCTAACCGGCTATTTGTTTAACATTAGAGAATATTTTATGCTGTTGTAGAGCTTCAGGCTAAATTTGGATCAGGACCTCTAATGTAATGAATGGGGCAACATTTTTTTTGACAGGCATTTAAATATTCGGGGTCTACACAGTTGCAATCAGTTTTGATGATCTCGGTACTGCTGCACTCACAGCAATATACGGTTATTTAACTTAAAGGACAAATGTTTACAAATGATTACCCTCATTCAAGTCAGTGTAACTGAAGATATTTGACAATGTTTTAAAGCATGTGGCTACAGCTGAAAGAAGCTCTGAGCGTCCTGATAAGTTTGTAATATTGCTTCAGTCATGGGTAGAAGTTTGACATTGGCTGTAAACAATGACAGAAATGTGACAAGAAAGCAGAATAAATCTGAGTCCTTGTGATCACTGCAACTGAGTGTATTGAAACAGTGAGAACCGTCTTCTCGCCTGGATTTACTTGCACAATTTTGCACAATTCAGAATTTCTCTTGACATCACCTCTACTTTTTTCAGTAAGATAAGCCTTGGGCCCAGCTTCTATAACTTCATTTCAAATCTAAGACCTAAACCCATACCTCCTTTAGGGTAATTTCTTCAATGCCTTTTTAAAATATTAATAGGGTTTGCCTTTGATAGTTCCTTTGATGACTCCAGAAGAGTTCAGATTTGTTGCTGAACTCTTCCATACTTAATTCTTAATGGTTTCGAAGTTAATATATGTGGATTTCTTTTTCAATTTAGGTTATATTTTGTTTCATGCTTAAAAGGGTAGGTCTGTTTGAGATTTATTCTAAAGCTGTTTTCAGTCTCATAGTTAATCAATTTATTGTTCACAGTCATCACAGTATTCTCCAACATAGAGAATCTTATAGTATTACAGGACTGTGCTGCAGAATGTTTAGATCCCAGTTGAATGCTTTAATTTGCTCTTAACCGAAACCAACTAATTCTACCTTATTCCGATTTAAAAGAAATTATTTTTGACTGTGTGACAAATGATTTTCCAGTTATAAATGGAAAATTGCATCATACCTCTTTGAGGTCAGGTGGTTAAGCTACATATCGTGCTAAAAAGACAACAGGATGAAAGCATGTTGCATTACAACACAAACATTTAAATGCATAAGACATTTAAATGTCTCTTGAAATTCTATATAATCACATGAATACAGAAAAGAGTTTCAGACAAACGTGTTAAATATGCTAATGCCCTATGACAA
Organism: Stegostoma tigrinum; assembly: GCF_030684315.1. Classification (NCBI taxonomy): domain Eukaryota; kingdom Metazoa; phylum Chordata; class Chondrichthyes; order Orectolobiformes; family Stegostomatidae; genus Stegostoma; species Stegostoma tigrinum. The sequence continues at coordinate 23,053,428 of NC_081363.1, forward strand.
AATTGTACCTCATAAATAAATGTGCCAATTAAGTCAAGGTAATTTGAACAAAAATGAAGATATTAACATTATATAATTAATTCTTCAGATGATCCAAGTCTCATTTGCCCAAGACATATGTTGTAATGCGTCCGAACAGATTGACAAAAAATATCAACAAAATTAATTCCAATTCCACATAATGCAATTCCAGTTTTCAAAATTATAAATACACTGTGATCTGGTACTCAAAATGTCGTATCACTTCATGTTCTGAATAATGATAATTATTTTTTGAAACAGAGGAACAAAAACGTAGAAGTCCGCATCTTTCTTTTAGAAGCTAAATGTCCTCATAAAGTTCTTTGGAGGGTTTCTCATGGTGTTGCTTAGCTAGATTTCTTGCCATAGCTTACTATACCTGCCTCAATAATTATCTAAGATAATAAAATGTGAGGGTGGATGAACACAGCAGGCCCAGCAGCATGTGCTCCTGAGGTGCTGCTGGGCCTGCTGTGTTCATCCAGCATCAGATTTTATTATCTTGGATTCTCCAGCATCTGCAGTTCCCATTATCACTCAATAATTATCTACCCTGCTTCAATGGTGTCCCTTGTATCTGATTCCATTCCTATTTAATGAGCCATTCTTGGAACAACTTGCCACTCAGTGCGTATCTTACTGTAAGACAGGAATCCTTACGCTTCTGCCACTGGTACAAGTATTGGTGACCCAGCAGTAACGCCTTGCCTACAACATATTTGCACAACATCCACAAACTCACACTTCTCATGGCAAAACAATTACACTCCCTCACAAGTACAACTCCATTCTCTCACCTTAGTTGTTGTTAAACCAACAGTCTGCAAAGTTCACCTGTTCTTAGCTACATCTTGTTTAACTAACTGTTCCATGTCACTGCTACCTTGTTGCCAATGACTTTTGGAGGTCCCATTTTATCATTGCCTAATAGAGGAACACAATTGATGAAGAGTCACCAGGCGCAGGTTACTGTGAGAGGCAAGGGAAGAAATAGCTGGGGCATGATCAGATATTTTCACATCCTCCTTGATCACAGACAAGGTTCCAGAGGACTGGATATTAGCCAATGTTGTTCCATTTTTTTAAGAAAGGAAGCAAGGATAATCCACGTAATTATAGGCTGCTAAATCTGACATCTGTGGCAGGGAAACTCTCAGAGAAGACACTGAGAGACAGGACATATGCATATTTGGAAGAAAATAGACTAGTTAGTGACAGATAGCATGGGTTTACACGGGGAAGATCATGTCTCACCAACCTGATTGAAGTTTTTGAACAGATGACGAAGATAATTGATGAGGAGAGAGCTGTCAGTGTAGTTTATATGAGCTTTAGGAAGGTATTTCATAAAGTCCCACATGGTAAATTGGTACAAAAACCAAAATCACATGGGATTGCTGGCTAGATGAACAGAAAACTGGCTTGGTCATAGCAGACATAGGGTAGTGATAGAAGGGTGTTTTTCAGAATGGAGACCGGTAACTAGTGATATTCCACAGGGATCAGTCTTAGGTCCTCAGCTGTTTGTCGTGTTTATAAATAATCTGGAGGAAAATATGGGTGATCTGATTACTGCTTGATGGTAATTTGGGGAGTGAGCAATGGTCGAGCTTGTCAGGCCAACAGCAGCAATCAGGGAGTTGTGGATTGTCAGTTAAGGTTCTGCAGCGACAGTGATCAGGAGTCTGGTCCGTCATGCCAAGGGTGACGTAAAGATTGGTGGAGTTGCTGATTGTGCCAACGACTGTGAAAGGATACAACAGGATATAGATAGATTGGTGACTTGGACACAGAAATGGCAGATGGAGTTTAAACCAGACAAATGCGAGGTGATGCACTTTGGAGGATCAAATTTCGGTGTGAATTGTACTGTCAATGGGAGAACTCTTAGGAACATTAACATATGGAAGGATTTTGGCATACAGGTCCACAGTTCCCTAAAAATGGCAAAACAGGTGGCCAAAGTGATTAAGAAGGCATATGGCATGCTTGTCTTCATCAGCCAGGGCATGGAGTACAATAGTTGACAAAACATGTTGCTGCTATATAGAATCCTTGTTAGGTCATATTTGGAGTATTGTGTGCGGTTTTCATCATCATATTACCAGAAGGATGTGGAAGCTTCGGAGAGGGTGCAGAGAAGGTTCACCAGGATATTGCCTGGTCTCAAGGGCATTGGCTATGAGGAGAAGTTAAAAAGTCTGCCACTGTTTTCACTGGAAGGATGGCAGCTGAGAGGAGACCTGATAGAGGTCTACAAAATTATGAGTGGCATAGACAGGGTGGATAGTCAGAGACTTTTTCCCAAAGTCGAAGTTTCAATTACAAGGAGTCACAGATTCAAGGTGAGAGGGCAAAAGTCTAAGGACGATGTGCGCAGAAAGCTTTTCATGGAGAGAGTGGTAGAAGCCTGGAAAGCACTGCCAGAGGAGGTGGTGGAAACAGGCACATTGGCAACATTTAAGAGGAATCTGGATGGTTACATGAATAGGGAGTGAACAGAGGGATAGAGCCCTAATAAGGGCAGAAGGTTTGTTTCTCAGTTTAGTCAGCACAGGCTTAGAGGGCCACAGGGTCTGTTCCTGTGCTGTACCTCTTTTTTGTGCTTTTGGTTCCTCTACAAATGCTTCTGCTTGATAATGTCTAGACTTGAATACACCATCCCCTTAGCCAGTGACCCTCCCACTCATCCCCGAGCCCCAGAAGCATACAGGACACCATTGCACCCTCGTCAATGCTCAACGCATGAATACAAAGACTGTCATCAGCCCAGTCGCCTCTAAAAGGCTTTATATGAGCAGCCCTTGGCATGACAGACCAGACTCCTGACTACTGTCGCTGCAGAACTTTAACTGACAATCCACAATTCCCTGATTGCTGCATATGGCTTGACAAGTTCGACCATTTCTCATCAAGCAGTTCTCCGAACTATGTGCAGATCAATGATGACATTCTCTGGCCAAGCCTATATTCTGTGTGTGGGCTGTGCCCATGGCTGATGGCGCTGGAACTCTCTGGTAGACAACGGCCATTCTTGATTGAATGGAGGACTGGTCCCACCCATTCTAACTTTGCCTTTTAGGTGAATAAGCATGCAGTTTGGTTGCAAAATTAGTGGCCGCATATGCTATAGGGGTTAGATTGACCTGTTCATAATGATAGCCTTCCTCTGACAGATCCATTCCGACAAATCTAACATGTGGCATATCTGTGCAAAAAAGCATGTCAATAAGGCTGTACCAATAGCCTTTAAGATCTGATTGATGTGCCAACATGCAAACAGGCATGGCCACAGCACGGCATGGCAAAGCAATGTAAGGTTTGGATGTTACAAGAATGCAGGTAGGAGTTAAGTGAGTGACTACTAAGGCTATAAGTGGGCAGCCTGAGATTGGACAGCACAATGGCTCAGTGGTTAGTACAGCTGCCTCATAGTGCCAGGGACCTGAGTTCAATTCCAGGTAGAGTTTGCATGTACTCCCTGTATCTGCATGGGCTTCCTCTAAAGAAGTGCAGGTTAGGGTGGATTGGCCATGCTAAATTGCCTAGTGTCCAGGGATGTCTAGGCTAAGTGGATTAGCCATGGGAAATGCAGGGTTACAGGGGCAGGATAGTGGGATGGGTCTGGATGGGATGCTGTTCAGAGAGTCAGTGTGGACTTATTGGGCCAAATGGCCTGTTTCCACAATGTGGGGATTCAATCTATGACCCAGGCTGATCTGAACTGTGTCCCAGACCCAGAGCACAGTGTCCTTGCAGCAGCCCCCGACTGTTTGCCGACATGCCCAGCATTGCAAGTCTGAGCTTCCCCAGCATCGTGCTGCTGGATTGAACGTGACAATCATGAGGGCTTAATAAATGTTGGATGCCAATGTCTGTGGATAGGGGTAGGTGCATGCAGCCAGTGCACATGGGTCACATCCCTGAGCTGATACTTGACGCTGAACAAATTTGTGCTCAGCCATTGGTGGGCTGAAGCAGGTACCTGGCCTGATCTCCGAAGCTGACAGTTCTCAACATCTATCTTTTTTGGACATTTGGTACGAAGGAAAGCTGAATATTAACGAGATGAGATGTGGGTTGATAAGGTGTTTAATTTGGCATCACCCTTCTTAAATGGAAGTTGGCCACTGCCTTGTGAGAATCTTGCTTTGCCACTTCGCAAACATGTGAAGGATGGAGCATGATGATCCCAATGTGGCCAGGAGCCTCGGCAGCCATCTTGCTCCCTTCTTCAACAATTCCTGTCAGAGCTCACATCACTCAGATCCCTGTACGATTGTAATGTCTCAAAGCTAAACCTTGAGAAAAAACTCCTACTGTGCATTCCATTTTCATGAAGTCATTTTGAACTGCTATTAAAACCGATAAATTAAATGTGATTAAAATAAGTTAAGTACATTGGACTGTATAACACCCTTACGTCTATCAAAACATCTCAAGGTGCTACATGAAGAATAACTGCACCTGAAGTGTAGTGATTGTTCTTCTATAGGTTAAATGTGTACAGATCAAACATTTCCTGCAATGATACAAAACAATGCTTCTTGGTCTTTTTTTTTACAATCATTAAACATTTCCAAATCTACAAGGAAACCAACAATGTTGTTGAAAGTAACATTTTCCATTTTGCTCTCAATGACAGTTATTCCAAGCAGTTCTGTGTCATGTCATGCTCTGTTATTCTTCAAGTTATCACAGATAAGCTCCATTATTTTTCATTACTGATAGCCTTCCAGACTGTGCAGCATCAGTTTGACAAGATATTTTAGCCGACAAACCTGGGGCTAAGTTCAAGGTGTAACCATGCATATTACATAAAATAATGGTTAGTTTAAGGATCAATTATACAGCTTTCCATATTGGCCCCATATCTGTAATGGATTGCATGCACTTCCTCAATTCACTGGGGTCATCTATTATTCTGCCTAATGTATTTCATCAAGAATGGATTTTGTTCAGCTTTTACTTTAGTTTTCCACAGATAAAAGGACAGAAGGTGGGAGTTTTTGACTTGCCTTTATTACACTGCACTGCACATCACTAATTTTGATCTGTAACTAACTGGATACATAGACAAAACTGTCCTTCATTAATGAGAGTGCTATTGATTTTTAAATACGGACTGGAGGAGCGCATGTATACAATCATTGCACATGATACTCATTTATTAAAAAGGAATTTATCCCTACAGCAGAATCAGCCCAATGATGGAGAATACTTCTGTCTGGTTAAATTATTTTATTTTAATGCATTCCCTTTTCCCCACACCTGGTTTGTATCTCAACATATATCCAACACTTTAAAGGTGCTGCATTTGATTGTTTATGTGATAAATTCAAGTTATCGCAGTGAAGAGTTTTATTGGCAAAAACGGAGCATTTTCCCACAAGGTGATATTGTTTCCAGAAGCATTAGGCTTTCAGATCAGGTACAGAATGGGTCGTGTTGAGGGATGCACTGTCTCAACAGTGTACTTGGATGAGCACTGTTTTGGACTGGTGTGACATTTCTCACACCATCCATCACTGTTGGCTTATCTTTTGCTGTCTGAATGATAATACCAACTAGTAGCACATTAAGGATAGTTTATGGGGCAGACAGTGTTGTGACTGGATAGATTCTAGACTTAGTGATGAAAAACAGAGCACAGACATAAATGAATAGAATGACTGATATCCAGCAAATTCTTTAAAGGGCCTAACATATTACTCTCTGCTTTATAAATGCTATAAAATGACGAATTGTCTATTGAAGTCATCAGAAGGAGTCTCAACGGTGTCTATCATGTGCAACTAATTAGCTTCTGCCCACTCTACACTGCTGCAGAGGTTCAATTACTCATTGTCCGAAGTGTTTGACAAGTCGCTGAAGGGACGGGGAAGGGCTCTGTCTCATTTTTGCTATTCTATTACTCAGAGTTTGTATAACAATGCATTTCAAGATAATTTAATTGACAAAGTGTATCTGCAGACTCATGTTAAAAGGTATGTCGAACAATAGGCAGGATAAACACAGGAAAATGTTCCTGATAATCGGGAAGTTCTCAACCACATGGAGTGTGCGCTAAGAGAACGAGCAAGGAATCCTGAAATATTCCCTGCTCCAAACTTAAAGTTGGGTGCTTATCCCTGTGCACAAAGTTGCCTGTCGGCAGTATTTCATTTGAAGTTGCTGGTATGCTCAAAAGTACAATGTGAAGTGGAGAACAGTGTTCGAAGTGAATTGTCATTAGGCCATGAGGATGAGGCTGGTGAGTGTCAGTTACCAAACATCACTGAGGGATGGGTTTGCAGGTGGTTGTTGCTCATGGACCATGACTGGAGATGTTGGCAACTGCTGTCTAAGATAGAGCCTGGTGAAGCAGGGCGCGAAGCAGAGCTCCGAGTGCCCGCTCTGAATTTCATGTTGGGAATTGTCACCTTTTAGCTTATCTCTGCCATGTGACAGGATAGAAAACTGCATATACGTGAAACGAGATTGGGATTTTATTGCATACAAATAAACATTTTGCAACTTTCTAAATCTCACAACCTTTAAAATGTGCCTGGATGACCACTTAAAGTGTGACAGCATTCAAGTGTCTAGTGTAGGAAAATGGGACTAATGTAGATAGCAGTATATTTTTGATGGCACAGGCTTGATGGGCTAAAGGGCTAAATTTGAAGGATTCTATGCATGGTTCTATGATCTATGATTGTATAGTGAGTTGCTCATCTTACCGTTCTAATATTCACTGAAACAAATCAAACTTGTTTTTCTCTCAACATCAATTATCCCATTTTTCCAATCTTGCTATACTTTTCCAACTGTTGACTGCCCACATCATTCAGGGTCTGGGGAAAATTCAGCTCAATGACTTTACTTTTGTAATAGACTAATCGTTTGCAAATAAGCAGTTCAAGAGGTTTGTATGTAAATACGATCGTTTTCATGTTGCAAATTCACCCCACTATTCTGAAACAAAGGGAGAAGCTGAGTGAGCTGTTTGTGCAATCAAGGCATTATCGAAAAAGAATTAAGATTTAAATCTTATTCTGATAAACCACAGATCATCACCATGACAGAAAGGATATTCACCTTCCGAGTCATTGATCGGTATGAGTTCAAAAACACAACATCCATCTCTGTCTCAGAAGTTACAACCAAAGATCGCTGAAAGCTACTATAACAGAGTGAAATAGTAAGCAGAAGAACAAAGAAAAAATCAGACTAGAACATTTTATTAAATGGTACACAACGTGAGTTACCATAAAGGGAGACAGCATGAACGGAGACTAACAGTGAAAAGAATTATTGTAGAAAAAACAACATAGCAACTGAAATCATACAGGGTTGAATTGGATCATGAAATAATAAGGTGAAATTGTAACACACTGGACGGAATCTCTCTAAATCAGTATGAGCATTGATGAGTCAGTAACAAAAACATGGTAAGATTGGAAGAAATGAGGTTATTGATGTCGAGATTTCGATTCTCCAACCAAAATTTGAACAGCAAAATGAAAATCTCACTATTGAGCGATGAGAGACCTATGTGCATCCATCTGAATGCGTTAATATACCATTAGTAGCGATTCTTGCCTCATTGATGTGCAGTTCACGCCATTCTCTCCAACATCCATCCCCCAAACTGGATAAACACTAGATAGCCACAGTTCCAAACATGGAGTTCAGAGTGGATTCCTGCTGACTCCAGCTTTTGGAAAGACACCAACGTCTCAGTGCACACCCAATGGGCAGTGACCACCTAGAGTTTCCATCCAGTGGGCTGGGCTTGGACACATATCAACCTCACAACTTCAGCATGGCACAGTTTTTAAGAAGATTTGCAGCTCGGGTTGTGGCTGATGTTGTAGACATGCTCACTGAGCCAACGGGTTTGGTTGGAAACATTTCACCACCCTGTGAGGTAACATTGTCAGTGCACTCTGGTGAAGCATCTGTGTTCTGTCTGACTTGTTATTTATATGCCTCGGTTTGCTGGGGTGGTTGGTGTTATTTCCGGTTCTGTTTCTCATTGAATTAGAACCTGTGGACAAACCAATGTGTTTGTTGATGGAGTTCTGGTTGGAATATCAGGCCTCCAGGAATTCCCTGGCATGTCTCTGTTTGACTTCTGCTGTTATGGATGTGTTGTCCCATGTCGAATTCATGTCCTTCATTGTCCATGTGTAGTGAGACAAGTGAGAATTGGTTGCGTCTCTTGGTGGCCAGTTGGTGTTCATGTATCTGTACTGTCAATTTTCTTCAAGTTTGGCCTATGTAGTGTTTCTCACAGTCCTTTTTTCTTTTATTCACTCACGAGATGAGGGGTGTCACTGGCTAGGCAGCATTTATTGCCCATCCATAATTGCCCAGAAGACAGTTAAGCCACATTGCTGTGGATCTGGAGTCACATGTAGGCTAGATCACATAAGGCTGGCAGTTTCTTGACGTTCTGGGATCTCTTACATTCGCCAGTAGCTGTCAGTAGTGAATGTAAGGGATCCCATACGCAAAACCAGCAAAGCCGATATAATATACAAAATACCATGCAGGGACTGTGAGAAACACTACATCGGCCAAATTGGAAGAAAACTGGCAATACGGATACGTGAACACCAACTAGCCACCAAGAGACACAACTAATTCATACTTGTCTCACTACACAAGAACAATGTAGGACACGAATTCGACTGGGTCAACACATCCACAATCGCACAAGCCAAACAGAGACACACCAAGTAATTCTTAGATGCCTGGTATTCCAACCAGAACTCCATCAACAAACACCTTGAATTAGACCCTGTGAACAAATCACTGAGAAACAGAACCACAAGCGGTACCAAATACCCCAGCAAACCAAGGGATATAAATAACAAGTAGGACAGAACACTACATAGGTCAGGCAAGACAATACACTGAGCTATACATATACACACATAACTCATAGACTGAACCAGGCCTCTGACCTGTTTCTTTGCTTCCTTCGCACTCACTCATTCTAAGCCTACGTGGATGCTTTGCCTTGATATTTTTCACCTTACTCTTCAGCCAGAGATACCAATCTTGCAAAACTGTTACCTTGCCTTGCCATTTCACACAGACATAAAACCAGGAAGTATATCATGCTTGTCAACAGCTCCCTGTCAAGTCAAGTGGAATAGTTTTTGCTCAGGGGTTTCTGACACAATAAGTCAAGGGCAGCCTCCCATATCAATTGAGGGGCTTGAGTATGGTCAGTCAGCCACAGGGGGTGGTCAGAATTAGGATTCTCTCCTCATAAGGAGTGAGGAGCAGAATATGGGGAAGTCAACTACTCATCTTGACTTCTGCTGCCCTTTTGTGGGATCTTTTCCTCCTGGAATGATACAGATTGTCAGATATTAAGGGAGATGAAAGCGGGTAGCACAGCTTGTTGTTTTGGTGCAGGTAGGGAAGTCTCTTGCGTGGATGTGGATGTGGGCATTGCTGGCTGGTCAGCTCTTATTGCTAGTCCCTAGGTACCCTTGAGAAGGTGGTGGTGAGCTGCCTTCTTGAATCCATGCAGCCCACCTCCTGTGGGTTGACCCATAATGCCATGAGGGAGGGAATTCCAGGATATTGACTCATCGACAGTGAAGGAACAGCGGGATGAGTTTCTCACCACAGTATTCCTAACCTCAGACCTACTCTTCAAAGAATCGTAGAATCCCTATAGTGTTGAAACAGGCCAACAAGTCCACACCAAGCCTCAGAGCATCCCATCCAGAACCGTCACCCTACAACCCACCTAATCTACACATCCCTGAACACTAGAGGCAATTTAGCATGGCAATCCCCCAAGCCTGCACATTTTTGTGCTGTCTGGAGGAAACCGGAGCACCCAGAGGAAAGCCACGCAGACATGGGGAAATCATGCAAAATTCACAGTCACCCAAGGGTGGAATCAAACCAGGGTTCCTGGTGATATGAGGCAGCAATGCTAACCAATGAGCCACTGTGTTTTTGTGGTGAGTCATGTTGAGCTTCTTATCAATGACAACTCCCAGGATGTTGATAGCTTGGGATTCAGTGATGGTAACACCATTGAATATCAAAGGTTGGTGGTTAGATTGTCTTTTATTGTAACGGTCATAGCCTGACATTTTTGTTCCGCGAATGTAACTTGCCACTTGTCAACCAAAGACTGGATATTGTCTAGATCTTGTTGCATTTGGACACAGAATGCTTCAGTATCTGAGGAGTCACGAATGGTGCTGAACATTGTGCAATCATTGGTGAACGTCCCCACTTCTGACCTTATTATGGAAGGAAGGTCATTGACGAAACAGCTGAAAATGGCTTGGCCCAGGACACTACCCTGAGGAACTCCTGCAGAGATGTCCTGGAGCTGAGATGATTGACCTCCCACAACCATGACCATCTTCCTATGAGTCAGGTATGACTCTAACCACTGGAGAATTTGCCCCCTCACATGCATTGATTCCAGTTTTGCTAGGCTCCTTGATGCGACACTTGGTCAAATGCACAATAAAAATGGAAAGAACTGTGGATGCTATAAATCAGGAACAAAAACAAAAGTTACTGGGAAAACTCAGCAGGTCTGGCAGCATCTGCAAAGGGAAAAATCAGAGTCCGAAACTTCTGTTTTTGTTCTTGGTCAAATGCAGCCTTGATGTCAAGCTGGAATTCAGCTCTTTTGTCCACGTTTGAACCAAGGCTGGAATGAGGTCAGGAGCTGAGTGGCCCTGGTGGCACCTAAATTGGGCATCACTGAGTAGGTGCTGCTTGATAGTACTGTTGATGACACCTTCCATCACTTTACTCATGACAGACAATAGACTGCTGGGACAGTAATTGGCTGGCTTGGATCTGTCCTGCTTTTGATGTACAGGATATTTTTGGGCAGTTTTCCACATTGTCGGGTAGATGTCAGTGTTGTAACTGTAATAGAACACTTTGGCTAGGGGAGTAGCAAGTTCTCAGTTGCTGGAATGTCGCCAGAGCCTGTGGCCTTTGTGTATCCAGTGCCACCAAACCTTTCTTGATATCACATGGAGTGAGTCAAACTGGCTGAAGACTGGTGTCTGTAATGCTGGCGACCATTGGATGGTAATGCAGTCAGTGGCTGGAGTGGGTACAAGTGAGGGAAGAAAAGTCTTGAAGGCACTGGTGGAAACGATACAGCATTAAGCTTTGTGAAATGTTAGCCCAGTAGCAGAGAGAGTGAGTGAATGTAATTACAGAAAAGATTGCAGTAGTTACACTGATGAAGTAAAGAAGTCGCTGTGCTTCCTTCTAGATAGCTGAGGTTATACTGAAGCAGCTAAGAACACAACAGCAGGCTGGCTTGGTCTAATGTGGTGCCTTCAGCTTCAGTTTCTGGGCAAAGGAGGACACGCTGCCTCTAACCCCCCATCTACTGGGACCTCCAGGTCCCTGCACACAGAGCAAGGTCCTAACTTTCCATTCCTGCCATGCTGGGAGCAAATGTGTGGAATGGTTCAGCACAGTTCCAGAGTACCACATGCACAACAGGCTTGAAAGGTGGCACTGGTGCCACGGATGCTGGACAATTCCGAATCCCCGATGCACCGAAAGTGGTGGATTATTCTGGGTACAGCAAGTGGTAGGATGGGCTAGAATCAGACAAGAGGGGCTCTTTGGAGCATATTTCTTAACAGTTGGCACAAAAACCCTCGAGGCTTCATGAAGGGAAAACAGCCATGAAACTTGAAGGAACAGACATTTCATTAAAAAAAAGTCAGATTCAGCCCATTGTTTATTTCTAATATTTTCAAATTGGCTCATTAGTAAATTCTCATAATTTTTGTTTCTCTTTTGCTGATTTCTAACACTAGTCATGGGAAATATGTAAAGAGTTCATTTATATTTAAATTGTACTTTAAACACACTCAGGGCATCCGAAAGCCAATTAATTACTTTTGAAAGATATCCAATTTAGTTTCGTACACAACACATCATTTGCACACTGCAGTGTGTCAAAAGCAGGAAGGAGATGAATGGCCAGTATAATCACTCTGGCTAATACACATTGAAGGGCATAAGGAGAACATGCCTCCTTTTATTCAAATAGTGACACATGGTCTTTAATGTCAATTGTCAATTTCACATATCCTTCAAAGAAGATATCTTGAAAATGAAACACTTCCTTGGTTCTGTACTGAGGAGGCAGCCTAAGAGTACATTCTCAACGCCTTAAGTGAGATTGAACCCACATATTTTTCACTGAGGCAAGGAGCAGAATTTTTGCCCTGTTATGGGGGCGAGAGCAGAGGGACTGGGCGAGTAATTTCATATTCTGTCCTTGTCAGTTAGTGTCCTGCATCCAGCCATTTACCTCGAAGTGGAGTTAGAGACAGATGTGCTCTCTGCCTGCTGGTGATGGGTACCCAACTGTTTTGGCCAGTCTGTAGCTCCTCTACTATAAAGGAAGCAAGTCACCTGCCACAGTGCCTGATCAAGAGGAAGGATATTTACAACTGTTGCTTCAAGATGCAAGTGTCCTCTTCCAGCAATGGCAGCTGCATTCCTCCAGTGTTGGAGGTCTTCCTCTCAAAGTTCCGAGAAGCTACCCACTGTGGCTGGTGAGTGCCCCTTCTGGCCGCTAATTGACAAATCACTATTGGATGACTGCTCCCAAACACAAAGTGGAGGTTCCAGGACCCTGCAGAAGGATCCCAACACACACCACTGTCCGACAGCTCTGTCTCTGAACTATGATTGATATTAGAGAAGTTGGTATTTTAAGGTGCTTTAAAAGATTTTTTTTTAAATTGAAATGTTTAGAGTCCTGGTTAAAACCTTTGTTGATGGAATGGAGAGACATTGCACGTGAAGATGTTAAGTATTTATACATCAATAGTAATGTCTAGGCTTTGTTCTGACAGCCTGTGACAATTTGAAGTCATTTTTAGCCCCATCAATTACTTTGTTACACTTTTAATTGATTGGGCTGTAACCAATTATTCAACTTGAGTTGTAGTGTGGATCCACACTGGACAACTAGCCCAGGGAAACCGTAACAATGCGGCCTCTGATTTCATATTTATTAAAAATAAATAAACAGAAAGCACAGCAGAGACTGAGATAACAAGGTGTAGAGCTGGATGAACACAGCAGGCCAAGCAGCATCAGAGGAGCAGGAAGGCTGACATTTGGGTCTCGACCCTTCGTCAGAAATGGGGGAGTGGAAGGGGGTTCTGAAATAAAAAGAGAAAGGGGGGAGGCGGATAGAAGATGGATAGAGGAGAAGATCGGTGGAGAGGAGACAGACAGGTCAAAGAGATGGAGCCAGTAAAGGTGAGCAGTTAGGGAGGGGTTAGGTCAGTCCAGGTTGGATGGGCAGGTCAAAGGGCCGGGGTGAGGTTAGTAGATAGGAGATGGGGGTGAGATTTGAGGTGGGAGGAGGGGATAAGTGGGCGGAAGAACTGGCTAGTTGGGGAGCTGGGCTGGTTTTGCAATGCAGTAGGGGGCCGGAAGATTTTGAAGCTTGTGAAGTCCACATTGATACCATTGGGCTGCAGGGTTCCCAAGCGAAATATGAGTTGCTGTTCCTGCAACCTTCGGATGGCATCGTTGTGGCACTACAGGAGACCCAGGATGGACATGCCATCTGAGGAATGGGAGGGGGAGTTGAAATGGTTTGCGACTGGGAGGTGCAGTTGTTTAGTGCGAACCGAGCGTAGGTGTTCTGCTTGGTTTTGTCAACGTAGAGGAGGCCACAACGGGAACGGCAGATGCAGTATATCACATTAGCAGATGTGCAGCTGAACATCTGCTTGATATGGAATGTTTTTTTGGGGCCTGAGGGGGGAGGTGTAGGGGCAGGTATAGCGCTTCCTGCGAGTGCACGTAAAAGTGCCGGGTGCAGTGGGGCTGGAGGGGAGTGTGGAGCGGACAAGAGAGTCCCGGAGAGGCTGGTCCCTCCGGAAAGCAGATAAGCGTGTGGAGGGAAAAATGTCTTTGGTGGTGGGGTCGGATTGCAGATGGCGGAAGTGTCGGAGGATGATGCGTTGGATGACAGAGACTACCTATGATTTTCCAATATGCACCATCAGTGGGCGAGGCTTCCCAAAAACAGCTCAATTGTTGATAAGTACACGAAATATATCCAACATTCCAGAAGACAAAAATCCAAGATGCTGTAGTTTATGCCAAACCTTATCCATTAGATTAAATGCTGATCTAATTCACCAGCAGTAATGAAACAAATAGATCTAACCAAAATGTTTATACTTGACCAGTATCAACTGAAATTGTGATTTGCTATTTATGGTTCCTTTATTCTGTTGCTGCGTTGTCTTTAATTCCTGTGGGTCAATAAAATCTAGGACTGTTTGATGAGATTTTTAATTAGAAGCTTGAAGCAATTCAAGTGAGGACGCATCACATACCTGATTTCATTACACGTGTAGTAGTGGTAGTGACAATGCAATTAAAAAGTCAAGAGCTTTTCTCTGTGTGCTACATCAAAGTACTACAAATGTACTCCCAAGCTTATGAAGTCTTGCATAATTTCTAAAGCTATGTGATTTTATTAATGCCTATCTCGGTCCTGTTCCAATTCATCGAGTAGACTTCACTTATTTTACTGTCATAATCTGACACATAGATATATACTTTGGAGCTCCTTTCAGGCTCAATGCCTGTTTGAAACTTATTTTATGTAGATCAGTGAATTCAGTAGGCAAAATACGTGGCCAGATGCCTACATTGTAATGTTTCTGCTGGGAATGTTATTATGATCCCGTAGAAATGGACTACAGTGGTTCAAGGAGGCAGCTCACCATCTCCTTCTCAAGGGTAACTAGGAATGGGCAATAAATGCTGGCCAGTCAGCGAGGCCCACATCCCAGAAATAAAAGAAAGATTAATACCTTAAAAAGAATAAATTCCAGAAGACCCGAATGGGGTGGAAACAATTTAATGTTTCAAAGATTTTCCTGTACAATTCAAATGGTTAAGTGTGTATTCACCAGGCAGATGATATTTCAATTAAAAATGATTAATTTCACTTGAGATAGTCAATGTAGCAATAACTCGCATACCTGTCTCAGCTTCACGCATCTGAGAACATATGAGCAAGGAAGAAAAATAGGCCACTTGGCCCTGCAAGCCCGCTCCACGATTCAATAAAGTTGACGGTTACACTGTTTCCCTGGAATTTGGAACTTTCTTGCGTGCCTCCCTCCCATTCAATCAAATTTACAGCTATTTCTAGGATGCTACTTCGTGCAATCATAGAATCTCTACAGTGTGGAAGCAGGCCATTTGGCCGATCAAGTCCACACCATCCCTCTGAACAGCATCCTGTTCTAACCCTAAAGCCCTGCATTTCCCATGGCTAATCCAGCTAGCTTGCACATCCATAGAGTCTATCGACAATTTATTATGGTCAGTCGGCTTAACCTGCACATCTTTGGACTGTGGGGGGAAACCAGAACACTCAAGGGGATGCCCAAGGACCACTGATGGGGGGAAGTTGCGGCCCTTGAAGAACAAGGACATCTGCAGAACAGGCAGCCCTCCGCTCCAATCCCAACCACACCATCAAACCCGCAGACAAGGGAGGCGCAATTGTAGTATGGCGCACTGACCTTTACAATGCTGAGGCCAGGCGCCAACTTTCCGACACCTCCTTTTACCGCCACCTTGATGAGAACCCCACCCCCGAGCACCAACCTCTTCCAAACCATCCATGACCTCATCAACTCAGGTGATCTCCCACCCACAGCCTCCAACCTCATTGTTCCCCAACTCCGCACCGCCCGCGTCTATCTCCTTCCCAAAATCCACAAACCCACCTGCCTTGGTCGACCCATTGTCTCCGCCTGTTTCTGCCCCACCAGACTCATCTCCACCTGTCTGGACTCCATTTTCTCCCCCTCTGTCCAGGAACACCCTACCTACGTCCATGACACCACCCACGCCCTCCACCTCCTCCAGAACTTCCAATTCCCCGGTCCCCAACACCTCATTTTCACCATGGACGTCCAGTCCCTATACACCTGTATTGCTCATGCAGATGGCCTCTTGGCCCTCCCCTTCTTCCTGTCCCACAGGTCCGACCAGTCCCCCTCCACCGACACTCTCATCTGCTTATACAAACTTGTCCTCACCCTCAACAACTTCTCTTTCGATTCCTCCCACTTCCTACAGACAAAGGGGGTGGTCATGGGCACCCGCATGGGCCCCAGCTATGCCTGCCTCTTTGTAGGTTACGTGGAACAGTCCCTCTTCCGCACCTACAGGCCCCAAACCCCATCTCTTCCTCCGTTACATTGATGACTGTATCAGCGCCGCATCATGCTCCCAAGTGGAGCTCGAACAGTTCATCCATTTCACCAGCACCTTCCACTTCAACCTCAAGTTCACCTGGGCCATCTCCAGTACATCCCTCACCTTCCTGGGCCTTTCTGTCTCCATCTCAGGCAACCACCTACAAACCAATGCCCATTTCAAGCCCAGTGACTCCCACACCTACCTGGAATACAACTCCTCCCACCCACCTTCCTGCAAAAATTCCATCCCCTATTCCCAATTCCTTCACCTCTGCCGCATCTGCTCCCAGGATGAGGCATTTCACTCCTGCACATCCCAGATGTCCTCGTTCTTCAAGGGCCACAACTGCACCCCCCCAATCCCCGCAGTGTTTGAGATCGTCCTCGACTGTGTCTCCCGCATTTCCTGCACCTCATCCCTCACATCCCGCCCTCTCAATAACCGCCCCAAGAGAATCCCCCTCGTCCTCACATACCACCCCACCAACCTCTGGATACAATGCATCATTCTCCGACACTTTCGCCATCTACAATCCGACCCCACCACCAAAGACATTTTTCCCACCCCACCCTTATCTGCCTTCCGGAGAGACCACTCTCTCCGTGACTCCCTTGTCCGCTCCACACTCCCCTCCAACCTCACCACACCTGGCACTTTCCCCTGCAACCGCAGGAAGTGCTACACTTGCCCCCACACCATCTCACTCACCCCCACCCCGGTCCCCAAAATGACTTTCCACATCAAGCAGATGTTCACCTACAAATCTGCCAATCTGGTATACTGCATCCGGTGTACACGGTGTGGCTTCCTCTACATTGGGGAAACCAAGCTCCGTTCGCAATAAACAACTGCACCTCCCAGTCACGAACCATTTCAACTACCTCTCCTATTCCGTAGATGACATGTCCATCCTGGGCCTCCTGCAGTGCCAAATGATGCCACCTGTAGTTTGCAGGACCAGCAACTCATATTCCACTTGGGAACCCTGCAGCCCAATGGTATCAATGTGGACTTCACCAGCTTCAAAATCTCCCCTACCCCCAGTGCATCCCCAAATGACCCTAGCTCATCCACGCCTGCCTAACCTGTTCCTCGCCTCACCTATCCCCTTGTCCCACCTCAAGCCGCACCTCCATTTCCATCCTACTAACCTCATCCCGCCCCCTTGACCTGTCTGTCCTCCCCGGACTGACCTATCCCCTCCCTACCTCCCCACCTATACTCTCCTCTCCACCTATCTTCTTTTCTCTCCATCTTCGGTCCGCCTCCCCCCTCTCCCTATTTATCCCAGAACCCTCACCCCATCCCCCTCTCTGATGAAGGGGCTAGGCCCGAAACGTCAGCTTTTGTGGTCCTGAGATGCTGCTTGGCCTGCTGTGTTCATCCAGCTCCACACTTTGTTATCTTGGATTCTCCAGCTTCTGCAGTCCCCATTATCTCTAGCATAACCCGTTGTCTAGTTGGTGCCCTAATGTGCTATTCTAAGAAGTTGGCCCCAAAACACTCAAAGAGTACCTCTTTTAGACTGCTTTCACATCTGATTTTTCTAGTCTCTATGTAATTTAAAATGCCCCATGATAATTGTTTTCCCTTTTTGACAAGCTCATTTATTTCTTCCTTGATACTTTGATTTACCTGGTGGTTATTGTTAAGACCCTATAAACAAATCCCAAAAAAGTGACTTCTTGTCTTCATCATTCCTTATCTCTACCCAGATTGCTTCCACACCCTGGATTCTTGAATTATGGTCGTCGTTCTCTCTTGCGCTGATAATGTCCTTAATTAACAGAGCCCATCCTCTATTCTTTCCCAGCTTCCTGTCTTTCATCTGTGGAACCTCCTGACCAGTGAAACTGTTGAGGCTACCTTGCTGAACGTATTTAAGGCAAAGATTGATAGAGTTTTGAACAGTAAATGAGTTTAGGGTTATGTTGAGAAGGTGGATAAATGGGACTGAGTCCACAGAAAGATCGACCATGATCTTACTGAATGGTAGAGCAGGCTGGATGGGCCAGATGGCCTACTCCTGCTTTTATTTCTTACGTTCTTATGTTCTTCTTAAGAATATCATTTAACCTTCAATTTTAGGTCTCAATCCAGGTCATCCTGTAGCCACATCTCAGTTATGGCTTCCAGTTCACATGTGGCAACAAGTGGAATCCCAAAGTCCAGTAAAGACTATCGTCAGTATGTAGGGTCTCTCACTTTTCCCATTCACTGGCTTTGCTCTTCAAATTGCTTTCACTGGTAGGTATATTCTACTGTTTTCCCTGGATATGATTTTTAATCAACTGCAAAGTTCATTACACCATAGATGTACTCTAAAAATCAGATGGCAATTGCTTTAAATTCTATATCACTCAAGTTGATGGGAGATTATGGCCACAAAATTGGATGCTACATATAGTACCACTGATATTTGCTGCCACTTAAGTTTGATGGGGATAAAATGGCACATTCTGTCTAAACCATTAAATTTTGACACGACTCATGCCAATTGTTATGTTTGAACACCGGTTACGTAGAATAAGGAGACAGTAATATTAATCATTGCCAAACTACTTTTCCTCTTCGCCTTCAATTCTTCCTGAGGTTCATCCCATTATGCCTTGTGTGCACAGATTAAGATTGTTAGAGCAATAGTAGTCTGCAGCCGACAAGAAACTTGTGGTATCTTCACTCGGTGGCATTTACAATGTTGTAAATTAGATTGTAAGCTATGTCCCATTAATGGCTGTCTCAGACAAGTACATCCCTCTCATTAAGATGTTATCAATAAATGCATATTTCAAGCAATTATATCTTTCTTTTCTTCTTTCAATCTATGATTCTATTTGTGTAATTCCTACATTATTGCTCCAACTGCAGTAAGTCAAATTAGAGGCTGAACATTTGACTTTATTGGTTTGGGTGGTCCAATGCAACATTTTATTTGTGCCTGTTAAGTACATTCTCAATCTTTGAAGTTATCCACAAGGATGTTATTTAAGGCCCTCTAGATCAGCTATGATTTCAGCAGATGATTCATGGAAATCCTGGACAAACAATGGATTCCCAGTCAATTGTCTTTTCCAGATTTTATAGTGCTTATTCAGAAGCATCCTGAGGGAGATTTGCACCATTATTTACATGCAATGTTTGACACAGTCAAGCCCATGTGAATAACACATTTTTGCAACTATTGTTGAAGGATGAGCTTGAGTTTAAATTACCAATATCATGACAGTCATCAAGCATCCAGCATTTATCTTCACTTTCCAGCATCTTCCTGTTACACTTAAGACTAAACAGTGTCAGCTTTAGTAATGTTTCCAAGCCCTTCCAGGAATGTGTACAAATGACACAAACTTGATTTAAAAGAACTCTTACCTAAAAGTATACGTTTTAATATTGCTACTGTAATTTTGTGCCTTGAATTTATAAGTACCTGTTCAATGGCTGACACAGTACGCATGATACCATGATGTGGTTCATGGCAAGTGGAATGGGGAAATTACAAAAGAGTGGCATTTTATTCCTTAAGATGAATGTGTAGAAGATCAAAAATTGTACACTGTTGCAGATGCATGTACTGTGAGAAGTGCTGCAGCTACGCACAGTTCTTTGTTCAAGTTATAGATCCTGAAAAGGTCATTGCTACATATTGGGATTACTATTTTCCAAGCCGGGGAATATTTATCTCTTGTGCACTTTCACCATAAATCACTTTAAGAAAGATTATTATTTTAATTTAGAAAATAATACGCTGTACATATTTTGATCCATACATGCAGTCACATGCATAGTTACACATGGAACACTACATGTGTTTATACAGGTATAGAATATTTATATAAGCATTTAATTTCTCCTTTTTTGGATGAACCAGGAGAAGGAGCAGGAAGTCTTCTCTTAGAACCCTGATAAAAAAGAAACTCTAGCCTGAAAAATGCCTGCTACCTTCATTCAGAAGCAGACCTTCCTTCCACCATATGAATGGGCTTAAAGCAGAGTTCAAAACATATTAAAATGTCGTTGACTCGGGAAAATACGACACGGTCACAATAGCATCATGCCACTGACCAAACAACACTTCTGGCAAATTGATGTCAAGAGACTCTACAAATGCTTACTGTTAAAAGAAAACAAGTGAATCACAAATGTGTGAATGATGAATGTAGCTTGTGCTTATCAATTAAATATTTATAACTACATTTTGCATCATGTCCGAGCAACCGATGTCACTTACTGTCACTGCAAAAAATTATGGAAAGCAAATTTCATGGAACAGTGGTAACAGTATCTAGCATGTTTCCAGTGCTTATGCATTCAGGCACCTATTTTTATTCACAATTATATCTTGAATTAGACTTTTGACTGTGATCGCAATCTTGTCAAAAGGATTCAAACTGCATAAAGCTGCCAATGGTTTTCAAAGATCAAGTTGATGTTTTCCCTGTTTTTTTTTGTGCATTCTAGCTGAGGATTAAGGCAAACTTGTTATTAAATGTAATCAATTTGAAACCCTGCTGTTTGGAATATATAGAAACAGAACACATAGGCCCTATGGGAGAAGCTAAGTGCCTGGATGGGACTTATTTTAACGGTTTTTTTCATCTTATTTGAGCAAAACCTTCAATTCATCAGATAAGGTTGCTTCAGGCGGAAAGATGTACATGCATGTAAATCTTGATTCCATGACAAAATTCATCCAAGTCCTCATCAAATAGAGATTTACTGCCATTTTCTTGATAAGTACTTGCTTGTCATTAAAATGTAGACCTGTTTGCTGTCAATCCCATAGTGCTTAACACTACTTGCAATGCTTTAGTCAGGAAAGCTAAATGTTAGACTACAGCTAAACTTGGATAACGTCTAAGCTGCAGCCATCAAGTAAAAAGTATAAAAGTAAAGTGAAAAGCACCTGCGCTCTGTTTGTGACAAAGAACAACACCGTCCAGTCGTGAATCATTTTAACTCCCTCTCCCACTCCCTGGGTGACATGTCCATCCTGGGCCTCCTCCAGTGTAACAATGACGCCACTTGCAAACTGGAGGAACAACACTTCATATTCTGCCTTGGGAGCCTACAACCCAATGGTCTCAATGTGGACTTTACCAATTTCAAAATCTCCCCACTGCTGGCCTCAACCCATGACCAACCCTCCTTCTCATCCCCGCCTCCTTGACCTGACACAACCTGTCCATCTTCTCTCCCACCTATCTGCTCCTCCCACTTCACTGACCAATTCCCATCACTGCCTACCTGCACTCGCCTATCACCAGCCCACTTACCTGCCCCAGCCCCACCCCTCCTCTCTCTATTTATTTCAGACCTCCCTACGCCCTCCCCCATTTCTGAAGAAGGGTTCCAAACCAAAATATCAACTTCCCTGCTCTTACAATGTTGCCTGGACTGCTGCGCTCCTCTAGCTCCACACTGTGTTGTCTTTGACTCCAGCATTGGCAGTTCTTACTATCTCTAAGTAAAAGGTTTATTTGCCTCCACAATGATCTTCAAAGCACTGTCATCAAAAAGTCTGTCATCATCAATAGCAAATCGGTCACATATTTGACCAGGCAGTGGATTTCACTGTGGCTACAACAACAGTACAGAGACTAAGAAATAAATGATAATTCTCTCACCTTCTTATATTCCAGGCCTCCGCATCTTCAGATGATGTGAGGAATGCAATGAAATTCTCACAATTCACCTCAATGGTTGCAGATGCAAGGACAGATAAAAAAAACTTGGCAACATGTCGAGCAACTCAATTCTGTTCCATAGGATTCAATAATTTTCTTCGCTACAAATGATACATTATCTACAAGATACACTTCAGCCAATTGTCTCCTTCCCCTGGTTCGTCTACTGCTGAAGGGATCAAGAACAACAATGTCAAAGGAATGTCATTACCTCGAGGCTCCCTCGAGTCACATAGCGACTTGGCATTTTATTGTTTCTTGATTGTTGCCAGTATAAGGTCATGGAAATTCTCGCCTAACGTCAATGGACCTTTGTCATCTCATGGACTCAAGGAGGAAGATGACCATAATTTTTAGCGTAACTAGCGATGAATAGTGGATACAGGCTGGAGGCAATGACTAAATCTTGTGAATGCATGACAGAAAAAGCAGTTCTTCTGCCAAAAATTTCCTCTGAAATTGTAAATTGGGGCTTGAGGTAAGAGCCAATTAATCACTGAATGACAGTTCCTTCCTTCACCTAAGTAACTTGATTTACATGTAGTAAATCGAATGACAATGCGATAGTTTCTGCCTCTGATTTAGTTGAGTCTGCATTACAAAGTAACATCAGTATTTTGCCAACATCTATGAATTTGGTTATTTCCAGCTGAACCACACTTGGCTGCTGTTACAGTGGTTATCATGATGAAAACCTTATGAATGAAGGTTGTCTGAAGATGAATTCTGATGGTTTCAAGCAATGGAGCTATCACTGTTTCTTTACCAGTTGTTAAATCTTCTTGGAAAGAAAAAAAAATAGTTAATCTATCTTATAAATGAATGGGCCTTATCATTTGTGTTTTACATTGCTGGAGGGCCCAAGTATTTTTTTATTCAATTCTGACCAGTTGAGTCCATATTTTGCAGAACATTTTTAGTCTACTTTTCTCCCTTCTTTGTAACTGTGATTCCTATTCCAAATCTTTGGTCAAACTTGAGACCCTAGTGTATTTTCTCTACTGATTATGAAGAATCATGCTGGATACCCAAAACGGCTTCACTCTTAATCATATGGAGTCACAGACATAGAGTTATAGAGTCATACAGCATAAAAACAGACCGTTCAGTCCAACCATACCATGCAGACCACACTCACAAACTAAACTAATCCTACCTGCCTGCACTTGGCCCATATGTCTCCAAAAATTTCTTATTCATATACTTATCTAAATGTCTTTTAAATGTTGTAACAGTACCCACATCCACCAATTTGTCTGAAAGTTCATTCCACATACAAGCCATTATCAGCATAAAAATGTTGCCTCCATTATTTATCTCCTGTCACCTTAAAAATATATCCCCTAATCTTGAAATCCACCACTCTAAGGAACAAATAAACACCTGCCATTCACTTTATCTATACCTTTTGCGATTTTATAAACATCTATAAGGTCACCCCTGAACTTCATACACTCCAGCGAAAGAAGTCCCAGTCTATTCAGCCTGTCCTTATAATTCAAAACCCCCATTTCCGGCAACATTCTGGAAAATCTTTCTGAACCCTCTCAACTCAATAATATTCATCTGATAAAAGGGTGACCAGAACTAAACTGGGTACTCTAGAAGAGGCCTCACCAATGCACTGGAACGAGACACAATACTCCAGAAGAGACCTCACCAATGTTTCCTGACATATTTCTCATATATATACAAAACACCAATATTTTTAACATGTAATATATATCTTAAATATTCAAAGATTAGATGATCACAATTTGGTAAACCAACCTCTGACATTTTTGTTACAAGACCAAAGCTTCCTCCTCATAAATCTGATGCCTCTCTTTGCTCTGGGTGTTATCTGCTGAATACGGAACTTGATGATTTTGAGATTGTTTTTAAGATGAAACCTCAGGAACAGTTGTGAATCCACTAAATCGAACATTTGATTTGAGAATCTAAAACTATCTGTTCATGGATCCATTTTCTTGATCATGTGCATGACTAGGCATTGCTTTTGTGTTTTAAACAGATTATTTTGCAATGAATTAACATGGCCCTGACTTTTGCTGAATGCCTAAGCCCCAGGATCATCTGAAAATAGCAGCAGTCTGTTTTCTTAAAATTGTTGAGAAGGTGATTTGCCAAAATGAGTCAAGGCCGTTAGAGAAGTTCTTTGAGTCCTTCAGAGATGATCTCTCTTGAAGAACATGACTTCTCATTATACACTATTCTTTGTCTTTAGCAACTGTGAAGAGAAACAGAATATACATTTTGAGTTCAATGTGGTTCGTCTTTAGTTCTGTGTATGTCTCCACTTTCGTCTCCTGCATTTGCAGTATTTTGTTTGTACTCTGTCTTCTATTGGGTAGGCAATATGAAATCCAATTTAATAATGCCCCCTAATTTCATGTGATTGAAGTTTGAACATAAACTTTTCATGAAGAGATTTGTCAAGGACCTATTACAAATCCAGTACTTTCATGTGAATGGTTTCCTATCTTTTGAGACTTGAAGCTCTTCAAAAGTTTGTGTTGATATGGTATTTGGTTGGTCTTTCTGATCAAACATGATGCTGACTATCTACAGTTGGAGCTTCAAAGTGCTGGCATGAGAATGAATGAACTGTTCAAACAATTTGCAAATGATGCTGATGATAGATACCAGTCTGTAGTTTAATGATTGCCTTTTATCCTTTTTTTTGAAATTGTGGTAAATGTTAGCTTGTTTCCACTGGTATGCAGCTGGTTTACTCCTGAAATAGATTGGTTAAGATTGGAACGAATTCATAAGCTGCTAATGTTAAGATCCAGGGAGTTAGTATTCAACTTTAATCAAAATTATTCTTGCAAGGATTCATAAACCTCCAGCTGCATATGATCTTTTAA
Organism: Stegostoma tigrinum; assembly: GCF_030684315.1. Taxonomy (NCBI): domain Eukaryota; kingdom Metazoa; phylum Chordata; class Chondrichthyes; order Orectolobiformes; family Stegostomatidae; genus Stegostoma; species Stegostoma tigrinum. Next base: position 23,078,272 of record NC_081363.1, read on the forward strand.
GAGTGGTGTCAGTGCCACATATCCCAGGATATTCTGACAATGATTGATACTTGCAGCTACGTTGAGTGGGAGAACTGAGCTAGTATCAGGTAAGAGGGGTGCAATGGGGTCTGATATATAGTTTACATGCACAAGTTTAGAAAAATTGCTTGGCTTCAAGGCGCCAAACTCTCCTTGAAACTGACACTCAGCCATTTTCTGATGAGATTCAGCTGATAGCATCCAACATGAGAATACGATTCTTCAATTGGACAACAATTATTAAAGGATCATTATAGTGCTAAGAATCACCCTACCAATTAAGATTCTCAGTTGAGCTGGTAATGTGTCACTTCTACAGGGCAGAAACCTTCTAGATTCCCATGCAGGACCTTGTCCTCGGCAAATCCCTCTAAATCTCACAAGCATAGGCCTAAACTGCTTAATTTCTCCTCGTTAGAAGGGCCTTTCCCTTCTGAGTTCAGCCCCACACTGCTCAATCCCTCATCATAAGCCAAGCCTTTCATCTCTATTAACCATTCATTGGCTGTGTTATTGATTTAATGCACAAAACACACATAGATGGAAGAGAGAGAAAAAAAAATCATTCTTATCGAATCAAAGACTAGTTGGATCACGTGAGACAGCACTTTCACCTTTTCTGATGTGCCATGCCCAAAACTGGACACTTCATTTCAGTTGAGGATGAATCAATATTTTATAAGGTTCAATGTAACTTATTTGCTTGTGTACTCTAGGCCTCTATTTATAAAGCCCAATATCCTGTATGTCTACAGCCTACACAAACCACCCCATCATCTCCAATAATTTATGTAAATATACCTAAAGTGCTGTCTGTACCTGTACTCCATTTAGAATTGTGCCATTTACTTTACATTGTTTTTTTCTTCTCTCTACCTTCTACACCATATAGCTTCACACTTCTCTGCATTCAATTTGCCACGTAACCTCCTGTTCCACCAGCCCTGTTGCAATATGAAACAATGGCTCATAAAACCATTGATGGGGAGGCAATGGCTGAGAGTCATTGTTGCTAGATTATTAATCCAGACATTCAGCTCATATGCCAGGTTCGAACCCCGTCATGGCAGATGGTGGAATTTGAATTCAACAAAAAAAACCTGTAATCAAGAATTTACTGATGTTTACGAAACCATTGTTGATCATTGGGAAAATGCTTCTGGTTCACAAATGTCCTTCAGGGAAGGAAATCTGCCATCCTTATCCGCTCTGGCCTGAATATGAGTCCATAGCAATGGAGAGATCACTTAACATCAACCGAGAAAGATAATGTCAGAAACCAAAGTCCTCCTTACTGACTTGTGGGGGCTAGTGCCAAAGTTGGGAGAGCTGTCTCACAGACTAGTCAAACAAAAGCCTGATGCAGTCATACTCACAGAATCGTACCTTCCAAGCAATGTCCCAGACACCCCCATCCTTTGATTTTTCTTGTCCCACTGGCAGGGCAGACCCATCAGAGGTGGTGGCACAATAGTATACAGTTGGGAGGGAATTGCCCAGGGAGTCTCAATATTGACCCCAGATCCCATGTAATTTCATGGCTTCAGGGTAAACATGGGCAAGGAAATCTCCTGCTGATTACAAAGTACCATCCTCCCTCGGCTGATGAATCAGTATGGTCCTTATTGAACGACTTGAGAGGAAACACTGAGGCTGACTCTGAATTTCAATGTTCACTATGAACAGCAGCTCAGCAGCAGTACGACTGATCGAGTTGGTTGGGTCCTAAAGGACATAGCTGCTAGACTGGGTCTGCAGCAGGTGGTGAGGGTACCAGCCAGAGGGGAAAAAAACATACTTGACCTCACCCTTACCAATCTGCTGGCTGATGATGCATCTGTCCATGACAGTATGGATAAGAGCGACCATTGCACAGTCCTTGTGGAGATGAAGTCCCACTTTCACATTGAGAATAACCTCCATTGTGTTGTGTGGCACTTTCATTGTTCTAAATTAGACAGACTTCAAACGGATCAAGGAACTCAAGCACCATGGACATGAGACATGCGGGCCATAAATAGTAGCAAAACTGGACTCCATCAAATCTGTAACCTCATGGCTTGGTATATCTCCCAATCAACCAATACCATCAAAGACAGATCAATCTTGGTTCAATAGTGAATGCAGGAGGGCATGGCAGGAGCAGCACCAGGCATACCTGAAAAGGAGGTGTCAAATTGGTGAAGCCACCAAACAGATTACTTGCACAACAAACAGCATAAGCTGCAAGTGATAGACAGAGGTAAGCGATCCCACAACCAGTGGATCAAATCTAAGCGCTGCAGGGCTGCCAGATCCAGTGGACAATTACTCACTGGAAGAGGAGGAGGCTCCACAAATATCCCCATCCTCAAGGATCAGCACATCAGTACAAAATATGGGGCTAAAGCTTTTGTAGCTATCTTTAGCCAGAAGTGCCGAATGGATGATCTATCTTGGCCTCCTGCAGTAGTTCCCTAGTAATACAGACACCAGTCTTCATCCAATTCAAATTACTTCATGGGATATCAAGAAACAGTTGGAGGCACTGCTTACAGCAAAGGTTGTAGGTGTTGACAAAATCCTGGCAATAGCAGTGAAGTTTAGTGCTCCAGAACATGCTACTTCCCTAACCAAGCTCTTCCAGTACAGTAACAACATTGGCATCCACCCGACAATGTAGAGAATTGTACATAAAAAGCAGGATAAATCCAACCCAGCCAATTACCACGCCATCAGTCTACTCTCAATCATCAGTAAAGTGATGAAAGGTGTCATCAACAGTGCTATCAAGCAGCACCTGCTCAGCAATAACCAGCTCAGTGATGCCCTGTTTGGGTTCCACCAGGGCCACTCAGCTCCTGACCTCATTATATACTTGGTTCAAAGATGGACAAAAGAGCTAAGTTCCAGAGGTGTGATGAGAGTGACCGCCTTTTACATCAAAGCTGCATTTGATAATGTAATTTGAATTGGATGAAGACTGGTGTCTGTATTACTAGGGAACTACTGCAGGAGGCCAAGATAGATCATCCATTCAGCACTTCTGGCTAAAGATTGCTGCAAAGGCTTTAGCCCCATATTTTGTGGCATCAAGGAGCCCTAGCAAAACTGGAATCAATGGGTATCAAAGGGCAAATTCTCCACTGGGTGGAGTCATACTGGACACATAAGAAGATGTTTGTGGCTCTTAGAGGTCAATCATTTCAGCTCCAGGACATCCCTGCAAGAGTGTCCTAGGCCCAACCATCTTCAGCTGCTTTATCAATTATCTTCCCTCCACCAAAAGGTCAGAACTGGGCATGTTTGCCAATGATTGCACAATGTTCAGCAACATTCACAACTCTTCTGCTGCCAAAGTAGTCAACATTCAAACGCAACAAGATCTGGGCAATAACCATAACATCCCTACAGCATGAAGCAGGACATTTGGCCCATTGAGTCTACACCAACTCTTTCACCCCATCCACCTCACTTTGTCCCTGTAACCCTGCATTTCCCATGGGTAGCCCACCTAGCCTACACATCCCTAGACACTATGGGCAATTTAGCATGGCCAATCCACCTTACCTGCACATCTTTGGACTGTGGGAGGAAAGCAGAGCACCCGGAGGAAACCCATATATGCATGGGGAGCATATGCAAACTCCACACAAAGTGGAATTGAGCCCCAGTCCTTGACACTGAGAAGCAGCAGTGCTGACCACGGAGCCACCAGACCACATTTGTCAGGCTGGGACTGACAAGTGGCAAGTAACATTTGTGCCACACAAATGCCAGGCTATGATCATCACCAATAAGAAACATTCGAACACCAGCCTTGACATTCAATGGCACTACCATCACTGAATCCTGGTTATCAACATTTTGGGGGTGATCATAGACTAGAACATCAACTGGACTTAGTGAACACAGTGGCTACAATAACCTGTCAAAGGCTAGGAATACTGTGGTAAGTAAATCACCTCCTGACTCCCCAAAGCCTGTCCACCACCGACAAGGCACCAGTCAGGAGTGTGATGGAATTGCTTGCCTGGATGAGTTCAGTTCCCACAAGAAGCTTGACACTGTCCAGGACAAAGCAGCCTGTTTGATCTGCACAACATCCAAAAGTATCCACTCCCTCCACCATTCACACACAGTAGTTATGTGTACTATCTACAAGATGCACTGCAGAAATTTACCAAAGATCCTCAGATGGCACCTTCCAAACCCTTGACCACTTCCATCTAGAAAGACAAGGGCAGCAGATACATAGGAACACTACCACCTCCAAGTTCCCCTCCAAGTCACTCACCATTCTGACTTGGAAATATAATGTTGTTCTGTCACTGTTGTTGGATCAAAATCCTGGAAATGCCTCCCTAATGGCACAGGAGAGCTGCAGCTGTTCAAGAAGGTAACTTACCACCACCTTCTCAAGGGAAGGGTAATAAATGCTGGCCATCCAGCAACACCCATATTCCATAAATGAATAAAGGAAAAACATGTATTGGTCATGTTGTTGTCAATTAAGTAGTTGTAACAAAAGAGGTATCTTTGGTCCAGTTGCTCTTTTTGCTTTGACTGGATTTAGCCAAAGACAGCTCTTTGGCTACATTTACTGAACTGTGAGAATGTTTAGTGAGAACTATTTTTGGGGGGAGGGCTAAGGAGCCAGGCAGGTCTACCTCAGCCAGAATTGTTAGACATCTCGCCAATTGTGTTACCTGCAATGACGCTATCTTACCAATGCCTTTGCACCTCCCCACCCCTGGCCAATTCCCACTCTAAATCACGACAACGTTACAAAGGAGAAAACACGGCAAATCCAGTGCAAAATCTGCAAAAGGGAAAAGGGCATTATTCAAACCAAGTGAGAGCCTAGTTAAACCTAAAAATACAAACTTCTTAAATCATCTGCACTTCAGAGTATTTTACTTGAGTCTCTTTTTTAAATACAAGTTTAAATCTTCATCATATTAATGCTGTCAAATGTTACAGATATAATTAGGCAGTGTTTATTAGTGCAGTTAATTGCTTCCTTAGGAAAGCAGACATCATAATGAGATAGTGATTATGAAGAAGTTCGAATTAAACCAGAATTTGAGATCAGCAGGGTTGCAGACCTAAAAGATATCATTTCAAGGTATAATCAGATATACTTCTTGATGCTATATATAAAAAAGTACTGGTACTTCAGATGACAGCGTCAAACTACTTGAGTTCCTCTATTCACTGTAAAGAAAAGGCACAAGCAGCCTCTTTGTGTTACCTGTGCAGCCTGGGAGATGAGCACATCGTCTTGTGGATACTGATTTGTGTCGTTAAGATGTCAAGACTTTGACGACCCTAGCAGTCTCTCTGATGGCTTTTGTCATCTTTCAATTGGCTAGCCTAGCATGAAGCATTTCCTTTGAGCTATGGACATATGGGCTCTGTGAAGAGATCCACAGAGCAATGTCAGCATCAGATCCCATTTAAACATCCCTTTGGCTGAAGGTCACTGTCTTGTACTTCTCCGGACTATGACTAGCTTTAAAATTTATAGTGAATTAATTCAGTCCCTCTGCCTTTCTCATCCTATACTCCTCTGCTTTTTATTTTAGCTAAATTATTAATAAGAAGTGAAATTTTCTGAGTGCGTACTCATAGCTTGCAAGCTGAAAACTGCTGTTGATTTCCGGCTTTTAATTAAAATTCATTTATTTAAAGTGCTGTCAATTGATGGCATACTCTTTAAGTAGAAAGTTTAATTGTTACAAAAAAAATGAATGCAAGCATAAAAATCTGTGATGATTAAAGATACACTGGAAATATACTGATGCACAGATATCTGTGGTGAAAGGGTTAAATTATTTTAAATGTGATAGTATTGAATGATGCAGTGCAATAAAGATCTGTCGTTGTAATGCATCATTGTTCCCCTTACACTGTGCTCCTAGCATAAATCCCACATAAAAATCTAATTTTCTCTTTTAAATGTTGTCTCCTCTATTGAAAATTAATCTGGATAATGACATTCTGAAAAAGTGACAGCACATCTCTGGACACTGAAGTGTATCCAATGTGCCATTAAAAAGCCATTAATGGTTTATTTACAGGAATTAAAAAATGAATTACAGAAAATATCGCTGCTTTGCTGCTGGTCTCATTAGGAAAGTGACCTTGAACTATAGCACAAAAATGATATAAGACTCTGACAACAATTAGGAGTTATAAATAAAAATAGAAAGTGCTGTAAATATGCATTGAGTCTTGTCAGCGACTGAAAAGTGAAAATATGAAGATAATATTTTGGGTGTCTTCATAAGAACTGACCAGAATTAGTCATCATAAAGGTACTTTTGAGGTTAAATGCTAATTATTGTATCATTTATGATATGTGTGACACTTTAACAAAATGGCATTGATGTGCATTATTGAAATTCATTTTTTTTTCAGTATTACTTTATTTAAATAGGTCAATTGTGATGCTGGAATTAGAGTGATTCTTTAAGACACCTGAAACCATTTAATGAATCCATTTAACCATCTGAGCTAGTGAACATGTTAACTGATGAAATATTTGATAATCTGTGGAAAGAGAATTTGTGTTTTTCGGAATAGTTGAGCAGCAAGGTTGAACCTAAATTGGCCACCATGCTCATGACAACTGTATTCTGATGCAACGGTGTGCCCTTTTTGATGCGTAAAGACATTTGCACATCACCTGGAGCTAAGAGGAATGCAAAATTCCACATACAATACGAAGTGGGCATGGTGAGGCATTAATTATTATTTGTTACTTTGCATATTGTTACTTTGAAAAATCTGGTGATACCATCCTTAACCTAATGTCTAACGTGTGTCCCAGCTCAATCCGAAGGGGGGGCTTAACTTTCCTGACCTTCTACCTGGAGTGGGAAGGACCAGCAGATGGTGAGAAACCAGCAAATTTAAGCTCCTCTAGCAGGCTGACAGAAGGTTTGAACTCCAGCTAGAAGAAGGATTGATATTCTGATGCCTTCTGCAGGGCAATCAAAAGGGTTTTGGGAGAGGGGAAGGGCTAGGCGTCTCGAAAAACACACTGGATCCAGCAGGTCAATGAAACAGCACTGACCTCCAAAGCCAGAGTTGATGGGATGCTTTAGGTCTCAGAATTCCATCTGGTCGGTGTTAAACTTCAAAAACAGAATACAAATGAGGCACACAGCCTCAATACAACATTTAAAATATAACGTTATGCCCACTATCTGGGAATGGGTTGGTTGCCCGTGTTCCTGCGAATAAACAGAGAAAATACTGGAGAAACTCACGAGGTCTGACAGCATTTATGGAGCAAGAAACAGAGTTAATGTTTTGAGTCCAGTATGACTTTCCTTTGGAACTGAAAGGGATTGGAATTCTTTCATACTCAAAACAAAAACTATTTTTGACACCTTTCAGTTCTGAAGAACTGCACTGATTTTTGAATCTGCCCTTGACTTATTGTGCTGAGGACCCCTGATTGAAGGTTATCTCCCTTGACTTGGCTGAGGATTGCTGACAACCAAGGCAAGATTCCTGGCTTTGTGTGTATGTGCTAAATGGCAAGGCAGTAGGGCAGTACCACTATCAGGTATCTCTGACTGAGGGGCAAGAAGCAAAGAGGCAAGACAGGGATGCTGTATGCATCCAGGTAAGCTCAAAGCCAGTGAGCATTAAGAGAGCAAACAATAAGGCCCAAAAAGCAATCTGTTCCCTCCAATGAACTGGGTGCATGTGCACAATACACTTGCTGTAGCATCGCAATAATAGTTGCTGTTACAAGCTGAGATGCAGTACTGTAGTGTAGAAATGTCCTATAAGTGAGCCCAGAGAGAATCTCACTTCAAGGCCCTAAAAGATGTGGCAAGTAGGCCATACTGGAATTCTTGCATGATCCTGGTACATTTCTTAATGTAGCACACATCATTCAGGTCTCTACAAGATTCTAATTAAAACCAAAAGAACCGCAGTTGCTAAATATCAGAAACAAAAACAAAAATTGCTGAATAACCAAGTGTGAAGCTGGATAAACACAGCAGGCCAAGCAGCATCTCAGGAGCACAAAAGCTGACGTTTCTGGCCTAGATCCTTCATCAGAGAGGGGGATGGGGAGAGGGAACTGGAATAAATAGGGAGAGAGGGGGAGGCGGACCGAAGATGGAGAGAAAAGAAGATAGCTGGAGAGGAGAGTATAGGTGGGGAGGTAGGGAGGGGATAGGTCAGTCCAGGGAAGACGGACAGGTGAAGGAGGCGGGATGAGGTTAGTAGGTAGAGCCGCACCTCCATCTTCTACCTACTAACCTCATCCCGCCTCCTTGACCTGTCCGTCTTCCCCGGACTGACCTATCCCCTCCCTACCTCCCCACCTATACTCTCCTCTCCACCTATCTTCTTTTCTCTCCATCTTCGGTCCGCCTCCCACTCTCTCCCTATTTATTCCAGAACCCTCTCCCCATCCTCTTCTCTGATGAAGGTTCTAGGCCCGAAACCTCAGCTTTTGTGCTTTTGAGATGCTGCTTGGCCTGCTGTGTTCATCCAGCTTCACACTTTGTTGTCTTGGATTTTCCAGCATCTGCAGTTCCCATTATATCTGATCACAAAAATTGCTGGGTCTGGCAGCATCTGTGGTGAGAAATCAAAGTTAACTTCTGGGTCTGGGTCTGAAGATCCTCCCTGTATGATTCTGTCCATTGTCTTAACAGATGAGTTCACGATGAAGTTGATTCATGTCTGCATTGTAAATTCATTTAACTGTTTTAATAGCAACCACTATGTGATGCATGAATGGCAGTGCCAATGTGATGCTAGGTATATTCATCATACTTCCCAATGACTGGTGGAAACCAACAGCTAGTTGCAACAGGGAGACTGCTGATCACACTCAACTCATCCCCTTGCATGGAAATCTCTCAACATATCATGCAACATTAGACGTGATTCTGTGACTAGATAATGTTGACCATATTATCCTGATTAAACTAATTTACGATTATCCGTTTGGTTTGTGGATTGGCTCACTTGAGCTTGCTAAAACAAAACCTATGTCAATTCGTAAAAAGGACCTTGATCTTTGCAAACACAAAGAATATATTTGGGCATTACACCTTTGTCAACTCAGTAAATGGGATAATATTTTTCTGGTGCTTTCTTGGGTTAAATAAATAGGCACATTGTCAAACCATTATCATCCTCTTCTTGTGCAACATAAATTGTTGTTCCCTTGAAATTTGGTGTTCTAACAGCTCTTTCTGTGGCTGTACTTGTGAGCACAAGGTGAAAAGCCTCGACAGTACATGTATCTTTTTTTCAGCAACAGTCCAGGTGTAATAATAGAATTCTCGCTTTTCTCTCATTGTTCCTTTTATATGTTTGGACAAGAGCAGCACTAGAATTATACATTCAGCACAAACAATTAGTCTGTCAGAATTTACTAAAAGAAGGGATGCACTGTTTGTACATGTGCCATCTCATCAAATTGCATCAGATAAAAAGTAAAGTCAAATGTTTATGTTGGGTAAAATAAGGCCTCATCAAATTCTATCTATTAGCATCTGGCATCGACAGGAAAAGGGAGAGAAGTTAATGCATGGTGTGCACTGCAACAGCAAATAATAAAAAACCGTAAGTTTCAGACTCAATCTGGAAGCGCTCAGTTCTTGCAATCAAATTTGAGCAACTGTGATTCGGGTTTGTGAGCTACATCCTCCGAAAACTACTTGTATGTTATAGTCATAGCAAAGCTTTGTTTCTGGGGTCTATAATTAAAAATGCAGTTATTGCATTTGTAATTATCTTAATTCTACGTTTACACTGAGCTCTGATTGTTACTACACAGTCTGTAGGATGATATTCTTGTACTTCAATAGGATGCCCAATTACAGAAAAAAATTTTGAATGATAGGTACTCTTATAAGGAACCCATTTAGTGATCTGGACTATAGCTCCCAAAGAGAATGCTGAGGTGGTAGTAATGTTACAGAACTAATAATCCAGAGGCTAGGTTAATACTCTGGAAATACAAGTTCAAATCCCACTAGGGGAGTTGGAGGAATTTAAATTCAATTAGTTAATAAATCTGAAATTTAAAGCTTAGTTTCAGTAATAGTAAATAAGACGCTATCAAATTATTAGATCACTAATTTCTGACTTGTGACTCCAGATTCACAAATTCATTGACTCTTAACAATTTTTTGAACGGAACTAGAATGCCATTCTGTTTTATTACTACAAATTACTACAAAAGTCAAAGAAATAAAATCAGGCACCATCACACACATTGTGCCCCTCAAATGCTGCGAATACCTGCTCACTAATATCTGGAGGCCTGTGCTAGAATTGGGAGAACATGCAGATTTGTCAAGCAACAGCCTGATATGTTCATACACACCAAACCTCGTCATGCAGCCAACAGTTACACACACCACCATCACTACCCCTGAGTCCGTCACAGCCTGCAGGCAAGGCAGACCCACCAGAGAGAATAGCATCATGGAATACAGTTGGGATTGAGTTGTTCTGAGAGTCTATAATACTGACTTTGCACTGTATGAGCTATTATGGCCAACAAAAGCTACTGATTTATTGCCCGATGAATCAGTAATCCTCCATACTGAACACCGTTGGAAAGAAGCACGGAGCTACACGAGCCACGCAATCTGTGGAGTATTTCAATATCTTATCAGGAGCGCCTCAGCAACACTGTCACTGACCAAGCTGACTACATCGTACAGGGAATAGCTACTCACCTGAGTCTACATCAGGTGTCTGTGAGAACAGGTTGGGAAAATATTATGTGCCTTTATCCTTATCAAGCTTCCTCCGGCAGTCTTGGGTAGGAGTGACCACCATGCAGTCCTTGGGAGACAAAGTCTCATTTTTATCTTCTGATCACAGACATCTAGTCCATCATGTTTTTGGATATTGCTATCAGGCTGCTTGGGTTTGATCCAGGACACATCTATTACTGAAAACTGGGCATGCATGAGATGCTGTTTCAGCAGCAGAAATGTATTCAACCTTACGTTGTGATCTGTAGCCTGACATATCTATCAGTGAACCAGTACAAAGCCATGTGATCGAGACAAATTCAATGATGAGCACAAGGATGCACATCAAGAGTATAACCTGGCATACTAAGTGAGGCTATACCACAGGCTAAATAGCACCAGATGATGGCAAAGGCAAGCCATCTCACAACCAATAGATCCATGTAAACTCTTCAGTCCTGACAGACCCAGCTATGAATGGTGGTGGGCAATTAAATAACTCAAAGGAGGAGAAGGCTCCATAATTATCCCCCACTACAAGGACGCAGAAAACAACAATACATTTAGTGCAAACAAGGCTGAAACATTTGAAAGCATTTTCAGCTGTAAGTACCAGGTGGATGATTTATCTCAGCCTCTCCCTGAATTCTCCAACATCACCAATACTAGCTTTCAGACAATTCAATTCATTCCATGTGATAACAAGAAATGTTTGAAGGGGCTGTTTACTGCGAAGGCTGTGGGCACTGACAACTTTAACAAAAATAGCAAGAAAGAATTGTGCTCCAGAAATTATCTCACACTGGGCCAAGTTATTCAAGTACAACTCCAACACTGACACCTCTGCAGCAAGGGGGAGAATTACACTGGTCTGTCATGTACACAAAAGCAGAACAAATTCATGCCAGCCTATTATTGCCTCATCAATCTACTGATAATCAGCAGCAAAGTGATGGAAGATATCATCAACAGTGCTAGCAAGCAGCACAATACAACAATAACTTATGGTCACGAGATCTGGGTTCTGCAGGGCCCACTCCAGATCCCATCTTCATTGCAGATTTGATCCAAACATGGAACAGAAGAGCTGAACAGAAGACTGGGAGTGAGGGGACTACCTGTGACATCAAAGCTGCTTTTAACTCAATCTGGCATCAAGAAGCCTGAGCAAACTTAGAGTCAGTAGGAATCAGGGGGAAAATCTCTCTACTGGTTAGAGTCATACCTACCAGATAGGAAGATAGTTGCAGTTTGGGAAAACAATCATGTAACTCACACTTTTAGGAGTTCCTCAGGGTCACATTTTCAGTACAACCATTTTCAGCTGCTTCATAAATGAACTCCGTTCCATTATAACATCACCAGTGGGGAAGTTCACCAGCAACAGCACAATGTTCAGCACTATTCGAGGTTCTTCAGGCACTAAATCAGTCCCTGACCACATGCAGTTCCACGGAGAATCTAGACCTCAATAACTATCTGTCTTGAAGTGACAAATAACGTTCACACTGCACAAGTACCTGTCAATAATCATACCTAATAAGAGAGAATCTAACTATCATCCCTATATGTTCAATGACATTACCACTGCTGGATCCCCAACTAGTAGTATTCTAGGGGTTGCCATTACCAGAAACTATGCGGGACTATTCAAATAAACATTGTGGTTCCATTTGGGGAAATTCCGTGGCAAGCAATCCGCCTTTTGATTCCTCAAAGTTTTTCCACCATTTAAAAAGAGCAAGTTGCGAACATGATGGAGTATTCCCAGCTTTGTCTGAATGCGTGCAACTGCAACAATAAACTTGATACCATCCAGGACACAGGAACATGGGAAGAAGACTTAGCCATTCAACCCTTCAAGTATGTCCTGCTATGCGAGATCATAGAATCAACCTCATTGTACTACTCCTGAGCTATTCACATATCTTTTGATGTCATTTATAACTAGAAAGATATCAATCTTGATCTTAAACTTAATCAATGACTGACTTTCCATAGCCCTTGGAGTCAAGAATTTCAAAGATTCACCACCTTCTGAGTGAAAGAAGTTCCTTAGAGTATAGAATATAGAATTTTTGCAGGGTTAATGCAGTAAGGAGCTTTCCCCTCATGGGAGAGTCTAGGGCCAGAAGGCATAGTCTCAGAATAAAGGGGTGCCAATTTAGGACTGAGATGAGGTGGAATGTCTTCTCCCACAGAGTGCTTATATATATTTAAGCCTGACATAAGTAGACTCCTGTTCAGCAGGGGAATCAAGGGTTACAGGGAAAATACAATGAAGTAGATGTGAGAGCTTTCGGGTCAGCCATGATTTTCTTGAATGAGCGAGCAGGATCAAGTTTACTCCTTGTCAACCCATCTCAATTGTAAAGATTTGCCTTTTATTCTGAGACTGGGTCCCTATTTCTAGATTCCACAAACAACGGGAAGCATCTTTTCAGTATTCATTATTTCTAACTCTAAAAATCTGATAAGTTTTGATGAGATCGCCTCTCATTTCTTTGGACTGCAGAGAATGCCAGCGTAATCCCATCAATTTCTCTGCTTACGACAGTCTGGCCATCCCAGTCTGCTGCACTCCCTTTATTTCAAGTACACACTTCCTTTGACAAGGGGATCAGAAATACACACAACACCTCTGGCATGATCTCACTAGTTCCCTGTACCACTGAAGTAAGATTTTGCTCCTGTACTCAAATTCTACTGTGACAAAGGTGAACATACTATTGCCTTTTTGAAGTGAACACTGCAGTTGATTTTGATTTTGATTTTATTGTCACGTGTATTTTACAATAAAAACAATAAAATACAGTGAAAAACTTTCATTTGTTGCCACAAAATGGGATTGTTTTGAATTATTTAAAGAGATGGAGTGAAAGAAACAGCTCGAAGAGGGTCCGACAGTCCTGAGGTTTATGCTCTGGGGTCTCACTACTGCCACCAGTATCCAAACTCAGGACACAGTAACTAAGTTAAAGAAAGAAAAAAGAGGGGAAAGAAATAAGAAAAAAGAAAAGTGGTCAGAGTGCACAATTTTTGGCACAGGAGCCCAACTCCACTGCCATCTTTGATCAGAAGCACCAGAATAAAAGGTAACTTATGAACAAGAACACTGAAGTCCCTTCACTCATCAATGGTTCCAACAGCCCAACATTTTAAAAACACCCCATACCTTTGTTTTATCTACAAAATTAGATGACCTCACATTTATCTACTTGATTTTCCATGTACAATTCTGGGACAAATCAGCCTGCTTGCTTGGTACCCCATCCAACACCTTCAACATTCATTCCCTCCACTAGTGACTCATAGGGGCAGTAGAGTGTGCCATCTACCACATATACTGCTTCAATTTATTAAGGCTCCTCAGCGAGCACCTTACAAACCGACCCTCTCTACCAACTAGACAGATAAAGTTAGTGAATAAATTGGAGAACCACCATCTGCAATTTCCCCTCCAAGCCACACACCATCCTGATTTGAAACCATATGGTCATTCCTAGGCTGTCACTGAGTCAAATTCCATCTCGAACAGCACGGTGATTGCACCAACAGCACATGGGATGCAGCAGTTTCAAGAAGGCAGCTCCTTTCCACTTTCTTAAGGGCACTATTGGGTGAACAATAATTGTTGGCCAGGCCAATAACACCTACATCACATGAGTGAATAAAAATTTGCCAGGATATCTTCTGTGCAGTAATCAGGTGTTTATTTAGACAAGACTCATCATCACCCCTAATATACCAATGCAATGTTTGGTTGAATCAGGAAACTAATATTTGAGGGCCAGGGTCTGAATCCTGAGATGATGATCATAATAGGCCAAAAAACAGCAATCTCTGTATACTTTATAGTCATCAGAGACAGTAGGCACCCTAATATATCAGAGAAATTACTAACAGCAGTGCTGTCATTAGATCCTCCAAATCCAGGAAGCATGCAAAGCCATCTATCAGCACTTTCTCCCGAGCCAACATCCAAGAAATTAGTCGCTCAGAACCAGGTCTGTTAGACAGAATATATAATTCATGAGCCAGATGTTAGACTCTGGAAGCAACTGCTCACTTGAAGCTCAATCATAACAGAGATTTCTGGGGGTAAGCAGAAGTGCTTTGCAAAGTTCAAACCATCCAAAGAGATCCATCCAGTTCTGAGGAAGGGTCTCTGGACCCAAAACATTAACTCAGTTTTCTCCTCCACAGATGCTGCCAGACCTGCTGAGCTTTTCCAGCAACTTTGTGTTTTTTTTCCATCCAAAGAGACGTTGGGCATCCGTACCAATGATTGGAAATATTTGGCCTGTGAACAACAAAATGAAAAGGCTCATTTGGGAAGGCACTGAAGAGATTAACAGACTTTGTTTGCAAAATTGCAGAGGCAAAGTCAAGGCATGGAGAGGGAGCGTACAAACCGTTAAACATCTCATCCACTTTACCCTTCGATGCCTTCTTCACCAGATGCGGCAGAGTCTACCGATCATGCATTGAACCTAACAGTTATTTCAGAAGCCATCAAACTTATTTGGAAGCAAATCATCCTGGATTCCAAGGGATTATCTGAGAAGAAGGAATTTAATTCATACACTGGTGCTCAGCTTCTGATGTAGAAACTTGACTTGCGCTCACAAACATAATTAATGGCATATATCGGTAGAGCGAGGCCCATAGCTATTAAACCTTGCTGAACATTTTACTATTTTCAGTGAGGTGTTGATCACGTCTGTAGATACACCTCACCGTTTATTATTATTTGCCTCAACGGAAATGATCATCATGGTGAAATGAGAAGGAGAAGAGCAGAAGGATATTATGGCTGGCAGCAAGCTTTTAGGGTTACACATTTCTGTTGATGTTTCTTGTTGATGTGTTACTGTGACAGAAGAAGAAGTATTCAGAATGAAATCCTGAAACAGGCTTTAGGTCCATAATCAACTCTGGCAATAAATTTAAGGCCTACCTTGTGCCAGGGAAGCCTGAAAAATTGCTTGACTCTGTATGAATGCCTTAGAGGATGACCGGAACGTGGTGCACAGTTCATTTTTGCCCCTGTTTGCCAACTCGAAAATCTGTATAAATCTAATTTCTACCCCTGGGACTCAGGATGGATGACAATTCAGTAAGACCCTATAAACAGTATGTCAAGCGACAATGAAAAGAAACCTATTAGTAAAACACAGCATTACTAGTCAAATATGTTCTTGACTGGGACCTAATTAGAGTTATTTAGTATGGCTTTTGCACGTAAAAGATAGATTGTTTAGTCATTTTAGTACCACTTGAAGCATAATAATACAAAGTGGAAAACATTGATTAAAAGTCAGATTTAGCAGTTAGAAGACACATTGTCAGCCCCTTGAGATTAACACAGGACTGTTCAGACAGCGCTATAATATTCTGATGTAATATCAGTGCACTGTTTTCCTGTCAGATGAAGGTACAACATAGAGGTCAACTGAGCATTGTAAAAAAAGCATTTCAGCAATTTCAAGTGAAAAATGGCACTTTCTCTATAAAATAAAACAAAGAACTGTGAATGCTGGAAGTCAGAGACAAAATCAGAAATTGCTGGAAAATCTTAGCAAGTCTGGCACTGGCTGCCCATTTCTCTTCGCAGACCGGCTGAGTTTTTCCAGCAATTAATAATGATTTTTTCCCTCTACAGGTAATAGGTTCCCATTTTGATATAATATATGTTACCAATTATTACATGACTCTTAATTATGAGGAGAACTCTTTTTGTAAAATTGCAAAAGGATGGAAACAGTTTGAAATAGGTGAGATTTTTTCATACAAATGCTGGTTGTTATTGTCTTGCCATACATACAGACACCACAAAGAGCAATCAACATCATGGAGTCAGTACTTAAGAAGCATCATAAAAATGGGAATCAGATAAATTGCAGAAAAGCTAAAGATGCAGTACAATATAGCATCGTTCAGCAGTTCCTTGTCTCCCTCATTGAGCTCTGCCATGCTGTATGAGGAATTCGTCACAATATTGGATTATCAACACACTAGCATCAAATTGATTGCATCTGGAGGATTGCTTTGTTCCGTTAGATAATGGTAATAACCAGAAACACCGTCATCGACAAATGGAAAGATTCTGTCATGACCGTAAAACATTAGTTTTGACCGGCAGTGTCAAAAAGGCAAATGTCGTGCACAAGGATGTTGCCAGATTTCCATAATTCATAATTCATCATCTTACACTAGAGCTTGTTGATAGCCTCACACAAACTTCACAATCAATAGTGGTCAGTTGTTGGATACTGAAGTCATACAGTCATACAGCACAGAAATAGAACATCCAGTCCAACCAGTCAATGTTGACCATAATCCCAAATTAATTTAGTCTCCCCAGCCTGCACTTGGTCCATATTCCTCCAAACATTTCTTATTCATGTACTTATTGAAATGTCTTTTAAATACTGTAATTGCAACAACATCCACTACATCCTTTGACAGTTCATTTCCAAAAACAAACCAACTTCTGTGTGAAAAGAATCCCTTGTGTCTTTTCGTAGCTCTCTCCTCTCATCTTAAAAATATGGCCCTCGACTTGAAATCTCCAACCTTGGGAAAAGACACCTCCCATTCACTATATCTATACCTGTCATGATTTTTTGAACCTCTATACAGTCACTCCTCAAACTCTGACACTCCTGTGGAAAAAACATCCCAGCCTATTCAGAAATAATGGGAACTGCAGATGCTGGAGAATCCGAGATAACAAAGTTGTAGCTGGATGAACACAGCAGGCCAAGCAGCATCTTAGGAGCACAAAAGCTGACGTTTCGGGCCTAGACCCTTCTTCAGAAAAGGGGGATGGGGAGAGGGTTCTGAAATAAACAGGGAGAGAGGGGGAGGCGGATTGAAGATGGATACAGGAGAAGATAGGTGGAGAGGAGACAGACAAGTTAAAGGGGAGGTGATGGAGCCAGTAGAGGTAGTGTAGGTGGAGAGGCAGGGAGGGGATAGGTCAGTCCACGGAGGACGGGCAGGTCAAGGGGGTGAGATGAGGTTAGAAGGTAGGAAATTAAGGTGTGGCCTGAGGTGGAAGGAGGGGATAGGTGAGAAAAAAAACAGGTTAGGGAGGCGGGGATGAGCTGAGCTGGTTTTAGGATGCAGTGGGGGGGGGTGGGGCGAGGAGATTTTGATGCTTGTGAAATCCACATTGATACCACTGGACTGCAGGGCTCCCAAGCGGAATATGAGTTGCTATTCGTGCAACCTTCAGGTGGCATCGTTGTGGCACTGCAGGATGCCCATAATGGACATGTCGTCAAAGGAATGGGAGGGGGAGTTGAAATGGTTCGCGACTGGGAGGTGCAGTTATTTATTGCAAACTGAGTGTAGGTGTTCTGCAAAGCGGTCCCCAAGCCTCTGCTGTGTTCATCCAGCTACAACTTTGTTATCTCGGATTCTCCAGCATCTGCAGTTCCCATTATTTCTGTCTGTGGGTTACGGCCTAAAGGCTCTCCGGTTCTTCCTGTCCCGCAGGCCCGACCAGTCCCCCTCCACCGACACCCTCACCCGCTTAGCTAAACATGTCCTCACCCTCAACAATTTCTCTTTCGATTCCTCCAACCTCCTACAGACAAAGGGGGTGGCCATGGGTACTCGCATGGGCCCAAGCTATGCCTGCCTCTTTGTAGACCACGTGGAACAGTCCCTCTTCCGTACCTACACTGGCCCCAAACCCTACCTCTTCCTCTGTTATATTGATGACTGTATCGGCACTGCCTCATGCTCCCACGAGGAGCTCGAATAGTTTATCAACTTCACCAACACCTTCCACCCCAATCTCAAGTTCACCTGGACTAAATCCAACACATACCTCACCTTCCTGGGCCTCTCTATCTCCATCTCAGGCAAACATCTAGAAACCAATATCCATTTCAAGCCTACCAACTCCCACAGCTACCTAGAATACATCTCCTCCCACCCACCCTCCTGCAAAAACTCCATCCCCTATTCCCAATTCCTTCGACTCCGCCGCATCTGCTCCCAGGATGTGGCATTCCATTCCCGTACATCTCAGATGTCCACTTTCTTCAAGGACGGCAACTTGCCCCCCGCAATGGTTGAGAACACCCTCGACTGTGTCTCCCGCATTTCCTGCAACTCATCCCTCACACCCCGTCCCCGGAATTACCGCCAAAAGAGAATCCCTCTAGCTCTCACAAACCACCCCACCAACCTCCGGATACAACGCATCATTCTCCGACACTTCCGCCATCGACAATCCGACCCCACCATCAAAGACATTTTTCCATCCCCACCCTTGTCTGCCTTCCGGACAGACCACTCTCTCCGTGATTCCGTTGCCCACTCCACATTCCTTTCCAACCTCACCACACCCGGCACTTTCCCCTGCAACCGCAGGAAGTGCTACACTTGTCCCCACACCTTCTCCCTTACCCCCATCCCAGGCGCCAAGAAGACTTTCCACATCAAGCAGGTGTTCACCTGCACATCTGCCAACGCGGTATCCTGCATCCACTGTGCCCGTTGTGGCTTCTTCTACATCAGGGAAATCAAGCGGAGGCTTGGGGGCCACTTTGCAGAACACCTACGCTCAGTTCGCAATAAATAACTGCTCCTCCCAGTCACAAACCATTTCAACTCCACCTCCCATTCCTCAGACGACATGTACATCCTGGGCCTCCTGCAGTGCCACAATGATGCCACCCGTAGGTTGCAGGAACAGCAACTCATATTCCGCTTGGGAACCCTGCAGCCCAATGGTATCAATGTGGATTTCACAAGCTTCAAAATCTCCCCTCCTACCACTGCATCCCAAACCAGCCCAGCTCGTCCCTGCCTCCCAAACCTGTTCTTCTTCTCACCTGCCCCCTCCTTCCACCTCAAGCCGCACCTCCATTTCCTACCATCTAACCTCATCCCGCCCCCTTGACCTGTCCATCCTCCATGGACTGGCCTATTCC
Organism: Stegostoma tigrinum; assembly: GCF_030684315.1. Taxonomy (NCBI): domain Eukaryota; kingdom Metazoa; phylum Chordata; class Chondrichthyes; order Orectolobiformes; family Stegostomatidae; genus Stegostoma; species Stegostoma tigrinum. The sequence continues at coordinate 23,097,980 of NC_081363.1, forward strand.
CTCCCTACCTCCCCACCTACACTCACCTCTGCAGGCTCCTTCCCCGTCCCTTTAGCTTGTCTGTCTCCTCTCGACCTATCTTGTCCTCTATCCATCTTCAATCCGCCTCCCCCTCTCTCCCCATTTATTTCAGAACCCCCTTCCCTATCCCCCTTTTCTGAAGAAAGGTCTCGGCCTGAAACGTCAGCTTTTCTGCTCCTTAGATGCTGCTTGGCCTGCTGTGTTCATCCAGCTCAACACTTTGTTATCCCAGCCTGTTCAGCCTTTCCTTATAACTCAAACCCTCCATTTCTGGCAACGTCCTGGTAAATCTCCTCTGAACCTTCTCCAGCTTAATAATATCTTTCCCATAACAGGGAGACCGGAAAATGCCTCACCAACGAAGTCAACTTGCATATTTAATAAGCTTCAACTGTTGTGTCCAAGTTAACAGTATCGAGCACCCAATGTAGAACATTGAATGTGAGACTGAAAAGCCTACATCCTCTGTTGTGCTGAGACCTGAACACGATTTACTAGGCAGGAGAAAAGTCTGAACAGTCTCCACCTCTGACTGTCAGACATGACTTCGGCATCTTTTGGCAGGACAATGTCAACTATGACATCCTAGTTTATGCCAATCCCAGAGGCATACGTTCATTGCTAAGTTGACAACGTGTGCACTGACTAAACTGTTTTCTGCGTGTGGATGACATATATGTGTCCAAAGGCCTTCTGTCCAGTGGACTAGTGAATGGGTCACAACATCCTGGCAATCCATACATCTCAGCATTCCTTCACAGCAAATATAAAGGAGCCTGCGTCACACAAATGAATGTTTAACACAGAGTGGACCATGAGTGCACCAAGTCATCATTTTCTGATGTGGAAGGCTGCCAATATATTCGGAATTTGTGATCTGATTATGAAACATTGAAAATGACTCAAAATATGTTTATTTATAATGATTATTAACATGTTATTATAAAAGCTGAATAGCTCTTCTTATGGGATACCTTCTAGATCAACATGAGAGACTTCAGAATTCTAACCTGACCACTGCTATTGATCTGATAAATATTTATCTTAAACCTCCCAGGGAACGCAGAAGCTAGAATTTAACAGTAGTGCCAATAAGACTTTAAAATTTGCACTCCTTGATGCCTGCAAAAGTCTGTATTTAATGCTAGTTGACTGATTAATTGATTGATTTATTAATGTCACATGTACTAAGATACAGTGAAAAGTGTTGTTTTGTGATCGCACCACACGAAGTGCATCAGGAAGCAGAATGTGGTGTAGAAAATATTGTTAGAGCTGGAATACTGAACTTATTTCAAATTTAATGTTTCAAGAGTTTGATTTGTAATGGGACACATCAGGTTGACACTTTCAGGCTGTACTTCGGTGCTTCTGGTGCACAGCAGCTGTCATCAGAGGACTAGGTAAGAAATTGTGGCAAACAGCGCCTGAGTGTTTTCTTGTCCTTCTAGAGGGATGGGTGGCAAATCAGGCACAAGAAGCCCATTGTTTTTCAGCAAATCCCTCCCAGGAACACCATTTTGTATCAGGAATTCCCAGAATCTCATTCTGATGTGAATCTTGTTATAATACTACAGTAGAATCAAAGAATAATATGCACAGTCACAGTAGCCTCTTTTTGCAAAGACAGTAAAAAGTAAGGGTTCAGCAAATGAGAAAGATCAGGGAACAGGCAAAACTGTTCTCCCATCAAGGCAAAGGATATCTAATGCTGAGGTCCAAAAGAAAAGCAGTAAGTGCTGGAGAAGCTCAGTAAATTTGGGCAGAATCTGTGGGGAGGGAAGTAGCGGTCTGAATTTGACAAAGTGTCATTTTTGTCAAGTATCATGGAGGATTTCTTTCCTTAATATGTCAGAACATGTTTTCTTGTACTATTGGCCCATCTTATGGTCTCATAGTCATCCCAATTATAGGTGCCACGGATTAGCATTGAAGCGGTGAGGTATTGTAACTGGATTGGGAACATGCCATGAAGGTGTGAAGAGGCTGGCATGTGTCAGATGCCCACATCCATTGATATGGGGTGCACCTGTCTGCTGCCTCTGGAGTATCTCCTTAGACATTGTTGTGGAGCATCCTGGTCAGAGGTTTGGTGGAGCAGACAGTGAGCTGGCGTGGTTACTGCTGACTTCCATGTGGGGAATTCTCAACATCTCATTTCCATCTCGTGTGTGGGAGAAAGACAGACTGCATGTTAATGAGATAGCAAGAACCGCAGATGCTGGAGTCAGAGATAGTACAGTGTAGAGCTGGAGGAACACAGCAGGCCAGGCACCATCAGAGGTTCAGGAAAGTTAACATTTTGGGTCAGGACTCTTCCATTTCCAAAGAAGTGTGCCTCCTGGTCCACATTGTGTAATGTCTGCATATTAATGAGGTGGTGATAATGAAGGTGATAATGAGCAATAATCCCCGTTCATGAGCCTTTTCTTGCAACTTGGTGAGAATCTCTTCTCAATATGTGGAAATTAGTTGCAAAAGCTACTTACATCTTACTGCTTGACATTAAAAAAAGCCTCACTCAAATTCTCAAGCAATTCTCACAAATTTCTTGCAATAGCCAATTTCATTCAGCACCTGGGAAGATTCTGCTCAGAGCTTAATAACTAATACCCAACATCACTTTAGTGACTCCACAGAGCTGACCTGTTTCTCTATTGTTAATACCTACTCTTCATCTACAAATTTTCCTTATGACTATTAGCAATCCCTTTACCTTTTGCTCTGGGACACTGTTCCTATCTGTTCCACTTGCTCTTCCTCCAAACTTTTACAATAGCATAAAAACCATCATCTTTCCAGCACCCTTCACTTCCGAAGACTAGTCACGTTGGACTAGAAACAAAGGATCAATCCTTATCTTTGTTTCAGTTAAGTGCAAGCTGCATTGAATTTTTTGGAAAGACTTCCATTGTGAGATTGCAAGATTTCTCACTGTATCTTACCAAACAGAACTCTAGAAAGAGCATCCTCAGCATATCTGGGCTGTCCAGGTACAAATGACCCCGGGGCCACCCAACTAAACCTCCAGCATTAACAGGCTCCAACCACAAGCATCACTGATATAGAAACAGGGGCTATACTAAGGTGTAATGGAAGGGAGAGGAAACTTTATTGAGGGCACTTTAGTGGTTTGGGTGACAATACATTATAGATTATTTGTTATTTTTCTGGAATTTTCACTGATTTTACCTTATATCTGTTGGGTTGACTCCCTGTTGTGGAAGTTATGTCGAAGGCACTGGATGGGTTCCCTAGGCTGGTTCCAGAACTGGCAGGGTTGGCTTATGTGGTGATATTGAGTAGACTGGGGCTATGCCATTTGCAATTTAAAAGATTGAGGGTGGATCTTATTGAACTAGAGAAAATTATGAAGAGTATAGATAAGAGAGAAGCAGAGAAGTTGTTTCCACTGGGAAGTGAAATTAGAACAAGGGGGTCAAAAACAAAGTGCTGGAAAAGCTCAGAGGTCTTGGCAGTATGTGTGAATTAAAAACAGAGTTAACGTTTTGGGTCCGGTGGCCCTTCCTCAGAACAAATGGTGGCTGAGAAAATGTCAGTTTATATGCAGAAAATAAGGGAGGTGGATGGGGTAGGGAATAAACGATAGGATAGAGCCCAAAGAGAAAGACAGTTGGACAGACAAAGGAGTTGTTAACGATCAGGCTGGGAGGGTGAATAATTGTTAATGGGGACTGTTAGTGACTAATAACAGGTAGTGTGTAATGGCAGGCTATGTGGTAACATGGGCAGCCGGGACATGGGAGAATTTACGCCCTAAAATTATTGAGCTCAATATTGAGTCCAGAGGGCTGCAAGGTGCCCAAGCAGAAAATGACATGTTGTTCTTCCAGCTTGCATTGGGTTTCACTGGAACACTGCAGCAAGCCAGAGACAGAGACACTGACCAGGAAACAGGGTGGTGCATTGAAGTGGCAGGCAACAGGTTGTTAAGGGTCTTGTTTGTGAGCAGAAAGTAGATGTTCTGCGAAGCGGTCGCCAAGTCTTTGCTTTGTTTCCCCAATGTAGAGGAGACCACATTGTGAGCAGTGAAAGCAGTTGACTAGATTCTGGGAAGTGCAGGTGAAGTAGGGAAGTTGTTTCCACTGGCAAGTGAAATTAGAACAAGGGGGACACCTTCACCTGGAAGGTATGTTTGGACTGTCGGATACTGGGGAGGGAGGAGGTAAATTGACAGGTGTTGTACCTTCGCCGGTTACAGGGGCAGGTGCTGTAGAGCAATTCCTTGATGTCCAACTTGTGGCATGTTTGGTAAGGTAGAAGAGTGAATATTAATTAGGTGATTTGTGCTGTTAATAAGGTGTTTAACAAGTTATAATCCACTTTAATTGGCAATTCACCACCTCCTAATGGGAAACATGCCACTCCATTCGGCAAAAACACAAAAGATGAAGCAAAATGCTCTCAATGTTGAGGTGAACCTCACTGGACTTCTCGTCAGTGGCTGCCCCAAACCACATTGCTCAGACTTCAATAAGTTTCTGCCTGGTTAACTCTGTTTCTCTATAAATGCTGCCAGACCTCCTGAGCTTCTCCAGCAGTCTTCAGTTTTTACGTTGCAACCCCTCCTCATTCTCCCTAAATTACCTGCAAATATGCTTTATTTCTAACCTCTCACTGCATCAGCAGCACATGCACCTTCCTCATCAGTAATCCTTGTTTCTTTCTGCAACAGGTCTACCCATCAGTGCTAAATCATGGTCAGTTTATTTTGCTATTGATTCACAGCGAGCCAAATTTAAATTGCATCTGTCCAATCTTATCTCATATAGACATTTTGCAACTGGAAGAGACTTCTATCTTATTAATTTGGACTGATTTTGAAACACAGGTCCCAGAGGTGAAAACAGATTCTTTAAACTGACAGTAATGCTGTTACATTACAGCATTTTCATTTTTAGTTTTAAAAAACATTCAGCAGCTATCCAGGATAAAGCAAAATCTTTCTGATTTCCAGAATAAGATTTTGTGGAACAGCTTTAAGCATTTTTCACGTTTTAATCCTACAACATATTTATTCCATAATTCTGTATTACCTCATGACCAAATTTGTCAAAAGGAAATTCAAATCTCCACAAAAATTAAATAAATCTTGGTTACTAAGATTTTATTTCAACATTTCTTCACATATATCCTGTTTCCCCCCATTTAGGAGATGATGTTGAAGTGGTGTATGGATTCCCAGTCTGATTAATTGCTCATTGAAATGTACCACAAACACTCCTTGCATGGCCAGCAAGCCCCAGCCTGAGACACAAAATCCTCCATAGAACATAGAACAATACAGTGCAGAACAGGCCCTTTGGCCCTCGATGTTGCGTCGACCTGTGAACTAATCTAAGCCCATCCCCCTACACTATCCCATCATCATCCATATGCCTATACAAGCACTGTTTAAATGCCCCTAATGTGGCTGAGTTAACTACTTTGGCAGGCAGGGCGTTCCACGCCCTTACCACTCTCTGAGTAAATAACCTGCCTCTGACGTCTGTCTTAAATCTATCACCCCTCAATTTGTAGCTATGCCCCCTTGTACGAGCTGAAGTCATCATCCTTGGAAAAAGGCTGTCACTGTCCACCCTATCTAATCTTCTGATAATTTTGTATGTCTCTATTAAATCCCCTCTTAGCCTCCTTCTCTCTAATGAGAACAAGCCCCAAGTCCCTCAGCCTTTCTTCATAGGGCCTGCACTCCAGACAAGGCAAAATACTGGTAAATCTCCTCTGCACCTTTTCTAACGCTTCCACATCCTTCCTGTAGTGGGGCGACCAGCACTGCATGCAATATTCCAAATGAGGCCTCACAAGCATTTTGTACATGATAAACAATTGAATTAGTCAAATTAACTACCAACTTTGTCCCACTGATGTTGTTCAGAAATTGCTTCCCTGAGATCTCATATTTAATACTATTACAATAACAAAAGCACTCAATTTTCATAGAATGCCTACAATGTGGAAGCAGGCTATTTGGTCCATTAAGCTCACGCCAACTCTCTGAAGAGTATCCCACCCAGATCCACTCCCCCACCCTAGCCCTGCATTTCCCATGCGTAACCCATCTTGCCTACTCAACCCTGGATACTATGGGCAGTTTAGTGTGGTCAATACACCTAACCTGGTCATGTTTGGACTTTGGAGAAAAAAAACCCCACACACACAGACACACACACACACACACACACAAGGAGAATGCATAAAGACTATACAGACTGGAATCAAACCTGGGTCCCTGGTGCTGAGGCAGCAGTATTTATCACTGAGCCACTGTACCACCCTACTTTAGTGGGAATATGTAAAAAATATATTGTCCTTCTCTTTATTGGGAAGATAACTTGAATCAGACTTCTGGAGGCACCAATATACAGTCAGATGATGTTGTATGGTTTAAATATATATCTTTAAATATATATTCAACTTGTATTTAAAACCTCTGGCGTATGTTTGTTGGTCTATTTTTCTGAAAGGTTTTAGAATTTAATTATGACAGTTGTTCTGGAACCATGACATAAAACAATATGTACCAGAGAGTAAGTGAAAGCAAAATCCCTGGAGTATTAATGGAAGTTGGGTTATGTTATGGGGGAGGAAGAAATCACAAGCCATTAGCTGTAACAGAATTTAGGATGAGCAATTTCTTTTATAATTTAGTTCAAAAGCTTTCACTTTCTGTTCTATGGAGACATGACTGGCTTCAAGCAAGTACAATCTCTCGGAGTAAAGGATATTGTTCAGAGTGGTTGAGGGAATGTTACCTCAGTGAAAGAGTATAGTTTCTGAAAATTCCAGACTAGGAGAGTTTGTTGGAACTCTGCAGATTATTAAAATATCAGAAAATAATCAGAATTTTCATTCGTGTACGTATTCAATTAAAAGGCTTCATGACTCAAGATAGAAACTGTGAAGAAACAGTTAAGTCAAATATACATATTTAATAGGGAAGGGAAAAAAATGTCTGGATTTTGAATGACAGTGAAGTGATAGTGTTGAGGAATAGATGTCATTTTGTTTCATCATGTTCTTTGAAATTGTTCAAACTGTTACATTCAGATAACTTGTTAATTTTATTTCTATTTGTGTAATAACTATGCTTCAATGATTAAAAAAAACAAGTCTGCAGCCTTGCTTTATTTTAGTGAAAGGCCATTCTGTTACATTTTTCTGAAAAAAAAATCTACCAAGCAAAGTTTCATTTATTATTAATGAAATTTCATTGCTTAGTAATAACAAGGGTTGGGATCAATAGCAAGACACAATTGTTACACTATTAGTTAGTAGCCTCAAAGTCAGACTATTTGATCTGAGATTGTCAGGCCTTTTGATGGAAAATATAATCTCACTATGGTGTTCTAAGGATTCAGCATTCTGAAGCCTGGAAGTTATTTTTGCTTTCCAGAATAATGTTACATGAAAACATAATAGAGTAGAAATTCATGGGATGCAGTGAGGCCAAACAGGTGGCAATGTATAGGATGCCTGTTACATTTCTTATCTGTTATTTAGTGGCCTGTTTTTTGGATAAAGTTGAATCAAGTCTTATGCCAGAAATTCATTGTGTTCACAGATTGAGCAGCACCAGCTCAAAGTATTCGAATTGGAGGCCAAGCTACACACTAGGAGAGTTTAGTTAGAATTCTGCAGATTATTAAAATATCAAGAAAATCAAAACTCTTATTTGCATATGTATTCAATTAAAAGGCTTCATAGCTCATAAGATAGAAATTGTGAAGAAATAGGTTAGCCAAAGATACATATTTAATAGGGAAGGAAAAAAATCTGGATTTTGAATAATATCATTTGATGGTGTTGAGGAATAGATGTCATTTTGTTTCATCATGTTCTTTGAAACCTTTCAAACTGTTATATTTAGATAACTTGTTAATTTTATTTTTATTTGCATCAGTTTGGGGTAAAGTTGCCTGTACACTTAACAATAGCCGTCTGATTTGGTCACTGGTCAGGCAAAAGAAGAATGAATGAGTGAAGCAGGTAAAGGGGCACAGACAGCAGAAATGCAAGAGCCTCAGCCTTTGCAACTGTCTAAAAGATCTGAGGTTCTTACAGTTTGTTTGGATGAGGAAGAGGGCTGCAAGGTAGATGAGCCAACTGACCATAGCATACGGTATAGGAAGCCACTCAAAAGAGGGGAGCTAAAGGGAAGGTAGTGGCACTAAATGACAGTGGAGCGTCCAGTAATCATTAGCCTGAAAATGCACAAATTGAGCCCTGGCCACACTTAGGAAGGGATGCCCTGGTCTCACCAGAAAATGGAAAAGTAACTATTGAGCAATTTATTTAAATGTTGTGTATTGATTCAAGTGATGCACTTAATGGATACCCCAAACACCATACAAAGCTAATAAAGTGTGGAGCTGGCTGAACACAGCAGGCCAAGCAGCATCTTAGGAGCACAAAAGCTGACGGGTAGGCGCAAAACGTCAGCTTTTGTGCTCCTAAGCTGCTTGGCCTGTTGTGTTCATCCAGCTCCACACTTTGTTGTCTCAGATTCTCTAACATCTGCAGTTCCCATTACCTCTTTCATAATAAAGGTACTTAGAGCAAAGCAAAAGGCACATGATCAAGACAAGCCAGCCTGCATACTAAGTAAAATTGACTTTGTCTAAGCACCCACTTCTATAAAAGAAATCAGTCCACTATCATTTTCAGTTAAAAGTTACACCGTGCCCAATATAAAGTCACAAAGAAAATCCAAAACATACTGTTTTAACTCTAATTAGTTCTACATTTATCAATCTCTGCACATGCATTTCATACATAGCCTGTGCAGTTCTCTTATAGGTACAAGTGTATTGCAGTTCGCTGCTCCTCCAGTGTCTGCTCATTCCGAGAATGATATTCCTCTTCCAGGAAGCGTTATTACTGTAGCAAGTACGGTGCCTTTGGTCAGAAGATAACTCAACACTTCCTTCTTAAGGGTAACCGGGGAAGCACAATAAAAGGCCCTGCCAATGATGCCCATTTCCATGAGTGAATAACTAAATCTTGTTATTGCTGATCCATTTCCATTGCAAGACAATGTTAGACATCTGGGAATAATGGTTGGAGATAACGCAAGTGTGGAGCTGGAGGAACACAGCAGGCCAGGCAGCATCAGAGGAGCAGGAAATTTGATGTTTTGCATCAGGACCCTTCTTCAGAAATCAAATAAAAATTTCTGAAGAAGAGTCCCAACCCAAGATGTCAGATTTCCTGCTCTTCTGATGCTGCCTGGCCTGCTGTGTTCCTCCAGTTCCACACTGTGTTATCTCTGACTCCAACATCTGCAGTTCTCACTATTGTTGGGATTAATGGTTGCTCTGTTCTCTGTGCAGTGGGTGAAATCACCTCTTTCTGCTCATCTTACTGCGGTGAAGGAACAGCATCTTTCTTTGGATCGATATGTGTACAATTGCGATGACATATCTAATTTTCATTTTCGCCTCGTGCAATCAAATTGAAAACTGCTCTGCACAGTTCCAAAGTTGCCAAAGAGACTAACTTTTGTTGAGAACGTTAAACACTTGCATTCTGGTTGGCGCTGCAATATTCAGCTCTGTGAATGCCTTCCCACTTTTTTCAAAGAGAAGTTTGGCTTTCTCTCATTTCATCTTGACTTTGTCACTCACGCCTGTTACAACGCAGGGCTTCAGCAGTTTTGTCACTCATGAATGAGCAGTTTCAATGCGGCCTGACATTCGTCTTTGGACTAGACTACTTACCAGGCTTTCATTCAATATATATTAAGGACTGCCCAGTGTGAGCGTCAGCTGGATTTTATCGTTGTCTTTACGATTTCTATGATGATTTTCACATTCACTTCAGCCTTTCTATTTAATTTGGGAGTAGCAAGGAATTGATGGATGGTGTTGAATTTCTCAATGTTACCAGCAATGACCATATCCCAGGAATGAATTGCAGGCCGTCACACATCACAATGTCTGGAATGTGATAACAGCTAAAACGTGCTTTCAGGCATCTTACAAACTCACTGATGGTCAGTGATGTCTTCTGGCCTAACTCCCAGTTATCAGACAAGTAGTCAACAAGATAATCGGTTCCTAAAAGCATTAAAAGGCCTACTCCACAAAATTCACAAAGGAGGAGGAAAACAACAACAAACTGCCATTCCTAGATGTCACAGTAGAGCGAACAGCCAATGGGGAACTTCAAACCAGCGTCTACAGGAAAACAACACATACGGACCAAATACTGAACTACAGGGGCAACCATCCCAACACCCACAAACGAAGCTGCATTAGAACATTATTCCAACGAGCCACCACACACTGCAGCACAAAGGAACTACGCAGAGCAGAGGAAAATCACCTATACAGCGTATTCAAAAAGAATGGGTACCCTATGAACACAGTCCGCCGATTCCTCAGCAATAAACCCAAACAAAGAGACAAAACGGGCTCAGAAACCATAACCACTCTCCCCTACATCAAAGACATTTCCGAAATGACTGCCAGACTACTCGGACCTCTTGGCATCAGGGTAGCCCACAAACCCACCAACACACTAAAACAGCAGCTAATGAACTTAAAAGACCCTATACAGGCAACAAGCAAAACAAACGTCATCTACAAAATACCTTGCAAGAACTGTAACAAACACTACATTGGACAAACAGGCAGAAAGCTAGCCACCAGGATACATGAACATCAACTAGCCACAAAACGACATGACCCACTGTCACTCGTATCCTTACACACAGATGAGGAAGGACACCACTTTGATTGGGACAACACATCCATCCTAGGACAAGCCAAACAGAGACACGCACGAGAATTCCTAGAAGCATGGCATTCCAACCGGAACTCCATCAACAAGCACATTGCTTTGGAGCCAATCTACCATCCCCTGAGAAAAAGAACAGGAAATGACATCACCAATGCAGGAAATGACATCACCAACCCAAGGAAACCTAAACAGATAAATAGAAAGTGGGACATAACACCAGCGCTTCATCGGAGGCTCACTGATGATGTTACCTAGAATGGTGATGAAACATCTGGGAACAAACCGGCAAGCTCAGTGAACTAGCTTACATCTCGAACACAATAAAGACCCACTCTCTTGTGGACCGAGAGGACGAGAGTGCTATCTTGGAGGCGAAAGGAGGACGTCGGGTTGGCTGTGCACCCTTGCGACCAGTGGATCTTAATGCTGGCTTCGGCCTAACGCTGGTTCAGGGGAGCAGCCAACCTGCAACGATGGCTGCGGCAAGTGCTCATGCCCCAGGTCAGGGGGTCTGGAACACCATCCGTGTCTCTGTAAAGAAGGTGGATGAAGGTGCACCTGTGGACCGCACCTTCTTCGTGAAGAGGGTCCTGTTGGACTGTTGTGGGTTTGCTGCTGCGGACATTTACTGCCTGCAGGATTTCCCCGGAGGAGGTTTTTACGACGTGACCTTCCGGAGTGCCAAGCTTTGCGAGCACTTCCTGGAGGTTTTCAAGGAGAAAGGAGGTGAGGGCCCCCTCTCTGTATTGGCCGCTGTCCCACTGTTCGTGACGCCAGCACAGAGGAGCCGTATGGTGGCTGTACACATGTACAACCCGCATGTGCCAGCAGTTGATGTCCTGACCTTCCTCGGAAGGTATGTGAAGGTGGAAGGGGACCTAACTGACATCGTGGACCCCTTTGACATCTGGACGAGTAAGAGGCAGGTCAAGGTGACGCTGAGGATGGGCGCAGACGGGAATGTCGCACACCCACCATCCAGCTTCGCGATCGGCGGGAGCAGGGGCTACCTGACCTATGCAGGGCAACCTAAAGTCTGCCATGCCTGTGGTAGGTCAGGTCACATGGCGGCCGACTGCAAAGCCACCATCTGCAGGAACTGCAGGGAGGAGGGACACCTTGCAAAGGATTGCCCACGAGAGAGAAGCTGCAACCTTTGCGGGGAAGCGGGCCACTTCTATAGGGCATGCCCGCGGCGGGGTACCACCTACGCCCAGGTCGCCGGCAGGGGCAATGCGGGGCCAGCCCCCCCGGAGGAGAGGAAGGCACCAGGGCCCAGCAAGGACCCCACTAATGTGAGGGAGGGCCAGGCCGTGCAGGAGGGCCCAGCCCTGCAGGATGGGCCCGAGGCCAGCAAAGTGCCCCTGCAGGCTCCGCTCCGTCCCGACAACCCGGAGCCAATGGAGGCGGCGACAGGCGACCCACGGGAGTGGACAACAGTCCGGAAAGCGAGGAGGAAGGTGCGTCGACGGGCCCAGGAACCGCAACAATCAGGCGGGAAGAGGCAGCTACAGGGGGGCTATAAGAGCTCCTCTGCCGAGGAGGATTCGGAGAGGGCCCACCCGAAGCAGAAGTTAAAGGTCTCGAGGGGGAAGGAAAGCAGCACCCCGCTTCCAGGTGACGGGAGGCGTCCTGAGGCCTCAATCCGACACCCAGTCAAGTGCCGCTGGAGCACTGGAGGGTCCCCCAGAACTTCCAGGCGGGAAGGAGGAAACAGCGCGTCCCCAGCCTGACCCGGAGCCGGACCCTCCTGCCTCCGCACCCCTGACGGGGGGATGCCACCCGGAAGGCAGCACGGATGGTTTCCTGAGCCCAGAGAGCGTCCAGCAGTTAGCCCGGGCAATGGGCATGAAGGGACAGATGGAGGGGCTGGACCTTGGACTTGGGGAGGGTACTGCGGTCACTGCCCACAATGGGGGTACGAATTGCGAGCATTAATGTGCGCAGCGTCAAGTCAACCGCGAGATGTGTGTCCACGTTGGCCTACCTGACCACCATCAAGGCGGACCTCCTGTTTCTGCAGGAGTGCGGGATACCGCACCTCGGCAGGTACGGGAAATGGTCCGGCGCCTGGACCTGTGGGCCTTCGATCTGGTCGGGGGGTAACGACTGTCGGTCCTCGGGCCTGGCTATTCTGCTGCAGGGGCGCAACTTCACCATCTCTCAAGTTCAGGAGGTGGTGGGGGGGCGCCTCCTAGTGGTTGACATCACCGACAGGAATGCTTCCCTGAGGCTGATCAACGTGTACGCCCCAGCGGTACGGAGTGAGCGGTTGGCCGTCCTGCAGCGGCTTCCACCCCTGCTGGCTACGTCCAGGCCGGTCATCCTAGGCGGAGACTTCAACTGCATCATTGATGCAGATGGAAGATCCGGCGTGGGGACAGCGGGTGGGGGAATTCAACTGGACTTCACGTCCAGATTCCTGATGGGCACGGTGAAGGACGCCAAGCTGCTCGACGTCTTCAGCACCCCTGCAGACGGAGCGCAGCAGAGGTACACCTGGCCGCGGCCAGACGGGTCTATCCGCTCAAGGATAGACTTCCTGTTTGTGTCACGGACGTTCTCGGTCAGGTCCACCGGTGTCGATCCGGCGTTCTTCTCTGACCACTGCCTCCTGTTGGCCAACTGTCACTTACAGGACGACCAGCCGGCCGGCAAGGGGACGTGGAAGCTCAACACGACTCTGTTGACCCCAGAGAACGTCGAGGAGCTTAAGAGGGAGTACGCCGGTTGGAGAACCGTGAAACCCCTCTTTAAGTCTCCAGGCGACTGGTGGGAGACGGTGAAGGAGAACATCAAGAGGTTCTTTGTCCTCAAGGGTGTTCAGAAGGCGAGAGAGAGGCGGGGAAAGCTGTCGCGACTCCAGAAAAGGGTGCAGAACCTGCTCCTTCTGCAGTTGATGGGGGTCGATGTCACGGAGGACCTCCGCGAGGTGAGGGGCCAGCAAGCCTCGCTCTTCACCGCGGAGGCCTCCAGGATAATCTTCCGATCCAGGGTCCGCTCCGTGGAGCAGGACGAGACGTGCTCGCGTTTCTTCTTTCAGAAGGTGCACAAAGAGAGCTCTGTGCTTAGCCGGCTGAAGGAGGACGACGGCTCGGTGACGTCGTCTTGGCTCGATGTTTTGAGGATCAGCAGATCCTTCTATGCCGGACTGTACGACACGAAGCCCACGGACAGCACGGCGTCCGAGTCGTTCCTGTCGTCTATCACGGAGGTCTTAGACGACGGCACGAGGGAGTGGCTGGACCGGCCGATATCCCTGGACGAGCTGGCCAGAGCCCTCAAGTCCTTGCAGAGGAATAGGACTCCCGGAAGCGACGGCTTACCGGTCGAGCTGTATTCCGCTCTGTGGGGCCTGTCGGCCAGGACCTGCTGGAGGTGTACAATAGTGCGCTTCGGGCAGGGGAAATGTGCAAGTCCATGAGGAAGGGCATCATCACCCTCATTTACAAGAGGAAGGGGGAGAGGGAAGAAATTAAGAATTGGCGTCCCATTTCACTTTTGAACGTGGACTACAAAATCCTGGCCAAGGACATTGCCAACCGGGTCAGGTCTGTCCTGGAGTCAGTGATTCACCCTGACAAAACCTGTGCTGTGCCGGGCAGGAAGATCGCTGAGAGCCTCGCGCTCATCAGGGATACGATCGCCTACGTACAGGACAGGCGGGTGGACACCTGCCTCGTCAGCCTGGACCAGGAGAAGGCCTTCGACAGGGTCTCTCATGCTTACATGAGAGACGTCCTCTCCAAATTGGGGTTCGGGGAGGGCATCCGCAATTGGATCCGGCTGCTCTACGCCAACATCGTTAGCGCAGTCTCGATCAACGTGTGGGAATCAGACAGTTTTCCTGTTAGATCTGGAGTCAGGCAGGGCTGCCCGCTCTCTCCTGCCTTGTTCGTGTGCTGTGTGGAGCCCTTTGCCGCCTCCATCAGGAAGGACGTGAGCCTGAAGGGCGTGACTATCCCAGGCAGCGGAGGCCTTCAGGTCAAGACCTCCCTGTACGTGGACGATGTCACCGTCTTCTGCACCGATCGTCGGTCGGTGAGTAGGCTGTTGGACATCTGTGGCCTGTTTGAACTGGCCTCGAGTGCCAAAGTCAATAGCGGTAAGAGCGAGGTCATGTTCTTCGGGAACTGGGACGACTGCTCCTTCATCCCCTTCACCGTCAGGACAGACTACCTGAAGGTGCTGGGTGTTTGGTTTGGTGGAGCTGGGGCATGCACTAAGACTTGGGAGGAGCGTATCGCCAAATTTATGCAGAAGCTGGGCAGGTGGACGCTCCGGTCCCTCTCCATCGTGGGTAAGAACCTGGTTGTCAGGTGCGAGGGGCTTTCGGTACTGTTGTATGTGGCGCAGGCCTGGCCTATTCCCTGGACCTGCGCCGCTGTGGTCACCCGGGCCATCTTCCACTTCATTTGGGGGTCGAGGATGGACCGGGTCCGCAGAGACACCATGTACAAAGACCTGGGAAAGGGCGTACCGAACGCCACCCTCACCCTGACGGCTACCTTTGTGTGCGGCTGCATCAAGCTGTGCGTAGATCCTCAGTATGCAAACACCAAGTGTCACTACTTACTGAGGTTCTACCTGTCCCCGGTGTTGCGAAGGATGGGCCTGGCCTCGTTGCCGCGGAACGCTCCAAGTAGTTGGACCGTCCCGTACCACCTGTCCTTCGTGGAGAAATTTTTGAAAGGAAACACCTTTGACCACAAGGCCGTCAGGCAGTGGTAAGCACGTAGTATCCTCAGGAACCTTTGGGAAAAGGAGAGGGTGGATCCCGTCGTGTGGTTCCCCACGCAGACTGCCAAAGTCGTTTGGCAGAATGCCTCATCGCCAGAACTTTCAAACAAGCACAAGGACGTTGCTTGGCTGGCGGTGAGAGGCGCTCTGCCAGTGAGATACTTTATGCATGCCCGGAATCTCTGCACCACCGCACGCTGCCCTCGAGGTGGCTGCGGGGGGGACGAGACTGTTGATCACCTCCTTCTGGAGTGTGCCTATGCACAGGAGGTCTGGAGGGGGATGCAGTGGTATTTGTCGAGGTTCGTCCCGAGCAGCTCCGTGACGCGGGTCTCCGTGCTCTACGGGCTGTTTCCGGGGACGCACACCGAGACCAACATCAACTGCGCCTGGAGGACCATCAATGCGGTGAAAGACGCTCTTTGGTCAGCCCGCAACTTGCTGGTCTGCCAGCTGAAAGAACTGACCCCGACCGAGTGTTGCAGACTGGCGCACTCCAAGGTCCAGGACTACGTGCTGAGGGACGCGCTAAAGCTTGGGGCAGCCGCCGCCAAGGCGCGGTGGGGAAAGACCACCGTATGAGCCCCCTTGTCCAGAAAAGGGAAAAGAATCCTATCTGGTAACTGGGCCCAGCTGGCGCCTTCCCCAACTGGTCAGGGGGCCAACTGGGACTGTGCTGGGTGACGACTGCCGGGGCGGTTTCTTTGCTTTGTTTTTTTTTCTCTGTTTTGTTTTTTTTTCCTTTAGTTGGTGTACGTACCCCCGGGTAACCCAGAGTGGCTTGCATGACTGGGTAGGTGTATAAATGTTTTATTTTTTTGTACATTCTATGAATAAAGTATATTTTTTCAAATAAAAAAAAGGTGATGAAACGTCTGGGAACAAACCTTCAAGCTCAGTGAACCAGCTTACATCCAGAACAAAATAAAGACCCACTCTCTTGTGGACCGAGAGGAGGAGAGTGCTGTGTTGGAGGTGAAAGGAGGACGTCGGGTTGGCTGTGCACCCTTGCGACCAGTGGATCTTAATGCTGGCTTCGGCCTAACGCTGGTTCAGGGGAGCAGCCAACCTGCAACGATGGCTGCGGCAAGTGCTCGTGCCCCAGGTCACGGGGTCTGGAATACCATCCATGTTTCTGTAAAGAAGGTGGATGAAGGTGCACCTGTGGACCGCACCTTCTTCGTAAAGAGGGTCCTGTTGGGCTGTTGTGGGTTCGCTGCTGCGGACATTTACTGCCTGCAGGATTTCCCCGGAGGAGGTTTTTATGACGTGACCTTCCGGAGTGCCAAGCTTTGTGAGCGCTTCCTGGAGGTTTTCAAGGAGAAAGGAGGTGAGGGCCCCCTCTCTGTATTGACCGCTGTCCCGCTGTTTGTGATGCCAGCACAGAGGAGCCGTATGGTGACTGTACACATGTACAACCCGCATGTGCCAGCAGTTGATGTCCTGACCTTCCTTGGAAGGTACGTGAAGGTGGAAGGGGACCTAACTGACATCATGGACCCCTTTGGCATCTGGACCAGTAAGAGTCAGGTCAAGGTGACGCTGTTCTTCGGGAACTGGGACGACCGCTCCTTCATCCCGTTCACCGTCAGGACAGACTACCTGAAGGTGCTGGGTGTTTGGTTTGGTGGAGCTGGGGCATGCACTAAGACTTGGGAGGAGCGTATCACCAAATTGAAGCAGAAGCTGGGCAGGTGGCGCTCCGGTCCCTCTCCATCGCGGGTAAGAACCTGATTGTCAGGTGCGAGGGGCTTTCGGTACTGTTGTATGTGGCGCAGGCCTGGCCTATTCCCTGGGCCTGCGCCGCTGCGGTCACCCGGGCCATCTTCCCCTTCATTTGGGGGTCGAGGATGGACCGGGTCTGCAGGGACACCATGTACAAAGACCTGGAAAATGGGGGAAAGGGCGTACCGAACGCCACCCTCACCCTGACGGCTCCCTTTGTGTGCGGCTGCATCAAGCTGTGCGTAGATCCTCAGTATGCAAACACCAAGTGTCACTACTTACTGAGGTTCTACCTGTCCCCGGTGTTGCGAAGGATGGGCCTGGCCTCATTGCCGCGGAACGCTCCGAGTAGTTGGACCGTTCCGTACCAGCTGTCCTTTGTGGAGAAATTTGTGAAAGGAAACACCTTTGACCACAAGGCCGTCAGGCAGTGGTCAGCATGTAGTATCCTCGGGACCCTTCAGGAAAAGGAGAGGGTGGATCCTGTCGTGTGGTTCCCCACGCAGACTGCCAAAGTCGTTTGGCAGAATGCCTCATCGTCAGAACTTTCAAACAAGCACAAGGACGTTGCTTGGCTGGCGGTGAGAGGGGCTCTGCCAGTGAGATCCTTTATGCATGCCCGGAATCTCTGCACCATCGCACGCTGCCCTCGAGGTGGCTGTGCGGGGGACAAGACTGTCGATCAGCTCCTTCTGGAGTGTGCCTATGCACAGGAGGTCTGGAGGGGGATGCAGTGGTATTTGTCGAGGTTCGTCCCAAGCAGCTCCATGACGCGGGACTCCGTGCTCTACGGGCTGTTTCCGGGGACTCACACCGAGACCAACATCAACTGCGCCTGGAGGACCATCAATGCGGTGAAAGACGCTCTTTGGTCTGCCCACAACTTGCTGGTCTGCCAGCTGAAAGAACTGACCCCGACCGAGTGTTGCAGACTGGCGCACTCCAAGGTCCAGGACTACGTGCTGAGGGACACGCTAAAGCTTGGGGCAGCCGCCACCAAGGCGTGTTGGGGAAGGACCACCATATGAAACCCCTCGTCCAGAATAGAGAAAAGAGCCCTCTCTGGTAACTGGGCCCAGCTGACGCCTTCCCCAACTGGTCAGGGGGCCAACGGGGACTGTGCGGGGTGACGACTGCCGGGGTGTTTTCTTTGCTTTGTTTTTTTTTCCTTCTTTGTTTTTCTCATTTAGTTGGTGTACATACCCCCTGTGTAACCCGGAGCGGCTTGCATGACTGGGTAGGTGTGTAAATATGTTTTTTTTGTACCTCTTACGAATAAAGTATATTTTTTCAAATAAAACAAAAGGTGACGAAACGTCTGAAAACTAACCTTCCAGCTCAGCGAGCAAACTCACATCCAGGCCTACTCCAGGCTGTCAGAGATATTTTGTATCCTAAAGTTTCAGCATCTTTCACTCAGTATTCATGATTAACACTGCACTGGTTGACATGGTTTTTAATGTTATTCTCCATTACTCTTGCCCTTCTCAGCCTAGATTCAGTTCTTTGAATTTTTTCATGGGTGTGCTACATCATTTCTTCTCTCACATCCTTAAGCTCAATGACTCAATTTGTTTCCTACAAGATACCAAATTCAACACTCACTTCAACTCTATATGCCCAACATTCCTTCACAGCAATAAATGTGTTTTGAATGCTTTTCAAGCCATTATTTCATCAAAACTCCACACAGAATTTAGAAAGTTCTTGTTCCACAGTGTATTTGACGCTTGTCTGTCAGACTTAATGTCTGCTCTGGGAGTACAATTTCTAGAGCATGTGAACTTGTTCCTTGTCATTGATTCCAGATGATTTCACAGTCTGTCTTAGCATTCTCACCTTTCTTTATAGGGAGCGCTACATCTGTTTCTCTTGCCTCTGCATGATATCCAAATGATATACCTATAAATGAAGTAGATAGAAGTGGTTTGAGGAGATGGTTTGAAGTTACCTGTGTTTGGACACTATAGCTACTTATTACACCAAATTAATGTGTTCACAAACAAAGAGATTATCAAGGCAATCTTTCCTCATTTCAGTTCAGTGTCACCCAGATTGAGTTACTGGCCTGGATACAAATCCAACTGTTTGTCCTCGCTGATACAGCTTGCTGTATGTCCTTATTCACTGGAATTATACAACAGGTGATTTTATCATTGAGGTTGTGTTCCTTATCAATGGTATTGTTTACACTAGCTGTTTGATTCTGTTGAAAACTGCTCTCTGTTTTGTGCCACAATACCATTGCACATCCTTAGCCGTGAGCTTGCATTGACGTTCATGTTCTGATGACAAATGTGGCAAGGATTTTGCTGGATGGTTCACAAAGCCAACAAGTGGGTGCACTGGCTTCAAATTTTCTGTTTCACACATCTTTGTTACAGGTGTCACCTTGCCAGGATCTGTGTGAAGTCATTTTGCTGGTATGACAGCGAATGAATTTGAAACACATTCAGCAACATCTTTTCTTGTTCTCTTCAGGTTCATCTGATGACCTGTCTCTCTCTGTCTCACTGTCTCTCTATCTCTCTGTCTCTCTATCGCTCTATCTCTCTGTCTGTCTATCTGTCTCTCTATCTCTCTGTCTGTCCATCTCTCTGTCTCTCTGTCTGTAGCAATTGCATGAGATTCTGACTTTCAGAGAAAGCTACTTTTATTGCTTCCCATGTCCACAGATTAGCAGATCATTGCTACAGTTTCCATGCCAGGAAGGTCATTGGCTGTTTTAATTTGCATCAATATCTTCCAGAGCAGTGGAAATGCCAAATAACATACATATACAGCTATACACTCTGAATGGCATCCAGAAATTAGCTGGCAAATTGCTGTTTTCATCCAACTTCACCTGCCAGCCCTACCAGCCCAATACCTCGCATCGAGGGCCATAAAGACAGTTGTGTTGGCAACTCGTTATGACATTTTCTCAATGGTTGGCATACAGTAGTGAGATATCTTCAAAGCTTTATTTCGCTCTTTCAGATCTTTGCTTACTCTCAGTTTTTTTTAATATTTTCCATTGCTGACATTGCTAATCCAATCAAGAGAACCAATACAAGAAACAGTACTCCACATGTAGTTTCACAAGTGCCTAATAATAACATCCTATTAGCTTTTCAATTTATATGTTGTAAGCCAGAGGCTAGAACAATTAGATCCCTCTGCATCTTGGCTATGCAATTTCACCATTTTGAGAATATGATTTTTTTTTTATTCTTCCAGCCAAAATTGTTAATTGCAAATTTTCTGACATTATGGTCTATTTGCTAATTCTTTGCCCACTCACTTAACACAACGTTTTCATATTCCTGGTTAACTTTGTACTCTACTGTTTCTCTCCTTATTAACTCATTAGTCATTTCCTGCAGTTTAAAAATTTTGTTCAATTATTTGATGTGCAAAGTTCTTTGCACAATTATTTACTATTCTAAAAACAACAAAGGATGGTGGGCTTATCCCTGTGAATTTCTTTTTTCACACTGAAATGGATTATTTCCCTTCCAATTCAATTCAAATCTGTGCCCTCTCATTCTTGATTCTTTTTATGAGAAGGAACTGTTTCACACTGTCTATTCTGTTCAGATCTCTGAACAACTTGAAAACTTTCATTACTTTTCGGTGTCCATGTACACAGATCCTTGAAAGTTGCCACCCAGGTTGACAGGGCTGTTAAGAAGGCATACAGTGTTTTAGCATTTATTAATAGAGGGATCGAGTTCCAGAACCAAGAGGTTATGGTGAAGCTGTACAAAACTCTAGTGCGGCCGCATTTGGAGTATTGTGTACAGTTCTGGTCACCACATTATAAGAAGGATGTGGAAGCTTTGGAAAGGGTACAGAGGAGATTTACTAGGATGTTGCCTGGTATGGGGGGAAGGTCTTACGAGGAAAGGCTGAGGGACTTGAGGCTGTTTTCATTACTGAGAAGAAGGTTGAGAGGTGACTTAATTCAAACATATAAAATAATCAGAGGGTTAGATAGGATGGATAGGGAGAGCCTTTTTCCTAGGATGGTGATGGCGAGCACGAGGGGGCATAGCTTTAAATTGAGGGGTGAAAGATATAGGACAGATGTCAGAGGTAGTTTCTTTACTCAGAGAGTAGTAAGGGAATGGAACGCACTGCCTGCAACGGTAGTAGATTCGCCAACTTTAGGTACACTTAAGTCGTCATTGGATAAGCATATGGACGTACATGGAATGGTGTAGGTTAGATGGGCTTGAGATCGGTATGACAGGTCGGCACAACATCGAGGGCCGAAGGGCCTGTACTGTGCTGTAATGTTCTATGTTCTATGTTTTCTTCTCAGTCTTCTCCTCTCCAAGGAAAATAGTGCCTATTTCTCCAACTTCATAACTGAAGTTTCACCTCAACGTCTTTTGTACTCTGTGCAATGTGTTCACTTCCTTCCTGAAGTGTGATGTCCACTGTACACAACATTCCATTGCTGATGTCTACAAGTGTCTTTTACAGATTCACCATAATCTCCACCCTCTATTTATTCTATGCCGCTGTGAACAAAGTCTAGGATTGCATGATTAATTAATCACACTCTCCACTTGTTCAGCTTTCCTTAATGACTCATGTCTCTGTGTATGATGGAAAGCCTTGGCCTTTTTCCCATGAATAGTCTCTATCCATTGGAGCTAAGGGACAATGCCTACACAATTCCAAGGCGCAGGAGGATCTAGGTATCTTATTGCATGAGTCACAATAATTTATTATACAGGTACAGCATATAATCAAGAAAGTTAATGGGATTTTTTTATTTTGAGACATTATTGTCATCCTTGGAAGAAGACGGGATATACATATATGATTTTAAGCAAGTATGCAAATGGTGTGAATGTCTTTACACAGCAGTGGATATGAAGCAGCCTATGATCTGAAATCTGTGTGCTGTTTATGTTCGTAGTGATTGTGTGTGATAAATCCCAACAGCAGAGCTGTACGCTGAGCACATAAGAGGTCCCTGATGTAAGAACATTCGACTTATGCACGTTGGTACTTCCAAACGTAATCCCATACAGGGGTATAATTTTATAGGCCCGACATAGGAACATTTCCTGTACTTACAAATGGTTGCTTTACACTGTCCTACATTTTATTCCGACGTACACACAGATCAGCTTTCAGATCAACTGACTCCAGAGTGGAACCCATATGCTATAGCCATCAATGAGACACAACTTTAGTTCAGTCAGCTGGACAGTTGGTTTGTGATAGTAGTATGATGCAACAGCGTGGGTTTAATTCCTGTGCTAGCTAAGATTACTATGAAAGAATTTCCTTCTCACCTTTCCCCTTTCCTGAGATATGGTGGCCCTCAGGTTAAATCACCACCGGTTGTCTGCCTCCTTAGAGAGAGCAGCCTTACGGGCACTTGACTTGTAGTTTACTAATGCACTGAGGAAAGCAAAAGACAATGTTTCACAGCATACTGTGACATAAATATGAGCACAGTTTAGATTAGATTCCCCAGTGTGGAAACAGGCCCTTCGGCCCAACAAGTCCACACCGCCCCTTGAAGCATCCCACCCAGACCCATCCCCCTATAACCCACACACCCCTGAACACTACGGGCAATTTAGCATGGCCAATCCACCTAACCTGCACATCTTTGGTCTGCGGGAGGAAGCGGGAGCACCCGGACGAAACCCATGCAGACACAGGGAGAATGTGCAAACTCCACACTGACAGTTACCCGAGGTGGGAATCGAACCTCGGTCCCTGGCACTGTGAGGCTGCAGTGCTAACCACTGAGCCACCGTGTTTAGTGGTTAGCACTAAGTGGTATTATTGGAATAAAATGTGACAAAAGTGTAAAATGTAACAAATGAAACAAAAGTTATTATTGGAATAAAATGTAACCTATAAATGCACTGAAATATTTTCTTCTGCCTTTAAGTCTGCACATACCACCAAGCTACATTGAAGCAGACGGTGGTACATACTGAACATGCAGTCTCTGAACTCACATGTGCGAATGTTATAGAAATGATGGCATCCTGGTTTAAAAAATTAACATTGCTGCAATTAGGAGGGAACACTTGGTGTGTTTGCATGACTTCCTTCCAGCTGCTCTTTTAACAGAGGCATTAACCTACTTTAAAAAGTTTTTTTGCCTCAAGTCAAACAGAGCAAGACCAGTTAAGTGCTCACTGGCCAATAGCAGTGACAGTCATTTTCAGCCATCCAAGTGCAAGTATGCAAGTGCGCAATGGGAGTGAATCCATAACAACTTGCATAAAACCATTCTCTCTGCACCTCAGGGAAAAAGAACAAAAAAGGTTCTGCATATATATCTATACATAAAAATACAGCTACCTACCACATTTATCCCTATGCACCCAAAGCGAATCAGCGCAATGCATTGAAGATGCTGATCATCACAGAATCTGACAATTATATTGCATAAAAATGGCACCAGAGTAAACTTCACAAATTGTGCCTCAAGTGACAAAAAAAGACAGTCTTTGCTTTCCTTAATTACACTTCGATGACTGTTATTTGACACTGCAAAGATCTGACAGCATTGCACAAAACCAGTAGTGATTGACAGCTGGCTACATTATCACCTCATAACTTAGTGCGATCATGTTCCAATTAATTTTTAAAAGCCACATATTAAAAACCCAGAAATGACTTTGAATTGCAATGTGATATTCTCTTCCAAGATCACATCATAGCATTGCACCTGATGACAGGCACAAATGAAGTGCAACTTTAAGTCCTGCAAACACGTGCTCTCGAAGATTTTATAACACTTCAGCAAACGGGGATAAAGAAAATTCAGGAATCTTTGCTGTCGCACATCACTCATGACTGATGCAAACCTGAAACCTAGTGAAGTAAATTTTATCTGTGAAGGATAGAGAATTTACAGTGTCCATAAAGTTAGCTGAATTATCTCAAACATGAGTTGCAGCAGTTGAATATGCTACACCAACTACTTTTCAACTGCAAAATCTACATTTTTATATAAACAACTCGTAAAAGCATTTTCAATTACTTTCCAGCAGACACTTATGCTTCCTGTTTGATAGACAGGAAGATTGGCATAACTAATAACGGGTACAGATGAAGAGATGCTGCAAAAAATGCTGTAACTGATATGGCTGGAGAAATTAAAGTAGCACTTTATTAAAATGGAAGATTTTGCAATAACTTCCTTTCAAGTTAAACCAACTCTTGTTGTTATTTGTCATTCTTTATGAACAAAGAAAGAATTATATTGCTTATTACAAATAGCAAACTAAATATATGAAGTGTCATCAGTTCATGAATTGCAAATTCTGCTTCTTGAGTTTTGCATTAAATCAGAACTTTACAGACTCTTACAGTCAACATGGATTTATGAAAAGTCATTTAATTTTGCAAATTTTTAGTGGTTATTGAGATGGATAAGGACAACTAAATGTAGTGTACTCAGATTTTCAAAATACGTATTTGTTAAGAAGCCATGCAAGAGGTCAACACAAAATTTGAGTTCATGAGATTAGGACCAAACATAATCTTAGATGGAGGATTACTAAATTGTCAGAGAACAGAAAGCAGATGCAAGTTTTAGATTTTTGCATTGGCAGGCAGTAACTAATAAAATACTACAAACCATTGAGGAATGGGATGTGACGACTGAGTCTGATGATCTTAAGTTTAATTATGAAACAAAGTCAATTTTAAAAAGTTCTAAGAAGGCTAAAAGAGATAGGGGTAGTGTGTAGGTGAGTGGAATATGATATGACAAGGTCTGAAGTTAGCCAATTTGGAAGAAAGCTAGAAAAAACAATACTTTTTCAAACAGTAGGAAGTCAGGAAATATTAGTACCTAGGTATCCTTGGACATGATTCACAGAAAAAGTGTGGTGCAACAAGTAATTGGGACAGGAAATGTTATATTAGCCTCTATTACAACAGATTGGAATAAGAGTGGAAAAGTCTTACTGTGATTGTGTGAGGTGTTTGTGAAATTAAAACTGACAGTTTTTGTTCCCTTATCTGAAGAAGGATATATTAGCCTTGGACAGAGTATAACTGAGATTTACTGGATTAATTCTTTGGAGGAAAGGGGTGTTCTACTTATGAGATTGTGTCATCTAGACCTAAAGTTATGAAAGAGAGGAGAGTAAGAAGCACTCTTATTGGAATTGTGAAATTCATAAGGAGATTGATGGGGTAGATGATGAATGTGTCTGCTAGTTGGACATACTGGACCGTCATTAATTCAGAATAAAGGCTAGCCATTAAGAAACATAATGAGAAATTTCATTACGAGGAAGGCTATGAGGAGGTTCAATTGGAGCATAAATGGAGACATGGATTAATTGGACTGAATGGGCTGTTTCCATACTATGTATCAAATGTAATTATATCTGTATATAGTTCTGTGTTCCCCTTCTCAAAATATTCAGTAGAAAGGTGATGACTGATGTTATCACTTTTGTCAGGAGTGTGAAAGAGTTACTCAGAACAACACTAAAAGTGAAACAAATTTGAATCGATAAATCTGAGTCAAGAGCACGGTGTGTTTCGAGAAAATTCATGCATTCTAGCTCATCTTCACAATTGTATTTTTATTTTTGTAACCTGCTTTAATGCATTCCACTCTTGGAAAATTCCATGATCTCAAATATATTTGTAATTTTTCTTACTCAGTTCAGACAACTCACTCCTGCTAGTTTACTAATGTCAGCAACCCTGATGTTCGACTCATTTGTTCCTTCCAGGCTTCATGATGACGTCAATTAGGGGGAAATGGTGGCAGAGCCATAGTGTTACTGGTCTGGAATTTAGAACACGGGCCGAAGGGCCTGTTGCAACACTGTAGGAATTCTATGATTGAAATCTCACCATGTCAGATGATGAAATTTGAACTGAATGAAACCTAGAATAACAAGGAGGTCTCATGATGATCTCATAACCATGTCGATCATTTTGAAAACCCATCTGGTTCACTTTAGGGAAGGAAATCTGTCATCCTTACCTGGTCTGGACTATGTGTGACTCCAGACTCACAGGAAGATGGTTGATTTTTAATTACCCCGTGGGCAATTAGGGATGAACAATAAATACTGTCCGAGCCAATGCCACTCAAATCCCATGATCAAATTTTAAAAACTTGCTACAGTTAAAAAAGTTCAAAATGGAACAAGCTGGTTCTCTGTGGTCTTTCTAGATTGTTTAAAAATGGCTTGGGGTAATTCTAGAGTTTATCACCACTGCTGTCTTAATTTTGTTATTGGAATTTCACCTCTGATATTCACACTTTCTTTTAAACTGACATTGTTGAATCCTGGCAATGGAAGAAATGGCAGCAACCTTGTTGTAAAATTTAAAATTTATCTCAGTAACACCACCCTACCTCCCCTAACAAAATATAGAGGTTTAACCTAAGACATTGAGAGATGAGATTTCTGAAGAAGGATCCCTACCCGAAACATCAGCTTTCCTGCTCCTATGATGCTGCCTGACGTGCTGTGTTCCTCTTACTCCATGACAGATTAAATGACTTCTTCAAATGACCATTTTATTTCTCAATGTAGTTGGTCCATAAGTGGATAAGTGGCATAATTCTAATTTACTTTGAATACATTTTTTGCATAATCACCCAGACAGATTGGTGAAGCGCTCCACACTCCCCTCCAGCCCCACCACCCCCAGCACTTTTCCCTGCAACCGAAGCAAGTGCTACACCTGCCCCGTACCTCACCCATCACCCCCATCCCAGGCCCTAAGAAGACTTTTCGCATCAAACAGATGTTCACCTGCACGTCTGTTAATGTTATATACTGTATCCGCTGTTCCCGTTGTGGCCTCCTCTGCATCGGGGAAACCAAGTGGAGGCTTGGGGACCGCTTTGCAGAACACCTACGCTCAGTTCGCAACAAACAACTACACCTCCCAGTCGGAACTGTTTCAACTCCCCATCCCCCCAATCCTCAGATGACATGTCCATCCTGGGCCTCCTGCATTGCCACAATGACATCACCTGAAAGACGCAGGAACAGCATCTCATATTTCACGTGGGAACCCTGCAGCCCAAGAGCATCAATATGGACTTCACAAGCTTCAAAATCTCCCCTCCCCTGACCACATGCCAAAACCAGCCCAGTTAGCCCCTGCCTCACTAACCATTCCTCCCACCTCAAGCCCCACCCCCATCTCCTACCCACTAACTCATCCCACCCCCTTGACCTGTCCGTCCTCCCTGGACCGACCTATCCCCTCCCTAACTCCCCACATACATTCACCCTCACTGGCTCTAACCCTGCCTCTTTGAACTGTCTGTCTCCTCTCACCTTACCTTCTCCTTTATCCATCTTCGATCTGCCTCCCCCTCTCTCCCTGTCTATTTCAGAATCCCCTTCCCCTCCCCCATTTCTGAAGAAGGGTCCCGACCTGAAACGTCAGCTTTCCTGCTCCTCTGATGCTGCTTGGCCTGCTGTGTTCATCCAGCTCTACACCGTGTTATCTCAGATTGTGAACCACTGCTGGTATTTATTGCTCATTCATCAGCCCTATTCCAAATTAAAAAGCATGAATGTCGCTTACTTCACTAGTCCAGTTTATACTCTGGAGAAGTAGTAACAGGTACTTTAGATCAATAACAGTTGCACTATGCACAAAATATGGCTAAAGCTAAGTAAAACTCGTGGAAAGTAGGACATTAATGCAACTAGCCTAAAAAACAAACTAGATACTTTTCAAAATTCCATTGACATAGATAGAACATAAATCAATATGTCTATAAGGCCTACTCATTCAGTTAGTCTTTGGCCTTCAGTAAATATGTGTCGAATTTAATGGAGCTGACAAGATCTTGCATATCAACTGGAGAGCAGGTGGAAGCCCCATATTATTGTGGTATTGTGTACCTTCAAAGGATTTATCCTAAACTACTATCAACCAGTACCCACCTCAACAGGATCTGAAATATCATTCTCATGACATGTTGGGCAATCTAAAACAGCAACGATAGGAATAAAATGTACTGTATTTAGTTCATAATATCTATAAGTTGTCAGTAGTTCATTCTTGAAATAAAACACATTATTTTTTCTGTTTTTTTTAATTGTTCATTCGTGGAATTTGGGCATCATTTTTAAGGACAAAATTTGTTGCCCATTCATAATTGCCCTTGAATTGACTTGCTTGTTGTGCCAATTCAAAAAAGAACCAACCTCATGCTGTGGGTCAACAGACATATATAGACGTCTTGCACTCAAGTACAATTGATGATAGTTGTTATGGTCACTATTGCCAAAACTGAATTTTCATTCCAAATTAAATATTTAAACTTTAAATTTCATCAAATACCATGGTAGTTTTGAGCTTAAACTCTTGAGCTTTAGCTTGCAGGTAGATCCATGAAGAAGCTAGCCATGGACACTGCATTGGGTACTACCTTTGCAACGCTATCTCTTCATCAATGTTATGTGAGGTGGGTGCAATCATATCCGGAAAGATAAATGGAACATCAATCAATTTTTCATGGAAGGTATGTAGCATCTATTCATTTTCAGAATATTGGTAGGGCAGGGATTGGCTTTCTTTGGGGTCATGGACCTTAGAAGTCGATGTCAACCATTGAAAGATAATTCAACCAAGGAGGTGATTGCTACTAGTAGGACATCCATTCATGGTCTAACATCATTGCTGGATTTGAGGACACAGGTAAGAGGGGTGTCTCAAGAGTGAGAGGTGTAGGCAGGGGAGGGGGAGGTTGTCAACAACTTGGGAGGTAACTGTCACCAGCCCCCACCCACACAATGGCTCACACGAGCTCACTTATTGTCTTTTCCACAAGGCGTACCCCTATGCACCACTGGGTTAATACCAGTGGCAGCAGAATGGTGCCCTGAAGTCTTTTATTCATGCATTTAATCAGGATAGTGGTAGAAAACTGGTGGAGTCCACCACTCACTATTCTCTTGCCTAATTAAATATACCACCACCAGCAGGACAGCTTCAAATTCTCCCTCAAGGGCTGGACATTACATGTCTCCAGTGGATGTGTTTTCAGCAAATGAACACGTAAAGAAGGTGGCTATCCCATGACCTTCCTACCTGTTACGTAGCTCATTGCCATCCTGGAACGTAGAGGGCGGGAAGTTTCTGAAAGTGACAGCCCTGCCACCATTAACAAATTTAACATTAAGATTTAATTATGTCTGTTAAAAACTCAATGGACCCCAATAACACACAGCTCCCACCAAGATAACATTTGACATGGGTAGTCAAGCAGAAGTGGGCACCGATTTGATTTTACAGAATTTTTTTTGAAAGGGTGGACGGCAATGTGGTGGGGAAGTGTCTTACTTCAAATGGTGCCCTATATGCATCAGAGGCATTTCCCACTTCCTTCCTACCCACTTGCTCAAAACAACACGTGCCCCAAACCCCACCTTCCTAAGATTATCAAACTTTCCCCTCCATGCAGACCTCACTCCAGGATCCTTGAGCGCCTTCCTCCTGGGTCTACCAGTGGTAGTGGCAGTTCCCACTACTGAGGTCATAATGCTGCTGGGGCTATGGGGTGCCTGTCATTGAGAGTAAGATTCCCTCACTAATGGTTGACAGAAGTCCTATTTTGCCCTGGTCAAAGTTTGCTGTTATAGAACAGGGAATATAGAACATAGAACATGGAACACTACAGCGCAGTACAGGTCCTTCGGCCCTCAATGTTGCGTCAACCTGTGAAACCAATCTGAAGCCCATCTGACCTACACTATTCCATTATCATCCATATGTTTATCCAATGACCATTTAAATGCCCTTAAAGTTAGCGAGTCTACTACCATTGCAGGCAAGGCGTTCCATGCCCTTACTACTCTCTGAGTAAAGAACCTACCTCTGACATTTGTCCTATATCTATCACCCCTCAATTTAAAGCTATGTCACCTCATACTAGCCATCACCATCCGAGGAAAATGGCTCTCACTGTCCACCCTATCTAATCCTCTGATCATTTTGTATGTCGCCATTAGGCCAACTCTTAACCTTCTTCTCTTGAACGAAAACAGCCTCAAATCCCTCACCTTTTCCTCATAAGACCTTCCCTCCAAACCAGGCAACATCCTGGCAAATCTGCTCAGCACACTTTCCAATGCTTCCACATCCTTCCTATAATGCGGCAACCTGAACTGTATGCAATACTCCAAGTGTAGATGCACCAGAGTTTTGTACAGATGCAACATGGCCTCATGGCTCTGAAACTCAATCCCTCTACCAATAAAACCTAACACATTGTATGCCTCCTTAACAGCCCTATCAACCTGGGTGGCAACTTTCAGGGATCTATGCATATGGGCACCAAGATGTCTCTGCTCATCCACACTTGTTTGACAGTTTCTGACTGACATTTTAACTGAGGAACCAAGCAGACCACTCTTCCACAATATACAGCACCACATTTTCAAAGGAATTTCTTGCAAGATTTGAGAGACAGCCAGTAACTGTTGAGTAACCTCAAGCAATGTGCCCCCTGACCTCAGTCGTGCTCCCAGTAACACACTTATTTAAATGAGTTGACCTTACATTATTGACTGAAGTCAGTTTAGCTGAACACAGGTGCACACCATGCCAGACCTATCTATGGTTCTGAAAGTGTTCCTACCCCTAAGCCTTTTTCAATGTAAATTATTTTTCATCCAAAGTTTATTTTTTCTAATTTCAATTTTTGATTCTTATCCTTTGAAAACGTTATCATATTGAGTTTGGTTCCTCTGATGAGAATCACCCATGACCGCCCAAGCTAAATGTACATACTGGGACTTTAACCATGGACAGTGACGGTTGAGTAGCTGTTCAATTTAGGAACGTCACAGGCAAATTCAAGCCTGCCTTCATGCAATGTAGGCAGACACATGCCATAAACTCACAGAGGCACAAACATGTGAATACACACAGAGGGACAAACATGTAAATAAATACAGAGACACATATACATAACCACACAAACACATACACAAAGCTGCCAATACAATCTCACACAACCACAGGTATGCGGACAAAACATGCACACAGACACACACACAAACAACTATACTTACAAACATGCAATCTTTCCATAGCAGCCACTGAAGAAAACCAAAGAATGTTTGGATTACTTTTTGTCCCTATAGTTCAGGAGTGTTAAGACCAGTTTTGATATGCAGACTGAAACTGAGCTCTTCCTCCTCTGAATCTCACAGTTCCATGCCTGACATGAAACTTACGACCCATCTGTCAGAAGGCTTGCTGCTTGACTTTTCTTTAAAGAAAGAAAGCAAGCAGCAAAATTCCAACATTAAATATACAACACAGGAACAAAGTGGTTCACAGAGGACCAGTTTAGCAGGAGATTTGCAGATGGACTTTTGTTTAAAGTTGGAGGAAAGAGTAAAGTGTGAAACATATTACAGCGGTTACAAGATTGTGTTTTGTTCAAAGTAGGAGGCTGGTATGCATAGCACACACAAACGCACAAAAACATGTTGTTCCACTTAAGCACAATTTCCTCCTGAGTGTAATTTTCCCAAGTACCCATTTTATGATCAAAGAGCAATTTGAATTGCAGTTGATAGCCTCAACTAACAGTTGGCTTATGGAAAAGCAGTTTGTTTTTATCGTGGTAACAGCTGAATATGTCCTTACTCCTCTGTATTATAATAGCTCAATTCAGTTCATTTGTATGATGTGTTACATAAGGCTTACTTTTGAGATTCAACATCTTGATCTCTTTATTGTGCCCGATTATGTTGCAGTCATATTACAGACTTCAAACCAAGGGCCAGGACTGCTGGATTTAAACACCCACAATTTCCATCTCATCCAGGCTCAGCTTGAGGCACAAAGTGAATTTCAAGTCAATTCCTTTCTCTGAAACAAAATTATTTGAAATCCTTAGAGAAGTTTACTTTTTTTCCAAAAAGTTGCTAATTTCCCTTGTAATCCGTGGCTTATTTTGTTGCAATAGTGCATGGTACCTACCCCGTCAGTTCTGAACCTTAATTTTTCCATGAGAATGTGGATTCTCGCTTTCAGACGTTTAGAGGCTGCCATAATTATTGTCGGGCTGGTTCTTTGGCCTCCAGTCTACCACAGCCATTACTTCAATCATTGGTTTGCGAGACTACTTCCCATGTGTTCCATTCTCTGTTTGGGGCTGTCACAATGTCACAAACATTCTAGTGGTAACAGCTCCCCCAACAACTTTACATTATACAACCAATTACTCTGCCCATTGGAAGCACTTTACTCATGGGAGATACATTCTTTATGAACCTTTTAAAATCCCAGTCACTCACCACTGTGTTTCTATCAAGAAATTACGAATTGCCCTTATGAGCCTGAGTGTTTCAAATATTATGTGTTCTAGTAGAAATGAAACAGCAGCGGGCCATGAGGTATCCTCTCTCTCTGTCTCCTTCTCTCAAAACAGCATACTTATTGCTTTCCGCTGTGACAAATACCATGTGTGACATATGCTGACATTAAAATAAACTATAATTTTGAACATTCATTGTGCTTAATTACAAACCTTGTAATTTGTAAACAAAGAATGCATAAGAGCTGAATAATACTGTATGTCCTATAAATAATGTGGATAGAAATGACTTACGAAAACACACGCTGTAAAGTTGTTAGATCTGGGCATGTATGTGTGTCGCACCCACCTGGATCAATCCCCAAAATTCCATAGTAAGATAGGTACCTTTTCATTGTATTGGATAATGCAAACCTGTACATAAAAGAGATTAAATTCTCAAGCATCTGTTTGCAATCAGAACATAAGCTTCACTTTATTTTAACTTGCACTCATTCTGCATAAACTCTTATTACATGTAATTCCCTATTAAATTCACAAAATTCTCAGGAAGACGCCGAAAACAAAAAGTAAATGTCTCAATAAGTTCTGCTGAAATATGGTTTGCATTATTCATACTGTTCATTAATGCACTGGGTACTTCTGGCTTCATTCAGATTGCTAGCAGAAATGATTTCAGGGCGATTTCAGTGGTGATTCAGTTTGATTTCCCCAGCTGAGTTACTGAGAGCAGAATGTAAAAACAGGGGAAGATTAAGTTCATATTTTACAAAGATCAAAAGAAGCAATTAAGCTACTAAAGAGGGAACTCTGATAACTCTATTTATCATGCACTGCCAGATTTTCCACCTTCATTTTGAAATTCAAAATTGCGGCACTTCAGTTTTGAAGGTTTGTGGCCACAATGTTAAATATCCATAAATGAATCTTCATAGTTAATCTTTAATACAGAACTCATCTATTCACTCTATTCATGGACTGAGAAGCCTGGCCTCGACTGTCATTTCAAGTAGACAGAAAAGATGCCTTGGCATTATTTCTGAAGTAGAGTAAGGCTAATATTCTTGCTGTCTTGGCCAAAGTTTAACCCACAATCAACATCAAAAACAGATAGACTGTAAAAACATTTCATTGCATACTTTGCACGATTTGTCTGATTACTTAGAAAGTATTTATTTTAATCTTTTGAGGTAGTGAAAGGCAATGAATAAATACAACCATACAGAGTGAAATATTGGTTTTGTAAGTAGCACAGGACCTGTCCCTTTAAATCTTGATGATCGCCAAAAATCAAAACAAAAATTAGAAATGAAATGGGCACATAGAGTTCATAAGGTGGCTTGTCAACATTCTCAAATTCCATAAAGCTATGCAGTAATATGTAATTACAACTGAAAATCTTTGCAGTATGACAGCAGCTGTAATTGAATTTTATTTGGAATAAACAAGCATCTCTCATTTCTACAAGCTGGATGTGCACTGTCTTTCTCTAACAATGATTAGAGTGGAGGAATGCAAAATGAGCATCGAAGTACAGGTGCCTTTGAATAAGGCTTCGTTAACGATCTTCCCTCTGTTCAAGACATTGACTCCTGACAAGAAATTTTCACATTAAAGTATAAACTCGCCTTTCACAATACTTTATTTGTTCTTTGGAAGATTTGTCACTGCTTGATCAAGCCAATGGAGGGAACCCATACGGGAAATTTAAGCTTCAAGAAAGAGGAGTGGGAATCTCAAAGTAAGAGAATATGAGGGGATATTTCTGACACTACGAGCAAGTCATTTGACAGTCGTCTAATCCGAGTGAAGTTAAAATATCACATTGTGTCACCACTCTCCTCAAATAAAGGTATGAGCGCAAGAATAACTTGACGGATAACAGAAATGAATCATTCAAAATTCCTGTACCTTTCCCAGTAGTGTAACATTCCTGCCAGAACAGTGGAGTCAAGTTTTTGTTGGGTCTCTCCCAATGGTTGCTGTGAATCCTTCCTTTTGCCAGAAAATCAGAGAAGATGCCAGAGGAACAAAGTCAATGGCATTCACACCATTCCTTTCTAATTTCTGATTAAGTTACAGATAGGTAATTGTTCTATATGCTGTGATGTCAACTATCAGCCTGTGGTTCAGATTGCTTGCTGCCAACTTGCTCTGTCATTTACTGGGTCAAAGGACTTAATTATTTTACAGTGGTAGAGGAAACCCACTAGTGAGCCTTAGCAAGGGGAGGTTCTTGTCTCAAACTAGATGTAGCTGTCTGCATGATAACAATCAAGTGCAAGTTATATCGGTAAGTAAGACTCCCTTACTGAGATTATTGGCAGTCCTTTATGTCATCATCCTCAAACATCCTAAACTGTTTTGCCTTTTCCCATCCATGTCTCTATTGTATCATCCAAATGGAGAGAGGTTAATGAGGTTAACAAAACTAATTCATTCAGATCTATTGTCTTATCCAGTAACAATCGGGAGAGTACTATAGATGTTTTACACCATTTTGTGTTAGGATTGAGTGTGAAGCTCTTTTTTGATGAATATTCACAAAAGGTTTGATGTGCTTTCCTCCAATAACATGGAGGCTGCAGAACTGATGCGTCTGACTTGGGGCACAGTAATCGATTCCTATGACAGGATGAAGAAGAGTAACTGGAGAACAGTGAAGTGATTGTGTGGGAGAGGTTGACAGATAGAAGGGGAAAATAAAGCCGTCGGGGGGGAGGGTGATTGAGAAGGAGGGACCAGACTGGAGCTGACAGCATTCTTCAGACTTCACCGGTGAAGGAAATCCTACTGGATCTATACAGTCAGGGAAAAAGCAGAATCTACATCTACACAACACTTGAACATCACCTGCCCCTGCATTTGCTGTGGCTTATCAGCCAAATCAGAACTCATTGAAGAATTTCTGAAGAAGGGTCCCAACGCGAAACATCAACTTTCCTGCTCCTCTGATGCTGCCTAGCCTGTTGTGTTCCTCCAGCTCCACACTGTGTTATCTCTTGACTCCAGCATCGGCAGTTCTTACTATCTCTCATTGAACTGGAGTGCATGCAATTCATCATCAATGTTAAGGAACTTAGAAGAATAATAAGAATATAAGAATAAATGAGGCTGAATCTTGAATTCTTTTGCCTAAGTGTTAATGTCATTGAGTTTTTTGGAGGCTTTTTTTGCTGCAAAGCCTGACAAGATCTCTCATCATATTTAATCAACACACTTCATTAGTTACTTACCATAGTCCTGTGGTGTTTCTCACAGCCCATTCTAGTCCCATTTTACCATGCACTGTTCACAGAACAACTCAGCATCAATCAGTGCACGTTTGCCAAAAGACTGGCATCCCTCGCGCTAACACCACCTTCAAGAGTTTGCTGTGCACCTGGAAAGATGTTGGCAAACCAGCGTCACGAATAACACAATGGCACAGTTGCCACAAAACCATGCTGCTCACAGCATGCTCCCTCTTACTTACAACCCCATTCTCTCACCCTAGTCACTGCTTGAGCACAAGACCACATAGTTTACCTGTCGTTAGCTACAGTGAGAGTTCACACTCTCTCTTTAGGTCACTGCTGCACTTTCCCCGGCACCCACTGGAGACCCACATCTTGTCATTGACCAATAGCAGAACATCACACACAAGGCGAGCAATTGGATAATTCCAAACACGAGCTTTTGTTTACAGTCTGCTAAAGCAAACACAAAAGAACTATTGAGCCTGCAGCAATGCAAACCAAGTGCTAGCATGATAAAATGTGAGGCTGGATGAACACAGCAGGCCAAGCAGCATCTCAGGAGCACAAAAGCTGACGTTTCGGGCCTAGACCCTTCATCAGAGAGCTAGCATGATGGCCAACAGCTATGCTAGAGTTCACGATGGACTGCTGCACCTAGGTGTCTTCTGTTGGAAGCAAGTATCATTCAGACCCTGTCTGGCTTGTAGCACCAAACATAACCAAGTTGTGTCATGTTAAAGAGAGCTTCCTTCTTCCCAATATTCTCATCCTCCTCCTCAGAAAATTGTTCCCATTCTCCAAGTTCCTCAGCATTTATCACATTTCCTCATTACCAGACCCAATTAGGCTGAGCACAGAACTCTAAAGTGGTATTTAATTGATAAGCTGAAAGTGCCGAGCAAATTCTTTATGAACTGATCAACGTTAATGCAAGTAGACATGTGCACTTTAATATAAAACAAATCTAGAATAGAATAGAATATAGAATATCCTTCATTGCCACTTGTACTCCAGTATGGAAGTATAGAAGTACAGAGTGAAAAGATTTCACAATTGGCTACCTTTAAATGGCACCACCTTAGATACAAGTACCCAGATACAAATCTTACGGAGTGAAAGAGATATGGCGTTCTACAAAAGAAAATGAAAAGGGAAGCATAAGTATCCCTTACAATGTCTGAGAATGAGTTATGAATGAGATAGTCATAACATTGTGAAAAGGATTTAAATTACAGTCCAGTAAAGAGTTCCAAACAGCAGTAGCTCAGCATGTGGCACTAATTCCAAATCCAGCAACTGTCCCAAATCCATTTCACTTCACCTGCTCTGCGCTCCTCCGGGAATTTGGGATTCCCCTCATGCCACTTAGTCTACTTAATGTATTTTAGAGATATATATGTAAACTAATGAGTGGATCTCAGCGATAAAGATAACAGTGTGTAGCTGAATGAACACAGCAGGACAGGCAGCATCAGAGGAGCAGGAAAGTTGACATTTTGGGTCAGGACCCTTCTTCAGAAATATGTTGGGCGGAAGGGAGCTCAGAAATAAATTGAGAAGGAGGGTTGGGGCTGGGAAGGTATGTGAGATGGTGATAGGTGAGTGCATGTAGGGCGTAGTGGGGATTGGTCAGTGAGGTGGGAGGGGTGGATTGATGGGAAAGAAGATGGACAGGTTGTTTCAGGTCAAGGAGGCAATGAGTGAATCTGTTAGCTTAAACTATATGCTTTACTTATGTAGGACTGAGCAAAAATCTCCATATTCTGAAATACTGGATCAAAATCCTAGACTTTGCAAACAACTTGTAAAAGTTATGAAAAAGGCAGCTGGGCTCTGCTCCGGGAAAATTACACAAATTGCTGCTTGGAAACATTGTTCAACCCAAAAATCCAATTCACACTTCAATTCTAAAAGAATAGATCTGGTTTGTAGATATTATTTTGAAAGCCAACTCTGTACATATGGCATAGTCTGCCTGGACAAGGGGTCACAGGCTAAGAATAAGGGGTAACCCATTCAGGACTGAGATGAGGAAAATCTTCTTCACTCAGAGAGTGATGAGCCTGTGAAATTCTCTCCCACAGGAAGCTGTTGGGACCAGTTCAGTAGATATACTCAGGAGAGACCTGGGCACGGCCCTTGCAGCTACAGGGATCGAGGTGTATGGAGAGTGTATGGGATACTGAAATTGCATGATCAGCCATGATCAT
Organism: Stegostoma tigrinum; assembly: GCF_030684315.1. Lineage (NCBI taxonomy): Eukaryota > Metazoa > Chordata > Chondrichthyes > Orectolobiformes > Stegostomatidae > Stegostoma > Stegostoma tigrinum. The sequence continues at coordinate 23,135,983 of NC_081363.1, forward strand.
ATTGAATGGCGGTGTGTGCTCGAAGGGCCGAATGACCTACTCCTGCACCTATTTTCTGTGTTCCTAAGTCTCAGCGGCAGTAAGTCCCTGATCCTCATCAGCCTGATGTCCAATGTAAGGGGTGGAATCATACCAAAGATAGAACGTGCTGAAGAAAGTGAGCAGTCCTGGCAGTATGTCAATCGAGAAAAACAGAGCTAAAATCTCAAGTCCAGTGATGATTCGTCAGTATATTAAATCTGTTTTACTCTCTACAGATGCTACCAGACTTGTTAAATTTCTTCAGCACTTTCTGTTTTTGCTTCAGATTTCCAGCATCTGTAGTTCTTTCTTTTTATTTTAGTGGCATCATATCTTCACCAGCTCAGTCATGTGCTCCACCATGAGCATGGTCCACAAACTTATTGGCATTAGTGCCAAGCCAGCTGAGTGACCAACTCATTACATCCAAATGGGAGTGCCAGCTGTACTCTGATCATCCCAGGCCCACATCAATTGTTCAACATGTCATTGCATTCAGTAGAGCTCATTGTAATACATAACAGATGATAAAGTGATTTTCTCCACTTCACACAGTACGATTGTACATTTCACAAGTCAGGGCTTGCTTTGGCCAGCTCCTGACTCTTTTTTAGTAATTTCTGTATCATTCAAATACCAATGATCATTTGCAAGGATACAAATGGTACAAATCAAATTTGATTACCAGTTGCGGCATAAGCATGTTCCCTCTGCATGCATTTCAAATGGGCAAAGAAATAATAGGAAATTAAATGTGCTTCATGTATTTGTCCTTTCATTGTCTTACTATTGAGTAGACGTGTATACCATGCTTTCACACACGAAACTTACACTGCCCAAATCTGGGCATTGGCCCAGCTGTTTTCCAGTGGAGTTTGCAACTAGACAATGACAAGTGTTGGGAGGGAACGAAGCTCATGGTGGACACCACCATCAGCACGTTCTGCCTGGTACCAATTGTACCATCATTCCTGCCATACCACACCACCCATCCCCACCCTCTGAGCCTTTGTGTCCCTGAGTGTTCATCTTCACCATTCCACTTGGAGAACACATTACATTGAACTTTGCATCCAGTGTACTCCCGCCATGGAGACCATTGTGAAGGTGACTGCCAATAACGCAACCTCTGATGGCCCAAAATGCCTATCATTGTTGTGCTTATTTTACTACTTATATCTGCAATATGCCCCCGTCACCATCCTTGTGCCCACATCCAGTTTCCAACCTAGTTTTGACTGCCGTACCCTTTATGGCAGGGATCCACATTTGCCCCCACATTCACTCCCACTTTGCACATTCTTCAACAGTCAATGTGTGGACCCTCAGGACTGTATTCACCCAGTCATTTCACCATTTCCATTGAGCAAACCCTAATCATGACTAACCGGACCCACAAACAATGTCTGTGCATCTCCCTGACCAATGATATACAATACCCATGGGTGTTTGTGCCCATATGGGACTGACTGTTACCCATCCCCAGGTTGTGCGCAGATACATTTCCTGAGCAGGACCAGCTCGAGTGAATGACTGGTTATGGTCAATCCTCTGGATTGTGCATGGGCTGTGACCATTAATAATGGTATTGGACCCTGAAGACTGACAATGGTGCTCCTTGAATAGACTGGGGACTGGCATGCCTCCAGCATCCACTGCCCAACATGTCTGTATAGGGTTGTTTGTCATACAGGCAGCTGGCACATGCTGTAGATGATAGATTGATGTCTTAGGGCACCGTACAGCAATAATATATAATACCCATGAGTGCTTGTTGCCATACAGGATTGACTGCTGTCCATCCACAGGCTCTGGGCAGACATATTTCCTGAGTGAGACCAGCCTGAGTGAATGACTTGTCATGGGCCTTGTCAAGACAGATCCATCCCCATTGAGAAACAGCCTGCGTTCGTGCATTTGCACAAAAGGACAAATCATACAGCAGTACTAACAGCCCTTAGGTTCTGACTGAAGTGAAAATGTACTAACGGGCATGGCTTGGAAAGCCAAGACAAGGCATGGATGCTGCAAGCATGTATGTAGGAACTAAATGAGCAGGCTCTAAGAGAGCAACTGAGCTGCCCTGAGTTGGAACCTGGTCCAGTCAATGAGCTCTGTGCCTGAATCTGCACACAATGCATCTTTGCAGCAGTCTTTCAGTACCATTTGCGAGTGCACCCTGTAATGCACATCTGTGCTTCCTAAATATACAGCAGTTGATCAGAGAGGTGTCATGAGGATCCTGAGATTTTGGCAAATATCAGATGCCAGTTTCTGTGAATGATGGGTACATGCAACTCATGCACATGGATAGGTGCCCCAAAATGCTGTTTTGTTCTGAACTGCATGAAGGCTGTTCATAACCAATGGTGCCAGGTTCTTGTTATGACTTCCATGTTGAAAACTGTCAGCATCTAGTTCACTCAGTAGGTTTGGTAAGATAGGAGCTGCATGATAATGAGGCAAAATGTGCCATTAATGAAGCGATTAACAAATAACAAACCCCTCTAACAGGCGGCCTCCACTTGTAAGTTGGAGCGAGTTACTCCCAGTGTCAAAATAGACCTCACCAGACTTCTTGTGCAAAGCTTTTTTTAAAAAAAGCATGAGATGAGGGTAGCACTGGCTAGACCAGCATTTATTGCCCATCCCAGAAGGCAGTTAAGATCAACATGTTGCTGGGTGTGGAGTCACATAGAACATAGAACATAGAACATAGAACAGTACAGCACAGAACAGGCCCTTCAGCCCACAATGTTGTGCCGACCATTGATCCTCATGTATGCACCCTCAAATTTCTGTGACCATATACATGTCCAGCAGTCTCTTAAATGACCCCAATGACCTTGCTTCCACAACTGCTGCTGGCAACGCATTCCATGCTCTCATAACTCTCTGCGTAAAGAACCTGCCTCTGACATCCCCTCTATACTTTCCACCAACCAGCTTAAAACTATGACCCCTCGTGCTAGCCATTTCCGCCCTGGGAAATAGTCTCTGGCTATCAACTCTATCTATGCCTCTCATTATCTTGTATACCTCAATTAGGTCACCTCTCCTCCTCCTTTTCTCCAATGAAAAGAGACCGAGCTCAGTCAACCTCTCTTCATAAGATAAGCCCTCCAGTCCAGGCAGCATCCTGGTAAACCTCCTCTGAACCCTCTCCAAAGCATCCACATCTTTCCTATAATAGGGCACCCAGAACTGGACGCAGTATTCCAAGTGCGGTCTAACCAAAGTTTTATAGAGCTGCAACAAGATCTCACGACTCTTAAACTCAATCCCCCTGTTAATGAAAGCCAAAACACCATATGCTTTCTTAACAACCCTGTCCACTTGGGTGGCCATTTTAAGGGATCTATGTATCTGCACACCAAGATCCCTCTGTTCCTCCACGCTGCCAAGAATCCTATCCTTAATCCTGTACTCAGCTTTCAAATTCGACCTTCCAAAATGCATCACCTCGCATTTATCCAGGTTGAACTCCATCTGCCACCTTTCAGCCCATCTCTGCATCCTGTCAATGTCCCGCTGCAGCCTACAACAGCCCTCTACACTGTCAACGACACCTCCGACCTTTGTGTCGTCTGCAAACTTGCTGACCCATCCTTCAATCCCCTCGTCCAAGTCATTAATAAAAATTACAAACAGTAGAGGCCCAAGGACAGAGCCCTGTGGAACTCCACTCACCACTGACTTCCAGGCAGAATATTTTCCTTCTACTACCACTCGCTGTCTTCTGTTGGCCAGCCAATTCTGTATCCAAGCAGCTAAGTTCCCCTGTATCCCATTCCTCCTGACCTTCTGAATGAGCCTACCATGGGGAACCTTATCAAATGCCTTACTGAAGTCCATATACACCACATCCACAGCTCGACCCTCATCAACCTTTCTAGTCACATCCTCAAAAAACTCGATAAGGTTTGTAAGGCATGACCTACCCCTCACAAAGCCGTGTTGACTGTATTTGATCAAGCCATGCTCTTCCAGATGGTCATAAATCTTATCCCTCAGAATCCTTTCTAACACCTTGCAGACGACAGACGTGAGACTTACCGGTCTATAATTGCCGTAATTGCATGTAATCCTCCAGGTAAGGAAAGTAGTTTACTTCCCTAAAAGACATTGGTGAACCAGGTGGATTTTTCCAGCAATTGATAACAGTGTCATGGTCATCATTAGACACTTCATTCCAGATTTTTATTGAATTGAAATCCACAATTTGCCATGGCAGGACTTGAATCCAGGTACTGAGAACATTAGCTGGGTCTGTGTCTTAACAGTCCAGTGTTAATACCATTAGGCTGTCATCTCCCCGAAATTTCTGCCGCATAGCTCATGTCCTTCAGGCCCCTATTCAAATATCTCAATTGAAATAAGTTTTCCTCAACAAAGTAACATTTTTAATAGTAGGAGCAATCCATTTAAGGACCATCAGTTATCTGCTTAACTCCAGCTGTGCTCCTGGCATCGCAATCATGTCTCGAGGGTGTTTCTTAATATGGCAGTCTGCACAGTCCTGGCACATAATGCCTGTCATGTTGAATGTTTCAGTGGCTGAAGCTCAGGCAGTGTGCTGTGGAATTGTTAGATTAATAGCAAATAGTAAACAAGACCTGCGCAATCTGTTTCATCATGTTCAAATCTTTGCATTTGAATTGAATTAATTGCAAGAAGCACCATAAACAAATTTGGACTTGGCTGATTAGGTTAGATTCCCTACAGTGTGAGAACAGGCCTTTCAGCCCAAGAAGTCCACATCACCCTTTGAAGCATCCCACCCAGACCCATCCCCCTATAACCCACACACACCTGAACACTATGGGGAATTTAGCATGGCCAACCCACCTAGCCTGCACATCTTTGGATTGTGGGAGGAAACTGGAGGAAATCCATACAGACATTATGCAAACTCCACACAGGCAGTTGCCCAAAGCTGGAAATGAACCCAGGTCCCAGGTGCTGTGAGGCTACAGTGCTGGCCACTGAGCCACCATGCCACCCCGATAACTGAAAAAAAATGCTTTCAGAATAAAAAACAATGGCAAATTTGTGGAGAAAGGGGTTAACGCAAGTCTGTAAAGGATGGTAGCGTCAGAAGCCCTCACAATGTAAAGAAGCATTTAGAAGTATACTTGCGATGCCAAGGCATAATCGGCTATGGTACAAATGCTAGAAAATGTGAGTCAGGTGCTTGTTTCTGAGGTGCAGACGATGGGTCAAAGGGTCTTTTTCTGTGCTGCAGACCTGTATGACTCTATGCAACTGACCATGTAATCATGGTGTATTTGAACACTCAAAGAGACGAAACAAAAACAGAAGTTGCTGGAAAATGGAGTTCTGAGAAAGGATCACTCAACCTGAAATGCTAACTCTGAATTTTTCTTCACAGATGCTGCTGGACCTGCTGAGCTTCTCCAGCATCTTCTGTTCTTGTTCCTGTTTTACAGCATCTGCAGTTCTTTGTCTTTACTCAAAGAGAAGACACTAAAATAGAGAATGTGAGAGAAACAATTTTCCGTACTAGATGGTTTCAATGTATGCGAATTAAGACGTGGAATTACTTTATCATGCCCATATTGAAGTTACTGGTATAGCAGATCAGGATTATCTACTGGATTAACACTAAGAGGATTTGCCTAAGATTATTAGGTAAGATTAGCAGAACTGACCATGAGGCAAAGAACAAAGAACAAAGAAAATTACAGTACAGGAACAGGCCCTTTGGCCCTCCAAGCCTGCGCTGATCCAGATCCCCAATCCAAACCTGCTGCCAATTTTCGATGGATCTGTATTCCTCTGCTCCCTGCCCATTCATGTATCTGTCTAGATACATCTTAAATGATGCTATTGCACCCGCCTCTCCCACCTCCACTGGCACTTTGCATAAAGATCTTTTCATGCATATCGCCCTGAAGACTTTCCCCTCTCACCTTGAAATTGTGGCACCTAGTAATTGAGTTCCCTACCCTGGGAAAAAGCTTCTTGCTATCTACCCTGTCCGTACCTCTCATGATTTTGTATATCTCAATCAGGTCCCCCTCAACCTCTGTCTTTTTAATGTAAATAATCCTAATCTACACAACCTCTCTTCATGGCTAGCACCCTCCATACCAGACAACATTCCGATGAACCTCCTCTGCACCCTCTCCAAAGCATCCACATCCTTTTGGTAATGTGGCGATCAGAATTGTATGCAGTATTCTAAATGTGGTTGAACCAAAGTCTTATACAACTGTAACATGACCTGCCAACTCTTGTACTCACTACCCCGTCCGATGAATGAAAGCATGCCATATGCCTTATTGACCACTCTATCAACCTGCATTGCCACCTTCACGGAACAATGGACCTGAACACCCAGATCTCTCTGTGCATCAATTTTCCTCAGGGCATTTCCATTTACTGTATAGTTCGCCCTTGAAATGGATCTTCCAAAATACATCACCTCTCATTTGCGCGGATTGAACTCCATTTGCTATTTCTCTGCCCAACTCCCTAATCTATCTATATTCTGCTGCATTCTCCGACAGTCCCCTTCACTATCTGCTACTTCACCAACCTTAGCATCACCTTCAAACTTGCTAATCAGACTATCTATACTTTCCTCCAGATCATTTATGTATATCACAAACAACAATGTTCCCAGCACAGATCCCTGTGGAACACCACTGGTCACAGTTCTCCATTTTGAGAAACTCCCTTCCACGACAACTCTGTCTCCCGTTGCCCAGCCAGTTCTCTATCCATCTAGCGAGTGCACCCTGGACCCCAAGCGACTTCACTTTCTCCCTCAGCCTACCATGGAGAACATTATCAAACTCCTTACTGAAGCCCATGTATAGGACATCCATAGCCCTTCCCTCATCTATCAACTTTGTCACTTCCTCAAAGAGCTCTATCAAGTTGGTAAGACATGAAATTCCCCACACAAAACCATGCTGCCTATCACTAATAAGACCATTTTCTTCCAAATATAAATAGATCCTATCACTCAGTATCTTCTCCGATAGTGTCCTCACCACTGACATCAGGCTCACCGGTCTATAATTACGTGGATTATCCTTGCTATCCTTCTTCAACAAGGGGACAACATTAGCAATTCTTCAGTGCTCTGGGACCTCGTCAGTCCTCAAGAATGTTGGAAAGATATCTGTTAAGGCCCCAGCAGTTTCTTCTCTCACTTCTCTCAGTAACCTGGGATATATTCCATCCAGTCCACGGGACTTGTCCACCCTAATGCCTTTTAAAATAGCCAACACTTTCCCCCTCCTTATGGCAACTTGCCCTGGAGTAATCAAACATCTATCCCTAACCTCCACATCCATCATGTCCCTCTCCTTGGTGAATACCGATGCAAAGTACTCATTAAGAATCTCATTCATTTTCTCTGACTCCTCACATAACTTCTCTCCTTTGTTTTTGAGTGGGCCAACCCTTTCTCTTGTTATCCTCATGCTCCTTATGTACGAATAAAAGGCTTTGGGATTTTCCTTAATCCTGATTGCTAAAGATATTTCATGACCCCTTTTAGCCCTCTTGATTCCTCATTTCAGATTGGCCCTACTTTCCCGATATTCTTCCAAAACTTTGTCTGTTTTCAGTCACTTAGACCTTATGTCTGCTTCTTTTTCCTCTTGGCTAGCCTCACAATTTCACCTGTCATCCATGGTTCTCTAATCCTGCCCTTTCTATCCCCCATTTTCACATGGAAATGTCTGCCCTGCACTCTAATCAACCTCTCTTCAAAAGTCTCCCACATATCAAATGCAGATTTACCCTCAAACAGCTACTCCCAATCAACATTTCCCAGCTCTGGCTGAATTTTCCCCTAATTTAGCACTCTTCATTTATGACCACTTTCGTCTTTGTCCATGAGTATTCTAAAATTTATGGAATTATGATCACTATTCCCAAAGTAATCCCCTAATGAAACTTCAAACATCTGGCCGGCTCATTCCCCAACACCAGGTCCGGTATGGCCCCTTCCTGAGTAGGATTATTTACATACTGCTCTAGAAAACTCTCCTGGATGCTCCTTACAAATTCTGCTCCATCTAAACCCCTAACACTGAGTGAATCCCAGCCAATGTTGGGAAAATTAAAATCTCCCATCACCACCTACATCTTTCCATAATCTAGCTACATATTTGCACCTCCATCTCATGCTCGTTGTTGGGAGGCCTGTGCTACAGCCCCATCATTGTTACCACGCTCTTCCTATTTCTGAACTCTGCCCATATTGCCTCACTGCTCAAATCCTCCATAGTGCCCTCCTTCAGCACAGCTGTGATATCCTCTTTGATCAGTAAAGCAACTCCTCCACTCCTTTTACCTCCCTCTCTATCCTGCCTGAAGCATTTATATCCTGGGATATCTAGTAGCCAATTTTGCCCTTCCCTCAACCAAGTCTCAGTAATATCAATAACAACATATTCCCAGGTACTAATCTAAGCGCTAAGCTCTTCAGCCTTAACTACTACTCACATTAAAACAAATGCACCTCAGTCAACCTGTCCCTTTGCGTTCATCATCTACTCTCTGCCTACTATTCACACTCTTCCCCTTTGTCACAGGGACTCGTTATCTAGTTCCTTACAGGCTTTAGTTACTACCTCCTTACTGTTCACTAACCCCCTCATTTGGTTCCCATCCCCCTGCCACATTAGTTTAAACCCTCCCCAACAGCTTTAGCAAAAGCGCCCCCTAGGACATTGGTTCCAGTCCTGCCCAGGTATAGACCATCCGATTTTTAACAGTCCCACCTTCCCCAGAACCAGTCCCAATGTCCCACAAATTTGAACCCCTCCCTCCTGCACCATTTCTCAAGCTACTCATTTATCCTGCCTATTTTTTTCATTTCTACTCTGACTAGCACGTGGCACTGGTAGCAATCCTGAGATTATTACCTCTGAGGTCTGACTTTTTAACTTGGCTCCTAACTCCCTAAATTCAGCTTGTAGGACCTCATCCCATTTAGTATTTATATCATTGGCACCTATATGCACCACAACAGCTGCCTGTTCACCCTCCCCCTTCAGAATATCCTGCAATCGATCTGAAACATCCCTGAAACATGTACCTGGGAGGCAACAGACCATTTGGGAGTCTCGTTTTTGACCACAGAACAGCCTATCTACTCCCCCTACATTAAAATCCCCTCTGACCCTCCACTCTTTTTCCCGTCCTTCTGTACAGCAGACCCAGCTACGGTGCCATGAACCTGGCTACTACTGCCTTCCCTTGGTAAGCCATCTCCCCCAACAGTAACCAAAATGGTACACCTGTTTTGGAGGGAGGTGACCATAGCGGACACCTGCATTGCCTTCCTGCTTTTTCTCTGCCTTTTGGTCACCCATTCCCTTTCTTCCTCAGCAATCCTAACCTGCAATGTGAGCAATTTGCTGAACGTGCTTTCCATGACTTCCTCAGCATCGCGGATGCTCTAAAGTGAGCCCATCACAGCTCCAGAGCCATCATGCGGTCTAACAAGAGCTGCAGCTGGACACACTTCCTGCACGTGTAGGAGTCAGGGACATCAGCAGAACTCAGCTTCCTTACATTATTGTTCCCAAACCAGTAACCTTGGTTTCCACAGCCTTGTCACACATCTAAGAAGATAAAAGCTGCAGTAAAGGCTATGGTAAATATATTCAGGTATTTAAATACATAAAATAACTTAAAAATAATAAAGAGCATTAAATAGTGATGAAATCTGGGAGAGGGAGGGGAGCCTATTGCAAATGTTAAGTCTTAAAAATAATATTAAATGTTTAACACTGAAGTATATTGAGCCGTGTCTCCACTAACATACTGGAGAGAGAACCTTCAAATCAATATGTGAAGAAATCATTGTCTAGCATCCTGCACAGTAAAGCTCAGGGTTTAAGTGTCTACTTTTTAAATCTCTTTCAACATGGCTTGGCCATTTATATCTTGCAAATCCATCATAAATCAAACGGGAACGTTTTATTTGAGATCTGTTTGCAACATATGGAGGCAAAGTTACCATGGCGATGTGCCAACCTGGGCCGTTTTAGACATGTGCGAAAGACATCCATCATCAAACTGTTTGTTGTGTCCTATCTCAGATTCAACTTAGAATCATAGAATCCCTACAGTGTAGAAGCAGGCCATTTGGCCCATCATGCCTGGACTGACGCTCTGAAGAGCATCCCACCCAGGCCCAGCCCACCACCTGCATTCCCCATGACCAGTCCACTTCATCTGCACTGTGAGAGAAATCAGACCACTTTGATGAAACCCACGCGGACATGGGGAGAATATGCAAACTCCACACCGACAGTCACCCCAGGGTACAATCGAACAGGAGTCGCTGGCACTGTGAGGCAACAGTGCTAACTACTGAGACATCATGCCACCCTCCTGATTATTGTCATTAAGAGGGATTATTAAATGTACATATGTTGCTTATTACATGTCACTATTATATTGCTATCTTGCTTTGCTGCGCTGTAGCCACCTGATGCTATTCAGAGTTTCGTATCAAATGTGTTTCAATCATAACTGATGAAGTACAAAATATTTCAATTGACAAACATTATAATTGTTCTGAGGAAGGGTCACCTGACCCAAAATATTAACTCTGATTTCTCATCACAAATGCTGCCAGACCTGCAGAGCTTTCCCAGAAACATCTGTTTTTTTTGACCCTGATTTACAGCAACTGCAGTTCTTTTAGTTTTTATTTGATCCTAGCCACTTACAGCATTAAAAAAATTCTCCTGTTGCAACTGCCTCTTTTGCCAAACAGCTTACATTAGTTATTTCTGTTTATTGATCTGTCAGCCCTTGGGAACAGTTTTTCTTTATTTGTTCCACATAAACCCTGCATGATTAAAAATTGTCTTGTTGCTGGAAAATCACAGCTTCGCCAGTCTATCCCTGTAATTGTAATTCCCTTTCATCCTGAAACCATTCTTGCATTTTCTCTTCAGCGCTCTCTCCAAAGTACGGCACCCACAGCTGAATACAGTACTGTTGTTGTGGCCAAACTGGTGTTTTTAATTGGTTGAGCATTATTTCCTGTCTTTTGTATAAAAATGACCAAAGAATTGTGTGTACTGGAGATCAGAAACATAAAGGAAAATTGCTGAAGAAATTGAGATGCTGGCAGACCTGCTGAGATTTTCCTGCAAGTTTTGTTTTTGTTCCTGGCTTTAATTCCTGGCAATAATCAAAATGAATGTTGGAACAAACACAAAGGAGTAAAAAGCCTACCTATGCCAATCAATTCAAGTAGACATCAAAGAACTCATGACATGAGTTGAAAAAGAGCAGGCATTTTGTCTGTTGTTTAGCTAATATTACCCTTATAATCACAGTCCAAACTGAACATGGCATTACTTCTTTTAACTGAATCCTGAAATAATACAGTGAAGGATACATTTCAAACCCTGAACATGTATTCCTGTTCATTTATAATAGATTCCTTTGTTTATATCCATTGTCAAGGAAAGGGCCATTCAATTTAAATCTAAGTATCTTGCTGTATTGCATTTTTAAAATTATAGCTTTACAGAAACCCCACACATTTGCAACTGGGGCTTCTACAGAACCTCTGCTGAAGTTGCAGTCAAAGAGCATGCAATTTCAGAATATCAATGGGATGCCTTTGTAAAACAGTTGTCAGACTGGCTAGTTTCCAAAAAGAAAGGATGGTAAAAACCACCATGTGTATGCATGCAGAGAGATAATGGGGTCTGCAGATGCTGGAGAATCCGAGATAACAAAATGTGGAGCTGGATGAACACAGCAGGCCAAGCAGCATCTCAGGAGCAGGAAAGCTGATGTTTCACCAGAAAAGGGGTATGTATGTACGTTTGTATGTATGTCATGGCTTAGCAGACGTGAACAATGCGTTTCTGAGTGGCTAATTGTAAGATGCCACATGTGTCCCCTGTGGAGCCCTGGAATGAGTTGGTGGGAGAATTATGATGCCACAGTAACTTTAAAGGCCCTGTAGCACGCCTTGGTTTGAGTTAGCTGAGATGACTGGATGGCTGGTTTGTGATGGAGAATAACATTACCAATGTAGGTTCAATTTCTTTTCAAACTGAAGTTGTTTTGATGTAATGGACATGCCTTCTAAAGGTGATGTTAGTGTAATAACAGATAAAATGCCTACCCTTTTTCAACTCATGTCACAAGCTCTTTGATGTCAATTTAAAGAAATTGGTGTAAGGAAGCTTTTCTCTCACCCACACCCTTCCTTGTGATGTTGTGACCCTCAGGTTAAACCAACCAGTTCTCCTTAATAAGAGAATGGGAGGATGGTGACTTTTTGGTTTTCATGAAGGAGCTAAAGTAGATAAGTGACAGAATCTCTTAACATCATCAGCTGTCTCCGATACTATTGCTAGTTATTCTGCCAGGTGTTATATTTGATTACAATTCTTGGCATCTCATCGAAGTCTGTTCCAGCCACGTAAAAAAATGAAAAACATCACCCTCACAATCACCTCTCCCCATCTCTCATTGCCTTATGCCTCTTCAGATGGAATACAATTTTGTTAGAAGGGTGGTATGCGTGCTCTTTCTCCTCAGGTCACAGCAAGTTCATCATTAGTAAAGAAGAAACATACCCCCTTTGTTTGGGTAGTGTCACTTAAATATAATTATCACAGAAATATTGTCTTTATCCCGAGGCGTTAATTGGCAATAAACACTTTGGAACTGGCAATGACCATTAGCGTTGACTGAAGTGATATCGCTAGAGCAGAACAATAAAAATGAAAGCATTTTGATTGCCATCAAATTATATTCTTGCAAGAGATCGATTTATACGAGCAGCAAACGGCAAAATGCAAGGGCTATACAAAATGCTACATTTTCAGTTGAGTCAACATTTTTTGTCCAATGTGCATTTTCTTGAATGATATTCTTTTCTAAGATTTTGCACTGTAGCAGATGAGGGATTATAAGATAGACCTTAAAGAGCAAAGCTCAAGGAAACCAAGGAACTCACATGACAGATTGTGTCAGCAGGAACTTCTTGCTGGGATTAAAGGAGAAATAACAGTAAGTGAGTTGGCCAAGATTACTGTCTTGATTCTGAATTACTTCTCAGCTAACACTCCAAAAAGATTTGGCACAACAGAAATAAAGATGAGATAGTAAGCCTTCCAGTGTCTTTTCCAGCTTGGTGGAGTATCCAAAGAATTTTGTTTGGCAAAATGATTGAGCTTAACATGTGGAACTGTCTCTTATGAGTTATTACACAGCCCATCTGTAGCGTCAGCATTGTGTTAATTGGGAGCTTGTCCCTATCCATGTAAAAAGGTTGTAGGTTCATAGCCTCTCTCTAGTGACTTGAGGACAGAACTTAGGCAACAGCAATAGTGAAGGAAAGCTGCACTGTTGAATATCCCACCTTTGGGATGAAATGCAAAACTGCTTACCTTTTCAGGTGGAAATAAAATATTCAATGACATTACACTAAGATAAACAAAGGAGGCTCTCCAGTGCCCTTGTTTTAAATATTTATCAATCAATCATTATGATTGTAGTTTCACTGCTGGTTGTGTAATATTGCCGTGCACAAATTTGAACTGCAATAAATAAATTCCAAAAGTGCTTTTGTAAAGTGAGGTAACAAGACGTAGAGCCGGATGAACACAGCAGGACAAGCAGCATCAGAGGAGCAGGGAAGCTGATGTTTCGGGTCTGGACCCTTCTTCAGAAAGTCATTACTAAAGAAGGGTCCAGGCCCGAAACGTCATCTTTCCTGCTCCTCTGATGCTGCTTGTCCTGCTGTGTTCATCCAGCTCCACATCTTGTTACCTCAGATTCTCCAGCATCGGCAATTACTGCCATCTCTGTAACTACTTTTGTAAAGTGTTTTGTTTTGTCCTGAGGTAGTGAAAGGCATTATATAAGTACGAGTTCTTTCTTCTTTGTATTATTGTCATTTTAGATGTTCAGATTTTTTCCTTGTTAATTCCTAACACTTTGATGGACAATGCTGCTTTTGGTGCTGGCAGCAATTGTAATTCTTTTTTATTTTGTGATTCTTTCATTGGTTTCTGCAGTGAAATCTGAAAGTCCTCAATAGCTATACAGGCTACTATTGTTTATTTTCCAAAATCCTGTATTGATTACAATATTTGCCTTAGGTTCCTGAATCATTCATGGCATATCTCATTAACTCTGCTGTTACAGAGATTTATTTGACAGTTACTTTTTTACCAAATTATTTTCAGATTTAATTTGCACTTGTTGGAGCACATTTTCACAATCTGCAATCCGACCCCACCACCAAAGGCATTTTCCCCTCCCCACCCTTATGTGCTTTCCAGAGGGACCACTCTCTCTGTGACTCCCTTGTCCGCACCACACTCCCCTCCTGCCCCACCACCCCCGGCACTTCTCCCGGCAACCGAAGCAAGTGCTACACCTGCCCCTATACCTCCCCCGCTCACTCCCATCCCAGGCCCTAAGAAAACTTTTCACATCAAACAATGTTCACCGGCACATCTGTCAATGTTATATACTGCATCTGCTGTTCCCGTTGTGGCCTCCTCCACATCGGGGAAACCAAGCAGAGGCTTGAGGACTGCTTTGCAGAACACCTACGCTCAGTTCACAATAAAGAACTGCACCTCCCGGTCATGAACCATTTCAACTCCTCTCCCAACTCCTCGGACGACATGTCCATCCTGGGCCTCCTGCATTGCCACGATGACGCCACCCGAAAGATGCAGGAACAGCATCTCATATTCCCCTTGGGAACCTTGCAGCCCAAGGGTATCAATGTGAACTTCACCAGCTTCAAAATCTCCCCTCCCCCGACCACATCCCAAAACCAGCCCAGCTCGTGCCTGCCTCCCAAACCATTCCTCCCACCTCAAGCCCCACCCTGTCTCCTACCCACTAACTTCATCCGTCACCACCTCCCACGACCATACCGTCCTCCCTGGACCGACCTATCCCCTCCCTAACTCCCCACCTACATTCACCTTCACTAGCTCTAATCCTGCCTCTTTGAACTGTCTGTCTCCTCTCCACCTATCTTCTCCTTTACCCATCTTCAATCCGCCTCCCCCTCTCTCCCTATTTATTTCAGAACCCCCTTCTCCTCCCCCATTTCTGAAGAAGGGTCCCGACCTGAAACATCAAGCTTTCCTGCTCCCCTGATGCTGCTTGGCCTGCTGTGTTCATCCAGCTTCACACCATGTTATCTCTATTGTTCATAATTCACTCAGTTTCAGTGACAGAATGATGGCTTCCTATCAAACTAATAACCTTTCCTTTACCATAAATGACATATTCCTTTCTTTAATCAATATTTAGTGAACTATTGGACCTTTTGACGTCAAAATATAAAAGCTCTGTTATGCTGAATAAATTGCTTTCAGACACATTATGTTTCTCGGAGAATTTAAAGCACTGGGTTTTGATCTTTGTAAAAGTAAAGGCTGTGAGAGAGGAGGAAGAGATAACAAAGTGTGGAGCTGGATGCACACAGCAAGCCAAGCAGCATCTTAGGAGCACAAAAGATGATGTTTCGGACCTAGACCCTTCATCAGAAAAGGAAGGCAGGAGGAAGATGTTATTTTGGGTACCTCACCATTTAACAGCACGCAGCCAACGCAAAGGGCTTTAATCTCCCATGAGTTGTGGTGGAGGGATTTCACACTGCTTGGCAATAAAGGAGGTGGGAATGACTGATCCAGTTTAATTCCACACAGCATAGAACAGTAGCAACACTTCCCTCTGTAAATACAGGCACTCCTCTTCCCCTTAATCACAAACACACCCCTTATCAATCACACCATTATTCTTCCATGGGATGACTTGCCTTCTTTGTTTATAAGCAAGTGCACATTCTCTCGCCAGAGCGTCAACCATTATCCTTTGTGTGTCTCTATTATTTGAAAGTTAATGTGTATTTATTTTTACTTCCTCACCTCAGTATAAGTTGCCAAACAGGATAAGAGTTTGATTGCAATCTTTTATTAATCATAGAAAAAACATTATGTTTAGTGGAAATCGGGGGGTGGCATATCTGTTGTAAACATTTTCACAAACAGATGGTAGCAGCTTGCATTCAGAGTGTAGATTTTCAAAACTTGTGCAAATAAAAGTAAGTGCCCTTCAAGTTGTGATGCTGTTTGGGGGGTCAACATAAACCCAATGGGCTGAATGGCCTCTTTATGGACTGTGAGGATTCTATGAAGAGAGACTTTTGGTTGATGATGGAGTCAAAGGGTTTAAGGGAGTAAGCCACTGTCTAGATTTTCTGTCTCACTGTTTCTTACACATTGGTCGCAATTTAACAATAGACAAAAGTTCAGGATTTGAATAAGTTAATATTTTGCTCAAGTGTGTCAGGCTTTTTCACTCCTTGACTGTACTTTCCCACTGTGCTGGAATTAAAACTTGTCTGTTGCATTGGTTAGAGGGTGATTTAGAAGCATCACAATGGAGAGATCAGATTGGCTGCCTTGTATTGAATTAATACTTAAAGATACACAGAAAAAGAAATTACATGAACAGATATTCACAAAAAAAAAATCTACGGCTATAATTATTTTTTAGTTAATGTGGTGAAATTGGTGGAGTGGAAAATATAGCCCAAAGTTAGAAATACATTATGCTTTAAAATTCAGCTGCTTAAATACAAATACTGTGTTGATTGTAGACATCTTAAAGTCACATTTTTAATGATTTTTAATTCTCCAAGGGCTATTAAAAATAAATTCTGCACCACTGTTAGTCAATAACTTTATGAGTAAAGAATACAATCGAGAATTTAAAAACAAAATGTTTTAATCCATGTCAGTCAGGACAGAATAGGAATATTGTCCCCAATTAACATACCGCTTGTCAACATCCCAATCAAAATAATAGAAGTTGGGGGAAGGCAGCTATATACTAGTTAAAATCAGCAGCAGAAGGCAGTACGCTGGTAATTGAGTAGAAGTGGCCTATAATGTCCGGAGTATAGAAGAATAAGAGGTGATTTCATTAAAAATGGTTAAAATAAAACAAGATATTGGCACCACTTAAGCCTTCACCCATCTTTTCTCATCCAAGTCAATCAACATCACGATGTGTTGTTTTTTTCCCAACATCATTTTCTGGCCTCCCTTTAAATGTATCTATGCTATTCACTTCAACCAGAACTAATTTAAACAAGTTACTGTCTAGTGAAAGAGATTTCTTCTGAATTCTGATGATCCTATTTAATTTTTCTTTTGCTCCTATTCTACACCTCATTCAACCTTCATGTCTCTTCACCTTAGGAGACCAACTCCTTAGGACGTCATCTCTTCTTCCACCTGTGAGGAAGAATTCACAGATTCCTAGGTGACATACCAGCAAGGCTGCATCTTTCACCCTCCAACAACACAGACACTGATGCTTTGGTGGCACATTAGCTAGATTAGATGTTGGAGTATGTTGTTGTCTGACTTTTGT
The DNA here is from genome assembly GCF_030684315.1 of Stegostoma tigrinum. NCBI lineage: Eukaryota > Metazoa > Chordata > Chondrichthyes > Orectolobiformes > Stegostomatidae > Stegostoma > Stegostoma tigrinum. Next base: position 23,153,446 of record NC_081363.1, read on the forward strand.
TTTCTGATTTTACAATATTTTCTAACTAACTCAGCATTTCTAACATTGCCCAGGGGCTGGAATAATTCAACTCTGGGATTAGGAATCACAGATTCAAGATAATATCTGGAGAAATTTCAGTTCTCAGAGATGGTAGGAGTATAGACAGCCCCTTCACTATTTCAATTTGGTTTCTCTCTGTTTGAGGTTTCTTTGACACCTTTAGATGTTACATCCCACAGAGATTTTGCCATCAAACATTGAATTTACATGAGTTTGTCTCTACAGCAGTCCTCTTTCACGTAGCACAATTTGGAACTAATTTCTCCAAAAATTGTCAATATTATTTTGAGGTTCTGACTTAGCATCACGACACACTGTGCACCAGAAGTGGATGGATGAATGTTGAAAGTATCATACGAGGTTCCAATAAAGTGGGTGCTTTGACCTCGATGATGTCAAGGTTCTTGTGTTCATCCAGGTAAATGTAGGTGATGGCCTAGTGGTATTATCACTAGACTATTAATCCAGAAATGCAGCTAATGTTTTGGGGACCTGCCATGTCGAGTTCGACCATGGCATATGTTGGAATTTGAATTCAATTTTAGAAATCTAGAATTAGCAATCTACTGATCATCATGAAATCACTGTTGCATGTCAGGAAAAACCCATCTGGTTCACTAATGTCCTTTAGGGAAGGAAATCTTCCATCTTTACCTGGTCTGGCTTACATGTGAGTCCAGATCCACAGCAATGTGGTTGATTCTAAACTGCCCCCTGAAATGGCCTCGAAATCCACTTAGTTGTACCCATTGCTACAAAATCTCAAAGAAATGAAACTGGACGGATCACCTGGCATCGACCTAAGTAGTGGAAAAGACAATGGCAGAGACAGCCCTGTGGACCCTGCAAAGTCCTCCTCACTATCATCTGGGGGCCAGTGCCAAAATTGTGAGGGTTGTCTTTCAGACTAGTTTAGAAACAGCCTGACATTGTCATACTCAGAGAATCATACCTCACAGACAATGTCCCAGACACCACCATCACCTTCCCTGGATATGTCCTGTCTCACTGGCAGGACAGACGCAGCAGAGGTGGTGACACAATGGTATACCGTTAGGAGGGTGTTGCTCTGGGTGTCCTCAACGTTGACTCTGAGACTCCATGAAGTTTCATGACTTCAAATTAAACATAGAGACATAGTGTCCTCTCTCAGCAGCTGAATTGGTACTCCTCCATGTTGAAGAACCGTGGGCCAAGCAATGAGAATGGCAAGGACACAAAAAGTATTCTGGGTGGGGGATTTCAATGTCCACCACCAAGAGTGTCTCAGTAGCAGTACTACTGATTGAGTTGGTGGGGTCCTAAAGGGCATGGCTGATAGGCTGAGTCTGTGACAGACAGTGAGGGAACAAGAAGGGGGAGAAACATACTTGACCTCATCCAAAGCTGAAGAAGTGGTAAGTTCCTTGACCTGCGTTTTTGCACATGGGTCATCCATGAATGATTTTCTGCATTACTGACAAAATGTTGATGTTATAGCTGTACTGGAAAAGTTTGGCTCTGGTGACAACAAACTTTGGAGAACAAGTCTTCAGTACTATTGCTGTAATGGCGTCTGCGTACATCCTGCAGACTCATTTGCAATTTGAAACTTTTCACTTGGTGCCAAAGTCTTAGCCACTTCTAATATAGCAGTTTATGAGTGTTTTTTTCCTTCTTCAAGAATCCATCGCATTGTAACTCGCAATACAACGTACCTAGATTTTGCAGCTGGGCGTTCAAGATCCACTTCAACACATAATCAAGATTCATACCAGTCGAGCTGAAGGTGGTTTGCAATGTGAGAGGCACCATCTTTCATGTGAGAATTGGAACCAAAATTCCAACTGATTGCTTGATCAGATGTAAGACATCCCTCAGGACTATCTTGAGGAAGAGTTGTTGTCGCTGATATCATGGCCGGTACTTATTCCTCAACCAACACTTAAAATTGGTTATGTTATCGTTATTAGATTGGTGTTTATGGGAGATTGATGTATGAAAATTGGCTGCCACATTTTCTTACTTTCAGCTGTGACTATAGTGCAAAACTCCATTATTGATGTTTTGGGACATCCTGAAGTGATGAAAACACTTTATAAATTCAAATTTTTTCTTTTCATTTTTGAAACTGTTAGGCACAGCCAACTAGCTGAATTGATGAACAATTGCTTTGGGTCAGTGTGTTCTGTGTAGGAACAAACAAGTTCCCTTTCCAGCTCATTGATGGAATGATAGATTACAGCAGATATTCTGAGTGACAGAATTTATTCAGTGAAGAAACAGTTATGATGTTTGAGAGCTTATGATGTGATAGAGCATGTCTGCTTACTGTGCTCAAAATCATTTCCTAATGTGACCCCTGTGATTCATGATTTTCTACGTATAGCTTGCTCATGCGTTGTGTTGAAGCATTTCCTAGCTGAGGAGCTGCTAGTAAAGATTGAACTGAGACAGCTCATGGGTTGTCTGTGGGTCAGACAACCCAACATTGTGAGTGTAGCAAAGAAATGTATCTATAGTGGTTTGAAAAGGAAACTTTAAATAAACTGAGTCTCAGTGTAGAAGTAGTTACTTGGTGTTTTGGTAATTTTTGATGTCACACAACATCTGTTTTGTTGTGTAGTGTGAATAGAGTGCATGGAATATTATGATCAATTAATTCATTTGATTTTTTTCCCCCTGTATATGACCCATGAGATAACTGTCCACAATTGGAGACATTGATGTGACATGTCACATGACATAGAACTTCATGTGGATGTCATAATAAGATCAAGGTTGTCTTGAACGAGACCATGGTGCTACTACATTTGCACTGGAGTGCAAAACGTGAGATATGGCTGCAAGCAGAGGTAAGAAGATGTCGCAACTTTAAATCACCTTTCACTTGGAATACTTTGAGACAGCCTCTCTTAGAGGTTCAAGTGACAAAGATGGCTTCTCTGAGAAATATGATGTACCTGAAACAGTCGGTGAATGGGGTACAAGGTCAGCAGTAGCCGAACATGAGCTACACTGAAAAAGTTACATGGGCTGTCTTTCAGCAATATTGGACTGGTTTGGACAAAGTTGGAGATAATACCTTTCCAGTGGCACAGCCTTGGGTTCAGCTCTGTGCTGAATTTTTGACCCTTTAACCACCCCCTCAACTGTCTACTTTCTTCTTCTTCGCTACCTCAGCTGTCCCACAGCTTGGAAGCCACTGACGCTCTCAGCCATGATTAGTCACTGACCAACTATCAATATTATCCTGTTTGGCTCAACATCTGCTACAAACACCAATTCATTTAAAACTTGGTTCTCCTCCATCTCATTCACTTATCATCTCTTTCTTTATTACCATGGTTTTTACTCTCAAAAGGCAGCATCCTGTTTAAATCACATTTTGGTCTCTCCCTTCCCTTTTCCTAACCTCTCAAATTCCACCATCCTTCGTGACCTAAACTTTGTTCTTTGAACTCTCAACACTTCTGTATTCTTCACCCTATATATCTGGTCCTGAAATTGCCTGCGCACGTCCTCTGGAATTCCCTCGCTAAACTGTCTTTCCTTTCTCTCCCTCTTAAAGACCTTTTGCAAACAGACTTTTGTATATATTCACTCATGAAATGCGAATATTATCAGCTAAGTCAACACTTTTTGCTTATCCCTGATGCCCTTGGTGGTGAGTTACCTTCTCAAACTGTTGCAGCCCATAGTGTGTAGTAGACTCTTAGTATGCATGGAAAGGAGTTCCAAAACCTTGAAAAACAACATTGAAGGATCAGCTGGATAGGTCCAAGCTGAGAAGATGTGTGTCTTACAGGGGTACTTTCAGGAGCTACCCTTGTTTGCCTCAGTGGTAAAGGTCACATGTTTGGAAGATGTTGTCAAAGCAACTTAGTGAGTTCCTTCAGTGCAACTTATACATGCTGCCCACATCTGCAACTATATGTCAGAGGTGAAAGGAGTGAGTGTTAAAAGTGATTGCCGGAGCGTCAAATGTGTGGGCTGCATTAATCTTGGATAATGTCAAGCTTTGTAAGTGTTGTTGAGGCTGCCCTTATCCAGACAAATGGACAGTATTTCATCATTCTGCTGAGTTGGGTCCACAACGGTAGAGAGGCCTTGGGGAGTTACATACAACATTCTCTCTAAGCAGCATGATCATGTGTCAGCACAACTGCTCAGAGGCTCCACGTACAACAATTGGCATGACAAAACATTGACTTCTGCACGGATTTTGGAGGTCCACACAGCAGAAAAAATAATTTGGGACAACATTGGCCAGAATGATAATGATGGTTCTAAATTTAAAAAAAGCAAGTTAATTAGAAGAAAACGGACAAGAGCAAGTCAGAGCATAAGGTAACTCTGAAGAATTAAACCAGATTTATGTCAATGCAAAGGTTCATACAGGTAAGGATGATGAATTCAGGGCACGTGTGGAAACATGGAACTGGGGCGTTATAGCTATTACAGAAACTTGGTTGAGAGAAGGGCAGAACTGGCAACTCAAGGTTCCAGGATTTAGATGCCATCTGAAGGATAGAAAGGGGGGTAACAGAGGAGTGGGAGTGGCATTCTTGATTATGGAAAACATTACAACTGTAATTAAAGAAGTTGTTTCTGAGGGATGGACCAGTGAAGTTATATGGGTAGAACTTAGATATAAGAAAGGGATGATCACCTTGATGGGATTGCACTGTGGGCCCTCCCAACAGTCAAAGGGAAAGTGAGGAGCAAATATGTAGAAACATCTCAGATATAAGTAAGAATAATAGGGTTTTAATAATAGGGGATTTTAATTTTCCAAACATTGATTGGGACTGTTGTAGTGTTAAGGACTTGGATGGTAAGAAATTTGTTAAATGTTTTAAAGATAATTTTCTTTACCAATGTGTAAATGTACTTACAAGAGAAGGAGCAAAACTTGACCTCCTCTTGAGAAATAAGGCAGGGCAAGTGACTGAAGTGTCAACAGGGGAATACTTTGAGACTGGTGATCATAATTCTATTAATTCTGAAATAGTTATTGAAAAAAAAAGTCTTTCCATAAAAGTTGAAGTTCCTAATTGGCAAATTTTAGTGAAAAGATAGTGATACGAAGGGCATGATTTTAAGGTGATTGGAGGAAGGTATGGGGGGGGATGTCAGAAGTAGGCTCTTTACACGGAGAGTGGTGAGCCTGTGGAAGGTGCTGTCAGCAGTGGTGGTGGAGTCAGATACTTTCGTGACTATTAAGCAACTCTTGGATAGGCACATGGAGGATAATAAAATATAGGGTATGCAGGTTGGTTTGCTCTTAATAGGTTAATAGGCTGGCACAACATCGTGGACCAAAGGGCCTGTACTGTGTTGTACTGTTCCATATACTATGTTAAAAGTTGATTGGAGTAGACTGTCACAGGTAAAGGGACGACTGACAAGTGGAAGGCTTTTAAAAGTGTGACAACGAGAGATCAGAGACATTGTGTTCCTCTTAGAATGAAGGGTAAGCCTGGTAAGAATAGGGAACAATGGATGAATAAAGATATTGATTGAGGCTGTAGTCGAGAATAAAAAAGAGTCATATGTTAGATATATACAATTGGGATAAAATTAATCTCTTGAAACATATAAAGGATGATGGGCCATTCTTAAGAGGAAAATCAGGAGTACAAAAAAGGGAGATAGTGTTGGCAAATAAGGTTAAGGATAATCCAAAGAGATTCTACAAATACATTAAGAGCAAAAGAGCAACTAGACAGAGAATAGGGCCCCTTAACGATCAACAAGACCATCCATGTGTCGAACCTCAGGAGATAGAGATTCTAAATAAATATTTCATGTCAGTTTTTACTGTGGAGAAAGAAATAGAGGCTAGAGAACTTGGGGAAATAAATATTGATATTTTGAAAACAGTTTAGAAAAGGAAGTGCTCGAGGTCTGAGAAAACATAAACGTCGATAAATGTCCAGGATCTGATCAAGTTTGTCCCTGGACAATGTAGGAAATTAGGGAAGAAATTGCAGGGCCCCTAGCATAGAAATTTGTATCATCTATAACCACAGGTGAGATGTCAGATGACTGGAGGCTAATATTGTGCCTTTGTTTAAGAAAGGCTGTCAGGAGAAGCCTGGGACCTATAGATCTGACAGTCTGACATTGGTAGTGGCTAAGTTTTTGGAGGTGATTCTTAAGAATAGGACCTACATGCATTTGGAGGGGCAAGAATTGATTAGGGATAGTCGGCATGGCTCTGTGGGAAGGCAATCATGTCTAACAAAACTGATTGACAAGGTTCCACACGGTAGATTAATTAGTTAGATATCATGGGATTGAAGGAGAGCTTGCCAATTGGATGCAAAGTTGGCTTAGCATTAGGAGAGAGAGAGTGGTGGTGCAGGGTTGTAGTTTGGACTGGATGCCTGTGACCAACAGTGTTCTACAGGGATCAATACTGGGCCTACTTCTGTTTGTCATTCAACATAAATGATTTGGATGAAAATTTGGGAGAAATGGTTAATAAGTTTGTAGACGTCACCAAAATTGTGCAAGTAGTGGATAGTGAGGAAGGTCATTTAAGATTACAAAGAGGACTTGATTAATTGGGTTTATGGGGTGTGGAGTGGCAGGTGGAGTTTAAGGTGGATACATGTGAGGCATTACAATTTCGTAAAACAAACAAGGGCAAGACTAAAAAAATTAATTATAAGGCCCTGGATAATATTGTCAAACAGAAAGACCAAGGGGCTCAGGTATAATTCGTTGAAATTTGCATCACATGTCATCAGGGTGTTTAAGAAGCATGCTTGCCTTCATTACTCTGACCTTGAAAACAGGAGTTGGGATGTTATGTTGAGGTCGTACAGGGCTTTAGTGAAGCCACTTATGGAGTACTGTATGCAGTTCTGGCAGTTCGGAAGAATATTATTAAGTTGTACAAGGTTCAGAAAAGATTTACCAGGATATTATCAGGAATGGAAGGTATGAGTTATAAAGATTGGCTGGATAAGCTGAGACTTTTTTCACTAGAGTGCACGAGGTTGTGGAGTGACCTTATAAAGGTTTATGAGATCATGAAGAGCATAGACAAGGTGAATAGTAAGGATCTTTTCCCTAGGGTGGGACATATTCAGACTAGGGGGGCATTTTTTGTTTTAATTGAGAGGAGAAAACTTTTAAAAAGGCATCAGGGTCAATTGGTTATGCATAGAAAGTGGCTTATTTGTGGAATGAACAGAGGAACTGGTGAATGCAGGTACCGTCACAACATTTAAAAGACATTTGGATATTACATGAATAGGAAAGGTTTGGAGGTATATGGCCCAAATGCAGCCAAGTTAGACTGGTTTGTTTTGGGAACATGGTTGACATGGACATTTGGATCAAAGGACCTGTTCCATGCTGCATGACTCAATGGCTCTACGACTCTAGAAGGGAAGTTACATAGTTCAGAATTCGTAGCTTCTATCCTGCTCTTGTAGCCACAGTATTTTTACAGCACATCTAATTCTGTTTCCAGTCAATGGGAACCTTAGGATGTTGATAATGAGGGAATTCAATGATGATAGTGCCATTGAACATCAAGTGGCAATCATTAGATTCTTTCTTTTTGAGTCATAGAATTGTGAATCATATATGTTATTTATACTTATCTGTCAAAGCCTTCATTCAGGTGTGGACACAGGCAACATCATTGTCTGAGGAGTTGGAAACAGTGTTGAACATTGTACAGTTATCAACAAATATCCCGTTGTGATGGAGGGAAGGTGATTGATGAAGCAGCTGAAGATGTTTATTGGGTCTTGGACATTACCCTGAGGAGCTCTTGCAGTGCTGTTCTTGAACTGAGATGCTTGACATCCAGAAATCCCTATCACATTCCTAAGTGCTTGGTATGATGCCAAAGAGTGGTGAACGTTCTTCCTGATTCCCATTGACTCAGTATTGCGGAGGCTGTTTGATGCCATTCCCAGTCAAATGTTGTCTTGATGTCAAGGGCAGTTACTGTCACCTCACCTCACCTCTGGAATTCAGCTCTTTTGCTTATATTCAGACCTAGGCTGTAATAGATCCATGACTGAATAGCCCTGGCTGACCAAAATCTGAGCATCAGCTAACAAGTTATTGTTGAGTATTTGCTGCTTGACAGCATTGCTGATTACATCACTTTGCTGATGGGCAAAGTATACTGAGGCACTATGATTGGTCTTTTGTAGCCAAGATACTGGGACAATTTCCTACATTGCTGGATTGATTCTTGTGCTGCAGCTGTAGTGGAACAAATAAGTTAGGTTCGCAGCTAATTCCAGCCTTTAACTTTTCAAGTATATTGCCAGAATGTTGCCAGAGACTTTGTAGTATCTAGTGCCTTCAACCATTTGTTGACATCACAGGAGTGAATCCAATTGACTGATCCGAGGCATCTGTGATAGACATAGAACATAGAACATAGAACAGTACAGAACACGACAGGCCCCACGATGTTGTGCTGACCTATTATCCTACTAAGATCAAACTACCCTGCATATCCTACATTTTACTATCCTCGATGTGCCTACCCAAGAGTCACTTAAAAGCCTCTAAATTATCTGACTCCACTTCCACTGCCGGCAGTGTATTCCAGAGACTCATCACTCTCTGTGTGAAGAACCTACCTCTGACATCTCTCTTCCTCCAATCACCTTAAAATTATGCCCCTTCATAATAATCATTTCTGCCCTGGGAAGAAGTCTCTGACTATCCACTCTATTTATGCCTCTCATCATCTTGTACTCCTCCATCAAGTCACCTCTCTTCCGTCTTCGCTCCAATGAAGAGAGCCCTAGCTCCCTCAACCTTTCCTCATAAGGTCTGCCCTCCAGCCTAGGCAGCATCCTGTGATGTTGGGACCTCAAAAGGATGTCAATATAGATCCACCTTTCAGTACTTCTGGCTGAAAATTAAAGATCCTCCCACTGAAATCTTCACCTGCATAACATGATGCATTTTTCCATCCTTATTAACACCCTTCCTTTCTTCAGTTCTGGCCCTGTCTGGAAAGGGCTACAAAGTTTCTCAGGTGTAGTGATTTTTGTTGGTGAGCCATCATTTTAAAACATTTCAGCATGATGAAAGACTGCATCTTTCCTTTACATCAATATTAGAGAGGTTTTGTTGCTCAGAAAACATGGAAATATCTTATTACAATTTGGTGTGTAATAGGTAGTCCTTTAATTTTTAGCTGATTAACCACACAAGGAAAAATGATGTTTGGCCACCATTTTAAAATTGTTCTTTCATGCTAGGCAAGATGCTGGCTATTAACCCTTGCTGTTACAATAGAGAAACATGTTGTCTTTGACATATACAGAACTCACCTTGCCACAGTTCTTTAAGCATTGTAATTTTTGCATTAAAGTCAAAATCTATGTGATTCCATGCAGGAAATTAGAATGTTCGGGCTTTGCGGATCAGCTTTCGAAATAAAAAAAACTGAAAGGCACAGCTTTTGACCACGAATTAAGATTCTGTGTCACCAAGAAAAATTTTGTGAAATGCTGTCCAGATCTACAAGCAATCGGCAAATATATTCAACTCTGATGGGGTTATCACACTTTAAAAATTAATTTGTTCCAAGTGGATGAGCTGATAAGTTCTACCCTCGAGAGAGAAGGGAAGCAACAAGATTTCTTTTTAGTGATGATCTCCCTCCAGTACTTTCTTTCTCTATTAGTTTAAAAGTAACTCAAAGCTTTAAAAAATAATCTGCAGCTCAGCAAATACCTATTCATCCTCAGCCCAACCGACAAGTGAGGGCATTGGGATAAATAAACTGCTTTCTGCTATTGGTTGAATTTGCTATTGGTGTTTTTTGTATTGTGAGATATTGCAGCAATAATTGGAAGCTGTCATTTTAATTAATGTGACAACTGAAATTGTGTACTGCTGCTGCATTTGTAAAAAATGACATTAATAAAGAACTGTTATCAATTTATACAGATTAATATAAGGTCATTTAGGAAAGATTTACACCAATGGACCATATTGTCAAACTAATTCTAGTATGAAATATTAATGAATTTCATATTGCATAGTATCAGTTCTAAGTTGAATCAGCTCAGTAATATTTTTCACAGTAACGTATTTGTCTCACAATATAATAATTATATTGAAATGAGCTTCTCAGCTGGCTAATATTTCTGGTAAGTCTGCAGCATATAAAGAAAATAATTTATCCTAACTTGCCACTTATCACTTCCCCAGGACATCTCCAAATGGCTTACAACTATAGAAGTATTTTTGAAGATTTATTCTTGTTGCAATGTGGCCAAAACTATGGCTTCCACCTTGCAAAGGCTAAAAGGGCAGCAGATGCATGGGGGGCTATCACTTATGTCTTTATCTCCTAGTCATACGTCATCCCAACTTGCATAGGTGCCATCATTCACTTATTATTCCTGGGTCAAAATCTTCAAATTCTTTGCCTAACAATCTTGGAGGCATTGAATCATAGGGCTGTACAGCACAGAAACAGATCCTTTAGTCCAATTTGTCCATGGTAACCAGATATCCTAAATTAATCTGGTCCCATTTGCCAGCATTTGGCCTATATCCATCCAAACCCTTCTTATTAATATACCCATCCAAATACCTTTTAAATATAGTAATTGTACCAGCATCAATCACTTCCTCTGGCAGCTCATTCCACACTCACTGAATGTGAAAAAGTTACCCTTTGGGTTCCTTTTAAATATTCCCTCCCACCACCACTTGTCCCCAGCTTAAACTTATGCCTTCTAGTTTTGGACTCCTCCATCCCAGGGAAAATATCTTAGCTATTCACCCTGTCCATGCCCCTCATGATTTTATAAAACTCTATAGGGTCAGCCCTCAGCCTCCAAATCTCCAGGGAAATTAGACCCAGGCTACTCATCCTCTCACCATAGTTCAAACCTGTAACCTGGGCAACATCATTGTAAATCTTTTCTGAACCCTTTCAAGTTCCACACCATCCTTCTTTTGGCAGAGATACCAGAACTGAAAGCAATATTCTGGAAGTAGTCTTCACCATACAGACTGCAGCAGTTCAAGAAGAAAGTTCAGCATGACCTTCTCAAAAGCAATGTTGAATAGGCAATCGTAGCAATTGGGTTAGCAATGTTCCAAGTTCAAAGAAATATTCATCCTTTGGCAGCATTTCCGTCACCTATATTATACTTAATATATACATTATAAGTATATTATATTACAAGCATATAGAACATAGAACATAGAACAGTACAGCACAGAACAGGCCCTTCAGCCCACAATGTTGTGCCGACCATTGATCCTCATGTATGCACCCTCAAATTTCTGTGACCATATGCATGTCCAGCAGTCTCTTAAATGACCCCAATGACCTTGCTTCCACAACTGCTGCTGGCAACGCATTCCATGCTCTCACAACTCTCTGCGTAAAGAACCTGCCTCTGACATCCCCTCGATACTTTCCACCAACCAGCTTAAAACTATGACCCCTCGTGCTAGCCATTTCTGCCCTGGGAAATAGTCTCTGGCTATCAACTCTATCCATGCCTCTCATTATCTTGTATACCTCAATTAGGTCACCTCTCCTCCTCCTTTTCTCCAATGAAAAGAGACCGAGCTCAGTCAACCTCTCTTCATAAGATAAGCCCTCCAGTCCAGGCAGCATCCTGGTAAACCTCCTCTGAACCCTCTCCAAAGCATCCACATCTTTCCTATAATAGGGCGCCCAGAACTGGACGCAGTATTCCAAGTGCGGTCTAACCAAAGTTTTATAGAGCTGCAACAAGATCTCACGACTCTTAAACTCAATCCCCCTGTTAATGAAAGCCAAAACACCATATGCTTTCTTAACAACCCTGTCCACTTGGGTGGCCATTTTAAGGGATCTATGTATCTGCACACCAAGATCCCTCTGTTCCTCCACGCTGCCAAGAATCCTATCCTTAATCCTGTACTCAGCTTTCAAATTCGACCTTCCAAAATGCATCACCTCGCATTTATCCAGGTTGAACTCCATCTGCCACCTCTCAGCCCATCTCTGCATCCTGTCAATGTCCCGCTGCAGCCTACAACAGCCCTCTACACTGTCAACGACACCTCCGACCTTTGTGTCGTCTGCAAACTTGCTGACCCATCCTTCAATTCCCTCGTCCAAGTCATTAATAAAAATTACAAACAGTAGAGGCCCAAGGACAGAGCCCTGTGGAACCCCACTCACCACTGACTTCCAGGCAGAATATTTTCCTTCTACTACCACTCGCTGTCTTCTGTTGGCCAGCCGATTCTGTATCCAAGCAGCTAAGTTCCCCTGTATCCCATTCCTCCTGACCTTCTGAATGAGCCTTCCATGGGGAACCTTATCAAATGCCTTACTGAAGTCCATATACACCACATCCACAGCTCGACCCTCATCAACCTTTCTAGTCACATCCTCAAAAAACTCGATAAGGTTTGTAAGGCATGACCTACCCCTCACAAAGCCGTGTTGACTGTATTTGATCAAGCCATGCTCTTCCAGATGGTCATAAATCTTATCCCTCAGAATCCTTTCTAACACCTTGCAGACGACAGACGTGAGACTTACCGGTCTATAATTGCCGGGGATTTCCCTATTTCCTTTCTTGAAGAGAGGAATTACATTTGCCTCTCTCCAGTCCTCAGGTACGAGCCTCTTACACTTATTTTGCACAGATATCGATTTCTGAAGTTCAGCATCTCAGATTTTTTTTTCATTCATGCCTAATTTCCCAGAGGGCAGCCTAGAGTCAACCACATTAATGTGGGTCTGGAATTACATTTAGGTTACATCAGGTAAGGATGAAAATGTCTTGGATTTGATAGATTGAAGTATCCAATTTTTTAATGAACTATCATCAAAATACGCTACCTATCAGCAAATGCAACTTTGTGTGATTAGCACAAACATAATCAGAGAAAGACCATCCAAGAGTGGTTAGAATATGGAACTGTTAACAAAAGGAGTTACAGAATGAAGAGCACTGGTATATTTGATGGGGAGATAAAAATATCTGCAAGGGACACAGTGATAAAAGTACAGGCTGCTTGGGTGGGATGAAGGTGAGTAGGAGGAGGTTATTGTTGCGAATAAACATCCACAGGCCAGTACAGCAATATCACCTGTTCCTTTGCAGTAAATTCTGTATATTCTGAAGTAGAAAGGTATTCGTTTTGCTAACATTAACATCCCTTCCTTGTTGAAGAGCAAAGCCATGTTGAAAATATAAATTTAACAATTGACAGCTTCATTTTATCTCCAACGACCATCTGAGCCTCTTATCCTGCAGTAATACAGATTGAAATATTAAGCTGCATTAGACTCTAACCTAGCAATAATGTCCTCAACAGGGAATACATTTGCTGATCTTATTCTTCTCTACACGGTCTTTTAATTCTCATCGCAAGTGATTTGGTAAAATGTGTTTCTATAGCCCAAAATCTTACAAAATAATAATAGAAGAGGAAAGCCATTAGTTCATTGGAGTCCATCCATTCAGGAAGACATGATGTTCTGCCCATTAAAACATTAGGCTTGATCCCATTATCTTCTGGCTGAGTAACTTTCATTAAGTTTCATGGAGGGATTCTCTCTATGAAGCTGAGTGAGTTTTCTCATGCAATCGTTCTAAGCTGATCTTATTACATGACCAACCACTTTCCTATGACACTCATTTCATCCAATACCTGCCTGATTCTGCCACTCACCAAAGCCAGAAATGCTCATTAGTATCTGGACACTCCAGTATGTGCTGACATTCCCGTTACCAGCAAAATATGTGAAATAGAGTTGTGCACCCAGTTAAGTATTGGCAGGCAGAGTTGCCCTGCATGGTTTTACATATTCTTTCTGGGCGTGGCAGATATGGGCAAATTGCAGACAGAGACCTCATGGGCCACTCCACTGTAGGAGATGACATCAGCAGATCCAGCCACCCTGACCATTAATGCCACCAGTCAGTGTGGCCTCCACAGTCTGGAGATATGTCAGGCAGTACAAGAAGAACATCAAAGACCTTCTGTACTTCACCAGTGTAAGTGGAGGCCAAGGCATCAGACACTGCTAGCCTGGTCTGAAGTTATCACCCAAGGCACTGTAGTGTCCACGGTCTAGCAAAAAGGTGAGCAATGCTGAAAGAATCTCCATGACCTTCTCCAACTGAAAGGTGAAGTGCCCCCATCTTCTCAGTGCTATCTCTCATTATCTCTATATCTGCTACGCTACCCAACTCCCATCAAAGCTCATGTTCTACTAATCTTACCGTTGCACGTAACACCTCCCTTCACTCACTCTTACCTACCCAATTCCCTCACACTACTAATCCTGCACGTCCCTTGCATTGCTATCATCTCATTCGGGTCATCTCATCATCTTTCTCCCACCTCCACCAGAACTAATAGTTGTGCCATTCACCTTCATTGCATGGGATCCTTTTTCCTTTGTCTCATTACAGGAGTTAACAGCCTATAAGAGCAAAGAAAGGCAGGGACAGATGGAGCGAAGAATGAGAGTTAGCTCCTCAGCCCATACGAGGAGAGGGTTTTGGCATTGGATGGCAAAGTATGGGACTACCTCTGTGGGTATGAATAATCCTCCATGCCCTGGAAATCAAAAATGCCACTTTGTTCATTGTTGTGCTACTCTCCTATTCCCCCACTTCAGTGCCTTTGTTATGACATTTTCTCTTTTGTCTCCAGTAGGCACCAATTGGATGTCCACAGTAGCTATGATGAAAAGGCCTGCCCCGGCAAAACATTCACACTCCAGCATCTGAGGAAGAGAGCAGAGACTCCTCACAGAAATTCCTAACCATCACCACCCACACCGCACCCCCACAACTGCAACCGCACTCTCACCAGTTTAGATACCGACACTTTGCTGAGCATTTTCTCACTCTTAGTAAGGTTAGAATCAGGAACATCTGTTGTTGAGATTCCACTGTCTCAATTGACCCCAAAATATCTCCACTTTGAGATTTCATAGACATTCACAATGGGGCACAGTTGTAGTAGCCAGGTTTTTTTTTTAGGGGCAGGGGACAATTTAACACAAAACCTGTAGGACTGCAGTGATGCAGTTTATTCTGGTATGTGAGCTATTGGCTTCCTCCCAGATGGGTGTCGTGGAGAGAGTTGTCCAGCAATCTCAGAGTCTGCTAGATACACTCACAAACCTGCATTTGTTCACTCTCATCATTGGTGCTTAGCATCTACAATGATGTAACAGGGGGATGAAGGACCCTGAACTCAGCCCAGGACCTCCTGAGGTGACAGATGAGTGGCAGTAGATGCACAGCTGGAGGAGAAACTACAGATAAGCCTCCCAGGTCACATCACAGGTGAACTGATCTTCCACATTCACCCCGCTTGCCAGCCTCAGCCTTGAGCAAGTTCAAGCCAATGACACACCTGAAATAATTGGGTTCTGTAAACAGAAATACTACTGACTAAATCTCTAAGACCCCTGTTCTTCCAGCATTCTGTCTTCCACCTGCACGATTATGTTCCTCAGACTTTGTTGCACAGCCCTGGTCCCCTGAGTAGACCCTGTGACTTTCAGAGGAAAATCCCCTGGTCTCACTTTGGCCCACTCACTTGAGAAACATAGTTGGATAGCCTTGAGAGATGAGTAACCAGACCCCAACTGATACCAGCACAGAACCTTGCCTGTGTGCTCATGACTCCGCAGATTGGTTGCACTGGGCCCAGAAGGTTGACACACTCATATGAAGCATTAAGGACTGTGACCATCTCAACTACCTGAGAGATTATGCCCAAGCCCTTGGATAGATATCAGAGGCTGCCCTTTACTTACTGCGCTAGGTGCACTGGGCTCATCAGTGCTTCACTGAATTTGACTGTGGGCTATTCCCCTGAGACAAAAGGCAAGACAAGGCTGGGATGTTTGAGTATTTCTTTTCTTCCTATTCATTTGTGGGATGTGGGCGTGGCTGGCTGCCCAGTATTTATTGCCCATCCCTAGTTGCCCTTGAGAAGGTGGTCCTTCTTGAAGCGCTGCAGTCCTCCGGCTGTGGGTTGATCTAAGATGCCATTAGGGAGGGAATTCCAGGATTTTGACCCAGCCACAGTGAAGGATTGGTGATATATTTTCAAGTCAGGATGGTAAGTGACTTGGAGGGGATCTTAGAGTGTTGGTGTTCCCAAATATCTGCTGCCCTTGTCCTTCTAAATGAAAGTGGGCGTGGGTTTGGAAGGTGTTGTCTAAGAATCTTTAGTGAATTTCTGCAGTGTATCTTGTAGATAGTACACACTGCTGCCACCGAGCATTGGTGAAGGAGGGAGTGAATGCTTATGGATGCCGTGCCAATCAAGCTGCTTGTCCTGGATGGTGTCAAGCTTCTTGTGTGTTGATGGGGCTGCACCCATCCAGGCAAGTGGGGACACAGGACAATTTAACACAAAACCTGTAGGGCTGCAGTGACGCAGTTTATTCCGGTATGTGAGCTATTGGCTCACACTCCTGACTTGTGACTTGTAGATGGTGGACAGGCTTTGAAGAGTCAGAAGGCCGCCACAATATTCCTAGCCTCTGGCTTGTTCTTATAGACACTACATTTATGTCGTGAGTCCAGTTAAGTTTCTTGTCAATGATAACACTCAGGATGTTGATAGCAAAGGATTCAGTGATGTTAACACCATTTAATATCAAGGGGTGGTGGTTAGGTTATCTCTTATTGGTGATGGTCACTTGCCACATGTTAGCCCAAGCCTGGGTATTGTCCAGATATTGTTGCATTTGGAAATGGGCGGCTTAATTATCTGTGGAGTCACAGATAGTGCTGAACATTGTGCAATCATCGGCAAACCTCTTCACTTCTGATCTTATGATGGAGGGAATATCATTGATGAAACAGCTGAAGATGGTGGGGCAGGACACTACCCTGAGGAACTCCTGCAGAGATGTCCCAGAGCCGAGATGATTGGCCTCCAACAAACATGACCATTTTCCTATGTATCAGGTATGACTCCAACCACTGGAGAGTTTGCCCCCCGTTACCCATTGATTCTAGATTTGCTTGGATTCCTTATGCCACAATTGGTCGAATGCAGCTTGATATCAAGGGCTGTGGCTCTCACTCACCTCTGGAATTCAGTCATTTTGTCCATGTTTGAACCAAGGCTGTAGTGACATTAGGAGCTGAGTGTTCCTGGCGGAATTCAAACTTGGAATCACTGAGCAGGTTATTGTTGTGAAGTTGCTCCTTGATAGCATTGTTGATGACACATTCCATCACTTTACTGATGTTTGAAAGTTGACTGATGGGTCGGTAATTGGCCGGGCCATATTTGTCCTGCTTTTTATGTAAAGGATATATTTTTGCAATTTTTCAATTTGCTGTGTAGATACCAGTGTTATCAGTGTACTGGAACAGCTTGGTTAGGGGAGAAGCAAGGTCTGGAGCACAAGTGTTCAGAACTATTATCAGAATTTTGTCAGGGCCCAAAGCCTTTGCAGGATCCAACATCTCCAACCGTTTCTTGATATCATGTGGAGTGAATCAAATTGGCTGAAGACTGGTAGCTGTAATGCTGGGACCACTGGAGCAGGCTGAGATGGATCATCCATTCAGCACTTCTAGCTGAAGATTGCCCCAAGTGCTTCAGCCTTATCTTTTGCACTGATGTGCTGGGCCCTTCCATCATTGAGGATGGAGATATTTGTGGACCCTCCTCCTCCTCCAGTGAGGTATTTACTTGTCCACTAACATTCACAACTGGATGTGGCAGGTCTGCAGGGCTTAGATCTGATCATTTTGTTGCGGGATCCTTTAGCTCTGTCTATCATTTGCTGCTCTTGATGTTTGGTGTGCAAGTCATGCTGTTTGGTGGCTTCACCAGATTGATACATCATCTACAGGTATGCCTTCAGGTATCTTCAGTAGCCTGTTGCTGCTCCTGCCATGACCTTCTGTACTCTCCATTGAACCAGTGTTAATCTTTTGGCTTGATGATAATGGTTGAATGGGGGATTTGCTGGGTTGTGAGGTTACAGATTGTGCTGGAGTACAATTCTGCTGCTGTTGACGGCCTGCAGCACCTCATGGATGCCCAGTCTTGAGTTGCTAGATCTGTGTGAAGTCTGTTCCATTTAGCACGATGATAGTGCCACACAACATGATGGAGGTTATTCTCAATGTGAAGGCAGGACTTCGTCTCCACAAGTACTGAGTGATGGTCACTCTTACCAATGCTGTCACAGACAGATGCAAATGCAAGCTGGCAGATTAGTAAGGATGAGGTCAAGTATGTTTTTCCTTCTTGTTGGATCCCTCACCACCCACCACGGACCCATGTTTAAGCTGAAGTCATAGGACTTCATGGGCTCTCGGAGTCGATGTTGAAGACTCCTAGAGCAACACCCTTCCGACTCTATACCACTGTGCTGCAGCCCCTGGTGGGTAAGTCCTGCCGTTGGGACAGGATGCTAGGTAAGTCGACACTGAATGAACAGCCTTGATATACTCTCTGAGTTGCAGCCTGGCCTAATGCATCCACTGGGTGCCTGTTCCTCTGCAGAAAGTGCTCTGGCAGCACCACTCCAATGAGAGGTGTAGGTATAATCCAAAGTGCACCCTGGGTTTGTAAAAATTGACCACATGTAGATCAGAAATGTGCAATGATGGTGTAGAGAGGCCGATACTTATCAGGTGACAATATTGAGGATGAGGGCTGCATGTGGTCACTGCCACTGTAGTGTCCCTGCATATTTTGGCGCTGGGTATCCAAGGTGAATTCTGAATGGGCATTGGGAGCTGGTGTCACCACGTACCAGCTGTAACTTTCACGTCAGGAATTTTCTGCACCTACTTTCTGTTTGGCAAGTAGTAGAATGGGAATCTGAATATTAATTTTTGGGGTGGTGCACGGTGGTTTAGTGGTGAGCATCGCTGCATCACAGCATCAGAAACCCTGGTGTGATTTTACTCTCAGACAACTACCTGTGTAGAGTTTGCACATTCTCCCTGTGTCTGTATAAATTTCCTATGGCTGCTCCAATTTCCTCCCACAGTCCAAAGTTGTGCAGGTTAGGCGAACTGGCCGTGCTAAATTGCTTTTGTGTCCAGGGATGTGCAGGCTACGTGGATTAACCATGGGAAATGCAGGGGTATAGGGATAGGATAGAGGAGTAGGTCTGGGTGTGATGCTCTTTGGAGGGCTGGTGTGGACATAATGGGCCAAATGGCCTGCTTCTACACTGTAGGGATTCTGTGAATAAGGCAAGATTGAGTATTAATAATGAGAGCAATACCGAATGATAATGCCCTTTAATAGCCCTTTGCCGCTCATTAGCACAAATCTTGTGTCGATATTGAGAACTTAGTTGGAAAATGTGTCTTGTTGTTCCAACATTGACAAAGGCCTCACTCAACATTTCACGCAATTGCCCACTGTCAATGGCCTTGTCTTCCATGGCCTGAGAACATTCCACCAACCAAAGTGTTCTTTGTGATTCCCAGTCTGTCGCCTCCATAATTAGCACAGAGTTTCTTTCCCTTTCCTGATCAATTTGCAGTAACAGTCCGAATGATACTCTTGCTTCTTTGAAGTTGAATTCCCTTGATCTGTTCTAGCAATATAATTTCAAGAGAAAATTCAAATGGATTTTGTTCAATTCTGTTAAGCCAGTTACATGTCTCTTTTTGATTACCTCTTGAGCAGTAGTGTAGCTTTACTTAAATTGTAACAATCCTGCTTCTGAGTGAAAAAATGTGGACAGCTACTGAAAATGAAAATTCTGGTTTTAAATTATGGATTAACATCCAATAAGATACTTTTGCCTGCCCTTCACTGTGTAGCTTAGATCCCAGGGAAACTGCTTCCAGAATAAAACTCACCAACCTATCAACGAATATAAAGATGTGTTTGGTCATGGATAAAGCATTCAAATTGTGATCTGTCACTCTGTTAATCAGCCTGAAAAGCCTACACTACTTCACATTATTCCCCAAGGTAAGACTGAGAAAATACAAAGTCAACAACATTGTAACGACAAATGATTTTCCTTCATATAATGGTCTCCTCGGACTATGTCTTCCCTTATGTAATTTAAAGTTGTCAGAAATATATGCAAAACTTTACCTAAGACCACAGGTCTGGATTTCCCAGGCAAATATCCTTAGTACTTTGATTGTAACATGAAACATCATACATCATTGCTCTTTCAGAGTCCATCGATGAATGCGCTACATTGCCCCAAAAGATACTCAATGTACAACTACAGAGAATTTTCTAAGGATTTTTTGATATATGCTGATAAAGTGCAGACATTTAATACACCTGCCTCTTAAATGTGCAATTGTCATTTTTTTAATACTTGAGTAATAATAACAATATAATTAAAGCAGTTGTATTGTAGGAAACATTTTCAGATCATGTTATTGCTCTGGGGGCAATTGAGACCCTTCTTCATGGGTCAAAATCAACTGTTTGACAGCAGAGTTTGATACAAGCCTAGTTTAACTAAGCTGAACCAAGGTCACACTCCTGTTTTAGACAAGGTGGCAACGTTCTGTTTAGGGCAGCACTCGGGCAATGGAGACAATACATAAAAATGAGGTAGATCAAATATAACTGACTCCAACAAAGGATGGGTAGGATTAATACAAAGTAATATATGTGGAAAAGTTATAAGCGAAAGGATTAAATGGGAATTACATTCAATATTTTTCAGGAGACATTAAACCATCTGTTCTCTCAACTGGATGTAAAAGATCCAATAGCATTATCTCTAAGTGAAGTGCAATTAACTTGAATCATGGAGCAATGACAAAGAAGGAGCTGATCCTAGGGGGTCAGCTTCATCTTGAACTGTGCTGGGTCCAGTATTCCAGTGAATTAGGCCACAGGGTCGGGGCTTTAAAACAAATAGTTATTTTTATTCGTTCATGCAATGTGGGCATTACTGGCTGGGCTAAAATTTATTGCCCATTCCTAATTCACCAACAGAAACTAGTGGTGAGCTGCCTTGTTGCAGCACTGTAATCCATTTGTTGTTGGCAGAGTCATACTGATGTTTGGGACAGAATTCTAGGATTTTGACCAAGGGACACTGAAGAAAATGTGATACTTTTCTAATTCAGGATGGTTGAGTGGCTTTGAGGGCAACTTACAGTTCGTGCTGTTCTCGAGGGTCTGTTGCCTGGTCCTTCTAGACAGAAGTGGTCATGGATTGGGAAGATGCTGTCTACAGATCTTCACGAGAGTACACTCTACTGCTCCTGAATACTGATGTTGGAGAGTCTGAATGTTAGTGGATGTGGTGCCATTCAAGTGACTGATTTATCCTGGATGGTGCGAAGCTTCTTGATTGGTGTTGGATCTGCACTCATGCAGGCAATTAGGGGATAATGTAAGAGGTGTGGAGTATGAAAGAGAGATAATGAGATGTTAGAGCAGGATGAGTAATCTGAGTAGCAATAATCACAGTGCGGCAGGATGGGACAAAGAATATAAATGTAAAAATTCACCAATAAATAAGACCGTAGGTTGTAAGATAACAAAATGACACAGTAAAAGGCTTTGTGTCTGAATGTGCACAGCATTCACAGCAAAATTAATGAATAGTTAGCACAGATAGAAATAAATATATGTTTTCTAATCATTATCTCAGACATAGGAAGCAGAAATTCCTCCGGGGATTTGACGTAGTAGCATTGACAGAAATGTAACTCAAGCCAGGACTGAATATGTTTTCAGGTAGTAAGTTTATTTAGTAGAAACAGGGTGGGTAAAATAGTAGGAGGTGTAGCAGTTCTGGTCAAAGATGAAATCATAGCCTTTGAATATGATGTACTTCCTGAATTAGAATTGATATGAATGCAGATGAAAAACGGGAAACAGGTTGGGATAATAGGAACTACAGATGCTGGAGAATCCAAGATAACCAAGTGTGAAGCTGGATGAACACAGCAGGCCAAGCAGCATCTCAGGAGCACAAAAGCTGATGTTTCGGGCCTAGACCCTTCATCCTAGGCCTGAAACGCCAGCTTTTGTGCTCCTGAGATGCTGCTTGGCCTGCTGTGTTCATCCAGCTTCATACTTGGTTATCTAGCAACCAGGCTGGGGCCTTGTTTATTATAGATCTCCAAATAGTGAGGTCGAAGTGGAAGAGATCATTTCTAGGCAGACTATGAAAGATCAAGATAATAAAATGTGAGGCTGGATGAACACAGCAGGCCCAGCAGCCGCTCAGGAGCACAAAAGCTGACGTTTCGGGCCTAGACCCTTCATCAGAGAGGGGGATGGGGTGAGGGTTCTGGAATAAATAGGAAGAGAGGGGGAGGCGGACCGAAGATGGAGAGAAAAGAAGATAGGTGGAGAGGAGAGTATAGGTGGGGAGGTAGGGAGTGAATAGGTCAGTCCAGGGAAGACGGACAGGTCAAGGAGGTGGGATGAGGTCAGTAGGTAGGAGATGGAGATGCGGCTTGGGGTGGGAGGAAGGGATGGGTGAGAGGAAGAACAGGTTAGGGAGGGGGGGACAGGCTGGACTGGTTTTGGGATGCAGTAGGTGGAGGGGAAGAGCTGGGCTGGTTGTGTGGTGCAGTCGGGGGACGGGACGAACTGGGCTGATTTTGGGATGCGGTGGGGGAAGGGGAGATTTTGAAGCTGGTGAAGTCCACATTGATACCATTGGGCTGCAGGGTTCCCAAGCGGAATATGAGTTGCTGTTCCTGTAGGATTGTGATAATTGGTGATTTCAATTACCCTCGGGTAGACTGGGAAAAATGGAGAGTGTGAGACATGGAAGGGGAGAAATTCCTGCAATGTGTGCAGAAGAACTTTCTGGAACATTACATTTTCAGTCCTGTTAGGGAAGAGGCTGTGCTAGTTCTGGTCTGAAGAAATGAGGCAAACAAAGTGGAGAATGCCAGATTGGGGGAGCATTTCAGAAATAACAATCATAACATAATAAGTTCAATATTAAGTTGGAAAAGGATGAAAATCAGTCAAGGACCAAGATCCCAGACCGGGAAAGGGCTGATTTTAGAGGGCTAAACATTGAACTGGAACATGTTGATTAGAAATGCATTTTGGTGGGTAAAAATAGATGAAAAATGGGTCAATTTTAAAAGAGGGCTCAATAGGATGCAAGTTAGGTACACACCCATGAGAAATGAATACAGGTATCCAAAGATACCTTTGATGAGGTAAGATATTGACAAGAAAATAAGGAAGAAAAAGCGGGTATATGATGCATATCAAAATAACACAAGCGAAGCCAGGGAAAGTATCTCAACTGCAGGAGAGAGGATAAGGCTAGAATGAGAAAGGCTCAGAGGAAGCATGAGAAAATGATGGCCAGCTGCACTAAAATTAATCTGAAAATGCTCTTCAAACTTATTAATTGTAAAAGATTAGCAAAGGATAGAGTTGAACCCATAAGGAACAAGAGGGTAACCTGCTCATTGAAGCAATGGGTATGGCAGAGATATTGAATAAATACTTTGCTTTTGTCTCCACCAAATTGGAAAAACAGTGACAATGACCCAGACGAGCAACTGAGCAATGTTAGTGATAGATAAAAAAGAGGCAATAAAAAGGCTGGCAGCATTAGTCCCAGGGGACTGGAGGATCGCAAATGTGACTCCATTGTTGAAGAAAGAGGCAAAGGATAACTGAGGAAACAACAGGCCCTTCAGCTTGATGTCTGACAGGGACCATAATATGGTCTAAGATAAATGTGCACTTAAGAGAAGATTAAGTTGATACAAAACAGTCAACATGGCTTTGTCAAGGGAAGTTCATGGCTGACAAATCTAATTGCTTTTGTGACATTTTAGCACAGGCAGTGGAGAGGGTAGTGCTGTGGATGTTGTATCTTTGGACTTTCAGGAAGCATTTGATACAGTGCCACATGCCAGGTTGGTTAGCAAGTTAGAAATGACTGGTATTTTTGGGCTCATCGTAGCATGGATTAGAAGTCAGGGTTGTAAAAGATAGGAAACAGAGGGTACTTATAAATGGGCATAGATAGTTGTAGAAACAAGTTGAAAGTGGTTTCATAGAACATAGAACATAGAACATAGAACAGTACAGCACAGAACAGGCCCTTCAGCCCACAATGTTGTGCCGACCATTGATCCTCATGTATGCACCCTCAAATTTCTGTGACCATATACATGTCCAGCAGTCTCTTAAATGACCCCAATGACCTTGCTTCCACAACTGCTGCTGGCAACGCATTCCATGCTCTCACAACTCTCTGCGTAAAGAACCTGCCTCTGACATCCCCTCGATACTTTCCACCAACCAGCTTAAAACTATGACCCCTCGTGCTAGCCATTTCTGCCCTGGGAAATAGTCTCTGGCTATCAACTCTATCTATGCCTCTCATTATCTTGTATACCTCAATTAGGTCCCCTCTCCTCCTCCTTTTCTCCAATGAAAAGAGACCGAGCTCAGTCAACCTCTCTTCATAAGATAAGCCCTCCAGTCCAGGCAGCATCCTGGTAAACCTCCTCTGAACCCTCTCCAAAGCATCCACATCTTTCCTATAATAGGGCGCCCAGAACTGGACGCAGTATTCCAAGTGCGGTCTAACCAAAGTTTTATAGAGCTGCAACAAGATCTCACGACTCTTAAACTCAATCCCCCTGTTAATGAAAGCCAAAACACCATATGCTTTCTTAACAACCCTGTCCACTTGGGTGGCCATTTTAAGGGATCTATGTATCTGCACACCAAGATCCCTCTGTTCCTCCACGCTGCCAAGAATCCTATCCTTAATCCTGTACTCAGCTTTCAAATTCGACCTTCCAAAATGCATCACCTCGCATTTATCCAGGTTGAACTCCATCTGCCACCTCTCAGCCCATCTCTGCATCCTGTCAATGTCCCGCTGCAGCCTACAACAGCCCTCTACACTGTCAACGACACCTCCGACCTTTGTGTCGTCTGCAAACTTGCTGACCCATCCTTCAATCCCCTCGTCCAAGTCATTAATAAAAATTACAAACAGTAGAGGCCCAAGGACAGAGCCCTGTGGAACCCCACTCACCACTGACTTCCAGGCAGAATATTTTCCTTCTACTACCACTCGCTGTCTTCTGTTGGCCAGCCAATTCTGTATCCAAGCAGCTAAGTTCCCCTGTATCCCATTCCTCCTGACTTTCTGAATGAGCCTACCATGGGGAACCTTATCAAATGCCTTACTGAAGTCCATATACACCACATCCACAGCTCGACCCTCATCAACTTTTCTAGTCACATCCTCAAAAAACTCGATAAGGTTTGTAAGGCATGACCTACCCCTCACAAAGCCCAGGGATCAGTGTTGGGATTGTTGCTTTTTTCTGATTTATATAAATGACTTGAATTGGATGTTAATGGGAAAAATTCTCTAAATTTGCAAATGATACTAAACAAGGGTAATAATGAATGGTGAGGAGACTGCTAAACAACTGCTGAGGGACATTGGAAGACACCTGGCAGGTGAATTGCAATGCAGAAAAATGTGAAATAATGCATTTTGGTAGAAGAAACTGGAGAGGCGTCACTGGCTTGGAGGGACAACTTTGAGGGGAGCGAAGGAGCAGAGGGACCTCAGGGTTCACCTGCATAATTTTATGAATGTGGTTAGGCAAGTTGAAACATTTGTTACAAAGTTCTATACGTTTGGATTTATGGAGACATAGAGTATAAAACAAGGAAGCTATGCTTCATCTCTACAAATAGTACGTCAGGCCACATTTGGAGTATTGTGTTTAGCTCTGAGCGCTTTATTTAAGGTCGGCTGTTAAAACTCTTGAGAAAGTATAAAGAATGGCACCAGGAGTGAGGGATTTTAGGTGCAAAGAACCTGGGTTTACATTCCGTGGAACAAAGAAGATTATGAGGTGATCTTATTGAGGAGTTTAAAATTTTGAACAATTTTGACCGAGTGCAGAGAGTTTTCTGTTTCTACGAATTGACATTAGAATAGGAGTGAGAACTAATTTGGGTGAAGACATGAAACAAAAAAAGTAATGAGTAGTTTATAGGCCTTCTAAGAAAAATATACACAATGAAAAGAAACTAGACAGGTGAGAAATGCACCACAATTAATGTGGCCAACTTTGAATATAGTATGGGAAATTTAAATTGGCAAAGATAACCTGGAAAGTGAGATCATAATGTTTATAAGGCACAGTTTCTCCAAGCAGTATAATTTGGAACAAACCAGGAAGCAAGCTATTCTAGATATGATAACATAAGAACTCGAAACAGGAGTAAGCAAGTCAGCTGCCCGAGCCTGATTCACCGTTTGATATGATCATGGCCTCAACTCCACGTTCATGCTTACTTTCCGTGACTCTTGAACCCATTACTAATTAAAAATCTGTTTATCTCCTCCATAAATTTATTCAATGTCCCAGCATCCACCATATGCTTGGCAGCGTGGAGGAACAGAGGAATCTTGGTGTGCAGATACATAGATCCCTTAAAATGGCCACCCAAGTGGACAGGGTTGTTAAGAAAGCATATGGTGTTTTGGCTTTCATTAACAGGGGGATTGAGTTTAAGAGTCGTGAGATCTTGTTGCAGCTCTATAAAACTTTGGTTAGACCGCACTTGGAATACTGCGTCCAGTTCTGGGCGCCCTATTATAGGAAAGATGTGGATGCTTTGGAGAGGGTTCAGAGGAGGTTTACCAGGATGCTGCCTGGACTGGAGGGCTTATCTTATGAAGAGAGGTTGACTGAGCTCGGTCTCTTTTCATTGGAGAAAAGGAGGAGGAGAGGGGACCTAATTGAGGTATACAAGATAATGAGAGGCATAGATAGAGTTGATAGCCAGAGACTATTTCCCAGGGCAGAAATGGCTAGCACGAGGGGTCATAGTTTTAAGCTGGTTGGTGGAAAGTATCGAGGGGATGTCAGAGGCAGGTTCTTTACGCAGAGAGTTGTGAGAGCATGGAATGCGTTGCCAGCAGCAGTTGTGGAAGCAAGGTCATTGGGGTCATTTAAGAGACTGCTGGACATGTATATGGTCACAGAAATTTGAGGGTGCATACATGAGGATCAATGGTCGGCACAACATTGTGGGCTGAAGGGCCTGTTCTGTGCTGTACTGTTCTATGTTCTATGTTCTATGTTCTAAGTGATTTCCACAGATTTATGACCCTTTGAGAGAAGTAATTTCTCTTCATCTCTATGTTAAATCTTCTACCCTTATCCCAAAACTATGATTTTGGACCATTGAAGGCATTTGAAGCTGAGATGGATAGGGTTTATTTCTATAGGTAAGTGAGCTAAGGAACATAGTGTGCAGACAGGAAAATAGAGCTCTGACCACAACTAAGATTAGCCGTGGCCTTGTTGAGCGGTAAATTAGGCACAAACTGCTGAAAAATCTACTTCTTTTCCTGAGTCCTAGGTAACTAGGAATGACCTGATCAATATTTACCCGTCTTAATCAACATTTTGGTGGCCCTGTGATAATTTATATAACTTGAAATCCTCAGGCTTACTATACTATCCTTTGGCACATTATAAGCCTCTTTGCAAAATTTATTTCGATCGTTGAGTTCCTTAATAAGTCCTGGCTGGATCTTTCACTCTGAACTTTTTTTTTCTCATAGGAATCGCTTGCTGTTGAACTTTTTGAACTGTATCATTTAATGCTAAACATTGTTTGTCTATTGTATTTTTTTTCTTTACTTATTATAGCATTATATGGATGTTCAGCACAGAAAAAGACACTTTGGCCCATTGCATCTGGACTGATTGAAAACAATCTCCTAACTATTCTAATCACATCTTCCAGTGCATCACGTGTAGTCATGTTTGGTTTAGCATCTTAATACTGCTTAGATGTCATGAGGTTTTCTTCTTGTGCCATCTTTACAGACAGTGAATTCCAGGTTTCCGCCAGCCTCTGGATGAAAACATTTTTCCTCACATCTCCGCTAAACTTTCCAGCCTTACTTTAAATCTGAGCATTAATTCCCACATCAAAGGGAAATCTGTCTTCCTGTATATCCTATTTATGTCCTTCATAATTGTATACATCTCAATCATGTCCCCTTTCGATCTCTACTACTATAAGGAAACAATCTCATTTGCACATTCTCCCTTCAAAACCAAAACGCTCCATCCCGGACAACATTCTCATAAATCTCCTCTGCCATTTATTCAGTTGACTTCAGCCAGTTCTCCCCTCATTCCTAGCAAATTAGCTTTGTTTACATTTTAAGATTCTCATTTAGAATTGTAATATGTCACTTTTTATCTTAATATTATGATCACTTCAATCTGCACTTTTTAACGCTGAGATTACCATAGTAGATCTGAAATTAATTTCAAAATATATTGTTCCAGAAAACAGCTGTGTAAACATTTTATCAATTCAACTTCCGTATCACATGTTCCCAAGTGCAATATATATTTAAAATCCCTTTATTGTGATGCAGCTACTGTAACAAGCTTCAATATTTCTTGCTTAATGCTCTGTCCAATGGATAACAGCTATTTGTATCCTGTAAATATTCCCCTTTGAGTTTTATCACCTTTGGGATTCTTAATCTCTACCTGTTGTAATTGTATTTGATTAGTCTAAAGTCAGGATCCTTTCTCTGTATTGTTCATTATTTTTAAAAGAAAAAAATGAATCAGTACTATTTTCTACTTAAAAATCTATAAAAAATAGACTTAATACTTCAGACATGATCCTTCATATAACTAATGTACATGCTGAGTCTGATGAATGGGCTGCATTGTACTATACATAGAAAGATACAGCGTAGAAGGAATCCACGTGGTCCACCTTTTCTACTCCAGCCCTTTGACAAAGCTAACAAATCAGTTAAACTCAACAGCTTTCTCCTTGAAGACTTACGGCTTGATTTTATTCCCTTGTCAAGCATATTTCCGATATCCTTTTGAAAGTTGTTATTGAATCCATATCTGGACCACTTTCAGGCAATCCACATAATTCTCATCAAGCTCACTGATTGAACACCTTCACAGAAAATAGACAAAGTAATGGAATTGAATTCTGATAATCTCAGAATATCAAACAAAGACAACGCGTCAACCTTTCTTACTGTTTTTTCAAAATTAGTTGTTCACACACAGCAATGCTAATTTATTGGGTTAACATTTTCATCCTGAAGGACTGATGAAATGCCAGTTTCTCATAACAAGATATTTCAATGTCTTGTATAAAACAGAATTGATACATTGTACTTGGGCAATAACTGTGGCATATTGTTTCTGCTTGGCTGTGATGTATTTTACAATTTCCGTAATAATCATCTCACTGAGCATAAGGCGGGGTATTTCCGGGCAGAAGGAAGCTGTCACCATTCCCCTCTCCTTGACTTGTTTTAAGGACCTGTTTTGGATTACAATGATAGATGAAGAATCACTAGTGAGTATTAACAAGAAAAACATTTGACTTTAACAAGATGAAGTTCATCACATGATAGCAATAAGGTACAAGTTAAATCAGCTACCGAGACATTGTTATTAAAAATGTATGGAAGAGTAAATTACCTATGCTCCCCCTTTGTGATTCAGAGCTATCTAGCAGCTTCTCCACCCAAAACTGCATGATATCATCATATGGATGAGGCTTAATTCAGTCTCTAAAATGATCTCTTTCAGAATGTGACTTTGTGCGATATCTTCCATTGAGCTTTTCTCCCCACAGTTAAGATTTGTACATTGTGTAGCCAAATACATTTACGAAGACCCATTTCAAACTAAGACTGTGAATTCATAAATTCAACCAGTCCAGGCATTTCACAATTCTTTCAGAATGTATTCTCACCAGATTTGGGAGAAAGGATCTTTAGCTTCAGGATTTTTGGGTGGAATTTTATAAGGGTCTGATTAATCTGAGATATGTGAAATGTGTGGTAGGATCAAGAAAGAGGTTGTGCAAGGCCCATCTTGAAGTCAAGAGCATCTCTCTCCATCTTTTATCCCTTTGACAAGTGGTGCAGTGCCGAGGGTGGAATCAAGTCCAACTCCCTGGTGCTGTGAGGCAGCAGTGCTAACCATTGAGTCACCATGCTTCCCCAAAGCACAGGTTTGAATTGCTATGAGTATTGAGAAGGCTGCAGCAGGGACATTGCATGCAGGGAAAGGAACCCTCCTCAGAGTATAGACCAGGCTGTGTATCAGGGCTCCTTGTTTTCAATCTTGGCCTTTGCCCACTCAGCACCTACCAATACCCTCACACCATCCATGCTTGCCTTGCTTTGTTATGCCTTAATGTATACCAAGGTATGAACCTAACACCTATATCATGTATCAGCTGCCTGTTCATTGAACCAAATGGCCATTTCAGAAGCTGGTGGAGGCTAGTCATCAGTAAAGTCAAGGGGCAGCAGCTGTCCCTGAGGGTGTCCCCGTACGATAAATGATGGCAACAATCTGCACATAACCAGGAGCTTCGACCCAGTCAGCCATCCACTTTGGATGCTCACAGTCAGGAGAACTGTCCCAAGACAGCCAAAGGAGTGTCTAGTGCTACAAAACACAGTGTTCAGGTGTCTGGTCAGTCGTGTCTGGGGGTTGTTCATCAAAGTTAGCCAGAGATCTGATGCAATCACAGTTCTGGTTGTCTGTCTGTTGAGCTTTCAAGAGTGCTCAAGGAGGACACCTGTAGAGGCAAGAGAGAGCTCGATGACGGAAAGAATGAGGGAAATCAAGGCTATGGGGAAAGCAGGGACCTTTGGGAAAGCAGAGATAAGGATAGCAACAGGGGAAAACTCCCTGAATGGGGAAATGGCTCCTTTAGCCCCCGGTCACTGTCACAGAACTGTGCAGGATGCCTGCAGACTACAGAAGTGGAAGACCATCCTGTCCTGTTCATTGTGAAGGTCACTGCAGCGCTGAATTTCTATGAGACTGATTCCTTCCAGGAAACAACGAGAGACCATTAAGGGGTCTTTTCATCAATCATCCATAAATCCATTGGGATAGTGACCAACGCCATCTGAGCCTGGCACTGGTTCATTTAATTTCACCAAGACAAGGTATCCTGCTTGTACTTTTCATATCTTTTCGTTCCATATCACTGGCACATACATCATTCTTAGTATTTGTTGCCTGGTCTGCTCTTTCTGTTGGCTTACAAAGAAAAATGAAAATTACAGCACAGGAACAGGCCTTTCAGCCCTCCAAGCCAGCGCCGATCCAGATCCTCACTCTCAACGTGTTGCCTATTTTCCAAGGATCTGTATCCCTCTGCTCCCTGCCCATTCATGTATCTGCCTGGATACATGTTAAATGACATTATCATGCCCACCTCCACCACCTCCGCTGGCAACGCATTCAAGGCACCCACCACCTTCTGCATAAAGAACTTCACTTGTCATGCATTTTATTAGTGCATGGATACATTAGAAAGTGCATTGCCCTTGTGGGTCTCCTATGATAAATTGGTTGATAACCTCTCAAAAATTATTTGTGATTTTTCTTGGTTTTTGCTTCCAGCATTATCTGGAAAATTTTTGCTGGAGTTAAGTCTTCTTTGAACTTTAAAAATCCGATGACAAATTATCAATAATTCCTACAACTATTTTTCTTTCATGAATTCTGGTTTTAAGTTTTCATAATGACAGATCTCCATTGATATGTAGAGATCATTAATGAAATTATTGACCGATTCCTCTTTATGCTGAACTCTTCAAGTAAATCTTGCACTTTCAAGAGTTTCGCTTGTTCTGAGATTAAAGTACTTGTCAAAATCTTTCAGAACTTCTTCAAAAATGTTTGTACCTTCATTTTTTTAACAATTTATATTGTGGTCAGCTACGTATATCCTATTGAATACAACAGTATATTTACTTTTTCAGCTTGGTATTTAGTACTTAAGCTTCAATCAATCCTGTATCTTTTCACCAAGGTTTCTAATCATGTATTTGATTCAATCAATCTCTGATGTGAAATCATGTTGATTGTACTCTTTCTCCAACTATGCTTTCGTAATATGATCATTTATTTTTCCTTACTTTAAAGTTTTTAAATTCTGCCATATCTTAGTGCTGCTGTAATCTCTTTTCTGGTAGAGTTTCAAGTTTATAAATAGAAATGTTGTTTATTTTACATGTCTTAAAGTTTTTAAACAATGCATTCTGCTATAAGCTTTTAACTCAATTAAATAGTGATTCTATCTATTTATTAAACATTGTCGGTGATTTTCCCATGTTTATGCGGTCAAATTAGAAATTTCTTACTTTCTATGAGTAAAATTGATGTTTTGTGCCTTCTCATGCAAATAATGGACAATTTCCTACCTTTCACAGCCTACTGCATGATGCATGGCCTTTTCTATACTTCATTAAAAAGAAGGTTTTGTACTTCTAGCCTTAATACATTCTTCCTGCCAAATTGATGGTTTAAGTCACAAATCTTCAACTCAGATTACAGCAGCGAAAATATTCTAACCTTCTTCTTCTGTTAGACTCTACTTTTGCTTTTAATTTGTCCTCCTTTTTGTTTTATTTCTGCTTTGCAACTGTACAAGTTATGCAACCTCGGCAAAAATCACCCTTGATTTAGTGACTGATCACTATGAGGCAACTCTGACTATGAGCAGCAAATACTCCTTTAATTATTTGTAGCCTTCTCAGCCTATTATCTATGCTGATAAGGTAAAGTTTCTCCCTTATCCAACACTGATTGTTTAAAACTATTCACAGAGTTTCAATGAGTTTGCTTCCGAGCCGAACTTCTAACCAGAAATACTCCTATAGATCCTTGCTTCCCAATGGAATCTGTAACTGTTAAATGGAATTTATAAGACATTTCTAGCTCACACTGCTCCTTTTTATGCCTCTTACCAGACCTAAAATAAAAACTTTAGTCTGGAATACTATTTCTCCATTGTCGGTCTTTCCCCAAGTTCCTGCTGACTGTTTGTTTATTCAGTTACTTGCATCTGCTGACTGGCTATACGTTTTGTTGTTGAAGTAGTAGAGTCTGTAAAGTTATAAACTTATTTGGTCTTCTGGAAATTTGTGATCCTTGAACGAGGATCTTTTTACTGTTAGACATTCTGGATGTGAGTTTGCTCGCTGAGCTGGAAGGTTAGTTTTCAGACGTTTCATCACCATTCTAGGTAACATCATCAGCGAGCCTCCGGTGAAGCGCTGGTGTTATGTCCCGCTTTCTATTTATCTGTTTAGGTTTCCCAGATTACTCGGACCTCTTGGCATCAGGGTAGCCCACAAACCCACCAACACACTTAAACAGCAGCTAATGAACTTAAAAGACCCTATACAGACAACAAGCAAAACGAACGTCATCTACAAAATACCTTGCAAGAACTGTGACAAACACTACATTGGACAAACAGGCAGAAAGCTAGCCACCAGGATACATGAACATCAATTAGCCACAAAACGACATGACCCACTATCACTAGTATCCTTACATACAGATGAGGAAGGACACCACTTTGATTGGGACAACACATCCGTCCTAGGACAAGCCAAACAGAGACACGCACGAGAATTCCTAGAAGCATGGCATTCCAACCAGAACTCCATCAACAAACACATTGATTTGGAGCCAATCTACCATCCTCTGAGAAAAAAGAGCAGGAAATGACATCACCAATGCAGGAAATGACATCACCAACCCAAGGAAACCTAACCAGATAAATAGAAAGCGGGACATAACACCAGCGCTTCCCTGGAGGCTCACTGATGATGTTACCTAGAGTGGCGATGAAACGTCTGAAAACTACCCTTCCAGCTCAGCGAGCAAACTCACATCCAGAAACTCAGCCTGAGCTACAAATCTTCTCAAAACTCGCTACTGTTAGACATTGTACTACTGAGCAAAAATGACCATATTGCCATCAATCCTTTTTCCTTGATTGAATGTAAGGATATATTTCATAAATGACACCACTAATAAGTCTTAACAAAGTGCAGTTTATTATACAATAACAAGTAGATACAAGTTAGTTTAGGTAGCTGGGCATTTTTACCAAGGCTATTGAAGGACATAAATTACACATCTGTCTTATTCTATATTCAGAGCACTATGAATGAGTTCTATGCCCAGGATTGTATATCATCATCAGATTGGTTGGAGCTTGAAGCAGTATCCAACATAAACCTCTAATCCTCGACAAGGCAAATGTTTGTGGAATTCCAAACACAAATTAGACCTAGTTCAAATCCATTTTTGATGCATAAGTTTGATAATCATATATTAGAAGCTAGTCCTATGCACCAAATGAGCTGTGGCACAGGGTGAATTATCACCATTGGCATTTTGCACTGTCTACTTAATTACAAGAAGCTGAGGAAGCTATTAAACTTAAAATTGTTACTTTTGGGAGCAATGACTTGAGCAAGGTATCTAAAATGGAACTGAATAACCTTTATTGTTGCACATATTCAATGGGTATAGTGAAAAGATTCTGCGTCGCCAATTACAGTACTGACTTAGATACAAAAATACCTAGGTGCAGCCCTTTTAATTGAAAGATTTCAGACAATACAGAAACAAAATGTTCAGCATTATAGAAAGAAATGTTCAGAACAGCTGGCACCTAGCAGCAGGCCCCGCCTCCACACTGGGCCAGCAACACGCCACGCCGGGAGACACCTAGAAAAGGAGGCTGCTGCAGGAGACTGGAAAGGTGCTCGGCCACACTAGGAGGCTGCTGTGGGAGGCCCCAGTGCCAGGCCAGGAGGACACCACAACACACTGGGAGGGCACTGTGCCAGGCCAGAAGGCCGCAATGGGAGGCTGCTGCACCAGGCTGGGAATTATCATCAGAGGCCAGGAAAGATCGCTCACCAGAGGTTGGGAATTGTCACTTGCAGTAAGCCTGGAATCATAACCAGAGGCATATCTTTTGAAAGTTTTATTTTCTTCAAAGAATCTCTTTTTTAAAGAAATAGCTTAACGAAATAAAGTAATATCACTAGTATATGATTTATTTTGGTAAAATGTATTTGTACTGAATTAAAATTTACTTAATGCCAGAGGATACATTGACTCGATCATAAGAAATACTTATTTCTATATTAGACACACTTTTAATTCGACTTAGAAACTCCACCAGCTTATCATTCTTCAATTATGCTGCAGAATATTTTTCAGGTTGTGTTTTGATGTGGCCTGATTGTGCTGGTTCATTAAAGCTTCAACATTCTGTGATATGCAAATCTAGAGTGGAAAATTGAAATTTATAAAAAGCAGTGTAAGTTAGAGTGCCAATCTTCACCCCATTTGTCACTTCTACCGAACGTGACAGCTATCTGCCAATGTACTGCCAAACATTAAATGCTTTCTAAATTTGTTCTAAAGGCTGCACAAATGAACTGATACAAAACAGAAAATGTATGAAATGCTCAGCAAGTGTGACAGCATGTGTGAGGAGAGAAGCCTCTTTGCGGATTTTGGGAAGAAGGTAGCAGAAGGTTGTGTGGTATTTTGGGCTGTAATTTGAGAAGGTGTGAAAGGAAAATCTCCAGACTGGGAGGAAAAAAAGGGCAATCATGGAAACAATAACTCATTGCTCGATATTGGGGTCATGATATGCTGGAGGAATGAGGAAGTTTTGGAGAGTTTGCATCTGCAAGATAGAGGTAGGTGTGCTACCCAGCAAGAGCACCAACTTTGTTAGCAGATTTGGTAGCAATGTCAGTGTCAGACTGGCACAGTGGCTCAGTGGTTAACGCTGCTGCCTCACAGCGCCAGAGACCTGGGTTCAGTTCTACCCTTGGGTGACTGTCTGTGTGGAGTTTGCACATTCTCACTGTGTCTGCATAGGTTTCCTCCCACAGTCCAAAGATGTGAAGGGTAGTGGATTGGCCATGCTAAATTGCCCATGGTGCCCAGAGATGTTTAGGTTAGGTGGGTTAGACATGGAAAAATGCAGGGGTAGGGTAATGTGTCTGGGTTGTATGTTCTTTGGAGGGGTGGTGTCAACATGTTGGGCCAAATGGCCTGTTTCCACACTGTAGGAATTTTATGATCAGACCAGAGCGAATAGAATATAGCAAAGGGAAACAGTTAGAGGTAAGTGAGGAGACCAGAGAAGTTGGGATGTCTGATGTCACCCCAAATCTCTATTCACACTTTAAATGTGAAAATTTGGTCCAGTGTGTAACTTGACTATTGCACCATTATATTCAGGTCTCATGACTTCAGTAACTCATAAAGTTAAATAACATTTTTATTGCTGATCTTTATGGGATTTTAAAGGCTGATTGTTTCCTTCTTTTCCACAATTAGACGGCATATTTTTAAGGAGAGATGACAAAGACTCAAAAGGGGACACAGGGGGCAACTTTTTCACACAAGGGGATGGATCGAATGTGGAATGAACTGCCAGAGGACGTGATAGATGCAGTTACAATTACAACATTTTAAAGGTATTTGGATAGGTACATGAATAGGAAAGGTTCAGCAGGATTTGGCCCAAAGACATGGAAATAGTTCAGCTTGGGAAATTCAGTCAGGGCGGACGAGTTGGACCGAAGGCTCTGTCTCCCTGATCTATGACTTTATGACTCTGTAAATACTTTAAATCAAGTTTCTTGATTAATATTCTATAGTTATGTAAGATTTATTAAGAAGATTAGTTTTCAGGATTATTAGAAAAAAATTGGGCACAGGACTAAACTGAGCTGATACAGGTTTGTGGAGCTGAATAGTCTGCTCCTGTGCTGTAATGGCCTAGGATTCAACTCATCTTTACCTCCCTCAATGCTCATCTCTTACGGCCTCAGGATCCACAACAATATACCAACCAACATGTTCCTGTTTGGAGATAGATAGCACTCAACCATACTGGAAGAGTTGTTTGTAGGGTTAACAGAAGAGGCTGAGGTAGCCTGAGGAGAAATGTGCTCTGGTGCTTTGGAATTTGGATGAGGATCTTAGAAGTTACCAACACTGCAACACAGCTTGACAGTTCTATCTGAATCCTTTATGCTGGAAATAGTTTTCAATATTCTCCTCCTTTGTTTTCACTTGCCCACGGAGCAACATTTTAATCTGAAAGCACAGCTGTGCATAATTATCGTCTGTGAAACATTTACCTGAGGGATTTCAGATTTAATCCCAGTTTGTTTTTTTGTTGAAAAAAAATAAAGCTTAGGCAATTATTCTGAAGCATGATGAAAAGCAGCGAGATATTTGGCTAGCTAAAATAATCAAATACTTGTTTGCAGATTTGAAATAAGTATGCAAGAGGAATGATCAGAATGTAGGAAATGTTAACTATGCTGTCATCAGTATACTTTACAAAGGGGCTGACAAAAATGTCCAATATTAAGTGATTATCATGAGTCCTGGACTAGGAATGTGCAAACTCCGTGGAATATCCTGCAGTCAAGCCTCCAACCTGTCCTAGGACCTCACAATGCAAGGTCAGCATACTCAATCCCCAATTTTCAAAACCAGACCATCCAGAGGTACAGCAGAACAGATGCAGGTTTCTGAGTCTCTCATTGTGAGGGTTGAATTTTCCAAACACTATGGAGAGAGACTAAAGGCTTGGTAATATGGCAAAGATAGGCATCTTCCTGCCCCCATGGACATGGGATCATACGCTGTATCCAGCACTTAAATGAGCAATTGTGGGGCTTTTCCAGCATCCGTCGTTGGAGGACCGTTTTCATGTGGGAGATCACCAGGCCATCATTGGCAAACTGTCAGAAAATTCCTGGTAGGGTGTCGCTGTTTAATGTGCAGTCAATGGCTCCCACAGGGAAACCCTATGGCTGAAGCACCATTTGCTAACATCTTTTCCCTCCAATGGCCCTTTGATTGCCCTGACCTGCTATCTGAACTGTCTTCCTGAAAGTAATCACCCATTTCTGTCTGTATCCTGAGTCCTGCAACCACTGGCATAGGGTCAATTCCCATTTTGCTCTGGTTGGAAGGATTTGATCAATTCTGGGAAAATGAAGACCCAAGCTTCAGCTGCCATGTTGACAAGCAGAAGTGCAAACTGGAAAAGGGTTTGGCCTGATTGAAATGGTTTGAATCTAATTAAACAGCAAATAATAAATTTGAATAATTGACAGGCTCCAACCATTGATAGCTGATTTATTTAAAATTATTGGTGGAATCCTTCCAGAGCCTGGATGACATGAGCGAGAGTGATTAATTTGGCTGACATGAAATGTTGTGTAAACGTTTTCTCGAAACTGGGAGTGACAAGTTGCATTTCTGAAAAAGCTTGGGTGTTAAGATGAGATTCTTGCTGGGCAATGGCATGATGCCTATTAGGAGGGATTATTGCCAGTCGTCAGCCTAATAAAGTGTATATCTCACGTCAGTAATATACAGCCTCCTATCCTACCCACTCCTGTGTGGGAACTATTCACAGGAACTCTCAACATGGAAATCTAACAGGTACCTGGCAATTCCAGCTCAGCAATTGCTCCTCCATAAACCACCATGGGATGCTCTACATGTACGTCATGTCCACAAATCCTGGTACGCTATCATGTCACATCTCAGGCTCACTTGCACAACTCTGTGGCACGTCAATGTTGTTTGCTGGAGGGAGCTAGCAATTATCATTGCAATGCTACTATGAGGACACTTTGCGCTCAGGGATAAACACTCAGCTCAAGAATTGGACCAGGCTGCATCTGAGGGCTACACACTTGTCTTCTAAGTGCACATTCATTTAGCACTTATTTAGATGCTCACTGCATCTCTGCCTTGCTTTGCCTTTTGCTTCTTGCCTCCTCAGCCAGAGCTTAAAAGATCATAGGACTGCTGCATTGCCTTACTATTTAGTGCTAATATGAGCCAGGAAGATTGTCATAGTTGTTAGCAATCAGTTGATGAGCAGGTAGACAAAGTGTGAAGCTGGATGAACACAGTAGGCCAAGCATGTGCTCCTAAGATGCTGCTTGGCCTGCCATGTTCATCCAGCTCCACACTTTGTTTTCTCGGATTCTGCAGCATCTGCAGTTCCCATTATCTCTGAGCAGGTGGGCAGGTTGTTTTGCAGCATGTTGCCACATTACATGGGCACCGTGTACCAGCTGCCTAATGCACTGCATGTGCTTCAAGCAAAAGGCCATGCCTTAGGTCACTGATGGGGTTGTTGGTCAGTCAGGGTGAAGTTCACTGGCACTGCAAGGGAACCCCACCTTAATTTACTTGGAGAAATTTCTGGTGCTGCTCAAAGACTAGCTGGCACTTCTGACAATTAAATAGGCTCAATTTCCATAGCATTTGCCTCAACAGGCAACATAAAATAGAGCTCATAGACCCCATTTATCCTTTCAGGTCATTTTGATGTCATCATGCAGATAATAGCAGGGGAGATCACTTAGCATCAGGGTCAATATTTATCTCTCAATTTAATGTCATTAAAACAGAGCTTGATGATTCATTACATTGCTCAGATGTTCTGAACTGAGTCTCCAGAAAAGTGAGTGCCAAGCCTCGGCCAACGCTCTAATTCATCACTGGGAGAGTGCTGTACATTCTTTAAAGTATCATCTTTTGGATATGATAGTAAGCCAAGGTGCTTTCTGTCCTCTAAAGTGGACATGAAATATCCAATGGCTCTATTATGAAGAGAGAAGAGAATTATCAGTGTCCCGGCTAATCTTAATCTGCAAACAACATCATTTAAACCATATATCTGGTTATTATCTTGTTGCTGTTTGAAGAATTTTGTTGTGCCTAAATTGGGTGTTACATTTCCTACGTTTCAACCAAGACTACAGATATTTCAGAAGTTGCTACTTAAATGAAAATTCTTTCTGTTGGCAGTTTGTATGACCTTACTTGTTTCAAATCAGTGGCTGTTCACCCAATTTTATAACAGTTAATGAAATATAATTCCATCATTGGCTGTAAAGGCACCAAGAAAAATCTGAGATGGTGAAGAAATATGTTCTTTTTAAAGGAGAGATATAAGTAATGGCCTTAGTCTACAATAACCTTTATATCATAATTCTCATCCCCTTTATATATTCAACCAAAACCAGTGTCCTCTGTTGCCCCCTAAATAACATTGCTAACCATTCTGTGTTTTCAGTATTTTTAAAAATGATTTAATCTATTTTTTAATGTGTGCAAAGGGTTAAGCAGATCCAGTATCCTAAAGTGAGGCAAAATCAGATCTTATTAACTCAAAGGTCCTTGATAAAGTGCTGCGGTTTATTACGTTCACCGAGGCAACTGATTGTTCTAGTCTTTTCCTATTATAGCCTTCAGAGAGGATCTAAAATCGATTAATTTTTACAGGGCAATATCTCAAATATGAAATATGCTTTATAAATGCAGCTTGGCTTTGGACAAGAGATAGAGGACAGAAAAGCTAGAGGACATTAAGAGCTTGTTTTGATGGAAAGACAGATTTGAAAAGGAAACTTTATGTTGCTGCTGGGGATTCTGAAGAACTGCTGACATTCATCCTGCAACAGATCTTGCTCCTTGTTACACGTGAACCTTCAATCCCTGACTTATCCACGAAACAGGAAACTGTTTCAAACTCCCAGTTTATGAAAAAATACAATAAAGTAATACAAGACCTGTGAAAATACCATGTGATATACTAACAAACAAAAGTTTAGTGCTATGTGCTGAGTTAATGGCTTCAACAAAATAATGAACAAAGTATTTGATTGAAAGATGAGGTCAAATGTTTACACATTAACAGCAAGCACCATTCTCATTTGTTGTTACCTGGAAGTCATGAATGTTATAGAATTATATTTAAATCCAATCAGGAAGCATTGAAAGAGGCATAAGTACAACACTTCAAGTCCTTTATTTTTAAAGTTTTGTCTAATAGGCCTATGTGTCATCAGCTTTAATTAGAAACGACCATGCAAAATAAAATCACTTACACAGTCAGAAGTCACATACACCAGGTAATAGTCTAGCAGATTTATTTGAAATTATAAGGTTTCTGACTGTAGCCTTTTTGTCAGATGAAGTAATCTTATCACAGAGTGTTACATATTTTTACTATTTTAATGCTTAGTCAATGAACTTGGATGAAAAGTATTGCACATAAAATCTCCGGGGGCAACTCTCACCCATGACATACTTTCCCTCCCTTCATCTCTGTGCTTTATAACCCCCAGAATAACTGTTCTCCTCACTGGCAAGCAGGGATTGTATTTTTGGCTGTGGAATAAAAAGAGAAGGAAGAAAGAATTCAGGAAAATATTTTGAATGACCTTTTAAAGCTGGGGAAAACTAATTGGCTCGGTGGTAACTGATAATTTTACTGCACTTAAATAATACTGATGAGGTGGTGACAGTTCACTTTGATGTGCCACATCCTTCCAATGTTTTGGGAGCGAGAAGGAAGTGTGATTAAAAGATGGCCAGCCAGCTACATAATACCAGTCAAGTGCTATCAGTGCCCAAAAGAAGGCTCCAGGGCATAATAGAACAATTTTAATACAATTCCTTGCAGAGTGGTTAGATTCTGTTTGAGGTACACTTTCCTCCAGGGAGCACGAGGATGGTGTCATTAGCTGACAATGAGAAATGGAATGGAGGACAGAACTCATTTGAAAGAGAGAGCAAAATAGCAGCTGATAATGAAAAGCAGGAGAGTGTGAAAATTGATTCATTCGACAAGAATGATGCTATCTCGTTACCAGGCAAGTGACAAAACAGGGCAATTGTATCAGAGTCGCCATAAAAAGCAAAAATGCGAAAGGTTAGTGAAAAGGTGCAGCACTGAGACAACCGCCTGTATTAATCCCCAAACACTAAAAGGCTTCTTTATCATCAAACTGCTATTGAAGGTCAGGAGAAGGTATAAAAGGTTTATTGTTGTTGGAGGTGGGCATTGTTTGATACCTGCATGACTCTAATGTTATCTGTCGCAAGACTAGATGCCATTAAGGATCCAATGCTGGCTGGATTTAATTGCTTCATCTTTGAAGGCGCTGTACGCTAAAGGCAGGACTTTCAGATGGTGAAGTCTTTTTTGCTGTGCCACCAGAAGAATTGTCAGGAAATGAATTTCAAGCACTCATGGCAGCAGTTTCAGCTATGTAACTTGCCAAGCAGCATTCACAGACTGGAGAAATCATTTCCATTCCTCACTCAGGCCAGCTTCAGAGAACTGCTGATTCTTTGTTGGTCGGCCTGCAGTTCTAGCTCTGCCAGAGGGAAGCAGTGGTCACTGCTGGGTCTATGAACAGTCCCAAAGCCAACAAGAGAAGGCATGTTTGAGGTTTTGTGCCATGCCAGGAGAGATGCTGTGTTGGTGAGGCGAGGTAGGTTGGGGGTAGTGATAGCTAAGGCTATGTATGGAGACAATAGAGAGCATCACAAACAGCAGTGGTCCCAACATGGATCCCTGTGGAACACCACCGATCACAGTTCTCCATTTTGAGAAACTCCCTTCCACTACAACAGGGAAGGTCATGTCTTTCAAACTTGATAGAATTCTTTGAGGAAGTGACATAGTTTATAGATGAGGGAAGGGCTGTAGATGCCATACACAAGGACTTCATTGAGGTGTTTGATAAGGTTCCCCCTGGCAGGCTGATGGAGAAAGTGAAGTCGCATGGGGTCCAGGGTACACTGGCTAGATGGATAGAGAACTGGCTGGGCAACAGGAGACAGAGAGTTGTAGTGGAAGGGGGTTTGTCAAAATGGAGAACTGTGACCAGTGGTGTTCCACAGGGATCTGTGCTGGGAACATTGTTGTTTGTGATATACATAAATGATCTGGAGGAAGGTATAGATGGTCTGATCAGCAAGTTTTCAGACAACCCTAAGGTTGGTGGATTAGCAGATAGTGAAGGAGACTGTCAGAGAATGCAGCAGAATATGGATAGATTGGAGAGTTGGGTGGAGAAATGGCAGATGGAGTTCATGGAGTTCAGATGGAAAATTAATGCACAGAGAGATCTGGGTGTTCAGGTCCATTGTACCCTGAAGGTGGCAATGCAGTTGGCTAGAGTTGTCAGGAAGGTATATGCATGCTTTCATTCATTGGACGGGATATTGAGTACAAGAGTTGGCAGGTCATGTTACATGACTTTGGTTCGACCACATTTGGAATATTGCGTAGAGCTCTGGTCGCCACATTACCAAAAGGATGTGGATGCTTTGGAGAGGGTGCAAAGGAGGTTCACCAGGATGTTGCCTGGTATGGAGGGCACTAGCTATGAAGATAGGATGAGTAGGATTATTTACATTAGAAAGATAGAATTTGAGAGTGACCTGAATGACGTCTACAAAATCATGAGAGGTATAGACAGGGTGGATAGCAAGAAGCTTAATCCCAGAGTTGGGGACTCAATTACTCAGGGTCATGATTTCAAGGTGAGAGAGGAAAATATTAAGGGAGATATGCGTGTAAAGTTCTTTATG
Organism: Stegostoma tigrinum; assembly: GCF_030684315.1. NCBI lineage: Eukaryota > Metazoa > Chordata > Chondrichthyes > Orectolobiformes > Stegostomatidae > Stegostoma > Stegostoma tigrinum. Next base: position 23,196,762 of record NC_081363.1, read on the forward strand.
CAGAGGATGGTGGGTGCCTGGAATGCTTTGCCAGTGAGGTGGTAGAGACGGGTACGATAACATCATTTAAGATGTATCTAGACAGATACATGAATGGGCAGGGAGCAGAGGGATACAGATCCTTGAAAAATAGGTGACAGGTTTACAGAGAGGATCTGGATTGGCGCAGGCTTGGAGGGCTGAAGGGCCTGTTCCTTGTTCTATCAAGTAGCAGGGGAAGGTGGTGGGGGAAGAGAACTTGAGAAGGCATCTCAATCTGGAAAAGGGGGCCAGCGGTGGAGTTGCTCTCCTTTTTCCATCCAAGGTCTAATCAGCATGATATGCATGGCTGATGCCTGAAATTTAAAAAAAGGAAAAAATGGAATTCAGGAAAATATTTTGAATGATCTTAAAGTTGGGGAAAGCTAATTGGATCAGCATTAACTGATAATTACAGTAATCTACCTGCACTGAAGCAATAACAATAAACAGCAGGAGAAACCCCCCCCCCCACCCCCCGCCAGTAAGCATACACGAGAATTCACACACTATAAGACTAACCTTTTCAAAAAGGAATGGGTCATTTGCTCAACAATGAAGCTTGATGCCAAGCTAGAGTGCATCACAGTCATGGCCTTCAGGAATAATGATACCCAAACAGATCAGTTTTGGAATGGAGCTAAGGCTATTTGTTCCTGAAAAAGGCCTAATCTGCTCCCAATTGTCCAGAAAGCTAAGATTCCTCAAAGATTTGAGCAACAATGGAAGATGGATAGAGATAATAGGAACTGCAAATGCTGGAGAATCCGAGATAACAACGTGTGGAGCTAGATGAACGCAACAGGCCAAGCAGCATCTTAGGAGCTAAAGACGCTGCTTGGCCTTCATCCATCTCTACACTTTGTTACCAATGGAAGATGGATACTTCAGTCTGCTACTGTGCACTAATAGTAAGGTTGATATTCTTCATTAATAGGATGCTGAAGTTAGGCATTCTGCCCATCGCACAAATGAATAATGTTGCATATGAACTTCAGTGCCAGTGCGATGCAGGTGTTAAGGATATATGTTACAGTATAAACTGATCAAACTCAAACAGCCAGTGTTCAACATTAGGTATAATTGTACAGTTGGACAACACTTACTGAACAATCAAGAGTTTGCTCTTGAAAATTACACCAAATACCAACTTAAAATTGGTCAGGCTCACAATATAGCTTATTTGTGCTTACTAGGAGCTATACATGTTCATTCACAAGACCCTATCCCATAGAAACAGAAGGGACATATCCAGGATTTGTGTCTTTTTCAATGAAAGGAATCCTTTGGGGACAATTGTTTTCTTGTGTATTCCCTATGGCAATATCTTGACCAATCAGTGTCAACTTGCCTATATTTAAATTGAAACAAAAGTTTGAGGAACAATTGTTTCCTGGCACATCCTCCAAAGTAATATCTCAATCTCAACCAATTAGAGCCCACTTGCCAACAAATTCAGATCCTTATTGTTACTGATCAATGCAAGATGAAGTTTCAGAAACTTGTTTCTTTTTTTCAGAAGTACTCAGTTTCTGCACCAACAAGTGGCTACTTCTATTCATTTGATTCTATTTACAGAAATATGAAGCAGTTTTGCTGAATTGACTTTTTAAAGCGAAATTTGCCTTTATATTTGAAGTGTGATTTACCTGTCAATTCATTTTTAACTTGGACACATTCTGATTTTTATTAACATTAAAAACGTAGAAAGTAAAATCTACTTGATAATTTCTTCATTTGGAGGTAATTCAGTCAGTTTGTTTATTTTGGTTCATGATATCTCCATGGGGATTATTATAGGATGTGAGCATTTTCAAATTTCATATTTCAATTTTATTGCATCTTTCCATCTTCAAACAAATCTATCATCTGAAGCAAACAGTTCTGAGGAAGAGTCACTGGACCCGAAATGCTAACTTTGTTTTCTCTTCCACAGATGCTGCCAGACCTGCTGAGCTTTTACAGCAACTTTGTTTTTGTTCCTGATTTACAGCATCCGCAGTTCTTTTGGTTTCTATCATCTGAAGCATTTTGGCACATTGAAAACTCACATTGAAAAAGACACTCTCTTTCAAAATGAGGCTGGTTTCATTGTGATACAACAACAGGACAATAATGCTCGGAGACAGCAAGAACAGCAGATGCTGGAGCCAGAGTTGATGCAGTGCGGAGCTGAAGGAACACAACAGGTCAGGCAGTATCAGAGGAGCAGGAAAGTTGACGTTTCGGGTTTACACCTTTCATCAAATGTAAACCCAAAACTTTGACTTTCCTACTCATCTGATGCTGCCTGACCTCCTGTGTTTCTCCAGGCCCACACTGTATTAAGGGCAATAAGGCGACTGACTCTATTTTGATGTTACCACAAGTGAATATGAAATAGGAGCATGTAAGTCAATCAGCTGCATGGGACTGCTCTACCATTCAATAAAATTATGGCCCCTCTGTTTATGTTTTGAATTCCACATTTGCCTCTCCAACTGATAACCCTTGTTTTCCTTGCTTTACGAGAATCCATCTACTCTGTCTTACAATTATTCAATGGCCTCCCACATCTAGCTCATTCTAAGGCAGGGGCTTCTGAAATCACACAACCCTTTGGGCCTTTGAGAGAATAAAACCTCCTCATCTTTGTCCTAAGGTGCAAGGACTACTTTTCATAAGGTACGCTTTAGTTGTGGTCTCACTGACAAGAGGAAACATGCTTTCCATAACAATCTTGTCAAGGCCGTTCGAGTTGAAATAGATTTCAATCAAGTCATTCCTCAGCTTTCTAAAATCTATTGGAAACAAGTTCAGTTTGTCCACCCTTTCTTCATTAGACAACCACTTATTCCAGGTGACAAATTAGTAAAGCTTCACTGAATTACCACCAAAATATTTATTCCCTTCCTTAATTAAGTAGACCAAAGCCACATAATATATTTGAGATAACAAAGTGTAGGGCTGGATGAACACAGCAGGCCAAGCAGCATCTCAGGAGCACAAAAGCTGATGTTTCAGGCCTAGACCCTTCATCAGAAAAGGGGGATGGGGAGAGGATTCTGAAATAAATAGGAAGAGAGGGGGAGGCGGACTGAAGATGGATGGAGGAGAAGATAGGTGGAGAGGACAGTATGGGTGGGGAGGTGGGGAGGGGATAGGTCAGTCCAGGGAGGCGGGCAGGTCAAGGGGGCAGGATGTGGTTAGTAGGTAGGAAATGGAGGTGTGGCCTGAGGTGGGAGGAGGGGATAGGTGAGAGGAAGAACAGGTTAGGGAGGCGGGGACAAGCTGGGCTGGTTTCATGATGCAGCGGGGGGGGAGGGGAGATTTTGAAGCTTGTGAAATCCACATTGATACCATTGGGCTGCAGGGTTCCCAAGTGGAATATGAGTTGCTGTTCCTGCCGTGCCATAATGATGCCACCCGTAGGTTGAAGGAACAGCAACTCATATTCCGCTTGGGAACCCTGCAGCCCAGCTCGTCCCCGCCTCCCTAGCCTGTTCTTCCTCTCACCTATCCCCTCCTCCCACTTCAAGATGCACCTCCATTTCCTCTCTACTAACCTCATCCCGCCCCTTGACCTGTCTGCCCTCCTTGGACTGACCTATCCCCTCCCTACCTCCCCACCTATACTCACTTCTACTGGCTCCATCCCCGCCCCTTTAACTTGTCTGTCTCCTCTCCATCTATCTTCTCCTCTATCTATCTTCAGTCTGCATCCCCCTCTCTCCCTATTTATTTCAGAATTGTCTCCCCATCCTCCTTTTCTGATGAAGGGTCGAGGCCCGAAACATCAGCTTTTGTGCTCCTGAGATGCTGCTTGGCCTGCTGTGTTCATCCAGCTTCACACTTTGTTATCTTGGATTCTCCAGCATCTGCAGTTCCCATTATCTCTAATATATTTGAGATATGGCCTCACCATCGCCTATTACAACTGAACCGTAAGTCCCTTACTTTTGTTAAATTCCTCTCATTTCATGTAGGACAGTACCTGACTGCAATGAATCTATTAATCACAATTGTTCCTTTGTCTTGAGCAGTCCTGTCTTTAAAAACAAACACATTTCTGAGATTCAAAGTTCAATTGCCCACAGTACTTTAAGGTCTAATGCAGTGTTCTGATAACATTTTTTGACATCACATACTATTTGCCAGATTTTTGCCCACTCACTCAACATATCTATGTCTGACTGCATACTTCTATTTCCAATTCATAACATAATTTCCAACTTCTTGTTTAGTTATTTACAAACTGAGTTACCATGCCTTCGCTCCACTCACCTAAGTAATTGATAAACATCGTAAAAAGCTGAGGGCCCAACATATAGCCCTGTAGGATTCAACTTGTGACATGCTGCCAATTGGAAAATTACCCAGTTATACATACTCCCCATTTTCTGCTTGTCAGCCAAGGGTTATGGAGAGAATGGGATCGAGACACATATCAGCCATGATTGAATTGAGAAGCAGACTTGACAGGCCAAATGGTCTCAAACTACTCCCCTATTGTATGGACTTTTATCCACACTGATATTTAAAGTTTGAACAATGACACGGCATCTTGTCAAATGCTTTCTAGAATTCCAACTACAGGATGTCTGGAGGCTTCACTTTACCCAAAGCACGTGTGACTCCTTGATGGAACTCTAATAAACTGGGTTTTTTTCCCTGTCACCAAACTAAGCTGACTCCTCATGATTAGAGATTTTCTAAATATCCAGCTGCAGTTTCCTTAATGCTAACACCTTCCCGATAATAGATGCCATCTGACCAATAGTTGCCTGTCTACTGCCTTCCTCGCTTCTTAAATAAGAATATTTTTACTTCTTTCCAGTCTGATTAAATATTTTCACCATTTAGCAGTTTTTGGAAAATTCACAGTAATTCATCTATTCTCTCATTATGACCCCAGGAATGAAGTCCGTTAGGGCCCAGGAACTTGTCAGACTATGGCTCCGTTAGTTTGCCCAACACAGCTTTCCTTGTTATGATGATCCTTTAACACTTTGACCTACAACTTGCAGCTATTATTGGAATTTTCTTTTGCATCCTCTCAAATGAAAACAAAAGCAAGAAATTTCTACACAGTTTCTCTTTCTAAATCCTCACACTTCTGAAATATCTGCATGGTGAGCATATCTAATTGGCATGTCATGTTTAGATTATGTTTAGTAAATTACATAGTAGCAATCTTCACAGTGAAACATTTGGTGTAGGATCTCCTGCAGCGCAGATTTGCAAAGGTAGGCTTCAGTGCTCCGTGGTTGGGCACTGACCATCTGGTACCACTCAAGCAAACAAATCTTCAACTTTGGTGGGAATGTTTTTTGCCTGTGGTGATCTCTTTGGATATAATGAACAAAAAAGCAAATATAAGCGAGTATGCCTTTGCCATACTTGTTTGCAGAGCAGCTCATTATCGAATAGGTGGCATCAATCACTTACTTAATACAATAACAAAATGCAGATTGCTTCATCAGGCACAATGCAGGAAGATTCCTGTCACATAGCAACTGAATGCTGCCGTGAACTTTGTTTCCTCAGGAAGACTTACTCTCGCCCTGTGCCGTGAATCCAACTACAGTCACTGTGATAACAAGGTGTAGAACTGGATGAACACAGCAGGCCAAGCAGCATCAGAGAAGCAGGAAGGCTGACATTTCTGGCCTAGACCCTTCTTCAGTCACTGTGGATTTGCGGACACTGTGGACAGTTACAGAGACCAGGTCAGTTAACTCATTGGAATTTAGAAGAATGAAGGGAGATCTTGTAGAAACTATAAAATTCTAACAGGATTGGACAACGATTACCAGAGAATCCAGAACCAGGGGCCACAGTCTAGGGATATGCAGTAGATCATTTAGGACTGAAATAAGGAGAATTTTTTTCACCCAGAGAGTGGCCTGTCACAGAAAGTGGTTGAGGACAACACATTGAGCATTTTCCAATAGGAGATCGAGTTCTTCAGGGTTAAAGCAATCAAAGGGTGTTTGGGCAAAATGAGGAACAGGGTACTGAGGGACGATCAACCACGATCATGTTAAATGACACAGCAATCATGACGGCTACTCTTGTTCCTATTTTTCACATTTCTATGTGGCTACAGTTCAGGCATCAGACAGACAACCTCCAATGTGCTCAGGCAGGCGTGTTGCGGAATGCACTCACAAATGTTGCTTAGCCATTGACTGAAATAAATAAACTCAGCTATTGTTAAATCTTAAATTGATTCCCATGGAGATAAATTTTATGTGTTCCAACGGAATGAGCCAAAGGGATTCCCTAAGAACTAAGTTCGTCAGCTGTGATTTGCAGTTTGTACCAAAACTAGAAAGAATCCGGGAACATTTATCTTAGAAAACTCCAACCAAAAGGGAAAAGTGTTAGTGATAAATATAAATATGCCAGATGTTTAAAACATATGTAAAGAAATGCCTCGCTGCAATATATGTAGACCAACTTCATGTTTGATTAATCAGTAGTTTTAGTTTAAGAGATGCTTGAAAGTAGGTCAGGCTCATCGTCTTAGGCAAGGAATAATATGCCTGTTCACCTGAACCTGTGAAAATCAGCATAATATCCAATTTAGTTATACTTAAATCAATTAAATTTGCAACAGAAACTAAAGTGAACATAGTACTTTTATGGAATTTATTTACATTGAGTAGCTTGAAAGATATGTTATCACTTCCTCAAAGTGAAGTATTATTGAATTTTCAAACCTGATTTGCCTTTAAGAAGAGGCTGTAAGAACTGCAGATGCTGGAGTTAGAGATAACACAGTGTGGAGCAGGAAGAACACAGCAGGCCAGGCAGCTTCAGAGGAGCTGGAAAGCTGATGTTTCAGTTTGGGACCCTTCCTGAAACATCAACTTTCCTGCTTCTCTGCTGCCTGGCCTGCTGTGTTCCTCCAGATTTACGCTGTGTTGCGTTTAAGAAGCTGTTGCATTGTGTAAACAGTAACTGTAAATCATATTTTGTCTTTCATGTGCAAAACACCAATTCATTGAGAGAGCTCAGATTAAAAACCCAGTTGTGAAAGAGGTTTAATAATGCCAGAAAGTAACAAGATATTCGCTCTACAAATAAACATTAATAGAGCTGCAGGTGTTCTCAAATTTAATCCGCTTTTTAAAAAAAAAGTTAAAAAAGATCTGAATTGCTTAATTTGCTTAATTCTTACATGATGGTGATTGACTATTCAGCAATAACTCAAGACATTCGCTGGAGCAGCTGCATGTCTATAAAAATTAATAAATTTCAAAGAATGTTAATTTTGTTTTTTTCCTTTACATCAGACAGGATCTTTCATAAGCATACATTTGTGACATTCACTTCCTAAGCAGCTTGACAGCTATATTTATATCAAACAGGTTATTTCAAAATGAATGATTATGCATCCAGAATTTCAACAAAAGTTCACCTAACAACTGTAGTTACGCTATGAGATTGTAGGTTTAAGCACTGGAGAAGTAAATAGAATAAGATTTCTTCTCTGCAAACCTTACAACACCATGCTATTGCTGCACAAATAAATCAAAGAACAGTTAATTTAAACATGCGCTGCTTGATTCATGAGTCTCTAAACATCTGGTCCTGAAATTAGGTGTTAACAGATATTGCAATAAATGACACTAATTGATCTGAATAACTGAAAGAGAGATTTTTCATTTTGCCTTTATAAATGATATCTTCCCAAGCAGTTAGTGTCGAATAGTGCGTAGATCTGGATTGGCTCACAACTGAATCAACAAGATTACTCACGCACTTTGAATGTCTACATCTGTTTAATGATAAACTCAGGAACAGTAATTTTGATACCTTGGTTTTTCTTATGTCAGCAAGAGTCACTGTTCAATAAAAAGTTTTCAATAAGTCAACAAAAGTGAACTGCTACAACAGGGGAGATTAGTTCATCACAATTTCTTCTGTGGTGCAACATACCAAAGATCCAATTAACTGCCACTGGACTACTAGAACAATAGCCATTGTAATTCACACCATCTCTAAAATACTAAACTCAGACTTGCCTTGGGGACAGGTTAGGGTTTAGAAGACAAACTATATCTAACTGAGAAAAATATGAGTGGGAATCACATATTCTGCTCTTGGGCTCCTGTTAACATTAAGTAAGGATAGCAACGCTAGATCATGGCCTATGATCACTCTTCTCCATGGTGTGGTGTATGTCAAGGGAAGATCTGAAACCGAGGAAACAGGGGATGTTTATATGAAATAAAAGCAAACAACTGCTAGCAAAATGTGCTGGATTTTTAGAAGTGGGATTCTCACTTTCAAACATTTATGAGTGGAGATCTTATGTGTACAATCGCAAACAATAGAAACAATGCTATCCTTTCAACAGGCTCAGAGTGGTTTAGGCTGGCTCTATATTGAATTGGAGGAATTGCAGGGAAAAAAAGCAATCATTATAGAAACTTTGTTTAAAACTGTGGATGCCTGCCTTTAAAATGGAGACTTGTTTTTGCAACATTCTTAAACAGAGAATGGGGTATTAGAAAGAAAAATTGTTTTCTTTCTTTATTCATTTACGCGATGAGGGTGTTACAGGCTAGGCAGCATTTATTGCCCAAAGGATGGAAAAAACTTGATAATTGTGAAGGATTTTAGAAGGTATATGTAGAGAAGATGTTTCCATTTGAAACTGAAAAATCACTATAAATACCAGACAATCACTAACATGTTAGGTAACAAAGTGTGAAGCTGGATGAACACAGCAGGCCAAGCAGCATCTCAGGAGCACAAAAGCTGACGTTTCGGGCCTAGACCCTTCATCAGTGGGTCCTTCATCAGAGAATCCTTCAATGCTCTGATGAAGGGTCTAGACCCGAAACGTCAGCTTTTGTGCTCCTGAGATGCTGCTTGGCCTGCTGTGTTCATCCAGCTCCACACTTTGTTATCTTGGATTCTCCAGCATCTGCAGTTCCCATGCTCTCTGATCACTAATATGTTAACTTAGGATATCAGGAGAAGTTTCTTTTTCCAAAGAGTGCCCAGAATGTGCAACTTGCTACCATGTGGAATAATTGAGGTGAATGGCATAATGCATTGAACATGAAACAAATTAAATGTACAGAGGACAAAGAGTAGAAGATTAGATTAAGGAGTGTGGTGGAAGTTTGTATCAAATGTAAACACTGCCATATGTCAGCTAAGTCCAATGTTCGATTTCTTTGCCATAAGTTCTGTGACATTCTCTGTGATATGTACAATAAACTGAAGGAAAGGCCTTGTGAATGAGTATTAGCCAAGTGAAAGTACCAAGTATCTAGTGCTTAACATTTGGAACAGGAACGACTAGATTCCCACAAGAATTGTAAATTCCTTGCTGACTGATCACTTTTTCCTGAAGTTTATTGCAGTAATGAACACTACAGACTCATTATCTATTGATTTGGTTTAAAATGAATGCCACTAAATGATGTAAAGACCCTTGCAGCTTATGAAACAAGAATCAGGCTGACTTGTACTGCATTGAGGAGCTGTACAGAGATCATTTTTTGGCCTTCTTTCTTGAGTGGCAGTATCAAGCGTAATTGCTCAGGGACATTATTGATGTTGCTATATAAACACTACAGTCTTCTGCATAAAGCTGATTTTAAAAAAAACACTCTGTGATCAGAGTACAGAGGAAAGGGAGGAGGAGGCAGCTGGTGAGTTGGAAACAACAGAAATATCTGAGACCAGCTCCAGAGAAAAACAATAAAAAAATGATATTAGAAGTCCAAAAGCATCACTGAAAAAGACCTTCATTCTATTCCAACATTGTTATGAGACACATTGGATAACTAAAGATTATTGGGAGATGGGAGCTTACTCATATACAGACAAATGCTGTCTATTATTTTCCAACCATCTTGGCTACAAAAAGGATGTGAGAGCCATATTGCTTGTTGCTATAATTTCTTCTCAGTTCATGTCTTGGCTGTGAGCTTTTCAACATATATGATGCTTTTAGCAACATTTTAGTTTCCAGTTGCCAAGCAATCATTAGTGGTTGTAGTAATGGCTGGCTGGTTTGCAATTCAACAAAAAAGTCAAACTCACAAAGGTTTTTTTTGACATTTACATGATAAGCAATCATAGATTAGCATGCAATATCACTGCTACTGCCTCAATATGCTATGAAAGCGCCATCACATTTTACAACTCATTTCAAAATAGCATTGGCACAATGCGCTGAATGGTTTCCTTTAGTGTTGCAATCTTTGCTGATTTTATGCCAGTTTGATGATGCTTCGAATTTTGACAAGCTCTGCGAAACAACTGTAAGCAAAAAAAATTGCTACATTTAGATTTCACATCTGTCATATATTACAACATGCTCAAAGCTACCCATTAAAACTGAAAAAAGTAACCAAAGTCTTTTTTTTCAAAGTCTTGATTTATTAACAATTGTCTCCCCATTAACTTAAAAAGAAATATGATCACGAATCAGGAATGAAACACTTTTCGAAATGTAAAGTCAGACTGATGGCTATGTAAAGAAGCCATCAATATGATGATTAAACTTCTCCCTGGGCAACAGGTCAATGTGTGAGAGTTCTATCGTGACTCTGCACATGTTCTCAACTTCCCCACATTTACAATTAACAAGTGAATCAAGTAAACCAGAAATTTCAGCGGTAACTCCCAGTTTGATACAAATAACTAACAAAGCTTCCTGGATTTATAAAACAATTCAGATGATAAAGAAAGTGCCTTTCTTTGTCATTGATATGTAGCTGAGTGATGTAATAGCAAAGTGGTAATCTTTGCAAATTGTAGATTTAGTCCTGGTTTAATTCGATGCTCTCCGAGAATATCCTTTTGCACCAAAGTTTTTCTTTAATTCCTTGATTTTCCTTTTTTTTGAATTGTTCATTGGACGTGAATTCCCTTCATACTTCCTCTTAAAAAAGTAAGAATGTGCCGTCTTCTTGAACTGCTGCAATCCACATGTTATTTGGTAGTAATTTAAGGATTCTCACTCAACAACTGTGAAGGAACATTATTATAGTTCTAAGGAATGTATGAACTATAGGCTATTAATCTCTAGATTTTATCAACTAACATAAAAGATTTGGGCTTTGTGAGAAGGTAGATTTAGAAAATGAGGAAAGTGCTAAAGAAACTCAGCATCTATGAAGGATGAGGAATAAAGTCGATTCTCTGAGTCCAAAAATAACTCTTTTGTGCAACTGAAGAGAAATGGAAATATGATGGGTTTTATGGAATAGAAAATGTTGTGGAGCAGCAAGTGGAACAGATGGGAAATTCAGTGAGAAGATCACAGAACAAAAGCCAAAACAAACCTTAATGGTAGTATGGAAGGCTGAATATAGGTGTTAATTGATAATGTTAATAGCAGAATATGAGTCAGCTTTCCTAAAAGCAAAACCAAAATACCATTGGGTTGTGGGGTTAGATGATGGTAGAGGAGTGAATGGGATGGTAAGCTGTCAGGGAAAGACAAAGGAGGGTAGAGTTCATTATCTGAAGGTATTGAAATCAGACAATATGTGAATAAAAATGTAGGATGGGTGTAGAAAAATGGCAAGTGACCGGAAGGTAGAGGCCATGCTTGCAGAGTGAGTGGAAATGTTCTGCAATGTTGTTAACCTCTTTGTGTTAAGCCTCCTGAATGCTTAAAAATACAGCATTTTGGTTTTGTTATCAGGATAAATGTTACCCTCTTAGGTGTGTAACCACTTTGAAAATTCTCTTCTGGTCCTTCTCAGAAGGTTCACAAGCTCCTGCACATTGCCTTCTGGACCATTAATTGGAAGTGAATGGGTTTGAGCCCAACCAGCTCCCCAACTTCAATTTGAAGACAGCAGCTCATACCGGAAGCACCAAAACCCTTGCACACCACACAGAGCACAATTTCCAATTGGTACCGCTCCATCATCACTCACACAAATGACTGGAAATTCAGGCACATGCGCCAGGATCAAGACGCCAATATTTATTCTGCACTATGGTCAGTGGGCTTAAAATTCCCATTTTTGTTGACATCTTTGGAAAATAAAAACTGATTCAGGGATTCCTCCCATATTTCACAATGTTTTCTGCATGATGAAACACAAGTGACATTACTTCTGAAAATAGGAAAGGAAGGGTGCTGGGAAAATAAGTCATGCATTCCTCAAAGGATTAGGAAGATAAAATAACAGTAAGATAACATATTCAATTACTGCGGCCTCTGTGAATACTGTTAGCTATTCAGCATTTTAAAAATGATACAACAGCAAAGTTATTAGCCACATTTGTCACAGTCTGAAGGAAGTTTTATCAAGTTATTCTTCCTTCAGTACAAAGTCAACTGTAGATAAAGATCATGAATTTTAAAAGAAAAGACTCCCTTGCTGGATGTTTCAGGGAACACAGTGGTATTGCAAAATATTTTGGGAATTTGTAGCTGAAGTCATCTGTACTCCTGGACAAACAACCCTCTGGTATATATAGCCTCAGGTTCCCTTTTTGATTCGGTTTTTCTCTTCACTCTGCACCTACTGCTGCTTTTGTTGAAATTAGATCTCCTTTTCCGCTAGAAAGGGTTTCTTTATTTTTAATTCATCCATCATTTACAACTTGTGAAGGAAATCAGAAATTAAAGGACTGTGCCATCATGTTCTGCTAAATTCCAAAGCTTAAAATAAGAGGATTATTTTCTTAATAACCTGGTTATCTGCAGAGTGCAAGGCTGATTGTTTTTTTCTCAAGAGTTACCTCCCTGGACCATTCACTTCTTCACCTTTCTCCCCTCCCATAAAGTTAGTCTCACAAACTGTCTCTTCAACAAAGCTAGTATTTCCTTATGAGGCACAATGTCCATGTACAGGTCAGGGCACATCCACATATTTTACTAAATTAAGGGCATTATATAATGCAAGTTGTTGTAGCCCCCTTAATAAGATGACTACAGAATGTGTATATTAAGACATTGGGCAATGAGGCTAATGAAAAATGTGAAATGTAGCAACATCTGCAAAGCTGTATGGGTGAATTTCCAATCTATGTTTCCAGTGCATGAAATTCTGAGACAGAAATGTGAATTCATAAAATTTACTTCTGCTGTCAGTAGGTTTATTTAATATGCTGGTACTAGTAAACAAAAGATAATTGAGTTCATTTTAGACTAACTGGATTTTACAAGTAACAGATCTTGCACACCAAGTTTATAACTTAAAACAAATAAAATCATTGTTAAGAATGTAATTTTAACAGAACACAGATAAACTACAAGACAATCTAATGACTACCAATGATCTAAGCCCAATCTTCTTTGGTCATAAACCCTGACTCACACAATGACAACAAATGCAATTAAGATTAAGTTTCAAAAACTACATTGCAAAAGAAAATAAAGTAATCATAACTTGCCAGTTCAAGAACCATTTCATTGATGAATACTACGCTTTCATGAAATTCTTAGATCATGGAATGTTTTACAGGTATGGAGAACCGCACATCTTACCTGAATTCCAAAGTCATGGTTCAATGTAATAAGTTCTACTGACATGTGGAGACTTATGCTTATTTCTTATAGACTTGTCTTCTTTTCTCTGAGCTTTCCGCTAGTGAATAATAAGAGAATAACTAGAGAGAGCAAAATGAAAAACACAACCTGAGTCTGGAAGCTTCCTTCACAAAACTGCTTTCTGCCTAAAACCCAGTCAGAACAAGTTGACTCCTTGTTTTTTTAATTCTTTTTCCAACTTTTTCTGTGGTTGACTGGGACAGCAAAAGTCATCCCTTGATGGACCAATTCGACATCCAAACAGATGCCAGTCCCTGAGCAGAGGAACATCTCTGTGTTGGTTCTTCTACAATGTCTTTACAGCAGTAATTAAACTTCCTACATCAGGCCCCAACATCAAATATAATAAAATGTGAGGCTGGATGAACACAGTAGGCCCAGCAGCATCTCAGGAGCACAAAAGTTAATGTTTCGGGCCTAGACCCTTCATCAGAGAGGGGGATGGGGTGAGGGTTCTGGAATAAATAAGGAGAGAGGGGAGGCGGACCGAAGATGGAGAGAAAAGAAGATAGGTGGAGAGGAGAGTATAGCTGGGGAGGTAGGGAGGGGATAGGTCAGTCCAGGGAAGACGGACAGGTCAAGCAGGTGGGATGAGGTTAGTAGGTAGGAGATGGAGGCGCGGCTTGGGGTGGGAGGAAGGGATGGGTGAGAGGAAGAACAGGTTAGGGAGGCAGAGACAGGCTGGGCTGGTTTTGGGATGCAATGGGGGGAGGGGACGAACTGGACTGGTTTTGGGATGCGGTGGGGGAAGGGGACGAACTGGGCTGGTTTTGGGATGTGGTGGGGGAAGGGGAGATTTTGAAGCGTCTGCCTTTTGTTCCTCTTCAGTTTTTTTTTAAAGCACAAGCTCCTGTTCAAAATTCAAAGTAAAATTCTTAACTGCAACTCAAAGTTCCAAACCAAAACTTAGAAAAGTATAAAAGAAATAAAAGAAAAATAGTAATGGTCTCATCAAACTCCAGGGGCACTTAGTATTACGCATTTCAAACTACAGACATGATTCAAGTTTAGAAGGGTGAAATCTATGAATGAATTACACTGTTGGTTACCTGTAAGATTTCAGCTGGGCATAGGAAGAAAATTTCATACATCCAAAGTTACGTTTCACTGAAATCCAAATGAAAACATTGGTGCATTACCAATAACTTACCCAAAATCTTAAACTAGAAATTAGAATATGCTTTAATGTTTTGTTTGGAAATTTTGACAAGAAAATGTGAGAAACAAGAAAATACAAAGTAGTGATTCAGAGAACAATATGTGCATAGAGAAAACGCCTTAAGTATTTCCTGTGATGAATATTATTCACAAATGAAGATATAAATCATATAAAGGAAAAAAGTTGTATCTATTTCTCTAATTTTGCGCAATTGCATACCTAAGATACATAGGAAGCCGGAAGGAGCACCAAAACTCTTGATCCTCCAAAGAGCAAATAAAATCTTTGGAAGGCACCAATTAATTGGAAAAAATGTTTCTTTTCACATAGAGGGATAAAACTAAGCACAGGCAACCATCAAATGAGTCACTTCCATTCCATTAATAATAATGAGACATAATGAAAATTATTTCTATAATCATGATTGCTAAGGGAGCAATCAATATCGTTTCAAAAGGGGAAAGCCCTGCCTGGCTAGCATACATGAAGACTGTAAAAAGATATTTGATGAAAATCCTGACAAAAAATTGCTACTCAGCTTGTTTGTGTGTAAAAGTAAACCCAAGTGGTCAATAAGAAATTGTTTGAATGTAAGTTAAAAAAAGCTAATTTCAATCTCACTGACGATATAAAGTAAAAAGCATGTTTGACTTCCTATCATGCACATTGAATAACTTTTAATAGGAAGAAAATTAGAGATGCAGTGCCTAGAAATGCTTTACCTACTATCACCCATTTGTTATGATGTGGAGGTGCTGGTGTTGGGCTGGGATGGACAGAATCAGAAGACATACGACACCAGGTGATGTACCCTGATGAAGAAGCAGGGCTCTGAAAGCTTGTAATTTCAAATAAACCTGTTGGGCTATAACTTGGTGTCATGTGACTTCTGACTTTACCTATTAGTTACCCAGCTGAAGCTAAAAATTACCCCCATAAGTGCTGTCAGTAGACGAGTCATAACAGGATGAGGGCAATGCTGAGTGCAAATCTCTGCTTTGAGAACCACTGTTGTTTTTAGTATACAGTGACATCAATACAAAATAATCAGATTTGCAGATTATACCAGACAAGAAAGAACAGTGGCATTGGACATTGCAGTTCATAAATTACAGATTAGGGCAGGTAACTGCACAGGATAAAATTTAACAAATTTTAGTGTAGAAAAATGTAAAGTATTGTACCTAACAAAATAATTTAATTCAATTCAAATTTAATGTAATTCAAAAAAAAAGTATTTAAAAAGCTAAATATGAACCAGCAGTGAATTGTCTTACTGCATCCACTGCTCCACTTGAACAGCTAGTAGATGGCAGGCATCATTAAAACCTATGAATTTTGCAGTGCAACTGTATGTTAGTAGAATTCAAGATATATGATACTCTGAATAAGCCATATCTTACCTCTCTTATACAGTTGTCCTCAATGCAAGGGATATGTGGAAGTACTGGAAGCAGTCTACACTGTTATTTTAAGACTGAACTTTGATGTCAAGTGCTGAGTTATGTATGCATAAACTGCAAATGCAAATAACTATAAAAGGCTGAAGTTCGTTTGATCAAATTATTTCTGAATGTATTAGGCCATTTTTAAAACAATAAATGCCTGCCATTTCTGAAGAAGGGTCTAGGCCCGAAATGACAGCCTTCCTGCTCCTCTGATGCTGCTTGGCCTGTTGTGTTCATCCAGCTCTACACCTTGTTCTCTCAAATACTAGCTTATTGTCCATCACAGTTGAGAGTCTAGAGGTGAAAGGAGCATAATTCTGTGGTTAATGTTGGTAAAGATAGAACAGAAACCTTCCATTTATATAACACTTTTCACACTTTCAGGACCATTAAATCCACAATATTAGGTAACCTTAGTGAGAACATGGAAAGTAGAT
The DNA here is from genome assembly GCF_030684315.1 of Stegostoma tigrinum. Lineage (NCBI taxonomy): Eukaryota > Metazoa > Chordata > Chondrichthyes > Orectolobiformes > Stegostomatidae > Stegostoma > Stegostoma tigrinum. The sequence continues at coordinate 23,213,349 of NC_081363.1, forward strand.
ACAGGTTCAACCAAGCAAAAGGTAAATTTAGTATTGTTGAGAGGAATCTCCTCTTTTTATACAAAGACCATAGAAGAAAGCTCCAGGAGGAATACAGGCAAATTCAGATAGTTGCTTTAAAAAAAATCACTTCTGTACTGAATTGGCAGAGACCTTTAGCATCATTTGGTTAACTCTAGTACAACAAGCTAAGTGGCTTTCTTCATTAGAAAATATTTCTCGTTATCTGATGATCCAAGTTTTTGATATAATCCAGAACATTCAGTTTTACGGAATTTACACTTGAAAGCAAAGTTGCTTCCTCTAGCTTGGCAGTATCAAAGTGTAAAGTTGAGTGAACAGGGTGGAGTACAATTCCCAGTGAAAACAATGACTTTGATGATCTTAACTCAAGTTCTTTCATTCCCAAGGCAGACTCAAAAGCATGTTATATTCCAAAAATGGAAATTTTGGAGATTGCCATAGGCCCAATGGAATATTTCATCTGGTCGGCAAGAAACCTTTTGTTTATTGTAACAGCTAAACTGGCATCAGAAAATGTAGTATTGGAAGGGGTATACAAAGCAATTTTGCATTGTAAATCAACACATTCTTTTTTTCCTATTAACTACCGTTGCATGTCCATCATGAATTGCAATCTCTAATTGTCCTTAAGAAGATGGCTGTGAGTCATAACCTAGAACAAAACCAAGACTGTAAGACCATCAGATATAGAAACAGAATTGGACCTTTCAGCCCATCAAGTCTGCTTCACCAATCGATAGTGGCTGATATGTTTCTCAACCCTATTCCCATGAAATCTCCCCACAACCCTTGATCCCATTACTAATCAAGAACATATCTATTTTGGTCATAAATACACTCAATGACTTGGCCTTCACAACCTTCCATAACAATGAGCTCCACAGATTCATCACCATATGGCTGAAGAAATTCCTTTTCATCTCAGTACCTAATGCCCATTCGTTTCACTATGAGGCTGTGCCATCAGATCTTAGCCTCATCTACAATTGGAAACATCTTTTCTGTATCCAGTTCTCTCAGTGTTCTATGACTTTCAATGAGAACCCCCCCCACATCTTTCTCCCTATAGTGGTACAGACACCGAGTTTTCGATTGCACCTCAGATGACATGCCCGTCATCTCCTGGATCACCCGTGCAGCCCTCCCCGGACCTGCTCCAAGGCCAGCATATCCTTCTTTGAATGCAGACCCCAAACCCGATCACAGTATTCCAAATGCAGTTTGACCAGGGCATTATACAACCTTACAGTATGTTTTTGCTCTTTTTTCTAATCCTCTTGAAATGAATATAAGCATTGCATTTGCCTTACAAACTGAAAACTGAATCTGCATGTTAATCTTAAGACAATCCTGAACAAAGACTTCCAAGTGCCTTTGTGCTTCAGATTTCCAGAGTCTTCCCCTGTTTATGAAACAGTTTATGCCTCTATTCTTCCTACCAAAATGCATAATCTAACACTTTTACACATTGTATAATTTCAGCCACTTCTGTAGCCATTCTCCTAGCTGTCCAAGTCCTTCTGCAGCTTCCCATTTGTGCAAAACTATCTATTTGTCCACCTATCTTAAGGCATATTTTGGAAATCACATGTTTTGTGGTGAATGCTTGCTTATTGCAGAAATTCCAGCACAGATTACTGTCTGACAGGTTCAGTTTCTGTGTGGAGATTGTCTGAATTTTTCAGTCATTTATTAGCATGAGAAAGTGTGTTTCTGAAAAAAAAGCTTTTTGTTGTGTGTCGACTGTAATAACTGGAGAACTGATCCAGTCTGAATCCTGATTGTTCTCCTGAAGCGCATGCAGAAGAGTCTTCAATATGGTGTTTTCTGAGTAAGTTGTGTTGGAGACAGAACAGAGACATCTACTTGTGTTTAAGGACCCTGATCTGCATATGCCTGAATACCACCTGAACATTCCACATCTCATATTAACAATGCCTTCAAGATCTAAGAATTTTTGGCCAAGAGTGCTTTCCTTTCCAAAATCTGCCCAGAGAAATCTTTTTTGTTTTGCTTTATCACGTGCACGTGTGGGGAATACTCTGGTCATGAGTTTGGTGTTTAGAGAGGTAAATAGTACATTTTCATATTAAAAATGAGGAGACTTAACCAGTTTAGCATTGTCACTTAATATTAAATTATTTATTCCAAACAAAATTTATTGAGTTTATTTAAGATAGCTGCTTGATAGACCCTGTTATTTTAAATTTAATCATGGGTAAAGTAGCCATTCTCTTACCAGGTCATATGTCTGCCCTCTCATTAGAGAGAGAAGGCTGGTGGTGGTTAAACCTGAGACTCACAAAGTCTCAGTCAAAGGGAGAGATCGAGAAGGTAAGGCTTTCATGGTAAGTCTGCTATAGGTAAAGTGTATGATTGCATACATCGGGAACTGGGTTCAAAACATTTGCGTTGAGACCCACGGCATAATGAAACACACAAGATGGTACATTTCTCTGATCTCAATTATAACACGAACTTCTAAAGATCTAAACCCAGATCTTTGTCTAATAAAGTGAATTTAAATTCCCCAGATGCTGTGGCAGGACTTGAACTCATGTCCTACAGATCACTAATGCGGGCCTCTGGGTTACTTGACCAGAAACATTGCCCTTATGCTCTATTACTTTTACCTTGAATTGTGGTTGTGAAGAGGAAATCCACTTATAACTCAGTAACTGGTCACAATTGATTTTCGGTGTCACATTTCCTCTACAATGTCATTAATTAAATTAGATATAGTGAAAATATAGTGTCACACAAAACTAATAAAACATGATATTCAGGTATTTACGTTCTCTTTTCGGCCTACAGCGAGCCCAAGGTATGCTTGTAAAATAGCTGAAATCTGATCAAAGAGATTGCAAGCACAGCAGGCCGTTATTTCTTTTAAAAATATTCTCTCATTTTCCATCACATTTCTGATGGATTTTCTGGTTGAATGGGGAAACTGCAGCACAATGCTCCAATTTAGTTGCTGCAAAAAGAACAGAAAAATAAACTTTCATAATTCCGAGATGTTCCAAGCACATGACAACTATTAAAATACATACTTGACATGGAGTCACTGTTGTAAATAGGAGAAATGGCAGCCAATGTGTGATAAGGCAAATCCGCAAACAGAAAATTAGGGGCATTTAAACAGTCCTTGGAAAAGCAAATGGATGATGATCGGATAGTGTAGGGGGTTGGGCTTAGATTAATTCACAGGTCAGCACAACATCGTGGGCCGAAGGGCCTGTTGTGTGCTGCATTTTTCTATGTTCTATGTTCTAAAATGTTATTAAACCAGATCATGTACTTTATTTTGGTGTTGATTAAGAGATAATTATCATTCAGAACAAGGATAGACTGCATTCAACCATGCTTGCATCTTTAAGATCAGATCTAATAGATCAGAGATTTCCTTTGAAGAAGTGATTAATAATATTTTAATGATGATCCCCTGTCCTGTCCTTCTCTAGCAAGACAGATGAGTGAATAGAGGAAATAGTTTAGATAAAATAGCAGATAAACATTGTTTTTCCTTTTTATTTTTCTGATGTGTAAGAACATAAGAAATAGTAACCCATTTGGCCTGGATCCAATAATTATGACACTTATCCAATATTTACCAAGATCATGGTTAATCTACAAACTCGTGGAAACTTTTCTGCCTTATTGCCATGTCTCTGAAATATCTCAGTACATAATAATTTGTTTTCAAAAACAATCAATACTAGTAACATAAACATTTGTTTCTGCCCCACCTGTTCTTGAGCTGAATGATTTGTTTGGGCATTTCAGTAGAAGTATGAGCTAGCTGTTTTATCTGTACCTTTCCTATAAACAAATCTCTACTTTACAGTTTCCATGTGCAGTCTGTATTCAATGTTGCTATTCTGCCGGCCAGTGTATCTACTATAGACTTGCAGGCTGAACACTTACATACAAGTTAGTTGCTCTGCTGTAATGTGTGTTTCAAAGTTATAATATATTTTACTTTTTAAATAAACTTGTCCATGAGGTTAATTAATCTATGCTGAATGATTAATTCTTAGACCATTAACATCATCATGACAAGCTGGGCAGCATTGAAAACATAATGCTAATAAGGCCCACTGTGCCTGAATAGCCAGTGAACAAATTGACCTCCAGGTGAAATATGTGATTGACACATTTCAATCATCCTTAATGCCTTTGTCCATGACAGTGTCAGAGACTGCCAGATGTGTGCTGGAACAATATTAAGGAAAAGATTTCAAAGGCTTTTTGTCAGAATGTCCTTAAAATTCCCTCACTAACTTAGGACATCAGATCTCCAAGCAGAATTTAAAGTGTTCAAAAAGCATTTTTAAATGTGGATTTTAGATTTGGCTGTCTTCCATGCTGAAAAAAAAATTAGCAATGGCGATTAAAGGCCTACGCAGGATTAAAATCTCAGAATTAATGGCTGAAAGGCAAATAAAAACCAATAAGACATCAACTGTGTGAGACAGCCAATTCAGAGGAAGATAAAATTTTCCACATTCGTGACTAGATTTCACCTCATTAGATAGAGGCCTACAAAATTCATAGCCACTTTGTGAGGAAAGAAAAGGACTTCTATGATTTTTCAGAAGGGGAGCTATCAAATGTCATTGTTTTGTTGGTGATCACAATCATCCCCATGGAAAACTTTCAGTAATATTTGCTGAGTAAAACTGAAGACTTCTTGCGTTGAAGAACTACTGAAGGCTGGGCATAGGTACAAGGTGATCCTTGCAGGTCAACAGAGCCTACCAGTTCTAAGTGCAAAGTTGATTTTTGACACAATCACGAGAATACTCAAACATAGCAAGACATGTAAAAGATGTGGCCTTCTGCATGCACTAAAGAAATGGGCAAATTTCAATCAATTTTACAAGGCATGCAGCAATAAAGGTTACTGGCAGAGTAGTATGCAAGAACAAAGACAGATGTAGCTATCAAGAGCTTTACACCAACCCTAACAGATTACAAAAAAGGTGTACCTTCAATCTACAATAAATACCATCTGGTATCCTTCCAGAGGTACGTATGTGGTGTGATCTACAAATCAAAATTTGACAATGCACACAATGAGATGAAGAGTGAAAAATTCATATTTTACTCTTTCAACCTTGTGAAAAATATCAGTGTCTTCAAGTAATCCAAAGTGTGTGAAAATTCAAATGATCTGTCAGATCGATTCATTATTAGCTAAACCTGACGTGGGCACAAGTATAACCCTCGTGAATTCTAAAACAGACAGGGAAACCACGGCAAATGCAATGCATGTAAAACTTTGAGCTTGCAACAATTTGCCATTTCCATGAGCAGGTTCAGAGATGCTGGAGTGCAAACACAATCAATCCAGTTGGGCAATGAAGACATCTTACAGCAGGGGGACTACTGGACCAGTATTTTAGGTATACTAACATGCTATGACCTTGCTCCAGTCACTATCCATAGAATCAATTAAACATCAGAAACACTACAGAAACTGCAACAGACAATTTAAGAATCACTTACAAACTTAACATAAAAGACTAGAAATCCTTCACTTTTTTTTCTGAATTTGTAGAACTAAAGCTCAGCTCTCTGCTGTAGAGAGACAAATGAGGCTTTAAGGGGAAAGGAATGAACAAATGACTTCAGATTTGAGAATAGCTGACCTAATAAGTTCTTCAGGGGGTTACCTTAGCTCAGCACAGAAAGATGAATGAAGAATGATGAATGTACAACAAAGAAATTAAGGAGCATGGGCAACATGTACTATCAAACCAATGAAAATATTGTTGGCTTACAGGAATATCTAGAGCAACTTGCACATGAATCAGATCAAGCTCAGCAGGAGCAGCTACAGATACATTAACTTGAGCTTAAAGAAATACTAAAGAAAATGAAAGAGCTACAGAAATAGGTAGAAATGTGTAATATATAGCAGTGAGCAACAAATAACTCAGGAATCAATCGTTTATGAAATGTTGTACTGGCATAGTTCAATAGTACAGAAAGGAACCTAACAGCCACTGAAGGAATAAGTGACAGAGGATCAGACTTCAAAGAACAAAAAGGTTAAATAGGCTGACTATTAAAGCAAGTAATGAAAGGGAAAATGTATTTGAACAATGGAAGGTTGGCATTTTGATAGAATTAGATGAATCGAGGAGCTTTAAAATAAGCTGAAAGTCCTCATGGAAGAAAACAGTAAATGCCAAGGAAATATTCACAATTGAAACATCCTGATACATGAAGTTAACCAAAGACTAAATTGGAGCAAAATCTGGCTGTAGTGTGTCAGGACCGGCAAATTTTAGAAGAACAGCTGCAGTTGACGAAAGAAAACCTTAACAACACAAACAAGAAGAACAAACAATGTCACTGATGACTGTGGGAAATTGATGGCATGTCCAGAAAAAGTCCCCATCAATAGATCTGGATGTAACTGCAACTTATTAATATGTTGGAGACTCATAGTCTTAGTCTTTTGGAAAGGTTGGATACATTGCCTTTAAGAGAGTTTACCTGTAAGGACCAACATGTTGTAGGCATACACTGTTGTGACTCTGCCTGCCAATTTGTCTGCGATAAGTTTGCAAGCTGCATATAGACAAATCAGTTGACTTGCTCTAATGTCTGTCTCATAAATATCACGTGTTTTACTGTTTTAATTAAACCAATCCACAGAGTTGATCCCTTCCCAACTCAGAGCCTCCCACTCCCAAACCTGTAAAGGACCTCTTCTGTTTTTCATTCTGTGTAGGAGCTGCAACTTCAACCAATGATTTTACTCTGCCCTATCTGACATAAGGACTATAAGTACACTAAACTTAACTGTGCTTACCATCAAACACAGGCCTCTTTCACCCACCAAGTACTCAACCCTACCCAGGACCTCCCCCACAATTTGCTCACCGCTATTAACCAAGTGGTCACCATCGCCTCATCTGCTGACAACACTACTGTCATCAAATCAGCCAACGTCCTTCACATCACTTCCACTGCCACAAACCATGCCTCAGTTGCTGCCACTCACACTATGAACGCTACCACTTCCATCGCCAACACTGAGAGTGCCGCCTACATCATGGATGACTTCACTGACACCACTGATGTTGTCACCAACTCCACCCCACACCCAGCTCCAACTCAGCCACTGGCTCCACATTCAACCCCAGCCCCCAGCCCTGCCAGGCTTTTATCAGCACCACAGCCCCCTCAACCCCAGACCACCCCCTCACTGAGAACGAACAGTCAGTCCTCAGTAAAGGACTCAACTTCATTCCCCTCCACCCACACATCAATAAATACATTCAGGCCTGGACATTGAAGAGTTTGTCTGGCACGTCTGCATCTATTTCTTTAACCATGAGTCTAGCCATCCCTACTTAGACCCCTTCTCCCACGTCCGACAAACCCCATCTTACTGGGCACCACCCCAAGACCTCCTCCCCTCCCTCGACTTCTTCATCTCCAACTGCCATCATGACATTGATTTCCTTAACATCTCCACCCCTCTCACACACTCCAACCTCCCCCCCCCAACAGAACATGTAGCCCCTTTCTCCCTTCGCTCCAACGCTAATCTCACCATCAAATCCGCATATAAGGAGGGGGGGTGCACAGTAGTGGTGTGGCACATGGACCTCTACCTCACCAAGACCAGGCACCAACTCTCTGACACCTCGTTCTCCCATCTCCTTGAGCATGGCCTCACACCTAACCACCAAAACATCATCTCCTGGACCATCCATAACCTCATCACACCAGGTGACCTCCTACCCACAGCCTATAACCTCATCGTTCCCCAACCCCACACCGTCTGTTTCTATCTCCTTCCCAAAATCCACATCCCTGACTGTCCTGGCCAGCCCATTGTCTTTGCCTGCTCCTGCCCCACTGAACTTATCTCAGCTTACCTTGATTCTGTTTCCTTCCCCCGGCCCAGGAACTCACCACCTATGTCCGGGACACCACCCACGCCTTCCACCTCCTCCAAGACTTCTAATTCCCTGGTCCTTAACACCTCATCTTTACTATGAACATCCAATTCCCTATACATTTGTATTCCCCACCCGGATGGCCTAAAAAACCTGCATTTCTTCCCCTCCCACAGGCCTGGCCAGTCCCCCTCCATCAACATCCTCATCCCCTTAACCAAACTTGCTATTACCCTTGTCTCAGAGACAGTAGGAACTGCAGATGCTGGAGAATCTGAGATAACAAGTTGTGGTGCTGGATGACACAGCAGGCCAAGCAGCATCAGAGGAACAGGAAGGCTGATGTTTCAGGCCTAAGAAGGGTCTAGGCCCGAAACAGCAGCCTTTCTGCTCCTCTGATGCTGTTTGGCCTGCTGTGTTCATCCAGTTCTATACCTTGCTATCTCGTTATTACCCTTACCAACTTCTCCTTTAACTCCTCCTACTCCCTACAGACTAAGGGGGTGGCCATGGGAACCCACATGGACCCAAGCTATGCCTGCTTCTTTGACGGATATATGGAACAGTCCCTCTTCCACAGCTACACTGGCTCCATTCCCTACCTCTTCCTACGTTACATCGATGACTGTATTAGTACTGCCTCATGCTCCCACGAGGAGCTTGAACAGTTCGTCAACTTTACTAACACCTTTCACTCCAACCTCAAGTTCACCTGGATCATCTCTGATACATCCCTCTCCTTCCTGGATCTCTGTCTCCATCTTTGGTAACTGCCTCAAAACTGATATCAATTTCAAGCCCACCGACTCCCACAGCTACCTAAACTACACACTCCTCTCACCTACCTTCTTGCAAGAATCCGATACCCTATTCCTAATTCCTCTGCCTTCACTGTGTCTGGTCCCAAGATGGGGCATTCCACTTCCGAACATCCCAGATGCCCTCCTAGTTCAAGGATCTCAACTTCAGCGGTTGAAAATGCTCTCAACCCCATCTCTTGTGTTTCCCGCACCTCTGCCCTCACATCCCCTCCTTCCAAAAAAACAACAAAGACAGAATCCCCCTTGTCTTCATGTATCACCCAACTAACCATTGTATCCAAAACATTATTTTTGCCACTTCCGCTCCCTAAAATCTGACCTCGCAACTAAAGATATATTTCAGAGATAATGGGAACTGCAGATGCTGGAGAATCTGAGATAACAACGTGTAGAGCTGGCTGAATACAGCAGCCAACCAGCGTCTTAGGAGCACAAAAGTTGATGTTTCGGGCTTAGACCCTTCATTAGATATGAAGGGTCTAGGCAAGAGTCTAGGCTGGAAACGTCAGCTTTTGTGCTCCTAAGATGCTGCTTGGCCTGCTGAGTTCATCCAGCTCTATACTTTGTTATTAAAGATATCTTTCCCTCCCCAACCCTATCTGCCTTTCATCGGGATCACTGTCTCTGCGACTCCCTCATCTGCTCCACATTCCCCCCGAGCCCCACCACCCCAGGCACCTTTCCCTGCAACCACAGAAGTGCTACATCTGCCCTTACACCTCCCTCCTCAGCTCCATCCCAGACACGAAACAAACCTTCTACCAGACAGAGGTTCACCTGTACTTCGTTCGGTGTGGTCTATTGCATCCGCTGCTCCTGATGTGTCCTCCTCTACATTGGTGAGACCAAGCGGAGGCTCGGAGGCTGCTTTGAAGAACACCTGCACTATGTTCATGACAAATGGCAACACCTCCCAGTCATGAACTATTTTAACTCCCCCCTTCCACCCCCTGGGTGACACGTCCATCCTGAGCGCCCTCCAGTGTCATAATGACGTCACCTGCAAAGTGGAGGAGCAGCATCTCATATTCCCCCTCGGGAGCCTACAGCCCAATGGCCTGAATGTGGACTTTACCAGTTTTAAAATCACCCCACCCCTGGCCTCATCCCATGACCATCTCTCCCTCTTATTTCTGCTCCTTGAACTGATACAAACTGTCCATCTTCTCTCCCACCGATCAGCTCCTCCCACCTCACTGATCAATCCCCACTACTCTCTACCTGTACTCACCTATCACCATCCCTCCTACCATCCCCAGCCCCACTGAAACGTCAACATTCCTGCTCCTCTGATGCTGCCTGGCCTGATGTGTTCCTCCAGTTCCACATTGTGTTATCTCTGACTCCAGCATCTTCCTTTCTCTGGTGATCATGAGATTATTGTTTTTATTAAAATGGCAACAAGCACATTGCTATGAATTTAATCACATCTAACCAGACAAGGAAAGGAAGACAGGTTTCCTTCCTGAAGGAATGTTAGCAACCATATGAAGTTTTGTAACTATCAATGCTAGTTTCATGATCACCATTACTGCCAGTATGGGTGAGATTGATGGCACTGGAGATGGTTAAAGGAATGATGGGTGGGTAGGCCTAAATTGAACGAGGAGTAGAAAATTCGGATTCTCACTTTTGTTTTAATCAAACTTTCCTCTCTTCAGTTGACTATCTTGCCATCAGGCAGAATTATGTTTATATGTTTACATTTCAGTTTATCATTTGCATCTCAGTAAAACAACAACTCACTGAAACAAAAACAGAAGTTGCTGGAAAAGCTCAGTGGGCCTGGCAGCATCTGTGAAGAGAAATCAGAGTTAATGTTTCTGGTCTGGTGACACTTCTTTAGAACTCACTGGAATTCGCTTTGCCCAATTAATTTCCACTCCCTGAAACATGATGCTCCAGAAACCTGAAATCGAAAGGTATGTGCATATCTAGCAATTTATTTTTCTTCCTCCACATTGGGATATGCACTTTCTAGCTTTTCCAAATGTCAATTCGGCTTTATATGTTGCTGACAGTCGCTTGCCCAAATACAATTAACACGTCTAAATGGAGCAAGGTATCCTGTCTTTTTGAGCCACCTCTGAGTCAACTGGTATATGACAAACAGAGGGCTACTTCACATTGAAGGGCATGCTTTAGTGCATTTGGAAATGGAGTGGGTGTGGGTTGCGTTGTGGTAGAGATGGTGGTGGTGGCGATGAATTAGAGTCAACGTTAGTGGGTCAGCAATCCAGAATTCCTTCTTGAGGTTTGGGGGATCCTGGCAATGATTTCTCTGAGCTGTGCAGCACACTGTCAGTGCCCACCTATCAGTGTGCCAATATTGAAAGTTGATGCCACACATACAGTCCAGAATTCAGTGTATAGGGAAAAGAAAATTAGAGGCTAGATTGGACCTGGGCCTGAATCCCCTCATGGCATATGGTGAAATTTGAATTCAATAATACCTGAAATTAAAAGCTAGACTAATAATGACCACATAACCACTGTTGATATTCATATAAATAAACCTTAACTCTTTCACTAAAGTTCTTCAAGCAGGGAAATCTGACTGATGTGTGATTCCAGATCCACAGCAATGTGCTTGACTCTTAACTGCCCTCTGAAATGACCCAGCAACTCAGCCAATTGCTTCAAGCTGCTATAAAGACTAAGGAAAGCCATGAAATTGGATGAATCACTTGGCATCGATTTCGACATTGGTGGTGCCAACAGCAAGCACAGGCCTGTTGATCCTGTAGAGTCATTCATTCCATTATCTTGTGCCAAAATTGAGGGGGCTATCTCTGAGATCTGACAAATGACAGCCTGCCATTGCCATACCCATGGGGTCAAAATTTATAGAAAATTTTCCTGGCACCTGCAACACCTTCTTTGAATACACCCTGTCTCGCCGGCAGGGCAAGATTGAGGGCTGACACGACTCACCTCTAAAAACCACAAACTTCTTCCTTTGGGCCAGGTATATTAAGAGTTTCTTCTGATTTCCATTGACTCCTGACGTTGTGCTCAGCCAACTGTTGCCATGGTGTCAGTGGCAGTCACCTTATCTTCACTTCAGGAGTTCAGCTTTTTGCTCACACTTGAAACAAGTCAGTAAGGAGGTCATAAACATTATGGCTCTGGCAAAAGCCAAAATGAGCATCAGTGAGCAGGTCATTCCTTTTAAGTGCCACTTATGGACAACTCCTTGCTGATAATCAAAGTTAGACTGATAAACTTGGAGTTGGCCGTGTAACAATTGTAATAAGGTCAAGCAGCTGGAATATGAGTTCCCCGGTTGGAATTGTTTAACCTGGTCAAATCCGGGAGTCCTGGCTGACCTATAAAAAGGGTGAGTTTTAGAGATACTGGCACTGGTTCCTGACTCTGAATGAGGCGGTATTATAGTTAGGGACTGTTCATTTGTAAATAAATGGTGATGAGAAACTGGCCGCTATGGAGTGATTTCAGTTCAAATCGGTCTATCGCTCTTTCTATATACAAGGCAAACCTGGGCAATTTTCTACCTTGTCACGGTCAATATCAGTATTGTAGCTGTACTGGAACAAATTGACTCGGGACACAATTAATCCAAAGGCCAGGAAGTGTGATTTATGGGAGACAAATCTCGACAGCAAGGATTTAAAATTCAGTTTATTACATGAAAATCTGGAGTTAAAAATGAGTATCGGTAATGGTGACCAATGAAGTACTGCAAGGTGATTAAAAGCCTGCCTGATTCACTAATGTCCGTTCATGAAGAAAATCTGAAGTGACATGGATTCCGTAGAGTGTGGACATCTCTGAACTCACCCCATAAAGATCAAGAGGTTTTTTTTGTAATTTTTACTTGTTTCTCTGACATGAATGAGGCCATAATTATTCCATATTCTTGAGCTTTGTTAGATTGTGCTTGAACTGCTACAGTCCTTGCATTGATAATTCCACTAAAATAGTGAAGAATTTCTTCAGGTTTTTGATCCCACAGCAATGAAGAAATGGAGATATGACTGTATTGGCAGGGCCTCAGACTTGAAGGGGAAGTTGAAGATGCTAATGTTTCCCTGGCATCACCATTATCCTCTAGTTGAAAAATGAAGGACATAGAGTATATGTAAACATGCATATGTGAGTGATGTGTAAACGAAAACAATCTTCATCCAATCAGGACAAAACAGAATTGCAACGGTAAATGATCAGAGATAATAGGAACTGCAGATGCTGGAGAATCCAAGATAACAAAGTGTGGAGCTGGATGAACACAGCAGGCCAAGCAGCATCTCAGGAGCACAAAAGCTGACGTTTCGGGCCTAGACCCTTCATAAAGGCCTAGACCCGAAAGGTGAGCTTTTGTGCTCCTGAGATGCTGCTTGGCCTGCTGTGTTCATCCAGCTCCACACTTTGTTATCTTGCAACGATAAATGATTTGTGATTTGATTAGATTTATTCACTTTTGTACTTCCCTCTAATGCTTTTCATTATCGTAAAAACGGATTCGTTCCAATACCATTTATTGGAAGCACTTTATAGAAAAGCTAAATATATTCATTTATCAAATGGCACAAGCAGAACCTTGCACTGTTGCTCCATAAAACTTTGAAATGAGTAAAGAGCTGTTTTCATCATTCACCTTTTCATAAGATCTCTTTAGAGTATGAAAACATCCCATTTGAAGTGTTCAGGCAAGCCTGTGAAAAACTGAGAGAGGAAAATATAAATCAGAAATGCTTGTGTAATTTGTTTATGCTTTCTTTATCACAATAAATTTTAGAAGTGGGTCAAGGAAAGCTAGGCTTATAGAAGTTTTGATAGTCATGCATCGTTACAAGACTGCTTGATAACCAACTATATGAGTCCCTTATATGTGGTCATGGCAAGGACAGTTTCCAATGATTATTTCAATTCTGTTGCTAAGACTGTCAAAGCAGGCTCCGGTTGTACAAAGCAATTATGTGATACGTATTGTGGGAAATGTCTCACCTGCAGTTTAAGTTATGCATCCTTGCTGAATAGGAGGGAGGATTGGCACTGAAAATACTCTCAGTTCTAATTTATCTTTGAAGCACACTGATTATAGTTATGTTAAATGACATCTGCAACATTACTAATTAAATAATCCAGTGTGCAAGGTGAAAAGCCCTTTTCTTTCACCTCCCGAACCCTCACACAATTGACTACTCTCCATCTGTGATGGTTAAGCATCAATTTAAATGAAGCCGAGAATGAAATTCACTAACAGTGAGTTAAATTCTTGGCCATTTTCTATAAGGCCAGAGGCTCCGATCTATATGACAGAAGCACTTTCTAAAGTGGGATGCAATATAAATAAAGCATGATGCAAGGAATAGCTTTTCTGTGAGGTATCTGATAAAGGGATTTAGAAAATGTAAGTCTCCATCACTGAGCTGCACAGATCAAGTTTCAATCCCTAGTTTAAACTTTTAGTTAATCTAGCTAATACAATTACAAATGAGGAGTCTGCTTTGACAGTCCCACTGTCAGCGTTGCTCTAATCAATGCACTTCCCAAGATTAAAAATAACAGGCACATCTGCTTCTGCTTTGGTCACGTAAACAACATACAAAATATGTCAAAAATTATATGATTAGTGATAGCTAACCAGACATGACATGGTAATACAGAAGCTTCAATACTGAAATGCACATAAGTACGTAACAACGTATGTAAGGATCCCACACAAAACTTGAATGCTCCAAAATTGGACAAGCCAGTATTTGATCATTTTGTTACAATAACAATGAATCCACTTCAAGTATCTGAGACGCTTGTTTTCAGATGCTGAATGTGGAATCCCCATCGAAGATTGTTTTAATATGAACACTCATGTCTGGTTATGTGTCTACTTGTTGGAGAATTTCATCACATGCAAGAATACGTGCAAGAAAATTGTAAAAACATACTGTTGATTGAACATGGCAAGAAGTTGTTAAAGCAAGTGAGCAGAACATTTCAAACCTCATTAGTGGTTGCATGCACAACTTAGATTAACACAAGCACTGCACTTCATTTGTTATTAAATACATCCATATTCAAACAAGGAGAAAATTAAATTTTGAATCTAAAACTGTTTTAATCAGCATTGTATTTTTAAGAATTAATTTCAAATACATGCAAATATCTATGTTTAGATCCCCTGTTGGTAGATTCTTTTTGATGATAAAACATATGCCATTGCATTTTTGATGTTGAAAACCATGATCCAATGGCTATGCCAATTTTGCAACTCCAATTTGTTCATGGGATGTAAGCATCGTTGGTGAGGCCAGCATTCAACACCCATGCCTAATTGACCAGAAGGCCATTAAGAGTCAGCTGCATTGTTGTCACATGTAGGCCAAACCACATGAGGATGGCAACTTCCTTCCCTGAAGGACATGAGTGAATGAGATGGGTTTTTCCTGACTATCAACAATGGTGTCATGTTCTTCATTAAATTCCTTTGCCAGGTTATTTTGTTTTAAATTCAAACTTCAATTTCTGCCATTAGCGGGATTCACACCAGGTCCCTAGAACATTATCTGGATCTTTGGATTAATAGTCTAGTGATAATGGCACCAGACAACAGCCTCTCCCTTAACTGTTTTTAGGACATTTTGAGGTACAAAAAAGATGACATGTAAATTCAAGTTATTGTCGCTGTATACATGTCTGGACATAGCTATTTTTATGCATTTGAAATTAATTGGTAAAAATACAATGCTGATTACAAGTCTTTTGGATTTAAAATTTTATTTTTTTCTTTGTTTAAATATGAATGTTTTTAATAACCATAGGAAGTGCAGTGCTTATGTTAATGCATTTTAAGTTGTGCATGCAACCACTAATGGAGTTTGAAATGTTCTGCTCACTTGTTGTAACAATGTCTTTAACATGTTCAATCAACGGCATTTCTACAATTTTCTTTCATATATACTAAGCCATTTTCACCCAAAATCCTTCACTATTATATTCCTCTTTTTTTGAAGGCATTGATTTTTGTTGGGATGGTATGTGTTTCTTTTCAATGGGCAATAAACCTGCCTATCAATTGAGAGGTGCCATACTCCAGATGTGTCCAAGAACCATTGCTTCTTTCAACAAAAAGAAACATTAAAGAGAATGTTATTGTCGAGGATTAAATGGAGGCTCAGATGGTGGGTTTAGAATGCTGCCAACCTGTTTGAGATTATGCTTGTCTATCTTTTTAATAGCCCAGCATTACCAACTGTGATCTCCTTTCAGAATTCTTCATTTTTTTTCCCGTGGCCTCAGGACTGTAAAGCCTCCTATCTCAATCTGTATTTCCTTCTTTCTCTTGAGTATATACTTTTAACTCCAACCATATTTTTGATTTATTTCAGGTTATACTGTAAGAATCAGAGAATTCATATGTGTCCAATGAAAGTAAATAAATAATTACTCAATAAAAGTTACCCTATTAAATGCATAGTCTTTAACTACTCAACTGAGTTCATAATTACTTCATGTATCACCAGTTACAAATTGCAGCCCTCAACTCTGACCTGATACCTTCTCTCTCACTGTAGGGCACTCAAAACCCCATCAGCAGGCATGACACACTCCTTCCCTCGCCCAGGACCTGATCTACCTCTGAATTTGGTGACTCACTGACACTTGAGTCCTAATCCCCTGCTGTTCCACTCAAACTCCATTCCCTCACCGACCACAAACTCCGGGACATGAAACTCCCAGTGGGACGCCACACCTAAATGAGAGGCATGGATAGAGTCGATAGCCAGAGACTTTTCTCCAGGGCAGGATTGACTGCCACGAGGGGTCATAGTTTTAAGGTGTTAGGAGGAAGGTATAGAGGAGATGTCAGAGGGAGGTTCTTCACCCAGAGAGTTGTGAGCGCATGGAATAGTTTACCTGTGGAAGTCATGGAAGCAGAGTCATTAGTGACATTTAAGCGACTGCTGGACATGCACATGGACAGCAGTGAATTGGGGGGAATGTAGGTTAGGTTATTTTATTTTTGGATTAGGATTATTCCATGGCTCAACATCATGGGCCAAAGGGCCTGTACTGTGCTGTGCTTTTCTATGTTCTATGTTCTAACTACTCTCCCCAACCTCCCTGGCCAGACCTCATATCTCCTACCTGCCTCGAAAGAGCCTGAACACTGCATCACTTACTTGGTCCCCTTGCCAACTTGCATCCTGGTACCCTACACATCCAGCAGCCTGTCCTCAATGATCTACCTCCTATACATAACTTCCTACCACCTGATATTCTGCCCACAGTAACTTACCCCCAACCCATCTGGTTTTCTACGTGTCAAATTCTAATTGACGTTCTACCAACTGGCATGCTATCCTTACCCACCTTGCATCCTCTCCCACTTGGCATCGTGCTCAGCTGGCATCCTGTCCCTCTGCGCCAACCCGGCACCCTAACCTCGCACGTACCTTGTGTACTAGAAACTTGACGAAAGCTGTCAAAACGGCTGCCTGTAACCTTTGGATTACAGAATGTAGCAGCTCGCTGCTATGAGAGAAGGAAGCATGCTTTGTTATCCCCTGAGAGCACAGAAATTACAGACTGGGAATGCAGCTCTCCATTTCTGAAGGAATCCTGATCAGAATCTCCTGTCATAACTGTGGAGCTCTCTCCTTGCATTTAAAGGAAAGTGCTGGAATTGCAAATCGAGCAGATTTCAACTCTTCGGAAAATCAGGTCCAGTTTGTTTTGACAATGTTGTTTCTCCCACTAAAAATAATCCAGTCCACCTGAAAGAATTATACCAGAACTCTTTTATGGGTTTTTAGGAGCTTCTAAGATTTGTAAATAATTCACATGTGTATTGCAGATAATTCAATAACATTCACAGAGTGTATATAGATAACAGGAAAATAAGGAGAAATTGCTTCTCCAAGAGAATGTATGGAATGAGTAATTCACTACCAAAACAAGTTGAGGCAAGTAACTTGTATGCTTTCAAAATAGTCGTACACAAGAGAGGAAAAGGAATAGAAAGATATACTTAAGGGCTGAAATAAGTGGGCCATAAACACCAGGGTATAATAGATGAACTGAATGGTAAGTTTCTATGCTGTATCTTCTATTTAAGGCAGCAGTCCCACAAAGTAGTTTTTGCCAAGTATTGTATCTACCTTAGAAAGATTAATTTCTCATCATTTATATCTTGTTCTACTCTCAAGTATTAACCTCTTGCCCAGCTAGAAATAGAGTTTGCCCAGTTTACAGCTGACAGGTACAGAAGGTGACACTGAACCATTTATAATATGCAAAGTATCATTCTCAGCATTAAACTGATGCACTGTATAATCTTCAAAAATATTAAATCAAGTATCAACTTGGTATTATCAGATAATTAGCACACTTCTAAGTGATGGAATTTGTGTAAAAATAATGGATTGGGATAGCTTGAAGTATTGGTCTAAAGTGGCATTGAAGTGGAAGGCATGCTGTCTGATAAGATATGTGTACAATGACAGCATCCAAATGGGTAACACGCAAGTGATACTATTCCTGATATCGTGACATTGTTCAGGACTTGGATGAAGTGCACAGAGATATCATCACATAAAGGACATAACAAGGAAAGCTTCATCACTCTCATGCTCTGTAGAGTAATTCCTCTCTTTCTTACCAAGTTAGGTATGCATTGTGTGCAGGATCACAAGACAACTAAAAACAGTTCATCAAAACACAAATCTCTCTTGCTGACTTTTGCCTGCAACATTAGCTGCCAGTTCTCCTGAGGACCAGTAGAGGGAACTTGTGCCACTGTACTATATACTTTAAGACTGCCGCTGCTGAAGAGCTCAAGGTGTTCCTTTAAGGTTGTCACTGGACAGTCAGACTCATATATATGCATTAATTTTCTGCAAAAAAAACGGTCAAAGTGACTGACCTAAAGGATGATGGAGAGTTGGACAAGTCATATGAGAGATTTTCCTACTTGCCTTCACAGTCACAGATGTTGCTGTAAAGTAACCAAAGTGTGGTTTCAGTGATAGAAATCAGCCAGTCATTATAGTCGAACAGTAAAGAAAAGTTGAATTATTTCTGCTACTGTTGATTATTGTTTGGCTAATTCTGACATTAAGCAAGCCCATTTAATGCAAAGGATGAAAATGATTGAATGATAGCACAGGCAGGATTGACATTTACAATTAAGTCCTCAGTAAATCACACAGGTCTGTCTGTGGATCTGATAAGTGAAGCTTTCTGCTTTATTCATGGCACCTCAGATCAGACTTCTCCTGGCTCAAACAAAGAAAGAGATAGGGTTATAGACAGAAACAGAAAAAGAGAAAGAAAAAGAGAAAAAGAAAAGAACTTGCATTTTGTACCACTTGCACAACCATCAGGCATCCCAGAAACAAAATATGGGGCTGGATGAACACAGCAGGCCAAGCAGCATCTCAGGAGCACAAAAGCTGACGTTTCGGGCCTAGGCCCTTCATCAGAGAGGGGGATGGGGAGAGGGAACTGGAATAAATAGGGAGAGAGGGGGAGGCGGACACAAGATGGAGAGAAAAGAAGATAGGTGGAGAGGGGAGTATAGGAGAGGAGGTAGGGAGGGGATAGGTCAGTCCAGAGAAGACGGACAGGTCAAGGAGGTAGGATGAGATTAGTCGGTAGGAAATGGAGGTGCGGCTTGAGGTGGGAGGAAGGGATGGGTGAGAGGAAGAACAGGTTAGGGAGGCAGAGACAGGCTGGGCTGGTTTTGGGATGCAGTGGGGGAAGGGGAGATTTTGAAGCTTGTGAAGTCCACATTGATACCATTGGGCTGCAGGGCTCCCAAGCGGAATATGAGTTGCTGTTCCTGCAACCTTCGGGTGGCATCATTGTGGCACTGCAGGAGGCCCATGATGGACATGTCGTCTGAGGAATGAGAGGGGGAATTAAAATGGTTCACGACTGGGATGTGCAGTTGGCATCTAATTTGTCTTTAAAGGAATTGAAGTATTTTAGGAAGTGTAGTCATTGTTGTAGGATGAATGGTAGACACGTTGCGCTTAGCAAATTTCCGCAAACTACAATATGATAATAACCAGATGATTAACTGTTGTGATGTTGATTGGAAAATATTGGGCAAGGGTAACTCTCAAGCTTTTCTTCAAAACAATGTTCCAGATTTTTTACATTCCTTAAAGCAGGCACCTTCGGACGGAGGTCTTGGAAGCATCATTGAGATGGTTTAACATCTCACCTGAAAGGCAGCCCATTTGATGGAGCCGCACTCCCCTCAGTATGACACTGGATTGTTAACTGAAATATTTGCTCTCGAATGCAAGAGTTGGACTGAGCTTAGAAACTAAGCGATAAGAGTGTTACCAAATGAGCCAACTGTTGACACTGATAAAGTTAGAAAGAGATAAAAGAGTCAAGAAAACAGGAACACATTAGAATTTATCTTCCAATTAGCTGAGAAAATAATCTTGAGACAATCCAAAACTCATGGAACAAATAGATTTGGAATTTAGAAGAATGAGGGGGACTGTTATGGGCACATATAAAATTGTGAAGGGAAGAGATAATATAGAAGCAGGGAGGCTGTTTCCAATGGAGGGGTGGGGGGAGGTGAGACTGGAACTATGGACATAGGCTCAAAATAAGGAGGAGAAAATTTAGGATTGAATTGAGGAGGAGCTTCTGCACCCAAAGAGTTGTGAATCTGTGGAATTCCCTGTCCAGTGAAGCAGTTGAAGCTACCTCATTGAATAAATTTTTTGAGCAGTAAAGAATTAACGATTATGGTGAGTGGGCAGGCAGCTGGAGTTGAATCCATGAAAAGATCGTCCATGATCTTAATGATTGATGGAACCGGCTTGACGGGCCAGGTGGCCTACTCCTGCTCCTATTACTTGTGGTCTTATGTTCTTATGTAGAAGCTTAAAAAAGTATGTTTGCCACTTTTCTTCAAAGTGTTCATTTAATGAATTTATAAATTATAATGTTTGTGTGTGTAAGCTATCTTATGCAAAACATTTTGAATATGAGTGTTGGTTTTAACGGAAATGTAATCTATACTTTTCAAGTAAGATGGGGCAGTTTTGTTCACAGTTCAATAACCCAGAATAATACCTGCTGTTGTAACAGGAAGGGGGTCTAGCTATGGTATTTTTGCAGACTCACAACATGTGCCATCACACTGGTTGTGAATGAAATTTTGTTGTGTCAAATTAACTGCAATGGTGCATTAAGTAAACACAGACTTTGGATGATGTCAGAAAAGTTTGCTGTTTTAAAGTCTATTTTGCATTCATTTTGATGAAATGAGTCTATGTGTGCTGCATTGAATTACATCATGAGGAAAAAAAAAATTGGAAATTACAAGCCTGAAATCACTTATTATGCCATCAGCAGGTTAATACTTCTGACACTTACATGATATTCTCACATAAGTTATCCTTTCTTTAAAAGGAAAGACTAAAGGGTTTCGGCTAAAACAGTCACTGAAGAAATGTTCTGCTAATGTAGTAAATATATAACTACTAATATCAATCACAATAACTTGTACATTCATGTTCTCATACTCTCATTCATAGTTTAGGGTGAATAAAAGGCAGCAATTAAGTATAAACTATGATTCGTAAAGATGATAATTACCCAAGTAGATCATATTTTTGCTCTTGCCTTTACTATTTTTCAAATCACATGCTCAATGAGTTAAAATATGCTAGAAAATTAGGCTCCTCCTGCTGTAAAGCTTGAAAATGGCTTACATATCCTTCTCACTGTGGGTACTGAATGATTTATAGACAGAAGAAGCATATTCTTCTGTCCATTTGTGCAAAGTGCAAGCAAACGATTTTGCAAGTCATAAATAATAGTGAGGTGAAGCAACCATTAAGCAGACCATGCCCTAATCCTTCAAGAAGTAACATGAGTGGAAGGGCAGGAACTTTCACAGCAGGTGCTAATTGAAGTGATCCATATCCACCTTAGACGGAACAGCAAAAAATCTTGCAAACAAACAGTGCTCTTAGCCTGCAAGTTTGACTCCAGCATGAATCAAGAATTGATTTCCCTCAGATGTAACCGGCTAAATCGCTCAATGAGGAATGCGACAAACAATATCAGTACCTCTTTTCCAGTTAATTCGCTTTAGAAAGTCAGTGAGAAATGGTTTTATTTTTGACATGGGCTTTCAACCTGGTGAGAACGCCGAGCAGTATGCAGGGGTTGGGGGATGTGTGCTCATAAATAGTTTACTGCTGGTCAAGATTAGTGTTGGAAAATAGACCACTCTCCTGCTTTGAACACATAGAATGTCCATCCTCGCAGTTGCAGGTCATGTGCAGCCTAGTTCATTGAAGACAGAGTTTAAACATCTCAATTCAGATGTGAACTTTAAAATTCCATGAATAGAATGTGCACTGTAGAAAAAAGTGAATAGCTAAATGGGTGATCTCATTGGTGCTGCTCTGAGGTTAATTGGAAATTGGACATTTATTTAAAGATTGACACCATTTGATTAAAACAATTTAGTATGCTCAAACTCTGAATCAATGTTGGGGATTTCTATTGATGGTAATCTCTTTATACAGATCAAGGACCGTATCAGTTACAGTTGAGATGTCATTGTTTATAAATAAGCATGTAAATAGGCAAAGAAGAAGAGCAATTTTTTGTGTTTCCTGTACTTGAGAGGGTGAGGGTATCTGGAAATTTACTAATCGCTGTCAATCAAGTTGGGAACAGCAATTAATTTTAAATTAAGTTCAGGTTGTGCTGGACCCTCAACTTGTGCAACTAATAAGAATGACAGTCTATGGGCTTGAAGAAGCATGTCCTATCTCACACAGCAGTGTTCCTAGATGAATAACACATTGTGAGCTTGCTGATATGTATACCATTGCCAGAATTTTTATAATATTCCATGAGCCTGCAAATGGAAGGCTGATCTTGCACAAAAATGCAAGGTTACTCATTCGCATAAGCCACTTGTGTTCTGTGAGAGTCTGCTGGAAATAACAGAACTGGAGCATTGTATGTCAGCCACCAATAACAGGCTCAAGCCAACTCCTGCATGGCAGGCAATTTCTGAGCACCGTGATGGCATGGATAGCATTGGGGGCTGGTTGAAATTGAGCCATTACATGGGATTTGCTATGGGACGAGAGGAAGGGCAAAGACTAAAATTATATTTACATTTCAAAGCAGCTTCCCCTTTTGTATCTCTTCCACATGCACATTATCTGGCTGATTTGATGTTCAGGTAGTCTCCAGCTGCATTGATTAAAGGCGCTCAAAAGCCTGATTTGGGATATGGATCACCTTAGATTACAGTTTTCACACAAGATCCCAGTTTCTGAGAACTATCTTTTAGGAGGTGCTGCATGGGAGCTCAGTGATTAGCACTGCAGCCTCACTGCACCAGGGAGTTGAGTTCAGCTCCACCAATAGTGACCATGTGGACTTTGCATATTTTCCCCATGTCTCTGTGGATTTGCTCTGGGTGCTCTAGTTTCATCATACAGTCCAATCTGTGCAGATTAGTTGGATTGGCCATGCTAAACTGCGCTATAGTGACCATGGATGTGTAGGTCAGGTGGTTTAGTCATAGGAAATGCAGGGCTACAGGGATATGGAAGGGGGGCGTGTCAGGGAAGGATGCTCTTTGGAGGGTCAGTACAGACCCGATGGGTTGACTGCCCTGCTTCAGCACAGTAGGGATTCTATGATTCTTCTAGGAACTGTTTATTTAAGTGCCTTTGAGGCTCTCTGCTTGATTTTGTAGGGAATGAGATGCACTGAAACAGTCCGGGGGGCAGCATGGATTAATGACAACAATTATGGACCCCTAGACTGCCCCTGAGCTCGATCATGGGAGTTCCACAACCTGCATTTACATTTGAGAAGCGGACAAGATGATTCAACCCTTCAGCCTGTACGTCCATGCTGTTAGATCACCTCCATTGACTTATCCACACTCCCTGTCACTTAATACAGTTACTTGACAAAATCAAGCGTATTGTAATTTCCACAATGGTAATCTTCATTTTCCCCCAGCATCTATAGTTTTATTCTGGAATGGAGACTGCATTGTTGTACTCTGTGTGATAAATTTCCAGATTTCCAGTGCTACCTTTGTGGGAAAGTGTTTCCAGATTTATTTCATGTTTAGCCTGTCTCTAATTTTAACAATGTGTCCTTTTCTTCTGGACTTCCTCATAAGAAGGAATTGTTTCTTTATTCTCGCTAACTTGGCTCTTTATCATTATTATGCCTTCAGTTAAATCACCGATCAACCACACAAACCCAAGGCAACCCAAGCCAGGTTTCTGAATCATGCTCTCATCATTTAATTCATTCAACAGTGGTGTAATTCTTAGGAATTATTGTATGACTTGTCTATATTGTATTGTATGACTTCAAGTCCAGTGCAGAAAGTAAATGTTGATGTTGGGCCCAGTCACCTCTTGTGTGTTGAAACTTCCAAGGGTGATATTATGCATAGTTCTTCCTCTGACTGAGTGCCTCATGGTAATGCCCTGTCCTTGTGAGGAAAAGGGACCTGGTTTGTTTCAGATACCCCGTTCTCCGGCCATGGCTTTCAGCTGCGTCTGTTTCTCCAGCAGATACTGTGGGGAGAAGGGCTATGGAGACCACCAAACAGGGGTCAGTCTAATGACTGTCTGACTCACTGCACTAATACAGTTTTTGGGCAATAATTGCCATTAACTCCAACATTTTGGTAATGCTCCTGTTCCTCGCTATGTATGTAGATGGAGTCTCTGATTGTTGGTACTATTCTTCTCTTGCCTGAGGCTGAGAGATGCCTGATCTCTAGCAGTTTTCTGAGTGCCAGTGGCCTGGGCTGTTACTTCCTCGGCCAGCTGCAGAGCTGTTGCAGTGAGGTACTCACCAGATTATGATTCCACACTTTCAAAGCCTAATGCTTCCACTGAGGTGCCAGCATCTGAGCTGATGGACAGAAGAAGGAACGGCATTTGGGGGAAGAATTGACCTTTCACTGCAAAAGATGTTGGCAGTTCCTGTGAGAGAAAAGAGAGAGAAGGTATCATGGCCCATGGTTAGAAATGATGTGCTGTGAATGACAGTGACAGTGGGGTTATTGCAAAATTTACTGTGGAATAAAGGGTTGCACTTACTCAGTTAGCAGAGATGGATGTCTAGGTATCCCTTGCCTATGCTTGCAAGGGCCCAGAACCTCTCCTCAAAATATGAGGAGTATAGTATCAAGTACCCCACCTGCTGTAAGGCATCTCTCTGCCCTCGTTTAGGCTGTCTTCTCCTGTCATGAGAGAAAGGGACAAATTGAGTGAGACTCAGTTGGGTGGCCCCAATGTCAGTGCTATTGTAGGTGGCGAAAGGTGGTGAGGTATCCCAGGTTTAATGAGTCGGCTATGCAGATGCCATGCAGAGTTAATGTTGTGGGAGACTGGTGAAAATAAGACCATGGGAAAGAAGGTGCTGCAGTCAATAATGAAAGCAGCTCAGAGGGAAATTGGTGCAGAAGCAGGAATAATGAGAATGAGTTACAAGAGGAAAGCATGTGGCATTTATCCTGTGAAACAGAGAAGATAATTGATCATCTTATATCTCTGCAGACTATTCCTCTGGACCATTAGTATGGCTTCCAACAAGGCTGCTAGTGTCTGGTGGCATGGCCTTCTCTGCCAGCCCTTTGGAGAAGAGGACTGCTCTCCTTTATGCCATCCCCTAAACCAGGATGCCTAGCTTCCTGTTGGTGAATCAAAGTTCAATATTCCCTTTCTCCGCTTTCTTCTGGAAATGCCCTTGACCTAGCCTGGACAGCTTCAGAATACCAACACCTGTCTGGGTGCCTTTTAAAGACAATGTGGGCACCAGGAATGGTAGTCTTTCTGCAATTATTCTCTGAGTTGCAAGTTGTTGTTGGATTGGCACGTGGTGAGATGGGACTGGAATCTGATGTCAGGGTGCCCTAGGGATGAAGTAGGCAGTTCATGAGGCAAGTTTAATTAAGCCAATGGTCACCATTAGGAAGACTTATTTCTGTTCCCAGGTTTTAAAAATATTATAACTTGTTCTTAAATTCGATGAACTGACATGATAGGTTTTGAATCCTTTTTCAACAAATAAATATTCTGGGCCAGTCACTTTCTGATATGACCACTACGATACCATCTCCCCGTTATTTATATATCTAGAGAGTATTAGAAAATTATGACTACGAATTCTGAACAACTCTGCTGATTTCATACAATTTGAGGTAAAAAGCAAAGAACTGCAGGTGCTGGAAGTCTAAAACAAAAGGAGAAGTTGCTTGAAAATCTCAGCAAATCTGGCAACATCTTGGAGAGAAATCAGAGATAACATTTCAAGTGAAGGTCACTGAAACTGCAACAATAACTCTAAATTGTCTCCATAGAAGCTGCCAGACTTTCTGAGATTTTCCAGCAGTTTTTTTTAAATTTCATATATTTCCTTGGGGTGAGAACCATCAAGACCTGAAGATTGGTCTGTGATAAGTTCCATTATTTTCTTTATTACAATTTTTGCTAATTTTAAACAAATTGCAGTGCATCGCTTGCCTAATGGAGGCAAGCGTACTGAAAGCCTTCTTCAATAGCCTGTCTACCTCTGACTCCATCTTCAAGTAACTATGAACCTTTACCCCAAGGCCTCTTTATTCGGCAATATTTCCCAGGTCTCAACAATTAAGTGTTTAAGTACTGCCGTGATGTGCCTTACCAAAATGTAAGACCTCACATTTATCTAAATTAAACTCCATTTCCCATTCCTCAGTCCATCAGTCCGTCTGAGGTAACCTTTTTCACTGTCCCCTACACCACCAACCATGGTGTCATATGCAAACTTACTAACCATTCCTCCCATCTTCACATCCAAATCATTTATATAATGACAACAAGCAGTGGACCCAGCACCGATCCTTGTGCCATACCAATGATCACAGATCTCCAGTCCAAAAACCTCCACCACCACTCTCTGCCTCTTATCTTCAAACTAATTTTGTATCCACATGGCTAGCTCTTGCTGGATGCCAGGTGATCTAACCTTGCCAACCCATCTACCTTGCAGAACCTTGTCAGATGTCTTGCTTGTTTTTTTATTCATTAATGGGATGAGAGCATTGCTGGCCAGACAGCATTTATGACCCATCCCTAATTGTCCAGAGGGCAGTTCAGAATCAATCACACTGCTGTGGGTTAGGAGTCACAGGTGAAGGTCAGACCAGGTGAAGATGGCAGTTTCCTTCCCTAAAGCACATTAATGAGCCAGATGGGTTTTTCTGAAAAATTGACAACGCAGTCACGACTATTATTAGGTTCTTAATTTCAGATATTTTATTGAATTCAAATTCCACCATCTGCCGTAGAGATTTGAATCCTGTTTCCGTGAACATTATCTGGGTCTCCTGATTAACAGTTCAGTGATAATACCACTAGGCCATTGCTGAAGTTCATGTAATTGAGATTTCATGTTGCATTTGTACAAGATATTGATTAGGCCACTTTTGGAATACTCTGCTCAGTTCTGGTCTCCTTCCTACAGGAAAGATGTTATTGAACTTGAAAGGGTTCAGAAAAGATTTACAAGGATGTTGCCGGGTTTGAAGGGTTTGAGATATAGGGAGAGGCTGAATAGGCTGGGACTATTTCCCCTGGAATGTTGGAGGCTGAGGGGTGACCTTATAGAGATTTATAAAGCTGTGAGGAGTATGGATAGGTTGAATGGACAAGGCCTTTTCCCCAGAATATGGGAGTCCAAAACTAGAGGGCATAGGTTTAAGGTGAGAGGGGTAAGATATAAAAGGCAACTAAGGGTCAGCTTTTTTGCACAGAGCGTGGTCTGTGTATGGAACAAGCTGTCAGAGGAAGTGGTGAAGGCTGGTACATTAACATTTAAAAGCCATCTGGATGTCTGCGTGAATAAGAAGGATTTAGAGGGATATAAATACAGGCAAATAGGACTAGATTAATTTAGGCTGTCTGGTCAGCATGGATGAATTGGACTGAGGAGTCTGTTTTCATGCTGTACAACTCTACAATGCTATAATTCTAGGAAATCACTTGATCTTAGTCTTAGATTCTCTTATGTTGCTCATATTTTGCCGACTTCTGCTGCCTTAAAGTCTTATGCCAAGTAAATAATTTAACATGTCCCTTATTGGCAATGCCCTTTCAGTCTTGCTCGCACTTGTTTTCTTATGGACCTACTTTCCAACTTACCAATTTCTTTCCCCAATTCATTTTTAAATTTTACTGTTTACTTAATATGCAAATTTCATATTCAAATTTAAGCCTTTTTATGACTTGGTTGGCATCCCTTTTAAATGTTATAGTTCTCCCATTGAACTCACTTGTGGTTGCATTTTTCTCAGCTTGATACGTGACTACTACCTCATGTATTGATTACAGCTGCTTTACGGTGAGTGGAGTTTTTGCCTTTTAGAGGTATGCATTAGTTATAGTGTAGAAAACACTTCTTGGAGTATTGTCTATGGGTTTCCTCATTTGGAGTTCAACTTAGTTTATCTGTAACTATTTATTTCTCAAACTCACAGAGTTTGCTGTACCAAATGTAAATTTTTGGTTTGCAACTTTTACCTTTCACTCTCAAACTTAACATCCAATTGCATTGTGCTATGTGGGTTCTTCAAAAGCTGTTCCTTTATCCAAAAGGTGCATATGCATACTTCTGGGGAGCATTGTTCTGGGCACATATAAGT
This sequence comes from Stegostoma tigrinum, assembly GCF_030684315.1. Lineage (NCBI taxonomy): Eukaryota > Metazoa > Chordata > Chondrichthyes > Orectolobiformes > Stegostomatidae > Stegostoma > Stegostoma tigrinum. Next base: position 23,241,800 of record NC_081363.1, read on the forward strand.
ATGGGTGCTGGCATACACACCGTGAATGGCTATGTATTGGATGCAATGCTGATTTGAAGCTAGAAGAACCATCTTAAAGCTTGGAAATTCAGCTAACACTATCTTCTAACATTACTTGACTAAAGAAATGTTTAGCATCAGAAAGCCTACCAGCAATTTGTGAAAGAATCAACTTTTAGATTTACAAGCAGGTGTTGGTCTAGTGCTATTGTCACTAGATTATTTAGAAAGAGGCCCTGGTAATGTTCTGGATTCCTGAGTTTAAATTTTATGATGGCCATGAATCTTGTGTCCATTGTCAGGAAAAAAAAATCCATCTGGCTCATTAATGTCCTAGAAAGAACCAGCATCCTTACCTGCTCTGGCCTACAGCAGGCCCACAGGAATATGGTTGACTCTCAACGGCCCTCTAGACAATGAAAGAATGGAAAACAAATAGTAGCCTAGCCAGTGATGCTTGCTTCATAGTGCAGACATGATGGGCTGAATGGCCTCCTTCCATGCTATGATCATTCTAAGGTTCTCATTGGTGTGTGACTCCTTCTAACTTTTTCTTTGATTCTTCAAGGAATTGAAATAACCTTTTCTCACTTTGAGGCTCCTGCAAAACAAAACTGCTTTTCCTAGGCTTGGAGCCAATAAAAAAGCCTTCCCTTTGAATACAACATGGGAGAATGAACAGTGGCCACACAAAACAGGACAAGCTATGAGAGGAAGGAGGAGGAAGAAGGTTTCTTGAAGTGAACACAAGATCCTCAGCGAGCAATTTTCCTACCTTGGCCGCAATGAAGGATAATAGCCTGGACTTAGTCCTACTATCACAGTGCCTGTCAGTGGGTCTGGAAATCATTAGCAACCTGGTTCACGTAGTAGCCACCTTAAAACTAAATTACGTGATGGAGCGCTCATGAATGCAGGTAACATGAATGGAACCAAACAATATTGTGCACTTAGTAATGGACGCAAAAATATTTCAAAGAAAAACATTTTCATGCTACAAGTGGTTACGGTCTGGAATGTGTTCCTGAGAGTGTGGTGGAGGTAATGCCAAGTCATTCAGAAGAGAATTACATTGATATGATATGAAAGGATTGCAGGGAAGAGCAGAAAAATGGCACCTTTGGGGAGATGTCATAAGTACGATGGGCCAAATAACCTCTTTCAGCACTATAAAAATTATATGTTTCTATGTGAGTTGTCAATACTTCAGAAAAGGCATCCCCATTGAAATCTATCTCCTACTGCAGCCATTATATGTGCAACATTAGAACAAGTTGAGTGAAACATTGCCAATGATTGTGAAAATTATTTTGACCATAAATGTTTATGCATCAGGACCTTTCCAGACTGTAAATAGAGCTATCTGCAATATCTCAAATTCTGGCCATTCACTGTTCTGTTACTAAGAGACACGATTCTTTCTGCATAACAAAAGCTAATCACATTTTATGGTCAGTTCAGAAAGAAGAGAAAGTGAAGAAGCCACCTGAATACATGGCTTCACCAAGCTGAGGTCTTTTCTGTGGTGCATGTTACCATCTGCAGTATGCATGCTGCTTTGAGGGATCCTTTATCCAATTTGCACTGGATTACAATCCAATAAAATTTCACTCGCTCAAATGGTGTGTGACCACACGTTCATAGAATAGAATCTCAATAGCATAGAAGCAGACTATTAGGCTGGTTGAGCGCCCCACCCTATTCCTGTAATCCTGCATCTCCCATGGCTAATCCATCTAGCCTGCACATCCCTGGACACGATGGGCAATTTAGCATGGCCAATCCACCTAACCTGTACATTGTTTTGGATTGTGGGAGGAAACGAGCACAAGAGGAAACCACACAGACATAGGGAGAATGTGCAAACTGCACACAGTCTCCCGAGGGTGAAAATGAATCTGGGTCCCTGGTGCTGCGAGGCAGCAGTGGTTACCATTCAGCCACCGTGCTGCACACATAGTGAATCATGTTGGTTGTTGCTCAGCTCCTGCCAACTGTTGCATTAATTGTTGCAACCGACTGTGCCAACACATTTTATCCACCATGGCATACCAATCTGCAACTGTTGGGTGACAAAATTCATTTAAGACATAGCTAATGAGCAGCACGCAAACAAATATATGTATATACAGTAAAAGCCAGGCTGTACCATAAAATGTAATCCAGCAGACAATTAACTGCTCTTTGTTAAGTATATTTAGCCCATCATGCTAATTTTATAGTCAATAGTTAAATTTTGCCCCTGCTTCTTTTGAGCTTTTTTTGAAAGTTTAGTGCCACCTTGTCAAATATATAGTTAACTATTAAAGCATGAACAAATAATTCAATGTTAATTTTGGTTTGGAAGCCCTGGTACTCCTTCCTTTGCATTAGCTGTGATTCCACTGTTACAATTTTTTTTACCCTATTTCTTTCAGGGCTGTCAACAATGCGATTTTTCCTGGGGACAGTTTTAACATGCCCTCTCTGGGATTTCCCTTCATGTTCCACTTTTCTCACTGTCCTATTTCTAAATGCTCCCTCCAGGCCTTTCCTGCTGTGTTCTGCTCTGAATTATGAAAGCAATTCACAAGACAAATTACCTCACTGGCATGTGGGAAAACATGATAGTCAGTCTGCACCAACAGCGTCACACACACGGCACCAGTCAATCTGCTGTAGGTGTTATTCACTGCAGGAGGAAGTATTGACCAGGAGAACACACTGCTCTTCTGTGGATAGTGCCTCAGGGCATTTAATGCACATTGCGTTGTTTGAATCAAAAGAGAAAAGTAAACATGCAATACTCCTTCGATTTACCTAGTTTATGAACAAATTTGAAACACTGATGGGAAATGAAGATCGCACAGGCCTTGAATTAGGGTCAAAATGATCATCATACTGCTGAATATATTTTCTGGAATTTATTTTGATTATGATGTTTATTTCCCCCGTTACTTTTCATGCAGATACTCCTGCACATTGCTGCTTCAGCAAGCTATGGAATTCAAATTGGTGAGCTAGAAAGTAAGGAAATATTGACTAGTATCACAATTTACTGTCAAAGTCAGACTGCGTGAAATGATAAAGCACAAGCTAAAACACCAAGGGACACCAAAGGCCAGAACTTCATTACTAGTCAATGACTATTTTTACATTTGTAGTAGTATGTCATGTTTATTTTGACTATGTCATATCACTTATGGAAGCCTGCACCAGGCATCTGACTCAGTTAAACTTGGAAACACACTCAATAAACCTGCAAGTTGCTTTCTAACTAACCACATCATTAAACAAGAAAGCAGGAATACCAGCACTGAGAGTTTATATTAATTGGGAAAAATTGAAGTGTCTATGATGATTTTCTTGCCACAAGGTAAGATTTCAGGGCAACCAAATAGAGGTCTTTGGGATTGTATAGGGGTTTGACAGGGTAGACACAGGGAAGATACTCCCACTTGTGGGGAAGGCCAAGGCGAGAAGAGTAAGTATAAGCTAGTCATTAATAAATTCATTAGGATTTCAAGAGAAAGCTATTTATCCAGATAGTGTTTAGATGTGTCCTCCTTTACCACAAGGAGTAATTGAGTAAGGAAGCTGAATACACACGAGAGAGAAAAGAAGAGCAGATTAGCTCTTGAAGACATCTCATGTGAGACATAAGCACCAATATGCAGGAGCTGGTCTGAATAAACTGTCTGCGCACTGCACATTCTGTGCGATATTATAATTTTGAGAACGCTTGTGTCTGTTGGAACAAGGAAGATACAAAAACAATTCTAACAATTCTTGGTACCTTGTCTAGGCTGGATTCTGAATGCACTGGTTATCAATGCTTCCAGGGGCCAGAGATTCCTCATTGACTGACCCATGTGTTACACAATGCAGTCAGCAGCAAATACTTTCAACTCTTTCAAAACAGAAGTGACTCCAAAAACTCTCCTGCCAGCCTGGTGTGCAGATTTCCCGACTCTATCCCATCTTTGAGATGCAGGAGAAGGATGAACGCAGACAAGCTACTACTGGCACAGAGCAATTAAGGCCAATTAAAGAGTGTCTCCATTCTTCCCTCAGGCTATGAAGCCCAGTTTAGGTGTTTTGGGATGGCCTTTGATCAGAATTCCAGGCTGGCATAGGGACACCCTCCTTGCCTTCCTGAGTGCTACAACTAGTGGCCATCCTGTGGAATACTTCCATTAAACCCTCCTGCTCCCCCTCTTTCCCACCCCTTCCTCAACGCATTACTTCCCACTCACACACACACACATATAGTGGTGGCTTAGCTCCAAAGGACATTATTTCACTGAAAGCTAATGCTAGAGAAAGATCTGCGACCTTACCTCCCATTTCAGCTGACTTTTGAAGCCTCTTCAGGAAGACCTGAACTGCTTTCCTGCTGGTCCTCTGGTTATTAACTGATTTTAGAAAATCATGATAAATAATTTTTTCCACATAGCACAGGCTCTGCTGACCAGACTGAGAGAAAAGCCAACATCTTCAACTGATGGTAGAGTTCAGGATCCCTCAGGGAAAATCAATTCCATTTATAAATAAGATCAAATGCTATGAAATTCCATCCATTTAATTTGATGAGACTACTCTTACTGTCAAACATAAATGAAAGGAGTACAGAAATGCCCAGATGGTAGCTTTTGTCTAGTTTTTCAAATGTCAAAAGGCAATCAGATCCTGATGGGTTAACTGAAAGAAGGTACTTGGGGAGAATAAAATTAGTTAAATGATTTCAAATTTTGAGCTGTTCCTTCATGCACTAGGAAAAAATGTGCCAGGGTACCTGTTACAATTTAACTTGATATGTAATTACTGATTGCTTAAAACAAAGCTACCTAAAGGACCCTGCCCAACAGAGCAGAAAATCAGGCAAAATTATATACTCATAAAACCTTCAGCTATGACTCTAAACCTGGGAGAATTAAGAGATTTCATAAATTGAAGTTTTTTTTTACTGACGTGAAAAAGCAAAACAGATAGTGGTAATAAAAACTGGATTGATGACAGCATGTTAAAAACAGAAAGGCACTTTTAATGTGTACAATGCATGAGCCCAGAAATGATGTTTGTCTCGACCATACAGCAAATGTATAATGTTGTGTAGTTTAAAAAATAATTGCAGAAGAGAAGTAGTATGTGAGATTGTAGCATTAACTCATTTGTTAGCACTCTTACTTTTGAATTGGAAGGCTATGACCTCAAAGGCCATTCAGTTATATTAACACAAAAGTGTTGATTCTTACGGTTAAGGCGTATGATTCAAGTGCCATATTATTAGATACACTGTCTTTTCAATGACACATTAAATTAAGACAGTGTTTGATTTCTAAGGTGGATATTTAAAATCCTATGGTACCATTTCAAAGCCATTCCCAGCCATGTTTATTCCATTTAGGAGCAAAGTACTGCAGATACCGGAATATATACTGAAAACGACAAATGCTGGAAATCACAGTGGGTCAGGCACCATCCATAGAGAGAGAGCAAGCTAAAATTTTGAGTCTGGGATACTCTTCACCATGCACACTCAAAATGTCAGCTGGGATAGCAGGAACTGCAGATGCTGGAGAATCTGAGATAACAAGGTGTAGAGCTGGATGCACACAGCAGGCCAAGCAGCATCAGAGGAGCAGGAAGGCTGACGTTTCAGGCCTACACCCTTCTTCAGAAATGGGGGAGGGGTAGGGGATTCTGAAATAAAAAGGAAGCGGGGGGAGGGTGGATAGAAGATGGATAGAGGAGAAGATAGGTGGAGAGGAGACAATCAGGTCGAAGAGGTGGTGATGAAGCCAGCAGAGGTGAATGTAGGTAGATAGGTAGGGATGAGATAGGTCAATCCAGGGAGGCCAGACAGGTCAAGGGGGCGGGATGTGGTTAGTAGGTAGGAGATGGGGGTTGGGCTTATTAACTGATTTTAGAAAATCAGAGGAGGGGATAAGTGGGAGGAAGGACAGGTTAGGGAGGCGGGGACGAGCTGGGCTGGTTTTCGGATGCAGTGGTGGGAGGGGAGATTTTGAAGCTCGTGAAGCTCACATTGACACCGTTAGGCTGCAGGGTTCCCAAGTGGAATATGAGTTGCTGTTCTTGTAACCTTCAGACAGCATTGTTGTGGCACTGCAGGAGGCCCAGGATGGACATGTTGTCTGAGGAATGGGAGTGGGAGTTGAAATGGTTCGTGACTGGGAGGTGCAGTTGTTTATTGCGAACTAAGCGTAGGTGTTCTGCAAAGCTGTCCCCAAGCCTCCGCTTGGTTTCCCCAATGTAGCGGAGGCCACAAGGGGAACAGCGGATGCATTATACCAAATTGGCAGATGTGCAGGTGAACATCTGCTTGATGTGGCAAGCCTTCTTGGGGCCTGGGATGGGGGTGAGGCAGGAGGTTTAGGGGCAGGTGTAGCACTTTCTGCAGTTGCAGGGAAAAGTGTGGGATGAGGTGGGGCTGGAAGGGAGTGTGGAGCGGGCAAGGAGGTCCAGAGAGAGTGGTCCCTCCAGAAAGCAGGTAAGAGTGGCGAGGGAGAAATGCCTTTGGTGGTGTGGTCAGATTGCAGACGTTAGAAGTGTCGGAGGATGATGCGTTGGATCCAGAGGTTGGTGGGGTGGTATGTGAGGATGAGGGGGGTTCTGTTTTGGTTGTTATTGTGGGGAGGGGTTGTGAGGATGAGTTGCGGGAAATGCGGGAGACACAGTCGATGGCGTTCTTGACCACTGTCGGGAGGATATTGCAGTCCTTGAAAAATGATGACATCTGAGATGGGATAGTGTAGATGGCGGGTCTTAGATTAGTTCACAGGTCGGCACAACATCGAAGGCCAAAGGGCCTGTTCTGCGCTGTATTGTTCTATGTTCTATGTTCTATGAGAAATACGGGAATGGAATGTCTCATCCTGGGAGCAGATGTGGCAGAGGCAGAGGAATTGGGAATAGGGGATGGCATTTTTGTAGGAAGGTGGGTGGGAGGAGGTGTTCTTGGTAGCTATGAGAGTCGGTGGGCTTGAAATGGATATCGGTTTGTAGGTGGTTGCTGCAGATGGAGACAGAGAGACCCGGGAAGGAGAGAGAGGTGCTGGAGATGGGCCAGGTGAACTTAAGGTTGGGGTGGAAGGCGTTGGTGAAATGGATGAACTGTTCGAGCTCCTCTTGGGAGCATGAGACAGCGCCGATACTGTCATTAGTGTAATGGAGGAAGAGGTGGGGTTTGGGGCCAGTGTAGCTATGAAAGAGGGATTGTTCCATGTAGCCTACAAAGAGGCAGGCATAGCTTGGGCCCATGCGGGTACCCATGGCCACCCCCTTTGTCTGTAGGAAGTGGGAGGAATCAAAAGAGAAATTGTTGATGGTGATGACGAATTTGGCTCAGCAGGTGAGGGTGTCAGTGGAGGGGGACTGGTCGGGCTTGCGAGACAGGAAGAAGTGAAGAGCCTTTAGACCATCCGTTTGGGGACTGCAGGTGTATAGGGACTGGATGCCCATGGTAAAGATGCGGTTTTGGGGAATGGGGAATTGGAAGTCCTGGAGGAGGTGGAGAGTGTGGGTGGTGTCACAGATATAGGTGGGGAGTTCCTGGACTATGGGGTAGAAAATGGAGTTGAAATAGGTGGAGGTAAGTTCGGTGGGGCAGGAGCAGGCAGAGACAATAGGTCGACCAGGGCAGTCAGGTTTGTGGATATTGGAAAGGAGATAGAAGTCGGCGGTGCGGGGTTGGGGAATGATGAGATTGGAGGCTCTGGGTGGAAGATCACCTGAGGTGATGATGTTGTGTATGGTTTGGGAGATGATGGTTTGGTGGAACCGAGGAAGGGTCACTAGACCCGAAACATTAACTCTGTTTTCTCCTTTGCAGATGCTGCCAGACCTGTCGAAGGTTTTCAGCAACTTTCTTTTTGTTCCCTGTTTGTTCCATTGGCTTCCTTTGAACATTGTTTTCCAATCCAGTCGGATTTGATGGTGTGACAACTTAAACACCCAAAGGTCAATAGGTCAAAATGCGAGTTAGATAGATTTAGTTTTCCGATAGTATACAGGTGAGCATTCAAAGAAATGACACAATCATATTTCTGTCAATTTTCTGTAGAGGAGATATTGCATTTTGTGCAACAGTGAGTATGTTAGTATATCTCGAATGGATACATTATACCAGTATAACTTTAAGAAACATGCTCATGATATCATGGAATGAGACCTGAGGGCATATAGATCATAGCTGTTGTCTTAACCAGGATCACTTGAAGTATGACATTTGAAACTGAATAGCTTAATGTTAGCCTATGCATGGCTGTGCCTGTGAATGTGACATTGTGCATTAATAAATTGTATTCAATATCTCTTGATCTTTCAATGTCACATTACCCAAGTCTTTTTTCCTAACCTTACAAGGGATGGCATAAACATTACCACATCACATAAGGATACCCTGCTGGAAGCAAAACTCACATTACAAAGAGAACAATACCGTGTGTGATTGTACACTTTTATGTAGGCATATTTATGTTTCCGGCGGAGATAGCGAGATCTGCAAATACTGGAGTCAGAGTCCACACAATATGGAGCTGGAGGAACACAGCAGGTCAGGCAGCATCAGAGGAGCAGAAAAATCGACATTTCAGGTCAGGAGTTTTGAAGAAGTGTCCTGACCTGAAACGCTGACTTTCTTACTCTTCTAATGCTGCCTGCCCTACTGTGTTCCTGCAGCTCCGCACTGCATTGACTTTAAGCTTCTTGCATACATCTTTGGAAAGGAAATACTGGAATATATCATGTGGTTTAGGCTTAGTCTCATTTTGTTTTGAATAAGCTATCAAATCAAACATACGTACAACTTCTCCAACAGGGAATCCTGCCACCAGCTTCTCAGATCCTTACAAATGAATGTATGTATGTTTTGTGTTAACCAATCCCTTATGTGTTATTGGTTCAATGACGTTTATCTATTAAATAAGCACAAGGAGAAGAAAAGTACAACACTGAAGACCACTGGTTTCCTGCCAAAGCCGTGCAGGGAGATGAGGAATAAGCCCTGTGAACTTTCAAGACATACTATCCTGTAATCTATTTTGTGAACTATTTTCACATAAAGGAACAATTTTTGCACAATAAAACAGGCAAGTTAGAAATATACAAAAATTCAGGCAGCATTTGTGGGGAGGGCAGGGTTGACATTTCAGGTGATTGACCTCCTGTCAGAATTGGACAGACACATTCTGTTTTTATTTTTGGTTTCACAGTTCCACAGTTATTTGCATTTCTATTTTTTTTCTTACAACTTTTCTTTGCATGATTAAGTTCTAAATCCACAATGGCAAACTTAAAACATATACTCAATCTATTGAGAGCAGTGCCCACCGTAGCAGGCCAGGACAAACATGGATTGGACCATCTGTTCAAAGTCAGAATATCCAAGGGGGAGTTTTCCGCGAAAATTCAATCGGTGTGAGAACAGCACACCAGGTTTTACTTTCAAAGCCAATAGTTTCTTTGTTGTTGTTGAACACAGGCAAACTAGTTTTATACCACAGGAATATGCATGGTTTCACTGAAAACTGGAGAGCTATTAATGGAACAAATTTGCTTGTTTTCACTTCCTCTCCAAGCTGAGAAATACAAAGAGGAACACACAGACATGCTCTGATCTTGTCAGGAAAGTTTGGATATTAGATATAACTAATTATAAGACTTTAAACTCTGAAAGTTTGGTTGCCTCAAGTTTTAGTTACATTTTATGAAAAAGTGGGGCTGTTCCAGAGAATGGGAGACTCACACAGCTGGATTTCTGAGCATAGCAACAGTCGATATTAACTTGATTCATATTGATAATAAACAAGAACCAGTTACATCCTCTTCCTTTGAACTTTTAGTAGTTTCATTTGAACTATTCTTCTTTTAAGCATTTCTAATGATTCCATGCGTGATTATATAAATTATTGGTTGTCACACTGTCAAAGATGCTTTGTTACTTCTGTAAGATTTTATCTCGGAATTGTCAAAGGTAGATTGTTACTGTTGAAATTAGGTTGGACTTGCACAGCTGACCCTAATTTGTTGAGGCAAGTCAGTTTTTTTTACATGAAGGGATTTCTGACTCACAAGTTAAACATTTTGAATGCCAAATTGAGGTATTTTGACTTGGTGCAGTCGTGTTAAAAAGTTTTTTTTCGTTATTTACTCAGACTTCACTGGGAGATATGAAAGACAAGCTGCCAACCTCCAGCATTCCTTCTACACTCCTTCACAAATGAAAGGATCACCCATGTCTTTTCAAAGTTGCAGAAGTTGAAACTATTTGATAACTTACCACTGACAGCAAAGGAAATATCCTAACTTAAACACACACTTCCTTTGAAGGTTTACACACCAGAACTAAATGAGATTGGCACCAATTTACTGTGAGGCCTCATTCCACTTGCTTGTTTTCCTTCACTAACTCATTCTGTTTTTCTTTCTGATTTTTCACATACTGGTGGCTGCTTGTCCCTTTCTTTGTTATTAATACATCTCTTGAAAACTTACTTCCATATAGATTAGTACTTAGCCAACTTGGTTGTTAGGCAACTACTGTTGGACAGTACAAGCCTGAAATCCCTGGACCGGTATTATCTCTTTGGAGTTTATGCAAGAAATCCCTGGACCGGTATTATCTCTTTGGAGTTTATGCAAGTCTTCCACAAAAGAGATAGTAGTATGTTGGGAAATCCCTGTGGAAATTCAGAACCAACTACTTTATACAGAACTGAAAATATTTTGACTATGGGAAATAAAATGCCTAGGAACCCACTAGATCAATAGTAAACCTTTACAACTGAGGTAACTTTCCAATTCAATTATTTGCTTCAAGCATAAGATAATGTGGAATTGTTAGAGGCACAGTGATACACAGACAGACAGGCAGGAGCAGTTTAGTAGCGAATACTTTCAGGCCTCACTAATGAACACCATGTTATGAAGAATGAAGTTCATCCAAGGTTCACAGACTCAAATGTTCGAGCGAGTAGACATATTCAAAAATTGGAGTGGATTGAATAAAAAGGTTGGGTTCATTTATTCTTCATTTTTAAAACTACCCATTTGGCAAAACAATATCACACATAAATTGTTTCAATTTGTAAATAATAGATAGCCTGTGTTATAGGTAGTACTATGCTGGAGTACATTTTTATACCTAAGGTGAGATCTTATATTCCGTGTTTCCATGTACCTTAAGCTTTGTTTCCAGCAACACTAAATGTTAACACTTACTAAACCATGGACAAGCATGCACAAATAAATTAAACGATGTGTGGCCCCTGAAGAAGTCAGACACGAGGATCAACTTTTTGCTTTGTGAGACATGGAACTGCCGTCAAGTCTTTGTGCACAATAGCTATCTTTATAGCAATTCAGGGGTGTAATGCCAAGGGTTTTTTCCATTTAATGTCTTTGGGGGATATATCATTTACAATGCCCTAACTGCCCAATACCCTTTGCGCACCTTGCTTGATTCCACTCAATAGTCAGAACTCAATTTTATCTCCTGTGCAGCACCACTCTGCATACTTCCTGACCTGATTTACTGTCGACCAATTTACTGCCAGCCATTTATCTGGTTGGCTTAGTGATCTTCCGCAATCTCAAGACTGATATCAATCACAGGCTGACAGCTCTGCAGTACAGGCAACACCACGAGGAATGGTGGCCACTGAAGGCCAAGGCAGCAGTATTGTTGTCGGAATAGAAGGGACTCGAGTCGACGAGAAGTTCCCTTCTCCTAACCCCACCGTCACCATGCAGCAGTAATCCTGCATGATATGATTCTCGCCTGCTACTGATTTAAAGCAGCAAGAGTTAGATGAGGTCCACAAGTGACCACTTATAGGCATTTATTGAATTCTGGGTTGGAAGTCTGCAATTCAGCCTTCCTGCAATGGATTTAACTGAGTGTGGGGAGGGGAGTTAGGAGTCAAGATATTCAGCAACACCTTCTCTCTCCAATAAATGAGCTCCCCAAACCCTGACTCAAAAGGAAAAATGTGAGCTGCTGCATTTTGGAAAAGCAAATCAGGGCAGGATTTATGCAGTTAATGGTAAGGTCCTGGAGAGTGGTGTTAAACAAAGGGATCTTTGAGTGCAGGTTCATAGTTCTTTGAAAGTGAAGTTGGAGGTAGACAGGATATTGAAGAAGATGTCCGGTATCTTTGCCTAGTTAGTTAGTGCATTGAATATATGAATTGGGAGATCATATTGTGGCTGAATAGGACATTGGTTGGGCTGCTTTGGAATGCTACTTTTAATTCTGGTCTCCCTGCTACAGGAAAGATGTTGTTAAACTTGAAATGGTTCAGAAACGATTTATAAGGGTGTTGCCAGCGTAGGAAGATTTGTGCTGTAGGGAGAGGCTTAAAAGGTTGAGGCTGTTTTCCCTGGAGCATCAGAGGCTGAGGGGTGACCTTTTAAAGTATAAAAAATAATGAGGGGAATGGATACAGCGAATAGTAAAGATTCTTTTCCCCATGGTGGGGGAGTCCAAAACTAGAAGGCATAAGGTAAAAGTGAGAGGGGAAAGATTTAGAAGGGACCTAATGGGCAACAAGGCCTCATAAGGGTGGGTGGTGCATGTTTGGAACAAACTGCTAGAGGAAGTGGAGGCTGGTACATTTAAAAGGCATTTGGATGGGTATACGAGTAGGAAGAGTTTAGAGGGATATGGGAAAATGGGGCCAGGTTAATTTAGGACAACTGGTCAGCATGGCCGAGTTGGACCAAAGGATCTGCTTTCATGCAGTATAGCTGTATGACCCTATGACTCTGCCTTTATAGACATGAATTATTCATTAGCCAGGAATACTGACGCTAATCCCTCCATAGGCCTTCGTGCCAAAATGTATAAGAGCAGTCAGAACTGATATTTTTCTGTTGCTTTCTTACTCTCTCACCTCTACTGACCTGCTTACCCTCATCTTCCTTTTCAAATCCAGTTGAGGTCAACAATTCAAAGGGCAGGGGAATCAAAGTTTGGCGTTGATTCGAGTGTGACATCCCAATTTGTGAACAATTGCTCACATTTCAGAATTATATGTAAACTATTTTCATTACTTAATTGGCATATTAGGGAAAGAATGTTTGAGGCCCTTTACTGCTGGTAGAGTTTCAAATGCAGCCATCACAATTAATGACTGAAATCTCATGAGCAGTTGCCCCAGATCCTCCCCGGGTCACTTGGTAATTTTCTAAGTTCACTGACTGAATTTGAAGCCTCACCTATGATGCGAGATTTATGATACTGTGGACATCAAACAAAATCAGCTCGAGTCAAATGATATATTATCAAATTTAGATCTTGAATAATAAACTTATTTGAATGCACAGCCCATCTCCATTAGTTGATTGTGTCTTGTGTCCTCGTGGAATTTACTGTAGTTTGCATAGTCTGGTGACAGGCAATCTAATGGTCTCCTTCGGACAGGACAGCTTGTGTGTATAAGTTGACCAATAGTGCCTAGCAAATTTATTACATTGCAATTGCAGAAACCACATCTTGTATTTTGATAGCATCTTCAACACAGCAAAATGTTCCACTGAGTTTCACAGGAGAGTTATCAAAGTCTGGCATGAGGCCACGTAAGTAGATAATAGGGCAGGTGACCTGATCAAATTCAAATAGGTTTTCAAGAGTGTAAGGAAGAAGCACACAAAGGAAAGAAAGGGAGATGTTTGGAGCAAGAATCCCAGAAGCTAAAGCCCACAACTGAAGACATATCAGCACATTTTTGCTGATTAGTTAATTAATTGCCATAAGCGAATGTTTTTGATAAGAGTTTTGTTATATTATGTGTAAGCTCACATTTTTCAACTTTCTTCTCTAAGCAGGCCACATTTTCCCCTGCAGGGCAGTGATCTGATCATGAGACTCCAGCAACTCTGCATCCTATCATTTTCCATCTGCTATAAAAGAAGTCATATTCTGGTTATTCAGGAGTGGGGGGAAAGGGGAATCTTGGAAGTTTCGCTGATACTAGTACTTGGCAACTTAATTTCATGCTAGGAATACACATAAAGTGAACTTATTAGAGTTAGAATTTAAATTTTAAAAAGATCAAAGCAGGTGAATTTTAATTGTGCAGAAAACTGTTTTGGAATATCACAAATTGTGTCACATTTATTATGATGATCATTTTGATTAATGTTTTGTTGGAATCATGCAGCATAGTGAAAATCAGGAGCTGACATCGCTCATCTCAGCAAGATGGAGTAATGTTAAAATGTTTCACATTAGTGTCTCTTTACATCAGAGCGTGTGTGAGAAGTGTACTCATGTAGGCTGTCATGTGAAACTTAGGCCTTTAAGTCAATCAACTTAATTTTAGCTATTCACTGGACACTTTCATATGCACTTGATAAGTGGTGATGAATTAGAGTTTCAATCACCAGCCATTAGCTTATTGTGCCTGTTTATTCAATCCCGCCAATATCCCTGCTGGAGTCCACACCTGATCACTCCTCTCCAACAAAGTCTTTGCCAAACAGAAAAAATTTCAATAAAAGTTACTAAAAACAGCAACAGGAAAACGGTAGCAAAAGCAAAGTTGCAGGAAAAGCTAAGCAGGTCTGGCAGCATCTGTGAAGAAAGATATCAGATGTGAGTTTGCTTGCTGAGCTGGAAGGTTAGTTTTCAGACATTTCGTCACCATTCTAGGTAACCTCATCAGTGAGCCTCCGGTGAAGCACTGGTGTTATGTCCCGCTTTCTATTTATCTGTTTAGGTGAAAGCGGGACATAACACCAGCGCTTCATCGGAGGCTCACTGATGATGTTACCTAGTATGGTGACGAAATGTCTGAAAACTAACCTTCCAGCTCAGCGAGCAAACTCACATCCAGAAACTTAACCTGAGCTACAAATCTTCTCAAAACTCGCTAAAGATATCAGAGTTAATGTTTTGGGTCCGGTGACCCTTCCTTGTTCCTGAACACGGCATCCACAGTTCTTTCGTGTTTGTTTGACAGAAAAACAGTGTTGCCTATCAAAATTGGTTTTAAGTGTGATACAAAAATTGTATTGAAGCAAATTCTTGCCATACAAATGCAGTTTTGAACCAAACTAGCTGTCTTCATGCCCAGTCAAAGATGGGAAGAGAGCTAAAGATTTTCCTTGCTTTGCAAACATGGAGAAAAATTCTATGTGGGAAGAAAAGAAAACAAACAATGGTAGCCAGATGCTAAGGACACATATCCTGCACACAACTGCATGACCCGACATGTTAAGCATTATCGAGACACAGTCAACTCTTGCTATGTTGTTTTACTTTAGATGAAGGCAGTGATCTGTGTTTCTTGTCAACCAGCAACAGAGGTTGAAACGAAGAGGGGGGAGAAGGAGGAGGGTGGAAATAATTTCCAGAAAATTAGTTCCAGACTGTCTGGTGCAACTGTATACTATAAAAGCAGAAAGATGTTCACACACAGTTTCATGAACTTGGCTCGGACGGACCAGCTGAGATTTCAACTCACACTGGTGAGGAAGTTGCATTACATTTAGTAATCCTGCATGAAGTTGCAAAGAAACTTGTAATAGGTTTGTAGTACTTCCAGCTGATTATACATATTTGATGAGAATCCATTTATTGAAGTGGCTAGCACTTCCTTAACGGAAGATCAAAGAAAAAACATATATAATCTGTGACCTTTTTATTTGCAAGAAAGCCTTATATCTGGGCTCATATTTCCAGTGCAGTAGCATTGGAGGGCTGGCCTTTTGGAGACACTGAGGCTGTTCTTCAGAAGAGACGTGACACTGAAACTATGCCTGCCTTAAGGGTATGTGTTAAAGATCCCATGGCACTATTTTGAAGAAGAGCAGTTCTCATAAAGAATGCTTATCACTAAAACAGATTAGTTGGTCATTGTCATGCTGCTGAACTTTGCTGTGCACCTGTAAACAGTCCACTACATTGCAACAGTGATGACAATTCAAAGCTATTTTGCTGCCTCCAAAGTGCTTTGATATGTCATAAGGTTTGGAAAGGTCCTGCATAAATACGAGTTCTTTCTTTATGTGGCAATATGTGTCCATAATAACAAAGAAAACTGAAGCAGCAGGCTCCTTAACAATGTGTATTCATCCTTGCACAATTCAATTGATCATTTGAAGGAAAAAGAAAAGGGAAAATAGGACTATTTAATATTAAATCTGTGGCTTTCTGGCTTCCTGTTGTGAACAAGGGCACAGTTAGGCATTGGCACTGTCTCCTGAAGGGTACAAAAGGGAATCCCTGCATGGCTGCTCCCCTTTGCTGATATTAGCCCCCAATCTTTTCACATCATAGAAGTATGTCAGCCAGTGTGATCCTTCGACCACCCCACACTGCTTATCCAGTCATCAGAGAAGTCTAAACCAAGGCAAAGACTTGTCCAATTGTGACTCCTCTCTTGCAAGTCACCTCTGTTCATCCAATCATAATTAACATCACATTTTGCTTTTGACCATTTCTGCAGCCTTTTCTAGACCTTCTTCAAAATGGGTATTTGGCTCAGGAAGCTTGTTCAGCCAGCTACTGTACATCCCGAGGGACTGAGCCAGCTGCATGACCAGAAATTGTATGCTTTCCATTCAGAAATCCACTGAAGTACTGACTTTTTTTATTTATGGCAGCTATGCAGTACATTAAATGTTGAACTCCATTCGCCAATGCATTGCCTCTAAACTATCGACTAACTCAAAGTTGAGTTTTGCCTTGAGAACAAACATTCAAAATGGAAACATTTTTAGTGTTAAGGGGAAAGAGCAGAGGAATAGGATGAACTGTATAACTGTTTCAAAGAAACAGTATTTCTCAGGTAGTCCATTGTTTCTCAGGATGTTTATCTAGTTTTGATTCCGCTACAATAAACAGACAAGCTTTTGAGAATAGGGAGATACCCAAGAACTACATACAAAGATTTACAGTAAAACAGATGGCCTAGTAGGTGGGAAAGGCAAGGGGGAGCTAGTCTGGAAACAGAGCCTGGAAGCAGGTTCAATAGCAACTTTTGAAAGGGATCTGGATAACTAAATGAAGAGGAATGAGTTGCAGGGCTATGAGGAAAAGGAAGGGGATAATTGGATGGGTCTTTCAAAGAGCAGCAAGAGAAGCTGAATGTCCACTTTTTACTCTATCAGGTTTTATAAATTATTGAGTTGTGCCATTATTTTTGTCTAATTGTAAAAAATTACAGAAAGGTATTGTTTCTTACATAATTGTGTAAGCTATTTTAAATACAGCCCTCTGCCTCTCTTTTTTTAATACCCAAAAGTTCCATCACACACAACTGAGTGGCTTTCCCACCACCAATATCACTGTGACTCTTGGGTATTTTCTAAAAAATGTTCCTCTCTAAATGCTAAACATGACCTATAAAACATGCTTGTAGCCAATCCAATGTAAAGCCCATTATTGATAATGTAAACCATCAAAGGCGACGAGGGAAGACTAGGAAGAACAGAAAGGGCTAAATCAAAATGGAATTGGATGGGGAAACAAAGCACTGTGTTCCCTGCAGTGCTCAAAACTCTGGAAAGGCATCCCCACCCATATCACTCAGCATGGAGTTACAATTGTTTTCACAGTTTGGCAAACCCTGATCTGTAAATTTAAAGGATGCTATGAGTTCTTGTGCTGCCAGTTCACACCAACAGCCACAAATGGCAATTTTTGAAGTCTCCAACCGTATGTCATCTGACTCATTTTCACTGCTCAGTCAGGAATAGAAGTTCTTTAGGTTTTTTTTTGTTTGATGCATTATGTTTTATTTAGGTTCAGCTCAGAAAGTCTCAGGTTATCATTAAATAAAAACCGAAAGAACTGCGTATGCTGTGAATAAAGAACAAAAAAAAGTTGCTGGAAAAGCTCAGCAGGTCTGGCAGCATCTGTGAAGGAGAGAAAAAAAAACAGAGTTAATGTTTCGGGTCCGGTGACCCTTCCTCAGAAACTCAGTTCAATATAGGTTGGCACGGTGGCTCAGTGGCTAGCACTGCTGCCTCACAGCACCAGAGGCCCGGGTTTGATTCTAACCTCGGGCTGTCTGCATGGAGTTTGCACATTCTCCCTGTATCTGCATGGGTTTCTTCTGGGTGCTCTGGTTTCCTCCCATGTTTGAAATTTGTGCAGGATAGATGGATAGATAAATGGTCCGTAGTGTTCAGGGAAGTGTAGCTTAGGTGGGTGATAAGGGGGTGGGTCTGGGTGGGACGCTGTAAGGGTCGGTGTGGACCTGTTAGGCCGTAGGGCGTGTTCCCACACTGTAGGGATTCTGTTCTGTTCACACATAGGGCTGTAGATAGGGCTTTAAACTTTAAGCTAAAGTGTGTGTGTTTCCGTGTCTGAGTCTGCTTTGGAAGTTTGAACTTCAAGGATCAAAGCTAAACTAAAGGGTAGAATTGCAGATTAGTGCTGGGCTTGATTGTGACCAGAAAATAAAATCAAGAGATAGAATGCATGAATGTCATATCATAGCAAGAAGCCATAAAAGCGTGCGGAAACTTGATAATAGATCAAACTTGAAGGCTTTGTATCTTAATACACAAAGAATTCACAATAAGGTAGACGAACTCATGGTGCAAATTGAGCTAAATCAAAACCACAAGGGCTTTAAATTGGTTAAAGATGAGGAGGGCTCAGCAGAGATGTTCAAGCCACCAGAAGAAATAATAAGACAGAGGCTGTGGAAAGAAACTTCCAACACAACAGATAAGGGGACAACTATGAGAAATGGAGTGGGCAATCAATGCAAGACCGAGGGTGTTGTACTCAAATGCACACAGTATATGAAACAAGACAAATGATTTTGGTAGCACAGATTGAAAGTGGCAGGTATGATGTAGTGGGCATCACAGAAATGTGGCTGTAGGAAGATCAGGGTTGGGAAATAAGTGACCAAAGATACACATCCTATTGAAAATACAGACAGAGGGCCAGAGGAGGCAGGGATGTTTTGTTAAGTTAATTAACAAATTAAGCGGGCAGCACAAAGTGACGTAGAGTTCGAATGATTAGAGTCTGTATGGGTAGAGTTGAGAAACCAGGAAGAATAAAAGACCCTGTTGGGAGTTATTTACAGGCCTCCTAATCAGTCATCAGGATGTGGGGCAGAAAACAAATCACTAGATAGAAAAGGCATGGAAGAAAGGTTCTCCTACAATAATCATCGATGACTTCAATATGCAGCAAGCCTGGCAAAATCAGATTGATAGCAGATCCCAAGGAATTTACAAAAGAATTTGGAAATGTCTAAGAAGTGGCGTTTTGGAACAGATTGTGGAAGCGCTCACTAGGGAATAGACAATTTTGGATTTGGGGATGACACATGTATGATTAGGGAGCTTCAGGTTTTGGAACTCTAGCAGGAAGTAACCAGAATATAATATAATTCACTCTGCAGTTTGAGGGGGAGAATCTGGAATCAGGTGTAATGGTATTACAATCAAATAGAGGTGACAGCAAAGATCTGAGAAAGAAGCTGGCCAGCATTGATTGGAAAGGAAGCCAAGCAGGAAAGACAGTGGAACAGCAATTGCAGGAGTTCCTGGAGGAAATTCAAGAAGCACAGCAGAAGTTCACAACAAGGAAGAAGTGAAATATTACGGGGAGGACAAGATAACCACAACTGACAAGGGAAGTCAGGGACAACATAATGGCAAAAGTAAAAAACATACAATGTGTTACAGACTATGGAAAACCAAAATATTGAGAAGCCTACAAAAACCAATAGAGGACAATTAAAGTACACAACAAGAGAGGAGACAATAAAATATAAGGATAAGCTGGCAATTCCATAGCTGAAATAAAGGTCTAGTGGCAAAGGAGGGGTGATCTGTGGGAGCAGGGTCAGTGAGTGAACAGACTTTGGAGCTGACATGAGAAAGCTAAAAATCTCAGATACAAATGTTAGCTTTAAATGCTGCAGTTATTTAGGCTCAAAGGACACAAATTTTAGGAATAAGTTGTGGCCTCTACAAGTTACTGTCACTATAAAGCACAAATACCACAAGGCATGACTTGAAAAAAATTAAGTGTCATTGTCAAGACAGCAATTTACAAAAGAAAAGCTGAGGAAATTGCAAACTCAACTTTTTAAAACAGGTAAGTGTTGGGCAAAACATTTTCTGATTTTAAAGTAAGACACAGTATCAAGTGTCACAATATTCTCACATAGCAAACAATGGTTGATGAAACTAAGTTAACAATTAACAGAAATTCATTTGCAAGTTCAGAATGCATTACACTTAACTTGGAAGGTACGCCACAAGCTATACTCTAACGTGGGGGACATCTTGTGGCGTAGTGGGTTATGGCTTTCTATTCCAACCCCACCACCTCCCCCGTCCCATGAGACTAGTGAGGCCCCAAGTTCAAGACCCATGTGCTCCAGAGGTGTGTAATAACATCCCTGAGCAGGATAATTGGGAATAACAGGTTAATTTAAGGGAAAAATGGCACATACGTCCCAACAAGGAAATCTTAATCTGAACTAAAATGTGCATATTGATCTTAATATCACACAAAATCTGAAAGGGATTGAGCAAGGCACAGGTAATAGAATTTTTTTATAGGGCTCTGTAAATTCAAATTGGGACCTAAACTCGAACACAGACTGGATGGAAAGCTATGTTTATTTTCTGCTTCTGTCAAAACTTAAGAGATTTCACATTTCAACTATCAACAAAGACAACCAATGAAGCAACAAACAAACAGTATATCCCACTTGAGATAATTGAAGCACTTGCAACCAAATTGAGTCAGATTACAACAATTAACCCTGCAATGAACAATTAGTTATGACAAATCCACATGATATATTAGACGGTAATGTGATCAGGTAGGGTCAAGTTCAAGTGGAATATCTGACCGCACTTCATTATAAAGAAGAGTCCTGGAAACACAGAATAGCCATCACATCAAGCCAGAGGTAATCTTCAGGTAGCATAGTTTAGGAACGGAATAAATTGATTTCATCAACTGCTGCGGGTGAATGAGAAAGTCCGAACTAATCGACAATTTTAAGTGAAATGCTGACCTACTTAATCACAGATTGAGCTAAGAGTAATGGCTAGGACCCTTAGGCCAAACTAACCACCATTTGCCACTCTCTCTGAAGAGAGAGCAGTCCTATGGTCTTCTGGGACTAAAGCAATCTTGACTTTGCATGAAACAAAATGTACGTGTATTCGGAAAATATCTAAAATGTTTATATTTGATTGCAGCAGTAAGAACCATCTAGTGTGATAGCCGTGTATGCTCAGGTATGTGTGTGTTTGTGTGTGTGTGTGTGTGTGTGTGTGTGTGTGTGTGTGTGTGTGTGTGTGTGTGTGTGTGTGTGTGTGTGTGTGTGTGTGTGTGTCGCATGTTTGGGAGTTGGGTTGTCAAAGGGACGAAACTAGAGCCTATTCCTATAATCTGTAAATAGTTACAAAGATGCAATAAACTACATCATTTCTGGGTCAAGAGATGATTACCCTCGCATACAGAAGGTAACATAAGCCCCAAAAGAACCCACACCCTTAGATGATAATAGTAACTCAGACAACAGTCAAATATTGAAGGATAGTTCAAATCATTGCTTAATATCTTTTCGCAAGCCTCTCAGAATAAGACAGAGCACCTGTTTCCCTTGCTGTACCACTCAGTCCATTTATTAAACCAAATTAATCATTTCCTAGTAATGATACTTTGCCATGGTTATATATCAATAGTCCAATAATAGTACTCCCTAATAACTCCCCTACCATTGATTCTGATGAATTATTTTAGTATTCAGGTTGCTGTAGTTTCCAATGCAATGACAGGGTAGCAATCTTCTGTTAATGTAACCTTATTAACATTTTAAACTGCCATTTATCACAGTTCTGTGCAATGGAAATAACAGCATCTATCAGGGTGTCATGGTTTAGGACATCATTTAAGCCTGCTTAATTAAATTATAGCCTTAGTAGTTACTTTAAAGCACCCATAATTTAAATACAATTTTATATGAGACGGTAGATGTGGATTTTGTCAAGAAGTTAAAAAGGTAGTGGGATAGATTATTGGAAGGAATGATTGAGAAGGTCAGAGTGTATTTGAGATCTCTGTAACTTTTCCATCACAAAGACTGTCTGCCTACTTTCAGGGCATTATAGGCTTTTGACGGAGGTTGGTTTGCTGGTCAGCTGGTCAATGACACCAAAAGTGTGGGTTCAACTCTTGCACCAGCTGACTTTACCAAGAAGGACTCTCCTACTCAACCATTCCCTTGTCTGAGGTGTGATGATATTCAGGGGAAACGACTGCCAGTCATCTCTCTCTAATGAGTGAGCAACCTACTGGTCCAGTAGGACAATGGTGACTTTGCCTTTCCATGCCTATGATCGCATTTCAGTGTATTACCACGTAAACCTACATTCATCTGTTTCTCACATTTAAAACTGAGTCATGCAAGTCTCTTCTATCAAGTCCTCCAAGCTCCGCTCTACATAAATTACAGTGTGTCCAAACTTCTATCATTTGCCAACACCAGGTCCCATTTCTCCATTGCCTCAGTGCTCTCAGACCTAAAAAAGATTCTTGCATGAATTTCGGGCCTAGACCCTTCATCAGATGAAGGGTCTAGGCCGAAACATCAGCTTTTGTGCCCCTAAGATGCTGCTTGGCCTGCTGTGTTCATCCAGCCTCACACTTTGTTATCTTGGATTCTCCAGCATCTGCAGTCCCTATTATCTCTGAGCACATATACATCTGTTTGGGGCAATTTTTTTTATGTTTCTAAAAAAGTGATGTTGTATTAGGTCTGGCAGTCAATACTTCATCTCAACTGCCTTCCTCATGTAACATTTTCTGACTGTGCATTGAGAAACCTAAGGTATGTTCTCTCACTAAACTTCTTTTAGTCTTTATCTGTGTCTACTCCTTATAGATCCTCTGCGTAACCCATATCTTTAGCTAAGTTTTTGGTCACCCATCCAATGATTTATATTTAGTTTAGAGTTCATTTTTCAGCTTTGGAGCACCTTGTGCTTTAATTCTACATTGAAGTGTTCCATAAATTCAAGATTAACATTGCATTTCTGGTAGTGATAATGAATGTAGTGTTCGTAGTGATAGCAGTGGTGCTGCTAATGATGGTGGTTGAATTAAAGAGATTGCATGTAATGCTCAATCAGACAGATAGACAAAAATCTTCCTTCCAGTTCTACAATCTCCTGTGCTCCTGAGCTGTACGCCATCAATTTCATTGCAGCAAAATCCACTTAGCAGTTTTTAATAGGGATCTAGATCTTGAACCATTACCACGAGCTATTTATTAAAAATAAGATAAATGAAGTGTGACACCAACTGTTTGGTGTGACAGGTCTAGTTTTCTTTTGTCAGATTCGAAAAAGGAGGACCTGATGAGACAAGGTTCAGCCAAGCTGCTGAATGAACCATGAGAAACGGAGGGGGCTTGATTATTTTGTGTAGCACTGATTCAGACAGCCCAGCATAAATGTGTGTTGACTCCCTGAGGGCTGACACTGCTGTAGGCTACTCTCTGCATGATATCATTGAAGGGTACAAAGTGGACAACATAGGTAGCTGAACATGGTATCACATGAGGAAATATTTTCCTCAACAGTCTTTCCTGCCTACAGTACAGGGATAAAGCTGCTGCTTATAGCCTCTTGAGGCAAGAGTACTCTGCTGAAGGAATTTGTAGGCCACTCCAATCAAGAATTATATACATATTTGCAGCATATTTCCCATGTTTCTTCTTCACAACTTCACTTCTCAAATAGTTTTGAAAATTGTAGCAAAGAAATGAAGCAGCAAGGCCACATAACTGTTTTCTTAATTTGTTGCTTATGATATTAAGAAAATCAATGCCATTTTTCACAATTTTAATACCAAAAACAGCCCAAAAGCTCAATTCTTGTTAATAAATTGGAGTGCCATGATGTACATGGGCCATTTATGACATTTTCATCCATCCCTGAGTGCAGCACTCATAACTGTTAATAGCCATTTACCCAAGTGAAGCCACTGAAAAACAACCAAGGGTAGGTTTAAAGTACTTCAATTAATAGAAAAGCAGGAATACTCATTTATACCCTGCAAAGGAACTCCTTGAGTTCTATCTTATCTATCCAAAAGAAAATATTAAGACTACATCAAAACTGACATGAAATGAAACCCAATATTGAGTGCATCTTAAGCTCACACGGCAGATGAAAATATCTTAAACCTGCTAAATATGAACAGCTTAAGCAAAATTAGTTCAGTCAGTGTCAAAACAGTTGGGTGTAGTGTGGGCCTACAGTAAAAACTTGTCCCCCATTCAGTGTAATTGACAATCTAAGGCAGAGAGGCTATGGTGTGGGAAATAGAAAAGTGTCATACTGGCTCAAAGTGGAAAAGTGATCCAGGCTGCCTATCAGATTGATACCGAGAGGGGTTACTTTTCATTGAGAAACCTCTCTTTGGTCCACTTTAACAACAAAAGGACATGTGTGGAAGACCCAAAAAAATGTTATAAACCTCCTGCCTCTAGTGTTTCATGTGGGTGCCATGTGGAAGTTACAGGGACACAGCCAAGAGAATCCATCTTGGAAGTTTGTACTCAAGGTCAGGTTTGCATCCCAGAATCAAAATCACAACCCAATTGTTTTGCTTCACAGTTGAGCAATAGTTGTACAATTCTGATGAAAGGCTATCAACCCACAACATTAACTTTTTGTCCCTCCACAGATCCTGTTGACTATTTTCAACATTTCTTGTGTGTATTTCAGAATTCCAACATCCACAGCATTTTTGTCTTGAAAAGTAATGAACTCTTGAAGAAACTGCACCAAATTCTCTCTAATTTAGTAAAGCAATGTTACATTTTGTTGGAGATAGTAGGAACAGGTGATGCTGGAGAATCTGAAATAACAAGGTGTAGAGTGGATGAACACAACAGGCCGAGCAGCATCAGAAGAGCAGGAAAGCTGATATTTCGGGTCTGGACCCTCAACCCGAAATGTCAGCTTTCCTGCTCCTCTGATGCTGCTTGGCCAGCTGTGTCCATCTAGCTCTACACTTTGTTATCTTACATTTTGTTGGATCCATGTTATCCTAAGTCACGTGCTTTTCTTCTTCTGTGTGCTGAAATGATGCCTAAAAGTGCATTGTTTTTCTTTTGAGAATCAGTCTTACATTTCGATTCATGTTTTCAAAAGTGTTTCATTGTAGCTGAGGAATTGGCAACATCCCACACTCTGGAATTGTTCAAGTGAAGGAATTCACCTTTTAGCACACAAAGTACCTTCCCTAGCAGATAACATAAAATTCAAAATCTAGCAAAATAAGGTTTAATCTAATCATGCCTGACAAACTTATGAGAATTGTTTGTTGAGGGAACAAGCAGAATAGATAAAGAGGATGCAGTGGATGTAATGTATTTGGATTTTCAGAAGGAACCACATCTGAGGGTACTTAATAAGAGCCCATAGTATAGTATATTAACATAAATAGAGAATTTTTTTAACCAATAGAAAGCAGAAAGTTGGGACAAGGGGATTATTTACACAACAGTAACCTGTAACTAATGGTGCGTCATAGAAATCAGTACTGGGCTCACAAATATTGCCAATAAGTATTCGTGGCCTGAATATAAATTCAGGTGATGTTCAGATGAGGAACATAAATATATTACAGCCAAGATGCAGATGACATCAAAATAGATGAGAAGTCAATTGGTGATGACACAAAAAGTTTGCAATGCGATATAGATGTTCTATGCAAAACAATGGGAAAAAAATTGACAGATATTATATTATTTCGTGAATTTGAGGACGTGCACTTTGGCAGGAAGAATAGAAGAGCTGAATATCATTGAAATTGAGAAAGACTGCAGAGAGCTGCAGAATAGTGTGATTTGGGAATCTTTGCCCATGACTCATGAAAAGCTAACATCTAAGTTCAGCACATAATAAGTAAAGCAAATCGAACATTGAAGTTCATTCCAAAAGGAATGAATTATGACAGTCAGGAGATTTTGCTAAAATCTTTCAATGCTCCAGTTAGACCGCAGCTGGAATATTAAACAGTTTTTGGCACCTTCTTTTAAGGAAATATAAACTGGAATTGAAGCCAACCCAGAGAAGGTTCACTAGGCTGATACGGGTATAGAGGGAATGTCTTATGTTGAGACATTGAGTAAGTTTGGCAGGTAGAAGAGTGAGAGATGATTTTAAGATTTGTAGGGGCCTTGACAGGGTAGCTACAGAAAGGTGGTTTCCACTTATGGGAGATTCTAGAATGAGTGACTCTAATCTCAGAGCAAAGGGTTACAAATTTAAGACAAAGGTGAGGTGGAATTTCTTCTCTCAGATTGTAGCGAATCTGTGGAATTTTTTACTGCAAAAGGCTACTGAGATTGGATCACTAAGTATAGACAATGCAGGGAGAGATGGACTTGTAATCGGTAAGAGAATCCAAGATTATGGGGATAGGGTAGGAAAGTAGAATTGATGATGATCAGATCAGCCTTGATGTCATTGAATGGGGAAGAAAAATTAATGGGCTGAATGACCTACTTCTGCTCCTGTGTTTGCTGGCCATATAGCCAATATAGGATAGTCCTACGTATAAGAATGGGTGACATTCAATCTGACATTATATCATATTACAAAAAAATCCTACCCTCAAGGGAATTGCTGGAATGGATATAATAATAAAACATTTCATCCATTCTTGACAACATATTTCAGCTGGAATTCTTATATTATCCGCGTGTATCATCTCTTGCCTTTTATCTTTCTGTGTCTATTCCTTTTATTGAGTAGACAAAAAAGAAATGAGTTTCAGAATTGTTACTGCCAAGTGAGGAGGGGTGTTTGCCAGCCCTCTTTGTCAGTTGCAATCAAATCTTTATATTTCTTTTAAATATGCACTTATCACACAGTTCATTAAAAATGTGCTATGTTAGCAAATGAATGAGCTAGTTATCAAGATATCTTTTGACTCCTTTCTGCGATGTTGGAGCGACTGTCT
Source organism: Stegostoma tigrinum (assembly GCF_030684315.1). Lineage (NCBI taxonomy): Eukaryota > Metazoa > Chordata > Chondrichthyes > Orectolobiformes > Stegostomatidae > Stegostoma > Stegostoma tigrinum. Next base: position 23,268,777 of record NC_081363.1, read on the forward strand.
ATGCCAGCATTTCTACCTATCTTTCATTGATCAGGGGACAAAAGCATTGCTATAGATTTTGAATCACATGTAGCACATACAAGGTGAAGATGGTGGATGTACTTGCCTAAGGGTTTTCGTGAACAAGATGGGTTTTTATGACAATGGTTGCATGCAACCATTAGATTTGCCTTTCATTCCAGCAAGTACAAATTTAACATCTTTTCTTGTTGGATTCAAACCCATGCCCGGTTTCTAGATTATAAGCTCAGTGACATTACAACTAAATAAATGCATCCTGAGTGCAAGAAGACTGGAACTTACAGGACACCAGAGCCAGATGAAGGGGCTACACTCCAAAAGCTTGTGTTTTCAAATAAACCTGTTGGACTATAACCTTGTGTCGTGTGATTTCTGACCTTGTCCACCCCAGCCCAACACTGGCACCTCCACATGATGAGTGAAAGAAAGAAGAATTTTATATCTATTAACATTGACAGAAGCTAAATAATAATTGACCCAATAATATAAAGGTCTCAGTCTCCACTTTATTGAGTTCTATCCTGATGCAACATGACAGGCAGAGGGATTGACAAGCTGTTCTTGTTGTATGCTGTAGTAATTTGAATAGCTTAACTTAAACCCATCTCTACAAGCGTCTGTGAATTTAATGGACATATGCAAATACTGTCATTAAAGTTCATTGAATTCTTTAGAACTATGTGTGCTAAATCTCATTGTTTATTTACAAGGACTAACATACATATCACATCATGACAGTTGAAGGTCATCAGTTATCCCATCACTTCACATTACTGGATTACTGGTAGACAGCACCAAGAGATAATCTTGGTTCGGAGGAAGGGTCACTGGACCTGAAACATTAACTCTGTTTTCTCCTCCACAGATGCTGCCAGACCTGCTGAGCTTTTCCAGCAACTTTGTTTTTGTTCCTGATTTACAGCGTTTACAGTTTCAGTTTTCATAAGAGATAACCTTGTTGTGTATCAAGCTGCTCCAACTTTTCCGACTCCTCTTAGCAAAGGTTATCAGAAATATAATTTGAAAAAGGAAGTTGAACGTTAACCAGAAGATCAGATGCTTCCATGAAGCCAAATTGATCCTGCTGGGATCATGAAAACACCCTTTTAGGCCTTTATATGAGAAAATCATGAATCATTTTGCAGATGTATCTTTACCAGCTTTTTTATTCTTACCTGACTAGATGCACGTGTTACCAACATTCAATAAAGTTTCTGTTATCTACTAACAGTGCTTTTTCAATGCCTCTACAGTGATGTATTCCTAAAAAAACTGAAGCTGAGAACTCCAAAGCCATGATGTCATTTAAAAGATAGTGAGAAGGACAAGGGAAGGAGCATAGCCAAGACAAGAGAGAAAATCCAATCACATTTAGAAAATGCAAAAATTCTAGTGAGGGAAACTCTGAAAGGAGCAACTGAAGTTTCCGGGATGTAAAGTTAGAAATCGTTAAGAGAAAAAAAAATTCTCAAAATGATGCAAAGATCAGAAAGGAAAAGCAAAGGAGAGGGAGATTGAGAAATTCTCAACTCTCACAACCAGAGTGGTGTTCCTCAAGATTAGGCTCCATTGAAAGGAGCCAAAAAATGAATTTAGAAGTGGCTAAAGAATTGGGAAGGTTTCAGGCTTCAATTGAACTGAAAACTATCAAAATTAAATAGATTGAGTGAATGAGTCTAGAAGAAGAAAATAATTCAAAATAAGCTAGAGATTCAAATGAATCAATATTAAGTCTGTTGTAATTTCAGCCAAAAAAATTAATAAGGCAACAAAAAAACTGAAAACATGAGAAGACATTTTTATCATCAACAAATTATGAAAAATCACTAAAAGATGGTGGAAACCCAGTAAGCAAGTGCAGAGATACTGTATTAAAGATTTTTTTAAAAGCCTGAAAACAATAAACAACCAAATAATAGATAACAAAGTGTGGAGCTGGATGACACAGCAGGCCAAGCAGCATCTCAGGAGCACAAAAGCTGATGTTTCGGGCCTAGCATCTGCAGTTCCCATTATCACCAAACCACCAAATAATACCTAGTTAAAATAATCTGGGACATTACTGAATGGTTTACAACAATATTATAGAAGCACAATGTAAGAAAGACTGGCCATGTAAGGAAATGTGACAATATCGCTGTGGTACAGAATCCAGGAAGTTCTACAGGCATTCAGATCAATACAGTATTAGTGAATAAAGGAATACAAACTTCGGGAACATCAAATTATCAGCAATGCAACAATAATACACATTTACGGTAATGTGATTAATCAATACATTAAAAAAGTAATGGAAAACATATATGTAAATAACTATTCCCAGCAGAATCAATGTCAGTGGGCCATATAGTGCATGAGATTAGATTTCATGGAGGCAACAGTTCCAATGCTAAGACTAAAACTGAGTACTTAATACGGTATTATGTCCATTTTTTTCTGACTGTGAATGATAGCATTAACAAACAAAGGATCAAAGAGAGTACAGGCACTTTCGAAGCTGTATAAAAGCTATTGATAATTAATCCAAATTAAGGAAAATATCATTCTTCAACAGCCAACATTTACCAGAAAAGCTCAGCTTCCAGGAGAATCTGCAGACAATTTCATTTGTTATCTCGACAGACTATAGTAAAGCCATGAGTATGGAGCTTTGCAATCAGAGACAGAACTGGTAGAATTCTTTTTGGAAATTTGGATGAAGTTTTGTTGGACTCCTTACAGTTTTGTGAGAAATTGATTCAAATTGGTCTGAAAGAAGAAATCAGAAAGATTCACAAACAAATCCTGAGAGGAGAGGACCAACACTGCCACAAGGAGACAGCAAACTTTATTTCCATTATGGATGCTCTAAACAGGGACAAAAAATCTGACGCTGCAAACCAATATCAGCTCTAAGAAACCAGATGCGGTACCAGGATTGACAGCATCCCAACTATTACTGAGGAACACTATATTTGCAAAACTATAGGCCACTTCCAAAAGATGTGTGTAGGTAAAACATTCTCAGAATGGTAGAAGTATTGATGGTCACTAACATAAAGAGGTCTACACTGTAGAAGAGCCATTATCATGAGAAAAAAATATAAATTTGATGAGATTCAGTCTTTGGAGAAGGCAATTGTTGTATTCTTATGGGATAAAATGGAAAACTGTGGATGCTGAAAATCTGAAACAAAAGCACAAGTTGCGGGACAAACTCAGCAGGTCCAGCAGCATCTGTGGGGACAAAACAGAGTTGACATTATGAGTCTAATGACTGTTCATCTGAACTGATAGCAGCTGGGAAAATGTGGTATTTATGCTGAAGACGGGATTGGGGCAAAGAAGGTGGAGGAGAGGTGAGAAAATAGGTGAAAATCGAGCCAGGAGAGAGAGATATAAAAGGAGTAGCAGACAGGGATTGGTGATGAGAGATAATGGGAACTGCAGATGCTGGAGAATCCAAGATAACAAAGTGTGGAGCTGGATGAACACAGCAGGCCAAGCAGCATCTCAGGAGCACAAAAGCTGACGTTTCAAGATTGGACTCTTTGATGAAGGGTCTAGGCCCAAAACGTCAGTTTTTGTGCTCCTGAGATGCTGCTTGGCCTGCTGTGTTCATCCAGCTTCACACTTTGTTATCAGGGATTGGTGATGTTAACCTGGCTCAGAAGAGAAGCTGAAAAAGTAATAATGAGAGCTAAGTGTGGGTGAAAGTGGGTTGGTTGTGTTGAAAGCATCTCATGTCATGGCAGCACTAATGTTTGGGGTGAGTAGAAAACAAGGATGGGTGTAATCAGGTTCTAAAATTATTGAATTGAATGTTGAATCCTGGAGGCTGCAGGCCCCCAAGCTAAAGATGAGATGCAATTCTTCATGCTCATGCTGAGGTTTGTTGGAGGCCTGAGATAGAAATGTTGGCATTGGGCCATGGTGGTATGTTGAAGTGGCAGGCAACTGAAGGCTCAGGGTTATTTTTATAGACAGAATGTAGGTGTTCTGCAAAGTGGTCACCCAGCCTGCATTTCATCTCCCCAATGTAGAGGAGGCATAGGTAGGTCCTGCTCATCCCCTACTCAAAATAAACTGGGAAATAGAGTAAACCTTAGACATTTACCACATATCCACTAATCAGCCAGCTTCTTTTCCAGTATCAGAGCAGGAGCCACTTACAGGAGGCTGCAAGCAAAAGTGACCAAGCACTTCTACACATTCCTCCATTTATCTCCATGATGTGCTCAACTCTGGCACTCTATCACAAGTTGCACCCAAGTGCTAAGTCACACAAAGTTAATATTCATATGCTCCCTAATGCAAAAGGTTTTCAAATTGCCTAAGGAGGATTCAGATTCAACTGGTTTTTAAGTAAGCTGCTCTTTCACTGGAACTCTTGAAAAAATCGTAAGAGTGGCAACCACAGAATTTAAACTGTAGCTTCAAGTTTAATGCCAAGTACAAAATGAATTAAGTTTCCACACTTTAAAATTTTAAAAATTAGTCTTTCTTAACCAACAGTGCACATGCGGGTCAAAAAGAAACTGCATGGAATGAACATCCTCAGTGCTGCAAAAGAACACTAACTCTTCTATTGAAAAAATTATTC